>NC_081344.1:2406172-3144586 GCF_029784015.1 Lycium ferocissimum
TTGAAAGGGGCCCCAGGTGATTTACGGATGGTTTCGGCCCCCTAGGCCCCGTTCTCCGGGTGTATTAACCATTTCCAGGAAAAGTTGAATTTTCATGGCGTTCGCCTCCCGGGTTGGGGGCCGTATCTTTGGGGCCGTATTTCCTTTTCGACCAGGATTTCAAACCCCCCTTTTCTTTTTTTCTAAGACTTTTCGTTCTAATCGTCCTCATCCATTTTCATGCATCACTAGCTCATTTACTTACATTGCCCATGAAACATTATACACTCGCACTCCTCGCACTCATCACTAGCTCGTTCGTTTGCGTACCAACGGGAAATTTTCCGAGGTGTAACACTTAAACCATGGCTTCAAGATTTCTCGGTTCCCAAACAGATAGGAAGCGAATATTGCCAATGACAAGGATAACCTTAGAAATTGGAGAAACAAACGCCGCATAATATATCAAATAAATTATGAAATTAATTAGCCTATCTGTATCGTGGGAGGAACAAAGTGTAAATGAAAAAAATCTGATTACTCAGGGTACATGTTACTACAGTGACCTTATAACTTCAATATCTGATGTTTTCTCTATTCTGGGCACTTCTTGAAGATTTAGGCCAGCAGATTCGTATACTGCGCTAAACTAAACTGAACTTCTACACCTTGGGACTGCACAGGCTCTTAAGGTCCTTCAACTTAAAGGCCCTTACACGTGGTCATACATAACATAGAAATCACACTTGGAAAGGGCGGACAATTAGCTAGAGCAACGGATACTGTAGTGAAACTAAATAGAGCTTCTAAGCCTTGGGACTGCACAGGCTCTTAATGTCCTTATCCTTGAGATACCATTCAGGTATTATTTTGGAAGCATGGGGATAGAGATCCTTGTATGCATTCTTGATAGTCCCTTCTGCAACTGTGGTTGCAATTGAGATATCTGCATGTACAACATCAGTCAAACTACATATACAGGGCTAGAATAAACAGCAAATATTTATATATCTAGAAAGCATCTTCAGCATATCCAGATCATCATTGTTTCTTGCACAACCATAAAAAGAAGGTAAATGCCCAAACCTCGCAGTGGTTTCTTTGCATCCGTAAGCTGTGTTAGCATGTATATTATTGCTGCAGCAATTGATATAGGACTCCTCCTGCAAAATAAGGAATAAACATTTATGTTGTTATTTAAGCAATGAGATAGGCACATAGAAGTCTTTGGCTAGTGATCTAAGTGATGACACCCATTTTCCCTCATGTTTCTTTTTTGCAATCAGCTGTTTAGAGCTCCAATTTTCTCACTAGAAAGCCTTAGGGAGCCTTTGCATATCTTTCCCATTAAAGATAAAGAGTTAAGCATTGTTTTAGAGGTATTGGAAAGAGTGGAAGAAGTTCAACACTGAATCTTGAACTCACATAACAAAAGCCTCTATGAATTATGCAAGACCCACCAGCAGTTTTCATTTATTTCAAAAACTTGTTCTCTAAAATCCAGAAGGGAATGCAATTTGCCATTGTCAAAATTAAAAGAGGCACTCATGTGAAACAGGACCATTCTTGTCCAGCTGCAGAAAACGGGTTTTCACTTAGAAACTGAACATTCATATCAACAGTTGACTTAACTAATTATTACTAGTGGCTAAGGCACTGATAGTTAATACCTTGAGAACTTGATTAAACAATAAACTGCAACCAAAAATACTTCTGTACCTTATATCAAACTCTTCTGACTTCTTGACCGTTTCTTGGACAGCCTTAATCTCTTCATGGTTCATACCAATGTTAGAACAGAAACGTCTCTGACATTCATGCATGGTCCATGTCAGATAATACACAAACATTTATATTGTATTGAAGGCACTCACAAAGAGGAGCAGACCACAACAGTTGGTCTCACTCACCAGATAGTCTCCAGCATGTATAGTCCCCATCTCCATTGATTCTCCCATTTCAACCTTCAGTTGTTTCACAATGAATTCTTTTGCTCGGCCAATATCCTTCTTTGTAGGTCCATTGGCGATTGAGCATATTTCTAGTTAACACCCAAAGGTTCAGAGAAGTTTATAATGAGGACTAAACCATTTATCTGCATAATCAGATATATCATGGCAAATACCTTTTACAGTACGTGCTTTGCCTTCTTGCCGACACGCAATGTAAATACAAGCAGCCACCAAGGCCTCCAGATTCCTTCCTCTCGTACACTTCTGGTCTTCCAACCTTTTGTATATCTCACTTGCTCGGTCCTGCAGAAGATTAAGGGAAAGATGCATGTTAAAACGGCAATGAAAATAAGACTTAATCTTACATAATGAAGGAGCAAATATGTTCCAATGCGATAGGGTTTGATAAGGATAAAATTAAAGATTGATTCCCATAGAAGGGATTAAATAACTACTGCCTTGGTCCTCAATCCACGCCTATATATTTCACTTCCCATATATTCACCCCTTGTTGTTAAAAACTCAAATGCTTGACAAAAATAATAGTGTCACATAACATGGGATAACAAGGGTAAAAAGTGAGCAAATTGGATCCATCATCACCACCAGCAGATAGGTTTTCATCTTTTAAAGATCTTGATACTCTTTCAGGCATATGAATCAGAAATTAAGGAACTAATAGTGACAGAGAGGTGTACAGCTACTTAGTCATATTTATTGTCTTTCAATTGTGGCACGGGAAGGGGCAGGTCCGAGAGAAAAAAATTAGGGGCCACTGCAACTTTCCATCTCCACGATAATACAACAGTATGACAGAAATTATCATGGATGCTAATGGTTGTTGTCAAGGAAGGACGGAAGGACAGCTCCCTCCCAGAGATGTCCTGTGGTCCTGACAGCGGTGGCTGCATAGGACGCCTAGCCTTTACGTTATGATTTTCAAAATATCATATGCAAGATCATCGTACGCATGGGCAGAGACCATCAGATTATGATGCGAAAGTCATCTTCTTCAAAAGCAGAGAAGACTAGAGAGAAGAAGGTAACAGTACGGCACCTGGAATTTCAGTATAAGTTTTTGAAAGACTTGGATTAGCATTTACCAGAATAAGAATTACCGACACCTTAGGAAAGTATTGTGTTGAAGATGAAGCTCATCTAGTAAAGTAAAAATATAATGCTAGGCACACTAGTACGAACCAGAGATCTAAACAAGCAAGCAACAGCAATTTGAAAATTGCCCTCGAGTTCCTTATGCAAAAAAAGAGAAACAAGAAAAATCTAACAAAACAGAAGCACACCTTTATGGTAGAAACAAGGCTCAACCTGCAAAGAAGGAAAAAGAAAATTAGTTCAGCTGATGCACACAACGATAGAGAAAACATTTGACTAATTCCACAAAAATATCAACTGCATTCTTAATCTTAAACTTCTCAAATATAAATCATGCAAAAGGACAAAACACAACTGTCTTAAGATTATTACTCATGCTCTCAGAACAATCCCAAAAATAAGTAATCTGAAATCAATATAATCACTTAGCTAGCAGTCCAAATGCCTAAGAATGTAAGGCATACACAATGGTTATCTCAAATCATCGGGCGTCATGTATAAATGAAAAAGAATTGTTATGATAACAGCAAACTAATCAAATCATCATATCACATCTTACAAAGGACTTCCCTCCAAAACATAAAAAGCAGAAGAAAAGGTTAGCTGCTCCTCTTTTAAGCCTTGTTATAGTGTTGTGGTTAGAGCTGGAAGCGAAAAACAGCAACAGCGGCCTTTGGAGAACTCTATTAAAAGAGATGGCGCCACTAAGGGGGTCCATTTAACTTGGATTGCTATGCATAAAGCATGTCTTACTCATTGTAGCAAATGCACATTTGTGAAAAGCATTACTCTGTATCCTGGCAGTTCTGGTGTATTTCCGAATCTTTTTGGAGTAAATGGATAACGCCAAGCAACTAAAAAGGAGGCTATCAGTAGCTGGAGAGGATAAAGGATGAATCCGCAGCTCAAAGTTCTGCAGACCACCATCTCGGTGTGCATAATAAGGACTGTGGAGATATTATATACCTTAGTGTTTTGATGTAATATGATAAATGTTAATCATTGTAATACCTTATTGAACTTTATTGACTCCTTGCAATATAGCAGGCTTTAATCATGTACAACTGCTTTTGGCAATAAAAATAGCTTTTAAGAAAGCTAACTAGGAGAGTCTCAAGAAAAAAGAAAGCTAACTAGGAGAACAGAAAACTAATGTCATTATTTTATTTTATTTCATTTTTTTGAGAAGGTAACGTTTTCTGTGTATATAAAAACATCAGCACAAAGATTGTGCTAGCAACAAAAATAAGCTGCTGCATCAGGTCACCAAAATTCAAGAAAGCGTAAAGCCATTTTTGGTCCCAATAGCCACTATCACACAGCACAGCAGTCCAATCAACCATCATACTAATATTTTCTTACATTTAACTCGGCCTCCAACCAGAGTTTGACCGCTTAAAATATCAAGAAATCAAAACCCAAATGAAAGTACCCTCTCCCTCCCAATTTGTCAGGACCAAATCATACTAGTAATTCATTTGTTCACAATTAAAACTTAAATATTGCAAACTAATAAGTACTCGAAGTGTAGTTTACATACATATGTCTAAGCTAAGCTAAGCTAAGCTAACTAGGTTACTTACAATATGGGAACTGATTGTCACTAACTTCTAGCTAATTGATATTAACCAGCTAACTAATTAACTTAGGATAACTATTGCAATCCTCCTCTATCTAGATAGTAAAAAGGGAACATTTTTAAATGTCGGTATTAAAGTTCAATTAGTTTACACATCAGCCATATTAGCAATGGCCTTAAAAGCCATACCGACTGCGTGCTCAGGATCACCACCCCAATTTCTCAAGACTATATCAGACTAGCTTTATTCATTTGGTCAGAATTAAAACTTAAATATTCCAAACTAATACTATAAGTTGTAATTCTCCTTGTACCAAATGCTCCTTCCGTCCCAATTTAAGCGTCTTACTTTCCTTCTTGGTCTATCCCAAAAAGAGTACTTTCTATATTTACTAAGTTGATAATTCAAACACCATACATAGCAAGTTTAAGACCACAAAATTCAGATGACATAATACATTACACACGTCTTTAATTTCGAACCACAAGGTTGAAAAGTATCCCTGCATTTCTTAAACTCTGTGGCTCTATGCCAGTCAAACCAAGACACTTAAATTGGGACAGACGGAGTAGTAAAAATATTCAATTAGTTTACATGTCAGCCATATTAGCAATAGCTTTAAAAGCCATAACAAGTGCACGTTCAGGATCACCACCCCTATTCTACAACCAAGCTTGGGATAACTAAAACCACAAGATTAAAGGACAGTTTGGTACATTCTACATATTATTATTGTTTAAGACCACAGAATTCAAAAATCTTTCTTTTACTTTCTTAAACTGCGTCTTCAAGTCAAAATTAGACAAACAAATTGAACCGGAGGGAGTAGTTTTAAAAAAAAAAAAAAAAACTCCTAACATCTTTAAATATCGGTTAAAGTTCAAATTAGTTTACCTATCAGCCATATTAGCAATAGCTTTAAAAGCCATAACAAGGGCACGTTCAGGATCACCACCTCTATTCTGCAACCTAGCTAAAGAACCATCTCCATTACTCCCATTAGGCCCTTTAGAAATAACAGTACTAAGACCCACATCACCAAGTAACGGGTTAACGGGTCCACCAACACGGTTCGGGTCATGATCACCCGATTCATCAGCAAATGTACGCCACTCAGATGTCTCATCAATTGACCGAGCTTCCAATACCAGTCCACACTCCGAACATACCGTATCGCCCGCCGCATGGTCAACTACTACCTCCGTGTTACGCTTGCAGTCCAAACAGTATGAATCGCCCATTTCACCCGACCCGACCCGACTGTAGTTGAGCTACGAAATTGGGGGAAATTCGATTTTGGGATCTTTTGTAAAGTAGCTGTGGATTGGGGTACAGAGAGAAGGGATTATGTGCTGTTTATGGAGCTGATTGCGACCCGACCCGAGTTGAGCACAAAAATTGGGAAGATTCTATTTGGGAACTTTGTAAGGAGCTGTGAATTGACCCAAAGTGCGTGACCCGACCCGACCCGACCCGACTGTAGTTGAGCACGAAAATTGGGGAAGATTAGATTTTGGATATTTGATAGAAGGATTCTGTGGGGCTGATTGCTACCCGACCCGATTCTATTTGAGCACTATATTGGGGAAATAGGATTTGGGATGTTTGTAAGGAGATGTGGATTGAGGTTAGAGAGAGAAGGATTGTGAGTTGCGTTTATGGAGTTGATTTTCTCTTTCTCTCTCTAAAAATCCTGTGTTGCTATCTTATGGAGGAGAAAATGTGGTCAACTGGGTATTTATAAACCGAAAAGCTGAAGCGGGCCGGTTCGAAATGGTCGGGAAGTGGGGACCACATTTCCTTCGTGCATAAAAAACGTGGAGAAAGGTTGTTTAAACCAGGTGAAGATTTGAGGGGAAACGGTGAAAAAGAAAAGGACAAATGTATAAATATATCCCTCAATTTTGAGATTTAAAATAGATATATTTGTTAAAAAAATAGTGTATATATACTCCTGCCGTTATAAAATGGTGCAAATATATCTTTTTTTCTAGCGAATTTTTAAAAAGAAAAATCATTTAGTTTATTTTTCATTTAAAAAAATTCCACGCGAATTTAAAAAAAATCTACACTTTCTTTTGAGCGCGATAAATTTTTTTCTGATGGGTAGGGTCTGATTCATTTAAAAAAAATATCTCTGTGGCTTTAAATCAAAATAAGTATACTCATTTTTTTAAACGAACTAGACTCGACCCATCAAGCTCAAAAAATTACCTAACCCATAAGGAAAAAGAAAATTGTCATGTGATTTTAGAAAAATATATCTACTCAAAAAAAAAATTGTAGACTTTTTTTATAAAGCCACATAGTATTTTTTTAATTAAAAAATAAATTAAATGATGTTTTAAAAAAAATTCATCTGCAAAAAGGGTATATTTATACCGTTTTGTAACGGCAGGGGTATATTTACACCACTTTTATAACGGGAGTATATTTACACCTTTTTCCAAAAAAGATGAAATGAGGGGAATGGTGTTATGAACTTTTGAGGAAGACTTCAGCCTTAAGGTGCTAATAATTGGATTTTAGATTTTGTGTATGAATAAAAATTATCGAGCTCTATCAATTTTGTATTTGAATTTTTACTTTCTACCTCTACCTTGCACATAATTCAAAGCTTCAAGTCACAATAAACATTCTGAAATCCATAGGGAAAGGAAAATATTTTTAAAATCTTATAGAGAGAATCACATTAGATATTGTAATGAAAATGTGATTAAAACGAAAACAATAATGATAAAATTAGAGATTTCTCAAATATGGAAATGTAAGAAAGTAGTGTACTGCCTATAGTCTATGACTTTGTAATACTCCCTCCGGATCAAAAAAAGTGTCCACTTAGTCATTTGCAGACCTTTTAAAAAAATATTTACTTCTAGACAAAAATAGATAATTTAACTAAACTATTCCTAATTATATAGCTATTGAATTTGATCACATAACACTTAATAGGGGTAAATCTAAAAAAATAAAGTTAAGTAGACACTCTTTTTTATTCGAGAGACTACTATTTTGTCTTCGGATTATCATACTTCAATGTGCTATTACTTGTTTGTATTGAATTACCAAAGTACATAGAGGAAATTGCTCAGATATTTTCCGGAAGATAGAGAGAAATTGGCGGTCAAAGCTTGAGTCCATTAGGCCACCCAGCCCAGTTCAGTTGAAGTTGGGTTTACGCAAGAGCTTATCTTAGTTGGGCTGATCTGAGACACTCCCTATCCAACTAGCCCAACCAAAGCCCGTCTTTCAATTCTACTATAGTGTTGGGCCTTGGGTTTCCTCCTGTTCCCTTTTGAAGAAGGGAAAACTACGTATATATACATATTAAGGAGAAATATTTACGAAACGTGACGATAGTTTTCCTTATTTACAAAACATAAAGAATAATTACAAAACTTGACAGTGTATGAATACTGTATGAATATTGTATGAAATCAAGTATATTGATACCAGATAATTTTGTTTTTCTCTGCAGAGTGTATGATTAGTGTATGAATACAGTATGCATATTCATACAATTTTCATACACGATTCACACATATTTTTCATGCTCACCGGAAAATAATCAGATCTGGTTGTGTTTGTCCATTCCGGCGTTTCGCCGTTGAAGCAACACCATTTAGAGCACCACGGCGCCAACCCTACTATCCTCTTCCCTCCGCCACCAGATCTCCGGCATTGCTCCGGCATTTCGCCGTTGAAGTACTGCCGCCACCCCCGCTATCCTCTTCCCCGCGCACTAGATCTGGCTGGTTCTCTGCCAAAATTCCGGTGGATTCCACTGCCGGAGGATGGACAACACCCTCGCCAGCAGGAAGACCATTAAAAGTGGTGCCGTTTGGATTTGTAATGGTTTTTTTTTTTTGGGGTAGAATGTGTGTGTATTGGTATTGTAATATTATATTTTGTAAATAAAAAAATATCGTCATGTTTCGTAAATATTCTCCCTAAATACGTATATATGTGTAAATTACCCTTTGAAGAAATTGCACGGTTTTCCCTTTAAATGGGCTGATCTTTAGTTTTTCTCCTTCAAAATCGAACTTATATCCCAGTAGATATAAGTTCGATTTTGAACTTATATCCCAGTAGATATAAGTTCGATTTTGAACTTATATCTAGTGGGGTATAAGTTAGCGTAAGTCTTTAAAAACATGGAATATAACTTGTAGGATATTATAATATGAGAACATAAACTCATGTCCCCGCGAAAAAGTTGTTTGTCTTGAGAGCCAAAAATTAAAGACCAGCACAAATAGGACAGAAGTCTAAATGAACCTTTCTCCTTTTGTTATGAGTTTGGGTTGGATTTTTGAAGTGGATCACTGGTTTCTACTTCAGCAAATTGAGGCTTTTTATCCAGTGGTACAAGTGGAAGTCTCTCATATAACAGTTGTATGTAGATTCAAATAACATAAAAGATGTTCTTTTGTATTGGATGTTAGCAAGGATGAACGTGATGAATTTTTATTGCATTACTTAAAAAAAAAAACGAACATATATGTTTGGGCGGGGCGTGCTAAACCCGCCACGTATCACATTACTAGGCGGTTCGCCTGAATGCCGAGTCTTTCTCTCTTGCCACGCTCTCTTTCCTATTTCACTCTGATAAGTGTTCTTTTCCTTTCTTGTTGCATGATTATTATGAAAATAGAAATGGTCATACTTGTGATGATTCCCAATGATTCAATATGACTATTTAGGTTTACGTTGCCACAATATTATTCTATGAAAGTGAGCAGTTTAGAAGTTCGGTCCAAAACTCTTTTGTAGGCAGCTCTTTAGGCAGTGGCTTGAAAGTAATCTCCCGCAGTCACCCACCAAGATCGGAGCTGAGATGATTCATACTAGGGGTGCTTATCGGGCAGATAATTACACTTAACAGTTCAACTTATTGGTTATCAACTTTTAAATGTTCTAATCCACTATATCATGCGATTATCGGACGTTATATCGGCTAAATATAAGAGACAATGAAAATTAAAATCCAACATGTATATTGCTACTATTTCTTCAACTACTTTTGATAAAATACATTTTCCTACCATTTCTTAAGAGTTTTGTCCTGCTTTTCAGTATCTAGTCAAGTTCTGGAATTTCTTTGCAGCAATTTAATTGATGTGCTCTAAAAAATTCAGAAAAAACATCAAGAATTCCTTTGCTAGAGGGAATAGAATACTTAATGGGGCTTTAGCTTTAGGGTTTATACTTTATATCTAGGGATAAAAATGTAAATATGATAATTCTTAACGAGTTACCGGTTTACCCAATAAGGAAATTGAGTAATCCGCCCCCGCACCGATAAGCCATTAACAATAAAATTTTAATCCATTCACCAATCAGTAATTCAATAACCCAATACCAATAAGCCAAATTTTACAGTTTAGCTATCAGTTACGGTTTGGTTTTTAACCGCACTAATTCATACTAGCGTGATTAGGTCATATCCATACCATCACTTCCATTTAATGTAAAATAGTATAGAGGCTCAAGGTGAGAAATATCAGTCTCTTCCTTTCCTCATTTCTTTCCCAGATTTATCAATCTAATAAAAATAGAAAGTCAAAATTTAATCAAATGAATTAGCAATTCAAAGTGACAAACCGTGCCTTCCAAAAAGATTTGTCGTTGAAAATGTAGGAAAAGGTTAATAATCTCAATTCGTGAGCGTGGATGTAAGATTAGAATTCAATAGTATAGTACTAATTAAAGCCGTAATCCAGGGGGTATAGGTATCTATCTTCTTTCAAAATTGTCTCTTTCCGGCGACATTTCAGGATGTCTTTTTTCCTCAAAATTCTACGACAATGTTGTCCTATTTGGAATTACTAGTTCTTTGTTTTCCTCTTTCTACAGAGCCTTTTTGTTTCTTTTAATTCAAACTTTCGAAAAAGAAAGTAGAGCAATGGTGCAAATATACCTCATAGCTTTGTGATTTAGAGCAGATATATCTCTCGTTAAAAAAGTGATGCATATATACCCTTGTCGTTACACAAAAGATGCAAATATACCCTTTTCGCTGACAGATTTAAAAAAAAAAACAATTTAGCTTATTTTTAATTTAGAAAAAATGTCACGTGACTTTAAAAAATAAGTCTACCCATTTTTTTAGTAGATTTATTTTTTTAATAGCCACAAGATATTTTTTTTGGGGGGTCGAGTCTGTTTCGTTTAACAAATAATCTCTGTGACTTTGAAAAAATAAGTCTACCCATTTTTTAAAACGAACCAGACCCAACCCACAAAAAAAAATTACCACATGACTTTAAAAAAAAATACGTCTACTAAAAAATGGGTAGACCTTTATTTTTTTCTAAAGCCACGTGACATTTTTAAAATTAAAACATAAGCTAAATGATATTCAAAAAAAAAAAATCATCAGCAAAAAGAGTTTATTTGCACCATTTGTATAACGACAGGGCTATATATGCACCACTTTTCACTAATGAGGAATATATTTGCTCTAAATCGTAAAATTGAGAGGTATATTTGCACCTTTTCCCAAAAAATAAGTAGTTTTCTTACCTATTTTTCATATTTGGTGCGTAAAATATATTATATTAAAAGTAATTATCCATGATTCAGACAAATAATATGCAAATGAAGAGATGTTAAGTGCTAGAGTCTGTCCTGAATTTTCAACCTTATTTGAATTTTACAATTATTGATTTTTTTTATTTTTTCCAAAAGAAAATTATAAATCTTTTATATTTGGATAACTCCTTTCTTGGAGAAAAAACTTTGGACTTCTATAATGATGATCCTTCATTTCAACAATAGCATAATTGCATCTACAATTTAGTCGTTAGGTGAATTTTGCTTAGAGAGAAATTATTTTCTCTATAGTTTTAATATTTTCATTGATTTTAGTTTCTCATATGTAGTTCAATTGACCAAATTCTATTAAAGTATTATGTATCTTTAGTTTTTTTTTTATTGTCTGATTTATCATCGTTCAAGATTTATAATTATAAGCTTCCGCATGAGGCACTGATTTGTTTAATCCCAACAGGAAAGGCAGGGGATGGTTGGAGATGGGTAGGGTGGGGTCCATGAGGATGAGGCAATTAGCATGTAATATTACTTAAAAAATTATTTTCCTAAATAAAATATTCCAACAAATTAAATATAAAAAAATTTAAAATATTTTCCTCAATACCAAACACACACAGTAATCAAAATTAGAGCCTAGAGGGTGCGCAATTAATTTCATACATAAATAAACAAATAAGTAACTTTTTCTCAAAAATAAAAAAACATTTTAAGGTGGGTTGGAAATGCGAACTTTTGTTGTTGTGGATCACATGGTCATATACAAAGTAACGTCATGGCCAAATATATTTGTTTAGTTAAAATTATTCTAATCGGACTTACTTTCTGCTCCTTCCGTTCACTTTGAACTTTTCACGCTATTTAAGGAATAATAAATAAAGTGCCTAATTTACCAATATATTCATATTAATTAATATATGTTTTTATTAATTTTAAAAATAATTTAAAGTGAGTAATTAATACTATGGATAAATGAAAAAAAATTATCTTATCTTGATATGCTAAAAGTGATAAGTAAAAGTAAAAATGTATTTTTAGAATATTAGACAAGTAAAAGTGAACGGAGAGGAAGTATAAAAGAAACAATACATCAATCTACCGTCACAAGTATTATCAAATTGTAATTTTAGATCTGTCACAATCTACGAAGCTATACACTTATACTGACATAAGACTTTTGCTAATCGATAAAAGTAATATGATTTGAAAAGTAATTAATACTGTACAAGACGCCGCCAACCTTGGTTTTTCAATGCCTCGGTTGATGATTACTTCTCTAAGAATTTTAAAGTTTTTCCTATATTTTTTAAAACTATTTCTTAATTTTCATTTAAAAGATGGTATAAAATAATCCACGCATCGATATGGATTCAAGAATTTTAAAGTTTTTCCTATATTTTTAAAACTATTTCTTAATTCTTTGTGAGAGTTTTTTTTTTTTTTTTTTTTTTTTTTAGTATCAAAATCCTATAAGCACATGATCACACCTAAACCAAAAGATAATTAAAGATGTCAAAAGCAAATTTGAGTCGGTTCAATGAGTTAATAAATTGATAATTATCGACGAATAAATCAGAAAAGACATAACCCATAGAAGATTTCAACATATGAGTCTATTAATCCTTAACCCGTTCTCAATACGCTAATTTGTTCTAAGTTATGAATGTCACACATTTTACTTATTGATAAACAAAAGGAAAATAAGGCCTTTTAGTTTTGCTCCTTTGAAAGATTAGTTTTTGGAGATATGTTTGAAAATATTTTTCAAAAGACTCTCCAAACGCCACTTAAAAAAATTTCTTTGCAATAATTAATGAAGCTAATAATTAATCGATATGCTAATTACTTCTCTATATTTGCTGCATATAATACTTGTGAAGAAGTCAACATTACTCGAGATTCTTATTCTTTTTCTCCCCTTTTCTTTAGAAGTTAATAATTACTATTAGGTACATATATTTGCTTTGAACAACATGATAAAACTTGTTCTTGATGGAAAAAAAAAGTGTCAACAATAATACACGAAACATGCAACTTCGTGGGATGTTTGAAATTTACAAGAAAAGAGAATTAGGTTAGTGTCTTTACTCTTTCGAATTGCTGCTTTTGTTACTTTTAAAGCATATAATAATATAAATCATGTTACATTATGGTTGTCATAAACAGTTATGTAGGAATTACTTAGATTCAACCTATATTTGCCTTTAGATATTGTTGTTCATGTATTGTTAATATACATACTCCATTTCATCAATTTGTTCTGGTATAACCATCTCATATTTGATATTCATTGATTCAACTATTCACATTCGTATGTTGAGTATGATCTATTAAAAGGAAAAACAGTCCTATCTCAAATTTTATCAATCAAATTTCACTTTAAGTTGCAACAATTATGAGATTATCACTTCCATATAACCAACCAAATTTAACATACTTCCTCTATCCCAATTGGTGTGATACTTTCGCTTCTCGAGAGTCAATTTGACTAATTTTTCAAGTTAAATTAAATTAGATCAACTCAATATTTTAAAATAAAAATTTAGATATGGGCTTAATAAGGGCAAATCTAACTTCTAGAAGTTTTTTTTCTTAGATATTTTGACTAATTTATCTTTAATGAAAATCTGCATATTACTATTAACTTGACACATTGAAATCCGGTCGCTTATCATTTAATAAGGGCAAATTGAAAAATAAATCAAAATTAATTCCTTCTTGATTATACAAGTAGACACTTATTTTAAATGAAAATAAAAAAGGATAAGTGAACACTTATTTTGAACCAAAGAGAGTACTAACTGTTATTTTGAACCAAAGAGAGTCCTAACTTATGTGATATTTTTCACTTTTCGATATTCAAATTATATAAAAAATTTATCAATATTTTGAATTATATATATTTTTTTATCATTTTGCATGAGACTAACTGTAAATTATAGTTTTAAAATATCTAACAATTTGATCCTTCCTTCGGGGGTGGTCTTTTAATTTTTGCCCTCAAATTGATCTTTTAACTTTTACCCTTAAAGCCCAAATTCTGCATATGGGCTGCCTTGCGATTTTTTTTTTTTTTTACTGACTTGGAATTCGAACTCATAACCTCGGAGATTAAGCGGGGGCAAAACTTAAAGAATATCAATTTGAAGGGCAAAAATTAAAGACAACCCCAAATGAAGAGCAATCCGCGCACAAAAAAAAATAAAAATTTTTGCCCTTATTAAGCCCAATGTTCTAGAAGTTAGATATGGGCTTAAAAAAAGTCAATATTCTAGTTTATTTGATTTATTTATCATGGAAAGAAGATAAAATCATATGGGCACTAATTTTTCACGTTGGAAACAAGTTGCTATTTTCTCATTTTTTTTCTTATTCAATTTTTCTACTTTCCCTCTTTATTCTACGTAAAGAAGAAGATTCAAATGGAAATAACACCTTAAGAAAAGCATGCAAACATTTCGTTCACTAATTTTGTATGTTAGAAATCAAGTTGTTATTTTTCTCATCATTTTTCTGCTTCTCCTCATTTATTTTTTCTTTTCTTCATTTTTTTAAATCTTTTTTTCAGAGCACCTTTCCCGTAATTATAATATATATTTTTTTTAACTCTTTTCTCTCAACAAAAAATCACACTCTCGAAACAAATATTGTGTTACGGCAAATGAGAGGGTAGAAGTAGAAAGAGGAAGAAAAAATGTTTCGGTGAAATTCTCATGCTTGGATTCATGGTCTATCAAAACCTGAAGTAAAAATGAATAAAAAAGAAACAGATTGTTGGTAGCTTATAATTTTTCAATACCGCAAAAGAACAAACCGCACATGTAATACAAAATCCTTAAGTTATAACCCTGAAAATTCAAGTATATCTATATCGTAACAGCCGCTAAAAGATGGACAAAATGAAGAAAAAAGAGTTGGGACACAATTAATTTCGATAATAGATAGAAGATCTTTTCAGGTGCCAACGATTTGCCAGAGCAAGCGAAAGAACAAAAGAATGTATAATCTAAAACTTGCAATAAGAAAAAAATTGACTAGAACGACTAATAATAAAATAAATCAAACCAATATTATAAATAAAAAATAACGTTGGAAACAGAACAATCGCAACAGAAAATAAAATAATATCACTCACTCAAATTGCTGGAAGAACAAACGAAATTATCACTACTTTTATCATATGCAAAAAATGAATTGGATGAAGCATGTGAAACTGGATGATTGCTGCAGATTTCTTTTCTCTGACTTATATAACATAGTATGAATTCTTCTTCTTTAGTATTAATCAAGGATAAAAAAAGGTTATTTAGGCATTTTTTTGGATAAAAAAAGAAGTCCACTTAGCAAATTAGGACAAAAGAATTAACCTTATTTTTTTAAATATATTTGCTGACCTATTAGTGTTATATGATCAAATTCCAATGCCTATTTAATTATGGGTTAAATGAATTACTTATTTTTGTCTAGGAGTTAGTATTATTGCCCTTACAGTCATTGCAAATGGTAAATGTCATTCTTTTTTTTTTTTTTTTTTTTTATCTTTAGTCTTTATTAATGAAGAAAAAACTGAAACGGTCATTTAGGCATTATTAGGGAAGCAAAAGGGTGTAAGTGACTTGGAGGCCATAGATTTGGATTCTAGCTTTATATTATACTCTTTCAATCAAAAAAAAAGTGTCCACTTAGTTATTCACACACTCCTTAAGAAAATACTAACTTCTAGAGAATTTTAGGTGATTTAAAATCCCTAAAAATTAATTAATTGATCACTTTTTAACTTATCGAAAAATAAGAAATTATTTCTTAATTTGATAAGTGAATATTTTATAAGTTAAACTTTTTAAGCCCATCCAATTAAGTGAATACTTAATTAGGACAAACACAACCATTTAAACCTTTATTTATTTAATAAAATATATTATGGATGACCAGTCTTATAACATACATGGAAGAAAACAGTAGAATAGAAGGAAAGAGCGGATTATGGAAAAGAATTAAATGAATTCACCATTAATTATCATTTACTACATATGTTTATTGCCCTTACAGTTCATTCATAGGTAACTGCTCATTCTATGCCTCTTCAATTTTTTCATTTATTTATTACAATCCTTTATTCTTTATTGTCTTTATTATATGAGCTTTTGAATATAATTAATGACAAAAGTGATCGGAAAAATGTCAAAAAAAGAGATAAAAGATAAATGCATTTGGAGGCGATATAATTTTTCATATACAAAATTTCGTAGGATTGATTAGCCTTAATTTTATATTATACTCCTTCAATCAAGAAAAGCGTAACATGAACTTTATACATGAAAATGTGAGCGAAATTTTAAAATACTTAACTTTTTAGAAAATTTCCATATGTGATTTCATACAACAACCGTCCCTAATTAAATAAGAATAAGATTTGATCATTTTTCATAACACTAAATTTTGAAAAACGGCAATGTGAAAAATAAGATTAATTCTTTACATAAGTTTTGAGCAAAATATTAATTTTTTAAAAAAATAAAAAAAATTTAAAAAAATATTTTTTTTAAAAAAATAAAAAATATAGATAGATTTTAAAAAAATAAAAGTGAACATTTTTTTTTTTTTTAAATATAAACATGAGGAGTAATTATTACTTAAATAAAATTTGACTTAATACCTAAATAGCCTTTTTAAACTTTGACATATTTTATCAAACTTGTGTGGGAACCAGATAGATACTTTAACTTTGACAAATATTTTTTTTTAAGAGTCCAACGAGAAAAACATAAAAGCGCAGCCTCATAGGCATTAGGCACACAACACCTTCCTTCCAAGTTGTAACATGTTGGGAACCAGTCTAAGCCAGCCAGCCAATTAATAAACTCTTCTCTTTTAAATTCCTTTACCATTTTTACACGCTTTTGACTCTCTAAAATCAAAATATAGCACTCGCTTATATTATTTTCTTCCCTTAAATTGACAGCTCCCAATATTGAAGATTCCAAATAGTACATCACCTTCCCTTTTAAACCTTTCCTCAAGCAAGCTCAAACTTCACACACCCTTTTGTGGTAAACATAAAAAGTTTGTTTCTTTACCTTGTTTCATTCCAAAAAAGTTCATATTTTTAAGCTATTTTTGTTCAAGAAAATGGTGCAAAACCATAGATATCAGCAGTGGAAGAAAGGGGATGTTTGTTTGGATGAAGAGTCACACCCCTTTGGTTTTGTTTGTGAAAAAACTGGTTGTTGTAAAAGAACAAGACTCAAGCTTTTGTTTCTTGTTCTTTTGTGTTTCATCTCTTTTAGCTCTATTTTAGCTCTTCTTTTCTTCACATCTGCCCCTACTCTTTCTCTTTTATGTAAGTGTTTCTCTTTTTCTTTTTTGTTCTTGTTATTACTTTGCTTTCTCTGTTTGTACTACTTTGTTTTTTCTTTTTCTGATTGTTCTGTTTTGTGGGGTTTATTGCAGATTCATTTGGTTTTGAAGATGAAGGGCTTGTTTCTACATCAGATGTATATGCTTCTATTTGTTCATCTGTCTCTAATGGTAAGTAGCAATAAGTACTTTGTTGCTTCCTCTTTATCTTTGTCTTTGTCTTAGGTATGTCTCTCTGTGTTGTTCTGATACCTCTTCTTCTTCTTCTTTATCTTCCTTTTTCTATATTTTTTTTGTATATTTGTTACAGCAATACTGTGCTTTTTCTCAAGATTCCCCTTTTCTCTTTATTTCTATCTTGAGTATATTTTAATACTAGGGGTTGTTTTGGTTTGTGTTTTTGATAAACAATTTTTGAATTTTATCATATTATCACCGTCTGTGGTTATGGGCTCTAGACCTTTGTGGTTGCTTCTGAAGAGGAAAGCAAGTTCCTTTTTCTTTTGTTTGGTTTTATAGCATCTATAAGTATGCTTTTAGGTTTTCACTCTCTTTTTTTTTTTAGCTCAATATTTAAAAAAAAAAAAAGATTTAACCTAAATAGTCGTCCACCCAACCGCTTAAACTAAATATAGTCGGCGGATATATAATATGTGTTTAACCGTGTATAATCTATGTATACCGGCTATGAAAAGTAAATAGTGAATCCGGCTGGCTATTTGTGTAAAAATCCTTTATTTTTGTGTGTGTTGTAATCTAATCATGATTTGGAAGGCTTTAACAAACTTGTTTTAAGGGGCTGCATGGCTTTCCTTTTGCTATTAAATTCCTCATGGTTTTTGATATTAATCTAACAGTTAGAGCACTATATCAATCTTAGTGCTTCCTTATTGAGAGATTTTTCTCATCAAAATGCAGGTTCAATTTGCTGTGATAGAAGCAGCATTCGTTCAGATATCTGTGTAATGAAAGGGGATGTAAGAACAAATTCTGCTTATTCCACAATTATTCTCTACAGAAACAATGGCAATGATGAGATATTCCAACATGAAAAGATTAGGCCGTATACTCGGAAATGGGAAAAAAGCATAATGGACACCATCGACGAATTAGACATTGTTTCAAAGGGAGAGAATTCTGCTATTCAGCAGAAGTGTGATGTGAAACACGAGGTACCGGCTGTGTTCTTTTCTACTGGAGGTTACACAGGAAATCTTTACCACGAATTCAATGATGGGATTTTGCCTCTTTACATAACTTCACAGCATTTCAACAAGAAAGTTGTATTTGTCATCCTTGAGTATCATGATTGGTGGATTTCAAAGTACGAAAACATACTTCCTCACCTCACTGAATATCCTATTATCGATTTTAGAGGCGATAATAGGACTCATTGCTTCCCCGAAGCCATAGTTGGTTTAAAAATCCATGACGAGCTAACTATTAATGCTTCATTAATGGGAACCAACAAAACCATCAGGGATTTTCGACACATGCTAGACGAAGCTTATTTGCCTCGAATTAGAGGTTTGATCCAAGAAGAGATGATTGAACAAAAGCGGGATTTGAAGAAACCTAAAGTGGTCATAATAGCTAGAAATGATTCAAGAGCGATACTCAATGAAGATTCATTAGTTAAAATGGCAGAAAATATTGGGTTCGAGGTGGAAATTTTGAGGCCTCAACGAACAACTGAGCTTGCAAAGATTTATCGATCTCTTAATTCTAGTGATGTTATGATTGGAGTTCATGGTGCTGCTATGACTCATTTCCTCTTCATGAGGCCTGATTCGACTTTCATCCAAATCGTTCCACTAGGAACGGATTGGGCAGCAGATACTTACTATGGACAACCAGCAATTAAATTAGGTCTCAAATACATTGGCTACAAAATTCTTCCACAAGAAAGCTCTTTGTATAATGAGTACGAGAAAGATGATCCTGTTCTGATGGACCCGGAGAGTGTGAACAACAGAGGATGGGAATTCACGAAAAAGATCTACCTTGATCGTCAAAATGTGAGGTTGAACCTTCAGAGATTCCATAAGAGATTGCTTCGTGCCTATTACTATTCTATTGCAAAGAAGAATGGTCGTCTTCATCATCAAAATCAGTAATTCGTTTCCTTCTTTGTGGTTACTGGTCGGGATTAATCTCAGTAGTTATAGTTCTTAGAGTTGTACATCAATATTCACAAGAAAAAAAAAAAAGTAAATTTTTTGTAAAGATCACTTGCAACTGTGTTTGTAAATCAAGTAGGAAAAACATATTCCCTTTGGTATATACTTACATTCATTTCAAAGATTAAAAAAAATGTCTTGCTTCTTAAAGTTCTATAGGTTTTTTTGCAATTTATATGTCAATGTGGACTTCTTGTGTCGTGCAGATTTATACTTCCTTTAGTTTTCAGACATGGCTATTGTGTTTCTTGAGTTAAATGTGTAGTATCAAGTATCAGATTGAAGTGATGAGAATTTAGACAAACATCTGTGCTGTAGATAATAATGTTACTGAAGTTCAATTGGCTTTAACTTGATGATTTTTCAAGCCTTTGGGTTGTGTTTATTAGGAACTTTAGCCCTCCATTTTTTGTACTTCTGGCAAAGATTGGCTGTCTCATGGTTATAATTTATAACTAAATTGTTTTCCCCATGAAAATGCTAGTCCTAAGTAGTTATATACATCACTGCATATGTGTAGTCACGGGTCTTCATATATCTGAAAGCATCTGTTATCTCAGTTGGCACTAACAGTCCAGACAACTGGTCTAGTCTATGAACTTCCCATAATACATATCTTTTAGTCAGCGTCTTAGCGATGTGTACCATCTTCCTAGCAGGCATCACTTGAATGCATTTCTAGTAGTGAACTCTACAATTTTGCTGCTTTTTTGAAATGTTTCCAATGGTGATGTTTCAGTAGGAACTGATAAATCTTGCAATACTGTTGTAAGCTTGATAGTTTCCCAGGTTCAAAATTTTCTTGATCTCGGAGAACAGTACGTCTGTACGCTCTATGTTAGTACATTTTTGTTGAAATTTTCTTCCTTAGCGTCTGTCTTTGTTCTGACATTAAACAGATATTATGAGTTTTACAAGTATAAATTAGGTAACTAGACTTGTATGGATGGTCTATGAGTTGTGATCGAGGAAACTGTTGTTGTTTAAAGTCGTGTGCAGTCTGAAAGAGAATTTGAACGGCAATGTTCTCTACTGTGGTATTCAATACTCACTGGCTCGACTAATTTAGGTTCATGCCGCGTAAAACTCATTAAAGGGGGAAAATGCTCCCCAATCAGTACATTTAGAACACAAATCCAACAATGTATCAGCTGGCTATGGATCAATAAATTATTTTTTATTTCCTTTTGACAAACCTTATTTATTTATATCTTTTCTTTCTACTTTATCATTAGTATAGTTGGCATCTCATCCCACTTAACCATGCAGTTTTTTAGAATTGTCCCCAAAATATGGCAAAGTTTTGGTCTACTAAAATGGAGTAAACAATTGCCCAGAACAGAATATGTTAGCCTAAAAAGCTAAGCATTTACAATTAAAATAAAAATGATAATGCAGATACAGAGCATCTCATGTTCCCCATACTGAGGCTTATGAGTTTGCATTTGAGGCACTCAACATTTTGAAATGTGGTATGGCAGCTTTACTACTACTTAATAAAGTTTCTTGATAATAAAAAAAATTGTTAATTATAACAGGAGGATCTTTGGTTGGCAATTGGCGGAAAATACTTCCAATTATGCTTCCAGAAATTCTGCTGCAGTTAAAGTATATTATTAGCGGAGACAAAATATGTTAGTGATTCTTTTTCATTTGCTTAAGCTTCCGTGAATAAAGTTATCCGATACTTATACTAATTCCAACTTATTTACCCTTTCAATAAAATGAATTATTATTGTCAAATGATCTCTAAAGATATAATCAAGTAATTTTCTTTCGAAAAGAATAAATTTGTCCCAATAATAAAAGATTGTTAACATGGATTTGAAGGGAATATGTAGTTAATAGTTATTCCCTCCGTTTCAATTTGTATGTATTTTGATTCAGACTATGAGAGTTAAACTAATTAACTTTCAGTTGTGAATTTGAATAGAAAATCTTTAATTTTTTTTTTAAATAAAATTTACAGAAACTACATAAAAAAATATTATAACTAAGTTACAATAGTTACAATTCAAATAACTACAAAATATTTGAAAAAATCATGATCATAGAAGAGCCTTGACAATCGTGTTTTGCTTTCAAGATGCCAAAATAAAATAAAATAAAGCATGTAACATATAATTTCCTTAATTAAATATTTTTAAAATGATACCCTTTCATCCAAATTAGTTGTCATGTTTCACTTCTGCATTCAATTTGACTAACATAGAAGTTAAATCTGATTAGATCAACTCGATATAATTCCAATTGAAATTTAGAGATTAAAAAATTATACAAAAAGTTCCCAAGTTGCATCTTTTCTCATATCACTAATAATTTTTTTT
The DNA here is from genome assembly GCF_029784015.1 of Lycium ferocissimum. NCBI lineage: Eukaryota > Viridiplantae > Streptophyta > Magnoliopsida > Solanales > Solanaceae > Lycium > Lycium ferocissimum. The sequence continues at coordinate 2,428,216 of NC_081344.1, forward strand.
AAAACATTGATCAAAATTTATATAATTTGACTTTTGGAAAGCGAAACATAAAAACTAATTGGGACGGGGTGAGTCGTATTAATTTAAGAATTTTATGTTATGTTCATAAAAAATGATTTAAGACATTTTTCTGGATTTACGAACGTGGTACATTCACTACCTTTTACTTTTACCTAACAGTTGAAACTTCCCGCTGACTACCGGCTAAAAATTTTATTCTCGGCCGCCGTGAAATGGCGGAGCTAAGGCGGAGTAGGGCGGAGATGGAGACAACAATTGACGACAACCTTGTACACAACATCCTGTCTCGTCTTCCAGCCTTAGCCTGTGCAAATGCCGCATGTATTAACCTCAATTCAGTACTTTCAACACATAGTATAAATTTATGTACTCCCTCTTGATAAAAAAGAATGTCCACCTAGTCATTTACACACCCTTTAAGGTATTGAATTTGCTCACATAACACTTAATAAGGGTTAATCTGAAAAAATAAAGTTAATTCCTTCTTTATTTTGTCGGTGGATACTTTATTTTGAACCAAAATAAAAAGGCTAAGTGAACATTTATTTTGAACAAGAGGAAAGAGGGAGTATAATTTAAAAGTTATGGTCCAGACCTACTAATTATTACAATGTTAGTGAATTATTATACTCCCTTCGGATCAAAAAGAGTATCCACTTAGTCTTTTTATTCTTGGGTCAAATAAATGTTCACTTAACCTTCTTACTTTGGTTCAAAATAAAGTGTCCACCGACAAAATAAAGAAGGAATTAACTTTATGTTTAGGATTTTCTCCTATTTATTCAATGCAATAAATAAGCAAGAGTCTTATTAAGGGTAGTTTAGTCAATTTTTTTTTTGGTAGGAGTTAGTATTTTTTTAAAGGGTGTGAAAAAAGCTAAGTGGACACTTAGTAGGCGTTTGGCTGTGAAAATACAAAAAATTATTCACTTTATTTGGAATTTTGAAGTTGGAGTTGTGTTTGGTTATAGTTTTTGCAAAGAATATTTGGTTGTTTGAATGTAATGAAAGTGAAAAAAGTGAATACAAGGTTTTTGGTATTTTTCAAATTCCAAATACTACTTCAAGTTATATTTGGAATTTTCATAGCCAAACATTAATTTTCAAATAAAGTGAAAAACAAAATTCCGAAAAAAAGTGAATAATTCTCATGGCCAAACGGGCCCTATTTTGAACCGGAGGGGGTACTAGGTTCAATGCTAAGAATCTTAGAGGTTGAAGACATATATAGTTTAATACTTTGTATGGCCAAGCTACTGAGAAGCGAAAAGTGCTTATTTTAGAGAATTAACGCGTTTGGATAAGCTTTAGTAAAACAATAAGTGTTTTTGATTAATATAAAATGTCGATTTTCCACAAAAGCACTTTTGGAACCTTAGCTAAGCATAAATTGCTGCTTTAATATTGCAAAAGATTTTTTCAAATTGATTGACCAAACACAAATGTTTTTTTCTAGAAGTACTTTTCAAAAAATACTTCAAGAAAAATCACTTTTTAAAATATGTAGATGTGGAACTTGGTCAAACACACTATAAATCCTAACTATGAGTTACAAAGAGTTCTTTTATGCTTGCATTTCTCTAGAATGAATGGGTTATAAATTAAATTCTGATGTAGGGTGCTGTGAAGGAGGCTGTTGACAAGGTTTTAGCTAGACCTCTTCGACCTCAGTTCGTCATTGCTTCCATTGATCCTTCTTTTAGCTTGCAGCTAGCTCGCCAACTCGTACGTGGTCTTCTATCTTTCAATTAATTATAAAAACCATATTTTTAAGCAAAATTGTAAATTCTCTTTATTCTATTTACATTTCCAGATGTTATATGTTTCTTGATTACATCATTCCACTCATAGTTTTTTACATTAGAAATAAGCTGATTATGCAGTTGTATGAATGGCGTGTGCTCTTGTTTTGCAGATAACTGGAAAATTTGGCTCCAGTATTCCAACAATCACTCTAGTATCTCAAGGAATTTTCGGTCGCAATGCTGTTAGTGATGAATTTGAAGAGGTCAGTTTAGACTCTAAGACTGAAAATAAGTTTTGGGTTAAATTTGTATGCTTTTTGTTTATGAGAACTGAAGTAGGTATTCTCCAGGTTCAATGGGAATTTATCGAGAATGATGAGGGTCATCCTAATCTTGGGAATGAGAACCGGCTAGTTTTACTAACTGTTGGTTTCTTGCCAGGATTGAAAGTCAGTTTGATCCTGTTGTTATCGAAAACTCAGGTAGCATTTTGCTCTAATATTACCCTGACATATTTTTGAAATAAGTCTGGGATATTGAGAGAATGCTGAACTTTTACTGTGGTGGAGGTTGATTTTTCAAATCACGGAATTCAGCTTTATAAACTTCCTACTTGTGATATGAAACAAACTATTAGTTTTGATCTAAATGGAAATTGTGCTAACTTGATTCGGTGAGCACAAATCTCAGGGAACTCAAGCACTCATGATTGATGAACTTGTGCTCAATATCAGGGAACACTCGTCCTCTGTTTATGGTTCTGCATCACCGGTGGCTATTATGTTATTTTCTGTAAGTCGATTGTCTCATTATCTTTATTTTTGTCTTCCCACCTGAAAGAACAAAGTTTATATCTCTACACGTCAAAGTGATGACACCTAATGACGTTGTGGATAAAGAGGAAAAATGTATCCTAATGTCAATGGAATCCGGAGGTGCATAACACACACGCCAATCAGTTTACATTGGATGGCGTTAAAAGTTGGAAACACTTTGAGGGAATACCTAGCTTTCTGCTCTCTATGTGTAATTCGTTTATTTTTTCTTCCTTTTTTGGTTCATTTTAAATCTTATAGAAGTCATCTACATGTTGGAGATAGGACCAGGAAACCGACATGAAACCTGTTCTTCAAAAGTTGGGTGAGTTTTTACTTTCTAATCAACAAGCTTCTTGCTTTCCTTTCATGATAAAATATATTTTCTCATATTCAATGTCATCATAAATCACCAAGGTTCTAAGACAAAAGAAGGAAGCATTGTCTCCTTGATTTTTTGAGAAACATTACGAAGATTCAAGTTATATTTCTGTGCATTCTTTACTTTTTGTAGATCATGCCTTTTGGCCAGAGACTATCATTGTGGGTGAAGGAGGTTCTCAGTTCTTATACCAAGTTGAAACCGCAGTAAACCACTCTAATAACGATGAATACAGCTCCGCTGCTGTTGCTCTTTCCTTTCTCAGGGATAGAGGCAAGCCTCCTGGTATGCATTGCTTCTCTGCTGAAACTTTACAATTGAGCCTAAAATTGTGAACTTCTTTTGAGAGATTACTGTTTCTTTAATTAATGAATTTAATCATTTTAACTTCTGGAAAATGTAGTGTTGATGCTTTTCTTTTCTTGACAGTTATATCAATGAAGGGGAGCCTTGGCGTAAGTGGTAAAGTTGCTGCCATGTGACCAGGAGGTCATGGGTTCGAGCTGTGGAAACAGTCTCTTGCAGAAATGCAAGGTAAGACTGTGTACAATAGACCCTTGTGGTCCCGTCCTTCCCCGGACCCTGCGTATGGCGGGAGCTTAGTGCACCAGGCTGCCCTTTACAGTTATCAATAACTATAATTGAAAGCCTGTAGATGTTTATTCTACTTAACATTGCCTTGTTTTCTTGTTACTCTGTCGAATTTCTGGGATGTTTATTATTGCTTCCATTTCTTGGGATAAGCAGGTGTAGGGTAAACTCAATTTGATTTAGTGCTATCCCCTGGCATTTCCCAAATTGGGCCTACATACAAGGCTGTTGCTGTCATGGAGAGACCTAGAGACTGTTCTACTTGGCTCACGGCAGAGAAGCACAATTTGAAAATCTTGATGGTCTGACTATGTTAGGTCAGATCTATGATGAGATAAGATAGAACAACTTGTAATGTAAATTGTAGTCAGTTATTTAGTTCCAACTATTTAAGTAGCTAGTTATAGAAGGAAGTAATTTACACTTGGTTTATCCAAAATGAAAAGGAGAGGAAAGGATAGAGAAGAGTAGTATATTTGAACACCGCCTCATAGTAATTTGTTGTTTTTCCTTTTGCTTTGATACTTCCATCATAGCTAACTAGCTAAGTCTTGAAGTTGAGATAGTGCTGGGATCATGGAATGTTAGAACTCTATCTCTCTCTCTGACTCTCACACACAAAGAGGCACTGGCATCAGGCGAAAGAGCACGAGAAAAGAGGGCTGGTGGGTTTAGGAAGATGCACATTGGCATATTGGTCTTGGACATGTGTGGATGAGCACATCTTTCCCCATGGCTAAAAGTCAGCTCTCCATCACTTGTGTGAGTATCTTATGATAACTTAAGTAGTACTTTTATGTAGAGGAAGAAGGAAAGTTCTACGGGATTAGTAAATGGCTCTGCTACCACAGGAAGTCAAGATATATCAGTTTGCAGCATTATACTTTAGATATTGTGGTCTATTAGTAGTTTAAATTTGGAAAAAGTCCAAATATGAGAAATGGTACATCCATGCCCTCTGTTAATAGTTTGGTTCAAGATTGCCTTTGCTGGTACTAATTGGCTTATATTTACCCTTATTGACTAATGGAAAACGATCAAAGACTAATTAGTCTCTAATTGGACTGATTAGCACCAGAATTTGCCACATGTCAAATTCATATCCTGCAGGAAAAAGAGCTATCCTCTTCCCCACCCTCAAATACTCACAAAATCCAATACCATTCCACCTAGCCATTTGGTACAAAACGAAGTTTGAAGATCCCAGACACTGTTCACGCCAATGACAATGGAGGTCAGGCGATTTCTATGGAGAATTTAAACCGTAAAAATGATTCTTCACACTCAAATACCCTACCCCAAAAAACCCTCGACAAACTGACTGTCAGATGTTACAGTTTTTCTGAACCAACAGGCATCAGAATATCCTGAAAAATCAAACCCCTTAAGTTCCTAAAATTTTAGCAACTTTAACTAGCCAAACACTCAGAATCGACAAATTCATCAAAATGCTTCAACCACTGGAGTTATTGTTCATTATCAATTTCAAATCCCAACCAATTTTAATACCAATTTGACAAAGAACACCGATGAACGGTGAACCTCCCCCACCTACTGATAAACCAACCCTAGCAGCTTTGTTGAAGTCATTTTCAACCTCTATGAACAACCCTGGCAAAGCATACAACAAAGAGAGAATATCCCACAGTCAATTTCTCAAGAAATACGCTTAGTGAATTTAGCCTACAGTTGCAGATTCACATTGGTAGGAAAATTCTCTAGTGGAAGATCAAGCTTGATGATGTGGAAGAAGTTTCATTTCCCAAACGACATTGACTTGTTATGCCCGTGGTGGTGGACGGGGTGGTAAAAGGGGTAGGGCGTGAAAAGGGGTGAGCCACATGTTGAACGCTTGGTCAATTTCTAGTGTTAATCAGTCAGATTATATACTAATTACTCCCCTGTCCCAAAAGATCTTTCCTTCCCGTTATTCAAAAAAATAAGGGGACAATTTATAGATAATTTTGTCATACAAATAACGGCATTGTTTTGGCACACATTTCAAACTATTAAAGGAGCGCATTTTAATCTTTATTCTTTCCTTGTAAATAAAAAACTATTAAAGGAGCACATGGATGAACCATTTCTCTAGTTCAGGGGAAAAGTTGACTCTTTTCTTTTTAAGTTTTAACATATCCACAAGTGAGACAATATAAATTAAGGCCATAAGGACTTCATGGCAATATGTTTTACTCTTTGTCCCATGGAAAAGGTATATTCAAAGTGCAGCAATGTAATCAAATTATTTTGCTAATCTGATAGGACATTCCTAAATGGTTTAGAATTTTTTTTTTATATGAAGCCTAATTGCTGTTGAAGGTACAACCTAGTTGGAGATAGTTGTCTTGTTTACTTAAACATGATTTGGTTGAAATATGGTGAAAACAAAGAGTATTTGAAGTTGAAGTAATGCATATTTAGAACTTCTAAGTTGTCTAATTGATGCAAGATACCTTATTTTTCAAAAGTGTTTAGTTAAATAGCTTCAATTCAGTGTCATTCTCAAAAAAAGAAAAAATCATTCTCAAAAATAGCTTCAATTCAGTGCATATCAAAGCAAGGAAAATAATTCTCACTTTTCTTTCTGATTTAACTTCCACCAGCTTGGAGGTAATCTTTATTGTTCCGCTCTCTATATTGGAGTTGCTAAAAGAAGAAAGTGCTCTATTGGGATGGAAAAAGCAAGTTGGATATATGTGCAGGAATTCCATGAGGTTTTAAGGTAATTTATAATGCTCCAGACTTGATCCCTCTTCTGATGTGCAACTCACGATATTCGAATCTTCTAGAATACGTTCATGGAGAATTTTATCTTAACTTTTTTCAATTCTTGGACATTCAAACACCCTTCTTGTGGTTTGACTGGAAAGGCTATTTTTGTTTTAGCAAGTATATTGTAAAATTATCTCAGCTTTGTATTCAGTTCGAGTCTTAATTTTCATCGCCTTATTTTGTTTGGGAGGTGGATAATGTGTCAAGCATGCTGGTAGATGTATGTATTGTTCTCTAGAAGTTCCCATGGTTTGTGAATAGAAGCAGGGAGCCATCCTATTTTTTGGTTTACTTCTTATACCAGTGGCCCGTGGATAACTTGTCAATACTTAGTTGAAACCAAACATTGTTGAAGGCCTATTTTATGCTTTGTCTTTCCCTTTTCGTTCTGTTATTTAACATAATAGTTTCTGCAGAGTGGATGTGGAGTATATATATGTTAATGGTGTTGGTATCAGAAGTGGAGACCCCTTCCGATTCTACATGGCAAATACTGATGTCGCACATGATTCTTGCAACAATGCATCAAACAACTTAAGATGTTTGAAGCGAGATCTTAACTACCGAAATGATGATGGTCATTCTAGTAGTGCTAATGTAAATAGTACGAAGAAGTCAGTTTTTGGTTGTATTATGTTCTTGTGCTGTGGTCGTCGCGATTTTTTTGTTCAACCTGACATTGATTGCTCACCATTCACGGAAAACTTCCCTGGGATTACTTTTGCTAGAACTTTTTCTGCTGGAGAAATTGCACGTGGAGATCTAAGCTCGTATGGACCGGTGTCTGAAGAACACAGCTCTTTACGCTGCTGTTTGCACGTGTATAGCACTGTCTACCTGGTTATGTCATACACCCCTGCATTGCCATTGGCATTATAAGTGCTGGCATTAAAATTTACAACTGTAGTGACATTTCGCTGTTTTCAGTAGGCTTCTGTTCCTCTGGTATTGGAGTAGAGGCAGAATTAATATGATGCATTGTGGTTTTACTTGGATCATTTTAAGAGGATGGGTTCACCATTATAAATAAAATTTAAAAATAAATGGAAGTGCATTTCTGTTCTTCTGGTATTGGAGTAGTGTTCCTTAATATTAGATATATTTTTTTATATATATAATATAATATGATGCATTGTGGTTTTACTCGCCCCTGCAACAAAGCATTGGGGCATGTTTTACTGTCAAATTTGGCTGTTTTGTTGGTACCCTTTTGTTGTCAGTCATATCCTTGTAAACTAAGTAGGTGTTTGGGGATAGATTGAGTGATATTTGAAAAATTGTAGTACTGTATTTGAAGTTGAAATAGAGAATGGTATTTGGAGGTTGAAATTTTGTTTGAACATGCATTTTCCTTGAAAAAAAAGTTGAAATTTTGCGAGTGGAAAAAAATTTCACTTGAAAAATTGGTTAAATCAATTTGAAAAATTCATCTTCAAAAACTAACCAAAAAATCATTCTTATTCTTAAGTAAAACCAAACAATATTTTGTTTAACAAAAAAAAGTCATGTCCAAACGGGCGCATGATATCTCGGAGTGTGCCAAATTTTTCTTGAGCTAACTTTACAATATAATAATTTCTTGCGTTAGTCTGTTTTGTGCAAGCAAAAAATTGGTCTTAAAAGAAGATAATGTTTTTGCATTTTCAAACTTTACTTGATTTTCATCTGTTCTATTTTGTGTTTGCTTAACAAAACAAAGAAAGAAACTCAGCAAAACTTTCCTTTCCTTTCCCCTTTCCATAGTAACCAAACACGTTGAGAAGCTAAAGTAAAAGGTTTTCTGACCAAAAAGGAAATTACTATTGTAAATGAAAAGCTGGCAATAATGACATACCAAATCTATATGATAATCTAAACATTCTTTTATAGAAAAAAAATCCATAATTGGGAAAATCCCACAAACCAAAAATGCATGACGGCAAAGCCATATTAAGTTACTTTGCCACATATGGAAAATTTCTTATTTCCTTTTCAATATTTTCCTTCCAAATGAAGTATTATTTCCTTTCCATTATTATACACCTCCAAGAATTCAACCTAACCAACCATATATATATAAGAGACGAATCCATTTCACATTGGCAGTCACAATTCATTGTATTTGTATTAAAAAACTTAGAAGGGCAAAGAGAAAAGAAAAGAAAAGAAAATGGGAAGAGGAAAAATAGAGATGAAGAAGATTGAAAACATTAGCAGCAGGCAAGTAACATTTTCAAAAAGAAGGGGAGGGCTATTCAAGAAAGCTGAGGAGTTGTCTATTCTTTGTGATGCTCAAGTTGGTGTTATTGTTTTTTCCAGCACAAACAGGCTTTATAAATTTGCTAGCTCCACATCCAGGTATACATATCTAACAAACTTTGTGTTTTCGGGTTTGAATCCTAGGTATGAAAAGAATCCTGGTATGCTTCTCCTTTTACGTGACATAAATTCGCATTAGTCGAGCTTCAAAATGGATATGAATGAGAAACCATAAAAGAAACCTGTGTTCTAGACTTTTTTTTTCCACGAGGGGTGGGGGTAACTTTTTTGGCCAACGGGCTAAAGAAATCTTCATCCGCCTAGTTGTAATAGTTTGTAGCCGTCGTTGTATATAATTAGTGTACAATTAGTCTACACAGTAATTGTTCGGAAATTATACCGTTATTGTACAGTAATTATACACAGTATACTGACTACAGCTTGTAAAAAATAAAAAGTAGGGTTATTTTTTATTGTGAGCTTTGTTAGACTGTTGTGTAGTGTATAACTTCCTTTTTTTGTTAGTTGGAATTTTTGTTGAAATGATTTTTTTTTCCTTTTGGGAGTGACATCGATCAGTTAAATACGTCTCGAGTTCAAATCAGTAAGATTGTTTACATGATTTTTTATGTTATTCCGTTCAATTGACCAGTTTCAATAATGTTAGTAATAAAATTTCTTGCAAATGATAGGTTTTGGCACTTATTAAAAATTTATTTTGGTTTTATATTACATTTTTTAGGGAGAGTGCAATTGCATACCACCATTTACATTTATGACATATACCTAAAGTCTAGTTTCCTATTTATTTCTTTTTCACACTATAATCCCTCTTAACGTACATGACACTATAAGGAGGTGAACTAAATTAATATTCTAAATTTAGAAAGACATGCTGTAGTAAAATTTACCCAAATAAGCAATCTTTTTATTTTATTTTATTTTGATCAATATAATTCCTTTATGGAAATAACATTTTTGCGCAGCATGGAAAAAATTGTGGATAGATACAACAGTTGTCCAGCAGATTCTTCTGAGCATGCTACAGTAGAAAATCTGGCAGAGGTATTTTAAATACGTTAATTAATCAAACATTTAAGTAATTAAATGAGTTAATTAAATCAAATGTTTAAGTAGCTTGATTTTCTCTTTCAATTATTGCAGCCTGAAGTGAATGCTTTGAAAGATGAAGTTGCAAAGTTACGACTGGTCACTGGGTAAGCTCTTTTGATTTTACTTAAAGGTTATTATGTGTACTAGCTTTGGTAAAGAGTTTAAAAATACACTATACACCAACTATTTAAAAAAATTGCACAATCAGATCATTTATAATAATAAGACACTTACAAGTAATTGATAATCTATAGAACTGATAATTAATCTGCTAACACATATTCAACTATGCTAATAGTGTGATTTTTTTTTTTTTTTGACACTGAGCCTATATAATTTAAATCCTTCATAAAATTGAAAATATTACTACTATGCTTAATTTTTCATGTTTTTATAGGAGGATGATGGGAAAGGAACTTGATGGTCTCGACTTCAAAGAGTTGCAACAATTAGAGCATCAACTAACCGAAGGCATTTTATCTGTTAAGAATAAGAAGGTAATTAATCGATCTTCATCACTAGTCAATATTAATTATGTTTAATAATCGTTCCATTATCTTTTTAAAATATGTATAATATTTCAGGAACAAGTACTACTGGAGCTACTTGAAAAATCAAATCTGCAGGTACACTTTTAGTTAGGAACCTTTTAATTCCTTTATCTAAATGATTTCTATTTACAAATTTGGTGCATCCAAGATTCTTACAGCTTCAATATAAGATTCAGTTTATTTTAATCATCAAGAAATTCCCCAAGACAAAATGTTCTTAAAAAACAAATAAGAAAGGGAGACAATGCGACGCTTTAGACTAAATTACACTAATAGAGTGGATGCAAAAATGCTAGGTGATTTTTTCCTATCTTTTCAAGCCCTGCCGGACGGAGTTACCCGGTTTCTATGCTAGTGGGAGGTAGCAGGTTACCTGTAGAATTAAGTGAGGTGCGCGTAAAATGACCTTGATCACCACAGTTATTAAAACAAAGGGGAGCCAATGCGACAAGTTAGGTTAAGTTATACTGGTAGTATAAACAACTTAAATAACTTAAACAAGCACTTTAAAAAAAAAAAAAAAAAAAAAAATCTTGATGGCCTGATATTTGGATTTTTTTTTTTTCATTTTTATTTAAGATTGAGGAACTTGGACGTAATTCATGTAATCACTATCCTGAAAATATTCAAGCAGCAAGGAAAAGTTCTGGTGGAAGTTCAACAGTAGTTTGTGATTTTGACAGAGAAGAAGATTCAGACACTTCTTTGCGTTTAGGGTAATGTAAACTCAACTTTTTTTACCTTATAAGTTTATTTTAATCTGTTGTAATATTATTTTCCAGGTTACTATTTCCACATTCATTTTTACGAAAGATTGCTTATTGTTATCTTTTAGATGAAGGATTATTTTCCAGGTTACTAATTTTTTCTTTTATGCAGACTATCGGTTGCTACAAGTCAGAAGAAAAAAGTACCAAAGATTGAATGCACTTCTAATTCTGAGAGTTTAATGGTTTTAGATTAATATATCATGATCACAAATTCTCTCAAAACGAAAACCCTCCCTGTTTCTTAGCTTAGATATTTTAGTTTAAGATAGACAAGTCAAATTCACATTTTTCATAATAGCTATTATTGTGTTTTAAGTCTTTATGCAATCTATCCTCTATATAATCCGTTACTAGAAAATTGTAAGACCAGCACATTGATGATTCGTGTCTTTTTTGTTTCTCACACGACGTTCGGTATTTGCTTTGAAAACCAATTAATTTGCATTCACGCGCCGTATAAGACCCATTTAAGGAAAAAACGCTCCTTATCAGGGATTTTTTTCATCCCACATGCTCGAATCCAAGGCTTCTAATTATCATGTGAATCCGTCATGTTTTTGCTAGATTCCTAAGATATTTATTTCACCACGATTGCTTTTCAACATTGATCTAAACTCATTACTTTCGATTTGACCTATGCATACATAAACAAGAAAATAAACTATATTCATAATAAAATTACACTATTTCAAAAACCACCGACTCTAGATCTTGAATTTGCCTTTGATCGGGTGCTAACTTAGCAAGCGGACATGGGGCAATATCTGGTTTTGATTAATGCAGAGCTTCTTTTTTGTTCATAATATTCTAATATGACACCTGAAACATAATACTATACAATGCAAAGCCTGCAATATATCTGATCTACACCGACCGTGAGAGTTCATAATCTGGTATTTTGCTATTCCTTCCGTGACTTTTTTGTACAAAAAAATCTTATCCTATTAACGAAAATGACAAATGTCACTATTGTTACACCGACAATCAGTCATGCAGTGGATGTTTTCTATTTACATTTCCATCTCTTAGAAAGAGCAGCTAAAAGATCGTGACCAGACAGGCGCAGGTTTAGGTTAAACGGATACTATAACATCGCCAACAAATTGGGCTAGACAAAAATTACAATATTTCTCCGTTAGTACTCATACCGCCTTAGGTTGGATTTGCTCAAAGTCAAAAACCTCAAACATGAGGCGTCTTACATCTGGCTTCCCATATATAGCATAAGAGAGTCCATGAAGAGCTTGTTGAACGGAAGTTGTAGCTGGATTTCTCAGCCTACGATTGTGCTCGAATGCATCCTGAACCTCCTCGCTATATATGATATGGCGATGGAGATTCTTTTCACGCAAATATCTTCCACAGAATTTGTTCATCACTAGACGCCGGTGTCTCTCCTGCAACCATCTTCCGGGAGCATCGAGATGCTTCATAAGTAACCTTTCCGCCATTACCAAATCCTGTTATCAGCAAAGGAAACTATCAACTTTTGCTACAACCAAACTTGAAAGAAAAAAATTATGCTGGTGCAGACTGGGTTGGCATCAGTGTCCATTCTTGATCAACAAATCGTCTTTTAACTAGAGTAAACACTACTAAAAAACAAGAGGAATTAGCGACGAAAAATTCAGTAACTAAACAACAAAATCCGTCGCTAATCCTATTCAGACAGATTATCAAAAAAAATGTAGCAACAGCAATTTAGCGACGGACAACGGGACAAGCGACAAAGTTCGTAACTAATTCCAGTTTTTTTTAATAGTGAAAGTAGTACTTTTTCCTGTTGATAAACAGAAAAATGGCTTCTTTTTCCTGTATTGAGATTGTGACCCAAACACAAACGAGAAAACTGGAACCAAAAAAAGCAATGCAACCAAAGAAATCTGAGTGAAGCATTATGAGAACCTGGATTTTTTGGCCAAGATACTCTAGCCGCTCAAAGCAAAACCTTGGATGCTCAAATTTGTATTTTGACGGGTGCAAGAAAGCAAGCTGCAGTTTATATAGCAGAAAGAACCACGAATAGGTTAGAGAAGAGATTGCAACATACATGCTACATTTATGGAAAGAGACATGATACTGATATATAAGCAAATACCATAGACACCGAGACTTCAATCAAAACGGAGTAAAAGAATTTAAGGTCTTTCAAACAAAAGAGGAACAATAATATAAAGCCGGGTATTTACAATAAAATTAGATTTGATAATTGACTTCCGGCAGATAGTTAATGTTGCATTGCCACAATAAATACAGAACGCTAAAGAAGAACTGACACCGTAAAGGCATATGCAGTTTGTACTCTACTATCACTCCTTATTAGTTAAACGTCTGCTAAGTTTGAATTTCAAAACATACAAGCAATTTTTTTTTATTTTTTTTTTGAGTGAGCAGGTTAACAAATCCCTAAACTATCACTGTTTGGCGAGTTTCATACCTAAACTATTAAGTATTTACAGAACTCATTGAACTACCATGAACTCATATTAAAATACCCCCGGAGGAATATGAAAAGCTATGCAAACATCACGATCCAAAAGCTTCTCCAAAGAGTTCTAAGTGGCAGTACAAGTGGAAATTTTTTGAGTGAATAGGTTAAAATCCTCCTAAACTATCACTCTATCACCATTTTAGTTTACGAGTTTCATACCTAAACTATTGGATGTTCACATAACCCCCTGAACCTACCATGAACTTATTGTGCCACATGGATTCATTTTTAAGACTTTTTTCGTCTTCCACGCACCTCTCAGCAAATTATCCCAAGCGTTTTGTCACATATTCAACCGGGGGGTTTTAATCTAAAGGGAGTTATAGTCTAGGGGGTAACAAGTATGCCCAATAGTTGAGGTATGAAACTCGCAAAATGATGATAATTTAAGGGGGTTTTAACGTTTTCGCTCTTGTTTTAATATAGTAATTTGCTCCCTTGGTGACATTTACACGTTTCGTACAGATAATTGTGTATCATCCAACTACGGTCTGGAAGAGTAAATACCTGTAAACCAAGTCCAAGTTCGATGTTTCTGGCTTCGGTGATCTCGGGAATCCTATCATTCCTTGCCAATGGGTATCCCAGTTTCTGCATAACTTGAGGTCTGCTGGTATAATCCCATACATTACCACGGAACCTATGCATGCCTGGTGGAACACACGCTCTGAAAACCCTTGGGTGTGCAAAAAGAGCATCCTCCGGAGGCTGTCAATCATAAACATAAAAATGAATAAGCAATTTGAAATCAGATGGTCATTTCCTTTCTTTAAGTTGCAGTTGTTTGCACTGATATATTTGATGAAGCGATTCATGTTAAGGTGAATAAAAATGCATTAATATGTTTTTGAAATCTTTAATGGGTCAGGGACGGAGGCTATTTAAACAACTAAAGATCCATCATCCATGGTAAAAGAATAGTTTGAGTACAAAAAAAGAAAAGTCCTAATAACTTTATACTAATTCTCATCCAGGAACCTCAGGGAATAACTGCATTTGTATAACAGGATACGTATCATGTTTGTATGTACGGGGTACACTAACCTCTGGCGTGTGATTCTCAACTTTTATAATTACTAGTGAAGGGACACTTTTTCTTATTCTTTCTCCCTATTTTTTTTATAAGGTAATTTTATTGAGTAAAAAACCGCATCAAGAGAGTGCCGAAAGTTGCAAACTAAAGTAACAAACTAAACAGATTTCTCACAGATTGTTCAGTAAGTTGATGAAATCTAACATGACTTTCAAATCACGTTCTTTCACCCTACCTTTTACCCTGTTGATGAAACCTAACATGACTTTCAAATCACGTTATTTCTCCCTACCTTTTACCCTGTTTTTCTTCAAGAGAGGCGAATATTGTTGTTTGTTGCAGTATATTAAGTTACTAGAATTTAATCCGAAAAGAACACTTACATGAGAAAGTTGGAGACATATGTTAGGAGTTACTCATTTTGCTTGGTTTAACTTATAGGAAATGCTAGGCCTATCGTTGGACACCAGGGTTCCACTTTTAAACAACAGCAGCAAAAGCATCAGCAGCAAAAGCATTCTCAAGAGTACAGCTAGAACAATATAAAACAGAAATTCGGGAAAATTGGAACTGCAGAAAGATGACAATGTAATGCCTGGAAAATTGAGTGAGTAAATTAGACATTTAGCTATGATAAAAGTTCAAGTCTTGCCTTATAAGCGGCAACATCTTGCCAGCTAAGCTTTCTGCCTTCAAATTCTACTGAGACATAGTCTACGTCTTCCAACTGTCTCCTCAATTTAGGCTGGCAATCTTCAGCCTCAGGATCCATTCCAAACACTTCAAATAGGACACGATAAACTTCAGGCATCCCAAAACACAAGTATATTGCTCCAAACAAAGCCCAGAACACAGATCTGCCAAGATAATCATTGAATCCAAGCCAGTATGAGAAAACGATAGTAGGTAGGCAGCTAAATAACATCAAAAGAAAACAAAATCCATGCAGATAAAAAAAAAAATCAGGACACTTAAGAGCATCATAAAACAGGTTCTACCAAAAGACAATTCTTACATGGAATATATCTATCACTACTCTAAAAGGGGGAAGACTCAAAAGTAAAATATCGATAGACCAAAACGCCCATATAAGGTTGAAGGCCTTTTGCTCTTAAACTGCATTCTTCATTTCCTTGACATTAACATATGAAGAAAGTAAAAGTATTTTATCTTGCAAATTAGAGAATAATATATAATATTTGATAATAATGTGAAATAAAGAAAGATTTAAATGACTATCTATTAGCATGAAACAAAGCAAATCTAAACTTCTAATTCACACAACTAATAACATAAAGTAGACTTCTAATATAGCCCCACAATATACATTCTACAACAACTACAGTTCATCCTACTAGAACAGGCTATATAAATCACATTCAAATATATTTTGTGTTGTGAGGATTTATAGTTCAAATAAAAAGATTTAGAATATGTGGTCCAAAATTATATAATTTTTGCAGCGTATTTGTGCAACACATGCACTTATGGACTAGTTATATTATAGTTCAAAGTATAACATAATCTGGCAATGTCTTCTTTAAAGAAGAATTCTCGTCTGTTCATTTCAATGTCCCTCTTGAAGTATTCGGGAAAAAATAGCTAAACACAAAGATGTCACTACTGGTCAGTAAAATGGGAGGGTACAACAACAACAGCAATACACCCAGTGTATTCCCACAAAGTGGGGTCTAGGGATGGTAGAGTGTACACAGACCTTACCGCTAACTTGACAGGTAGAGCATGAACCAGAATGACTTCTTAATACATAAATAGCTTTATGCATCCTAATGTCTTAATAAGGACATAAGAAGATTCAAAAGTAAATCCGAACTTCTACTTTAATCACTACGCTAGCTCCAAACTAAATGAAGTCTAATTTACTTTTTCAATCAGTATTAATCTTTTGTCAAGCCCCTAAATATGCAGTCTTCATCAAAGTTCTTCCCTTCCTAACGACGCCACATTCTTTTCTGTTCCGCAAAACTGTTCTGATACTTCTTCTCCACATACTATTATCATTGCACGAAGTTTAGTCATTGCCACATCCTGCATCTAAGCCTACTTGTATCATGGAATAAACCTCATACTTTGGTAAGAAAAACTCATAGTCCATGGTGTTTTGAGGTTGGTCTTATGTTCTAAAGGCCAAATTAGCAAGAGCGGCAACGAAAGAAATTAGAATTTAGGGCTGCTATAGTGTAAGGCATACACACGGGGATTACTAATAGATTGTTCACAAGCATGACATGATGAAATAAAGCTGAACAAACACAATTAAACAGTACCACCTAAAAATGTGCACGAAATGATGAATTAAAACTAAAGGAATACAATTACTGAAATAGAATAGCAACAATTAAACACGAAGCAAAGAGCCGAGATATCAACTTACTTGACAGGCGGTTCTCTATCCAATCTTTTCAACTTATCCATATCATCATACGGGAAAATCAAATTCTGCAAGCTAGCATTTTTAATCCACTTAGGCATATACCTTTTCCCAATCAATGCATACACTCTTTCCCTCATTGGACCGGGTGATTCCCTAGGGTACCTTTGCAAGAAAAACTCACACATAGCTAATTCAAGAACATACTCTCCTAAAAAACCCAATCTTGAATGCCCTGATCTAACATGCCTAGCATTAGTTCTCTCACATTTAGGATGTTGAAATGCTAAATACAACAAAGTATCGAAGTGTTTCGCAGGATTATCATCCCCATAACTTTCAGAACTCTCTAAAGGGTACCCTAAACATTGTTTAGCTTCAACTAAATACTCATCAATCCAAGTTTTATCAGCATTATTTAGCCTTGAACATGGTAAACAAGAACTCAAAAGTGGAAATGATTTTAAAGACAATTGTGGACTATTTAAGAATCTTTCAGCAAGTTTAGCATCATCTAAAGGGGGTTTTAAAATAAATCTTTTTGGGGGTACTTTCCTTTTTGGGGAAACTACTTTTTTACGCTCTGCTAATTCTCTTAACAGTCTTTGTGGACTATTTTGAGGGAGCTCTTTTGGGTCTAATGCAACTGCTAAAACATGAAATTTTGGACCAAGATTGGAAATTTTTACATGGGGTTTTAAAGAAAAGTGTGATAATGAAGATGAGAAAGAGAGATCAAATGAGTTGGGTTTGACAGTTGAACATAATTCCATGGCCATATGTAATGAAAAGGGTGTAAAAATTGAATCTTGAAGGAGGTTTTTGCAGGGTTTATGGTAGAAGATAGAAACAGAGAGGGGATAAGGTCAGATGATAGGCTGAGGCCAAGCTTATTTTTGGAGAATCGGGTCGGGTTTTGGATCAGGTTTCGGGTCGGGTCGTTATTTTTTGACACCTTTGCATGTCTCTACAAATTTCTTGAAATTAGGTGAGTAACACTTTTGATCCTTAGGTCTCAATTTATGTGATACATTTTCTTTTTTAATTTTTTAATGTTATATTTCTATATTTAGAAACAATTTAACTTTATGAGATGATTTACGCGACACAAGTATCTAAAATTTGTTTTGGATTATAAATCTCAAAAGTCTTTATTTCTTTCTTAAACTCCGTGTTAAGTCAAGTGATGCCACAAAAATTAGGTCAGAGGGAGCGGTAAATTCTAATTTTAGTTATGTGATATATTAATAAGTATATTTCACCTTCAATTACTTGAAATGTGAGTTTTTTTTTATCATTTTACTTAAAACTATTCAAAAAATTCTTTTCTTTGAAATTAGGTGAGGAGCACTTTTGATCCCTGGATTACTAGTAAATTTTAATTTTAGTTCTTGTGATATACTATTAAGTATATTTACTTGAAATGTACGTTTTTGATCACTTTTACTTATGACTATTCACAAATTTTTAGAATTATTAGTCGTCCGTCATTTAATTATTCATTTATTATTTTAAGTTTGTCGTGCTACTCCATATTTGAGTGTAATATATGTCTATAACTAGTCCAAAATAAGGGAGAAGGGTCACAAATATCCCTCTACCTTGGGAAAAGGGCTAAAAATGTCCTTCAAACTTATTTTGGGTCAAAAATACCCTTCCCGTTATGAAACTTTTCAAACATGCCCCTCTGTTAACAGAAATATCCATTCCTCAAAAAAACCATTTTTTCACCCGACCCAAACAAAATAATAACTCCTTAGTTCACCAAACAAGACTCAAACGTTCAATTTGAGAATGGTAACACTTCAAAATCTCATGTTACAGATTAGGACAAACATTTTAGGTGTCTTTGTTGTTAGATGATTTAACCGGGAAAACAAGCGTGGGCATCTTTGCGTCGCTTCCATTTCGTGGAGGAAGTTGGAGAAAGAATTATCGGTGTTGTTTGGGTTTCATCGCTTGCTTGAATAGAATTTTTGCGTGAGAAGGAATTTATTTCTATAGTGTTATTTAAATCGAGTTCAATTTACATTTTTATTTTTATCTTTTCATGTTCTTCTGTTTGGTGTTTGTATTGTCTCTAGAACTTTGATTTTGTTGCAGTGAAAATATGGCAATGGCTGTGTATAAAATATGATTTGCTGAGATAGAATATCTCAAATTTCTATCAAAAAACTGAAAGTTCCAGCAGACACTACATACTTTTTTAGTTCTATCCATCCCTAAGTATACTCTATTCGTCTTAATTTTGTCGAAGTTGAGATAATATTTGAAGCCATATTGAAAACAAAGTTGACTGGAAAAAGTGAAGAATCAGTTTAGGCTTAAAATATTTCATACAACTATCGTCACGGTTCGTAAATATTTCTGTTTAAGATGTATATATACGTAGTTGTCCCTTAATAAGCTTAGGAGTGCAATTTTTTGAAACACAAAAAGCTGTCTTTTCTACATTAATTTTCTTACCAGAACAAGTACAAAAATCTTCCAACACACCCAAAATTACATGTAACTGGTCCAAAGAAGCCTCCGCAAATAAGACAAGATCGTCTGCGAAGAATAAATGAGATAAAGAGGGCTCGTGTCTACCCAAATGAATAGGACGCCAAACACCATCTGTGACCGTTTTATTAATGCCATGGGATAACCTTTCCATGCAAAGCACAAAAAGATAAGGTGATAATGGGTCACCCTGCTGAACTCCTCTTGAAGGAATAAAAGAGCCTATGAGTTTTCCATTCCAAACTAAATTCGAATTACTTGCTGCCCAACTTTTAACAATCACATTAATCATGGCAGTAGGTAACCCAATCTCCACAAGAGTATCATAAATAAAATCCCAACGAAGAGGATCATAAGCTTTTTCTAAATCAACCTTAATCATTATCCACCCCAATTGCCTCGTTTCCTTCTCATAGAGTGAACAACTTCTTGAGCAATGATAACACTATCCACAATTTGGCGTCCCAGAACAAAGCTAGTTTGCGTCCTACCAATCAAAGTAGGGAGACAAACTTGCAACCGATTGGTAAGGACTTTCATCAAAACTTCAAAGACCATAGGGAGCAGACTAATGGGTCTGAAATTAGAAATAACAGAGGGACTATCTTTCTTAGGGATAAGAGTAATGCTAGGGGTACACATTTTATCTTCAAATTCCTTGCCATCTACAACCTACTGCACAAACTTACATATAGAGCTTTTAACAATCTCCCAATTGGATTGGAAAAAAGCTGCACAAAATCCATTAACACCCGCCGACTTGAATGGTTTCATCTCAAAAAGAGCATTATGAACTTCATCAACCGAAACCTCTTTATTAAGAGATATCACGTACTCATCAGATATAGGAGGGAAACAACTCCTGATAGGATAAGGAGGGGCAATTGCCGTATCTGATGTATAAAGTGCACTAAAAAAAAAGTCACTTCATGCTTCTCCAAAATAATTTTATCAAAGCACCACTCAGAGTCATCAATCTTCAAACAGTCAACAATAGCCTTTCTGCGTCGTACCTTAAAACGAGCATGAAAATATGACGTGCTTCGATCCCCAGAGACCAACCAGTCAGCATGGGATTTTTGTTTCCAAAATATTTCCTCGTGATTCAGAATAGTTTCATATTCAAGAGCAAATTAATTTCAAGATTAGAGAGGTACCTTGAGTCCCTGGTCGCTAAGTATCTCTCAATACCTTGAAGACGAGCTAAGATGTGCTTCTTCCTTTTAAAAATATTTTCAAATATATTTTCAAATACATTTTTGTTCCAAACAGAAACTTTATGAGCAAAAGAAGAGAGAGCCTCATTGATATCCGCAGAACAATCCCAATTCACCGCAGTAAAATTATGAAAGTCTTTGTGAAGAAGCCACGGAGCTAAAAAATGGAATGGAGCAGAGTCGGATCTCGACTGAACACCATTCAACTGCAGCAGGAGGGGCCGATGATCAGATAGAACTCTTGGCAAGTGAACAACCGAAGCATAATCAAACATCAAACACCAATTTAGACTGCAAAGACACCGATCCAATCTTTCATTGACTAGTCCCTATGCCAAGTCCAAATGGGACCTTGAAAACCCATGTCAATCAAGTTTGAAGAATTAATAAAATTCTGAAAGTAAGAGCAAGGACGACTTTCTCTAATTGCTCCACCAATCTTCTCGTGAGAGAATAAAAAAAAATTAAAAAATCCAGCAAAACACCACGGCAAAGTGAAGCGACTAGAAATACGAGAAAGCTCATTCCAAAAGATTCTACGAACACCTGCAATAGGACTTGCATAAATAGCAGTAAAGATAAAATCTGACAAGCCTGAAATAGAAATCTTCAAATTCACATACTGAAACGTAAAAGATAAAACCTCAATATTCAAGCAGTCCTGCCAAAGAACCCAAATTCCTCCAGAAAATCCATGTGCCTCAACCCGAAAAGAGTGGGGAAAACCAATTCTTTTAATGGCTTTATCCGCTTGAACACCACTGATTCTGGTTTCTAGGAGAACCAAAATATATATATAGGATTGACTAATCATATCCCGAATACAATTAATCTTGATGGCTGAGCCCAATCCTTGACAATTCCAAATAAATGACTTAAAATCCATAAACAAGATATAGAAAAGAAAGAACTAGCACATATGTGCATCAACAACTCAAGTAGAGACTTTGTTTCCACAGGATAAACCTCCAGGAGCAGAAATACCATCAATGACCATATCAATATGAGACTTCATAACATCTGTTATCGAGACATTCTCTACATCAGCAGAATTAGGAGGCCGAATTTGGTGGGAGTGACCAACCTTTTTATACCGCAGATCAGGAGGTTTGCTACCACTAAATTTGAAGGTGGCCAATCTAGTGGGTTTATTAATACCTCTGTCACGAACATCAAACGAGTTATTCTTTGACTGGAGGTAATGGCGGGCGTGGAGTTGTCACCGCTTTATGCACCCGCTCATTTATTAACTCAACATATTTTGATCTGTCCAAGTTCATCAAAACCCGTCCATTTGACATTCCTATTTGCAGTTCACTCCTCTCAATTTCTAACATTTTTTCTCAATATAACTGTATTCTTTACCCAAACAAAAAGAAAAAGAAAAAAATATCAAAAAGAATAGAGAAGTGCATTTTGATTTAGCATACCTAGGACAATAATCTTAAATGTTTAGCACTTTCATTTAAAACTTTACATGTGTTGTTTTCTGTCTATAAAATGATGATGATATTCATAGAAAATCTAATAATAATATTCTTCTATTTTTCCTTCATTTTTTTGGTTAATATACTCTCCCAAACAAGTGCCTGTGTAATGACTTAATATTACTTATAACCTCGTTTGCTGCCTTCTAAAATGTTCTTATTTTAAAAAATTTTCTATTTTAAAAGTACTTTTCAAAAAAGTACTTTTGGCGAAAAACAGTTTGTGTTTGGCTAATTAATTTAAAAAGCACTTTTAAGTAGCAATTAGTGTTTGACCAAGCTTTTAAAAAGTGCTTCTATGTATATTTTTCTCAAAATTACTTGTCAAAAAAGTGCTTTTGGGCAAAAACTATTGTTTTTAAGCTTCTAAAACCGTTCGTTACTCCCTGCAAGCACTTATTTTCTCCCAAAAGCTTGGCCAAACACCTCACTTTTTTTTTCAAATAAGCACTTATTGAAAAAATAAGTACTTTTGGGGGAAAAAATAAGCTTGGCCAAATGGGCTATTAGTTTAAGCCTTATGGTAGCAATCCCAATGCCCCCACTCAAGAATTAAAAAGTAACTTTTTCTAATTAATTACGTAAAGAAATATTTAATAACTTCTCTCAAAATAGAAACAGTATGTTTGTCCTGAAGAAGTAGGTTGACCAAATACATAAAATGGATAGCTTTCACTTTTAAGACAAAGGGGTTTCAGAATTTAAATTTGATGAATTCAAATTTTAATGAATTCAAATTTTAAGATTCTAAGTATTTAACTCATTATTATTCTAAAATAAAATCTTAATGATCTCTCTCTCTCTCTCTCTCACACACACACACACACACACATATATATATATTCGGATGTACCTGATGCTATGAGCTGCATCCACCCCAGTTTCGTAGCATAATTGAAATCTTTTATTGAACATTAGAAGTACTTACTAATAATTCATGATCTCGCATCTACTGATTGAAAACTTCACTTGATTATTCTATGAGAATCATTACGTAAGTCTTTCATTTGCTTCTCTTCAATTAAAAAATGATTTTCTCATAATGTATCCTAATTTTTGCCTAATTTTTTTTTTATAATCAATTTAAATCTAATAAAAAATATACCTTGATTTTATTTCATACCATCAACAAGTTTAGTAATGAGTTTTTTTTCCTCTTTTTCTAAAATTTTTGTGGGTATATATATTCTTCTATGGTTCTTAAAATTAAACATGGTGTGATAATGTATGTTTTGGACCGAGCCCGCATAGTTCTCCAAAAATAAAGCCGAGAATATATAGTCACTTGGAGCTATCATTTTGAGATCAAAGGCTTATATAGCGAATGGTACGAGAATTGTAGATTACATAGATTTTTGTATAGTTTGACTCGTAAAATATACTTTTGGATTCAAAACATCAATAACGGGCAGGCGCAGGAGTAGGTGATGCAATCTTCAGCTGTTTTTCTTGATGTATGTGTTTGTCACAGAACCATACACATTCGCAATATGAAGAACCATCACCTTTTATCAGACATGTCGCTTGTTCAACAATAGAACCTGTTGCTTGAATACATAATGGCATGCATTTATCTTTACTAGGGGTGCAAATGTTATAACCGATCAGACCTTTGCAATAATATCGTAGTCCGTATGCCATTGGAACAAATCTCTTATCTGCATTCATAAAAATTAAAATAAAATAGCAGGTAAGCAGAACATAATAATTATAATATTTTAAAGCATATATAAAAGAGTTAATTAGGACCTGATGCAATAGCAACAAAGAGGACCAAAAGTGAAGCAAGAAACTTAGACATTTGCAAGTAGTAATTTAGTATAAAAGCTACAATACTTTTTTTCTTTTTCTTTTTCTGGTTGATGGACCTTGACTTGAGCCTCCTTTTTATACTTGTTTATTTGACAACAAGATCACTATATTTATGGTATCAAATTATTATATTTATTAGACTACTATATGTTGGGAGGATTATATGAATTTCAAATATGACGATGATCAATCATTTATGAATATAAGATTTGTAAATAATTGTACTAATTATTAACTTTACAAAGAAGGAGTCCAAGCCTTTTGTCACTTTAATTATTTTACCAAAAAAAGTTCAAATTGACAGCCCATGAGATTTAGTATTAATTTCATTAGTAATTATCACTAAATTAAATATTTATTGCTAAGGACGGGTTGTTTCAAGCTATGAAATCAGGTGAATCCCGAAAAGAAATGTTTCATACTGGTGTGGAAGGGGTTCACATCGAATGACTGAAAAAGGATATCAAAATAAACATGACTAATGCAATAAGGAAAACCGCCCTGTATGGATGGTTGTTTTTTTGAAAGTATGAACACATAATTATAGATAAAATATATTTTTTAATTTAACGTTTTGTTGCCGTGGTACTTTTCATACACAGTTCTTTAAATTAAAAAGTTATATTCTATGAAAGCTCAACCTC
Source organism: Lycium ferocissimum (assembly GCF_029784015.1). NCBI lineage: Eukaryota > Viridiplantae > Streptophyta > Magnoliopsida > Solanales > Solanaceae > Lycium > Lycium ferocissimum. The sequence goes on from NC_081344.1 coordinate 2,452,792, forward strand.
TCACGGAGTATACTTTAGTCTTATAATAAGTTAACGAAATTTTAATTTCATACTCTCATTTGTAAGTAGTGGTGGCAAATCTAGACAATGAAAATATGATCCATTCCCATATTGACACATGAGAATAATATTTATTTAGTCTAACCCTTCCATCATCAATTCTAATGAAACCGACATTTGGCCATGCTTTTCAAGATTTAAAAAGTCACTTTCTCTTTTTTATTAATTAAAAAATATTTACTGACTTTTCTCAAAGTAAAAACATTATGTTCGTCATGAAGAAATAGGTTGACCAAGTACATAGAATGTACTTATACAACTTTCACTTTCAAGACAAAGGCGGGTTTAGAAGTTAAAGTTGATGAACTTGACCTTTAAGATTCTTAGTAGTTACTCATTGTAATTTTAAAATATAGGTTTAAATCTAGCATCTATTGAAATCTTAATGATTTTGTTCTATACATATCTATATTATGCATTGGAAGTATCAAATTCGAATGTACTTGATGTTTATGAGTTGCACTCTCCTCCATTTCAAGATTTATGGTCAAACAATATCAGTGAAAATCTCTTACATAATATGGCTGAATTTAAAATTTTATAGCCTTTATCCTATTCATGGAGATTTTGTAACTATTATAAAAATGGAAAGTTTGACATAATTGAATCAATTATTTTACGAGGATCATTATGAAAGTTTTTAATTTGCTATTCCCTTTCCTCCTCCTCTTTTGCTCCTTCTTAGTTGTTGTACAATAGTATTTTTCGAATTTATAACAATTGAAATATAATGTTTTGAAGAAATTTCAAATATAAAAAGTGAGCTCAAACTAAAGGGGTCTTGGAAACAATGACAAATCACCATTATTGCAAAACGAATTTGTTAGATTTGTTGTTGGTTTGACAAATTGATGGTTGAGGTTTGTTCTTTGTGATATATGAAACTTAACTAGATTTGAGCGTCATTAATCGTGCATTGATCATTAAAATTCGGTTAATAATTTTTTTTTTTTTTTTTGACAAAAAGAATTTAGACACATTGATCGAAATTTTAAGAAATTTACATGCACTTCAATATGTACGACTTAAATTCATGCATACATGAAAAACTCAGACCCACATGACTGAAGTTTGAGCCCATTTTTACATGTATTTGGCCACGTATTATCATATGTGCATACATGAAAAAATAAAAGGGTGCTAAATGAGTTTGTTAGATTTGTTGTTGTTTTGACAAATTTATGATTGAACTCTGTTCATTATGGTATATGGAACTCATGTTCGAATTTGAGTTTATTTGGAGTAGATATAAGTGTTGAATCGTGTAAACGTATGTTGACGCTTTCAATCAGATGTTGTGACCCGGCTTACATAGGAGTCTTGTTTCAGTCTTCTGTATTCAAACCCCTCAGTTTCTGTTATATATACAGAGTCTTTCAAGATAATTGTGAGTATTATGTTTCATGACGGTTCGCTCGGTCAAGTTAAGGCACCGAGTGCTGACCCATTTGAAATTGAACAATTTTTTTCTGCAAAAAAAAATAAAATAATCCAGATGCACATGACCGAAATTAGATTTTAGCTAATTTCACATGCACTTCAATCCTACATGAAAAATTCAAACTTAGACACGATTGTCTGAAGTTGTACCCAAAGTGGATAAACTTGCAAAAAAAATTCAAGATCGTGTAAAACTTAAACGGCTACCCAAAAAACGGGTATTCACGCACTTCGGCCGTCCTTTGTCTGCAATCTGTTGAATGCCCGTCCTTTGTCTGCAATCTGTTGAATGCCATTTGGGCTTCCCCTACAATTCTCATTCCGGATCATTGAGAAAGTCCCAAGAAAAGAACCATTATAACACTTAACACGGAAAAATTGAAGAGGCCCAAGAATTCAAAATGTAAGATAAACAACACACGTTGTTTTATAATCTTAAGCACCGAAAGCACAATATGCTGAAAAAGTAGGCAACTATATATTTCACCTATTCACATCTTATTCAAATTGTATGTAAATATGATGATTTTTTTTTTCACCAGAACTAATATGCATTCATCAAAAACTGTTCAGTTTGTACAAAGCAGTGAGAAGACTCTTTTACAATCCAAGCTGGAAAATTTTCAACCCAAGAGACTTCATGAAATAACGATACAGCAAACTTCGCTAATACATGGCTACACAACAACAACAACAACAACAACCCATTGAAATCCCGAGGGTAGAGTGTACGCAAACCTTACTCCTACCAAGGTAGGACGGCTGTCTCCGAAAGACCCTTGGCTCAATAGATAACATAAAAAGAGGTCAGATAAGGCCAAGAACTTCAAAGCGATATGGAAATGAAAATAACGAAAGCGACTAAGCCATGATGAAGCAGTTTGCAAAGGGACAGTAGCTATCACAAATAAAATAAGATAATCAAAGTACAAAAAATAACAGATAGTAGCAGAAATCGAAGCACAAGAAACTATAGTGCGATAATGCGACTACTAATATGAAAGGATAAATGAGACTATCTACTAGCCTTCTACCCTAATCTGAGTCCTCCATACCCTCCTATCTAAGGTCATGTGCTCGGTAAGCTGTAACTACGCCATTTCATGTCTCATGTATTAGCACATCTACTTATATACATAAAAGCTACATCATCTAGATAGCTTCTGAGATTCCAGATATCATCACACAAACATTACCATTAGCCTTCAAGGCAACCATTGCAATACTTGTTTGACGCGTATTTTGAACCATACCTGCATCATATAAAGTAACACACTTTTTGGAGAAGTAGTTAGGCAGTGGAGTTAGTCACAACCTGTAGCTCCTGTCGCATAGTCTTTACCCTATTTAGTTCCTCTGTAAACTCACCAAAATCATATAAAGCTTTTGATAAAATTTCAGCATCACTCCGTTGCAAGGAGTTAAATAAATAATCATTTATAGCTTTCCAAATCATCCATAAAATAGATATTGATCATTGCATTAAAGTTTTAGCATTCGGAAATTTGTTAGTATCCAAATATAGTTTTGACATTTGAAAAACATGTGTTCTAAAGTTTCAGGCTCCAAACCACACATAGGACAAGTTGAATCTATGGTCCGTATTCTCTTTGCAATAATATTTCTAACCAGTAAAGTATTTAAGATACATTTTCGCAAAAAATGTTTCAACTTATTTTTAATATTCATGGACCAAAGTTGATTCCAGACGGATTTGGGGAAACGTTGGGAACTACTCTCTGGTCGACTAGCCAAACTATTATCATGTGATAGGACAAGTTATGCCAAATGATAACCAGACTTTACTTCATACTTGCAAGAGTTCGTAAAATGCCAAATAAGTCTATCATTGTTATCCCTAAGAGATAATGGAATGGTGAGAACAGTATTGACATCATCCTCATTAAATAAAGTATTCAATAGTTGGTTGTTCCAAGAGTTAGTATTATGATCTATCAAGTTTGAAACTTTTAAGTTTTGTGAGACACCACTATTTATACTAAATGGATAAAAAGAATTGTCTCTCGGCTACCATGGATCCTTCCACACTCTCCCTAATGTACTATTGGAGATGTTCCATTTGACATCTTTAACTAAGAGATCACGTCCCCACAAAATGTTTCGCCACACCCAAGAAGTATACCTATGTGCATGTACAAGTAACAAGGAATCATTCGGGAAATACTTACTTGTTAGCACTTCAGAAACTAGCAAGTCAGGTTCAGTCAAATTTCTCCAAGCTAGTTTAGCTAGGAGAGCCATGTTAAAAGCTTTCAAGTCCCGAAATCCCAAATCACCTCTAAATTTCGGTTCACACAGTTTTTCCCATCTTTCGAAATGCATTTTTCACTTCTCATCATTCTCACCCCACCAAAAGTTAGAAAATATACTCGTGATTTCCTTATATAATCCATCAGGCATTTGGAAACAATGTGATGGGAGCGTAAGAAGGATAATCATTGTAAACAATGATTTTAATAGGACTTCCTTTCCGGCTTGACTTAAGAATTTTACATTCCAACTCTTAATTTTAGATAAAATTCTTTCTTTTATAAAAGACAACATTTTTTTTAGATTTTCCTACGACAATAGGCAACCCTAAATATTATCCCCCTGTACATAATTATATATTACCAAGAGTAGAGCAAAATTCTGATCTTTCCTCTTCTGTAGTGTTCTTGCTAAAGAAAGCTGAAGATTTCTCATAGTTAATCACTTGTCCCAAGCATCTTTCATACGTGTCGAGGACAGAATTAATTTGAGAAACACTACTGATATCAGCATTACAAAAAATAAACAAGTCATCCGCAATAAATAAATGTGAAACTGAAGGTCCGTTTCTTGCCAACTTTAAGCCTTTTAAAGTTCCTTGTTGTCAGTTGAGTGCAATAATCTTGAAAGCCCTTCTGCACAAATAAGAAATAAATAAGGTGACAAAGATCCCCTTGTCGTAAGCCCCTAGATGGAATAACAGACCCTTTGATGTCCCCATTTAAATTAAAGGCAAAAGACGCTATTGTTACACAAGTCATGACCCAATCAACAAACTTATTGTGAAAACCCATTTTAAGCATTACATGTTGAATATCGGGCCATTCAACACGATCATAAGTTTTAGATATATATCCAACTTTAATGCTATAATTTTATCTTTCCCCTTCAAATATGATGAAATAGAACACAAAGAAAAGAGTACAAGTTGGATCAATTTCTTAAGGTCCTATTTAACTTTTAGCTCCTTTATCCCCAATATAGAATTAACATTTACTAGTCATTTTTTTCATCGTATTTTAAAAAATATTCATTGTTATGGAGTCTCACATTTCACTATGAAACTTCATAACAATGTACTGGTGATTTAATTTCGTCCCAATTTATATGATATAGTTTGACAAAGCATGGAGGTTCAGAAAGAAAAGAAGACTTTTGAAACTTGTGGTCTAAAACAAGTCATAGATATTTGTGTGGCTTAAATAAAAGGAAAAAATTTTAGTAAAAATATTTTTAAATATAGAAATGTCTCATTCTTTTTGAAAAAGACTAAAAAGAAAAATATATCACATAAATTGAGACAGAAGGAATATCATTTTGCTAATTTTAGGGGCTAAAAGATGGCTATTTTGTAAATTTTATCATCTGTTGAAAGCTTGTTGGGCTTCCTTAAATTCTCATTCTGGATCATTGAGATAGGCCCATGATAAGAACCATTGTTACAACACTTAACATGGGAAAAAAAAAAAAACTGAAAGAGGGTTTAAGGAAACTCCATTTATATTACAGTGAATTCAAGATTCAGGGTTTAAGCAAATTAAAACAGAGAGAAATGGGAAGTGGAGTGGTGAAGAAAGGATGGTTAGGGCAAATGGGTTTCACAAAAAGTGGTGGAAATATCAATTGGTATCCAGGTCATATGGCTGCTGCCACACTTGCTATTCGTCAACGCCTTAAAGTATCTGATCTTGTTATTGAAGTTCGTGATGCCCGTGTATGTTCTTACTTCCATAAATTGTCTTTTTATTTTTTATTTTTTTATAACATGTATCAAGTAACTCTGTGCGCCAATGTTTGAATAGATTGGGAGAAATCACCTAGTTGTCAGTCAGTCAATTAATGTGTCATCATTTGCTTTTTAGTCTATCTTAAAAGAGTGTATAACTTTAAAATTTCCATTTTACCAATTTTCATTTTACCAATGTTTAAGGTTTGTTTTAGACCACAAATATCAGTATCAGTAGTGTGTCTCTCTTTCTTAAACTCTGCCCACCAAGGTTAGGACATATAGTGAGAAATCATCCTCTGCGCCAAGTAATGTGACACCCTTTTCGTTTTAGTTTGTACCAAAAAAATGTCATTTTTCTATAATTAGAAATAATTTAACTTTAAAATTTCTCTTTTACCTTAATGAAATGATTTACAGTCATACAAATATCTAAGGTTTGTTTTAGACCACAAATTTTAAAAGTATGTCTTTCTTTCTTAAACTTTGTCCACCAAGATTAGGACACATGGTGAGAAATCACCTACTCCCTCTGTGCCAATTAATGTGACACCCTTTTGCTTTTTAGTCTGTCACAAAAAGAATATTACATTTCTACAATTTAACTTTAAAATTTCTCTTTTACTTTAATGAAACGATTTATAGTCACACAAATGTCTAAAGATTGTTTTAGACCACAAATTTCAGTTTTTTCTTTCTTAAACTCTGTCGAGTCAAATGGTGTCATTATTGAGACGGAGGGAGTATTATTTTTGTTTCCGCTGGAATTTGAACCTATGGTTCTCACAAATTGTTTTTTTTATTCTGTATTCAAGAACAGATTGGTCATTTATTTCGATGAATTTTACTGTTTTTGGTTCAATTATTTTATGTGTGTGTGTGTGTGTTCAGATACCGTTGTCGTCAGCGAATGAAGACTTGCAGCCGATGCTATCCGGAAAAAGGCGTGTGATTGCCCTGAATAAGCAAGATTTGGCCAACCGCAACCTCATGCATGTATCTAATTTCTAACACTCCTCTTCATGTAGTAGTAAATGCCAATAATTCCTTTTTCAAAGTAGTTGTTGTTTTTTTTTTTTTTTTTTTTTAATAAAAAAAAAAAAAAAAAAGAACTTATAGGGAGCTTATTAGATAGATTGGTTGCATTCTTGTATCTTATTCATTACTGACTCAAGTACTTTTCACCTTGAGAATATATCAATTATATTAAAAGTGTAGAGATAAGCTTCCCTTTCTGAAATGAGCATCTTGGTTAAGTTAAATTGCCTTTATGAAGTCCAAAGATGTGCAGCATTTGGTACTTGTATACCGATGGTCTACCAAGAATAAGTAGAACCTTAACAAATAATTCTAAAGTTTGCATCCTTTTTGTGTATCAAAACACGCTCTTGTCTGTTACGAATGCAATAGAAATTTTCTTTACCTTATGAGATACTATTATTAGCACACGGCAAAGACAATGCAGTTACTTATCGCGTTGACATTTTATGTCTTCTCTAGCAATGTTCTAGTTGTACTTAGAATCTCAAAGCTGTTTAGTCTTATGTTTGCTAGCATCTGTCATTTTACTAGTTAGTTCTTTCATGAAGTTGTCATTAACATCAAATATTTTAATGATCGCTATTAGAATGCAATTATTTTGACATTTTTTATTATATCAACTTTGAAACTTTGGCTTGTTTGAGGGAATACTTGTTAGGCATTATATGAATCTACAGCTACTTGGTATTGGCTTTTCAAATTTTAGTTGGTGAAACTTCTGTTTTCATTCCATGCAGAGTTGGATTAGTCATTTCAATTCACGTAAACAAGAGTGCCTCCCAATAAATGCACACAGTAGAAGTTCTGTACACAAGGTTAGCCATCTTTTTTTCCATGCTCTTATTATGCCGATATTCGTTAACATGTAAAAGATGCAGCTATAGTTACCTTTTAACTCTTTTTCGTAATAATAATAATAAATGCAGATTGCAATCAATGCATTAGATTTTCTCTTATATGCAGCTTATGTTCTATATGTTTTATTCAAACATCTAGTTAATTAGATCTTGGATCAAGAAATTTGAATTTTTTTAATAGGTTGCAAGTTTGCATTTCTTAAGAGAGTTTTTAATCCAATTTCTATGATTCATATTCCAAAGCTTCTTGATCTGGTTGAGTTCAAACTGAAGGAGCTTATGACAAGGGAACCTACTCTCCTTGTCATGGTGGTGGGTGTTCCTAATGTTGGCAAATCGGCTTTAATCAACTCCATCCATCAAATTGCATTATCTCGATTTCCAGGTTAGGCTTGTTTTTGTTGGTGATTCTCTTTTGGTGTTGTTATAGGAAGCTGATAGTGGCTGTGTTTTCGAGTGTACTATCTATTGATGGTTATAATCTTAGTGCAGGAGAAGATGAAGAAGGCTAGGGTGGGGCCTTTGCCTGGTGTTACTCAAGATATTGCTGGATTCAAGGTTAGAAACATTCAATAACAAAGAGGGTCAGATTATGCACTTTCCTTTCCCACTTTTTTTTTTTTTTTTTTTTTTTTAAAAAAAAACTATTACTCTACGCTAGCTGGATAGTATATGCAGTAGTTCCTGGAATTGTAACTTTAAAAAAGCAAAGTTGAAATTACTTCTTCTATAACGGTTTCTGCATATATGAGGCGTGTGCAGTTCACCAGATATCTTGTTTTCAGTCTTTCATCTTATTCTGACCACTTTTAGTCAAGGAAAAAACCCTGGTTTTATATAGTTCTACTACGGGAAGTTATTTTGGTTAGACATACTATTTTTTTGTATGATGGTTAAACATATTCACTGTGCATCTGTACTTCTGGGCTTATCAGTAGTAAAAGATATGCTTGCGGCACCCAAGAGTGTGACCTAGTACTCAATGAAGTGGTTCCAAACCTTGGAGATCAATGTTCAAATCCTAACCGACACAAAAAATAGTACTTCGTAGATGATTTCGTCTCATTGGCCTAAGTCTTGATGGGCAGAGTTATCCGTTAGCTGTGTCGGTGGGGGGACAGAAAGTACCTTGTGGAATAGTCGAGGTGTGCATGAGCTGGCCCGAACCCCGCCATTTTGGAAAAAAAAAAAAAATACATAAAAAACATGCTTTTGGAGTCCCTAGTCTAGCTGGAAAACCAGTTATCTTCTCTGAGATTCAGATTGCATTCACATGGATAAAGCATTGTTTTGTCAATTCAGCCTTTTTTTTCTCTTTTCAAAAAGAAAAATGAGAGGTATTGACTTTCTAAACAACTTAAAGAAGTGGAAGACCAAAATATGTGGTGACGATAGTTAATTTGTTCAAAAACTTCTCGTCAACTGTTGAACTCATAGCATTCTCAGTTTTCCTGAATGACTTTTTGATATTTCCTATTTCTCTCTCCCTATTTCCATGAGGTCCTGTGATCATGATTACTTAATTTTATTAGTGTCGCCATTTATTTGGTGAATTTTTGTTGCTGATTCTTACTGATACTAAAACGCTATTGCATACAGATTGCACATCGACCTAGCGTCTATGTGCTGGACTCTCCAGGAGTGTTGGTTCCAACTATTCCAGATATAGAAACCGGGCTAAAGCTGGCTCTTGCAGGTGTGTGCCTATTTGAACAGTAGATTATAAAATTGTCCTTGAAGTTCTTTTATTCTACTGAGAATCTTGGAAAGACGAGCCGACAAAGGCCATTTGGAACCAATTTTGTTGCAGTACTTGATAGGCGTGATTATTGTCTTTTCTGGCCTGCATAATCACCTCCCGTCCCACCTGCTATATTGCTCCCAAAGCACAAGTAAAGGAAACATATGTTTGCATGAAGTTACTTTTTGGTGTTTACATTTCTTAGTCAATACATTATATAAGCTCCAGTTAGGTTTAGCTGGTCCATTGGCTGTTCTAAGCTGATGGATATGAAGTTATGTCACACTACCCAAAAACAAGTCAGGTAATGTCACTTATCAAAATAGTAAAATCAAAATAAGTAAATAATAACCTCAGGGTTCTGTAATTTGCAGTAGGTGGGAGAAAGAAACTACCATACAAACGAGTAACTTGTTACCAAATTGAAGCAGGATCTATGACTACACCTAGTAATTTATTCTGGCCCAATTTTATGGTATTTCTTATTTATATATCATATGCTTATGCAGGGTCCGTGAAAGATTCTGTAGTTGGTGAAGAGCGAATTGCTCAATACCTATTAGCTGTTTTAAACACTCGAGGAACTCCTCTTCAGTGGAAGCACTTGGTTGACAGGGAAAGTATGGACCTTCACCATGAGTTGGAAAACAAACCTGAAAGTATTATCAAGGATCTTCAAAACAAGGGAAAGAAGCCCATGAACAAATCTAAAGTCTACCGTGTTCAGGTGAAAAAATGATTTTAGAATTTGGTATTCTTAAAAACTCTACTGTATTTTCCCATACCTTTTTAGTGTATAAACAAACTCAATTAATCGTGTTTTTTTAATCTTCTGCTTCTGTTCTTGTTGCCATTGTTTTTACGAAGGTCCTTTGTGTGCAGGATATGGTAAGTGAAGTCCAACGCACACTCTGCAGCACTCTCTCGGAGTTCAGTGGTAGTTTGGAAGATGAATCTGACCTGGAGATCCTAATAGACCACCAGTTTGAAGCGTTGCAGAAGGCTCTGAAGATACCTCATAAGGCTTCAGAGGCTCGGATAATGGTATCAAAGAAATTTCTTACTTTGTTTAGAACAGGGAAACTAGGTCCTGTCATCCTAGACGATGTTCCTGATGCCTCTGATTCTGTATCTTGAATCATCCTTTTAAACTTGTTATCTGCAACTGAAAGCAAAAGTCTGTACCATAGTGTATTATCATTTTAGTATCTCGTTCCTCTACCTTGATCTCATTATCAAATTTTGCTTGAATAATTCGCCCCAATATCACTAAACTTTATTTTATGAATCTTGTAGTAACATTTTTTAAGCAAAAAGCATCGAGCATTGCTGCATGCAACATTTTCAAGTTCACTTTGTTGGTCATAATTTCGATGGTAGTTCTTTAGTTAATGTAATGTGAACTAAACAATTTTGGCGCTTGATTAATTAGTGATACCCAATAATCGGCAGAATTACTTGGGTTTTTCTGTTTAGCTCATTCTCTTCATGGTATCATAGGAATTCTCATAGACTATGGAAATGGGTCTTATAAGTATTATAGATATGAAACTCCCTTTTATCACTGCAACTTTTAATTGAGGCGTTCTGGAGAAATTTTCAATTTCACAACACATTTTTGAAGTTCAAAGTCTAGTTGGAACTGTGCGACATTTTTGTAAAGGGCTATGTTCACCCATTTCCTCCCGATGAATGCGTTGTGAAAAAGAAGAGACGTGCTCTTCTGAAAACAACTTGCGCCAATCCAATGGATAAAATTAAGGGCTACTTGCCAAAGAATACTATCTCAGTTTCTTGAGTGCTTTTTAAATTTGTGACACAAACAAGATTTGATGTATGACTTCTACGTATTATGAGCTAATACAGGTATTGGGCTGTTATTGAATTATCCATTCTGAACAAAATTTGATTTGGGTACCATGCATTAGAAAAGTATAACTTAGTGAAGGGGAAAAAATGGAAGTTGTACAAAGAATTGACAGAAAAGCCTTCACTTGTTTGCTTCAATAAACTCTCTATACTCTCTCTTCATTTTGACACCTGATACCGTCCTGCATTTACAGAAAAGAGTGGAATTAGCATGAGTGTAAGTCGAGCTGCTTATGAAGTTAATGCTACGAGACTTGCTGTGTTCAATGACTCTTTCTCTACAGGTGTTCAGGGCAGAAAGCAAATGCTGCAGAAATTAGGGCAGGAGATAGAAGCAAATGATAATTTGCAAGAAAGTGGTTCAACCACTAATAATGCTAAAGCTAGCAGAATGTGAAGCTCCATTGGGTTGGCTGTGAAATATTTTCCACAAATTTCATGGAAAACATTCAACAGATAAAAACTCATTCCCTAAATTACGTTCAGGTGTTCGGTTGGACATGAATATTTATACTATGTCATAGTAGTGGCGAAAGGAAGTGACATAAGGGGACAGCATTTGATGATAGACCCGAGTAGCAGAGGTGTACTGTCATCTAGAAGGGAACAATCAGGCAAGGAGAATGAGCAATATATACAGAGTTGTAGGTTCTTTTTTCCTCATTTGCCATGTAATAAGTCTAGGACAGCTAAAAGAGAGAGAGGATCTACTCTGTCCTAAAAGAGAGAGAGGATCTACTCAAAGATGATATTTTCCTATGAAACATGAATATTAAAGGAAAAAGAATCTTGAGGTAACATAAGGAAATCGATTCAGGACAATGAAAACTAAGAGAGAAGCTGCAAGAACCAGATGATTGGGAAGTTGAGAGCTTTATAACATTGCTACAGTTACTGGGAACTTTTGGTGGTTCATCTGACTGCCCTGATAGAACCAGATGGAGATTGAATAGTAAAGGGACTTTCTCAGTAAAATCTATACACTGGATATTGAATCAAAGAGGCCCAGTAAAGGTAAACTGGCCATGGAAACAAGTCTGGAAAGTAAATATTCCAGTGAAGGTGTCATGTTTTGTTTGGCTGGTGATTAGGAAAGCATGCCAAACTCAAATAAAGTTACAAAGAAGAGGTTTCCAGATTTGTTCAAGATGTCTTCTATGTGACCAGGAGGTCGAAAGCAATGAACATCTTTTTTTACACTGCAAGACAAGTTTAAATCTGTGGCACATGTTCTTTTGTATCTTGGGGATAAATTGGGTTATTCCTAGCACTACTTCGGGAATTTTAAGCAGCTGGTGGAGTATAGGGAAAAGAGGTGGTGAGGAGGAGTGGTGGAAGATCATCCCTGCCTGCATCTGGTGGAGTTTGTGGAAGGAAAGGAACGCTTGATTTTTCAAAGGCACTAGTAGTTCTATCAAGAAAATTAGGATGAACTGTCTTAGTCTGTTCTTTTTTTGGTGTAAACAGAATCTGTGGACGGAAGTAGGTGAATTAGTTGACTTGATAGGCAATGTATAAAAATATAGGTTTTTGGACAGGCTTTTTTATACCCTTTTGCTTGTAAAGATCTAAACTGAACACCTTTTTTGGGGTGCTTCAGTTTATTGTTTCATAGTAATACAACTGTTACCTTCTTCTGAAAAAAAAAAAAAAAAAAAAGAGTGAAGCTGCAAGAATTTGCATTTCCGATGAAATAAAGTTCACAGGGCTTGAGCAACGACTAGCTAGGCTTATTTTACTTGGTGTATGGTGAAATTATGGAAGTTCAATAGATGGAAGTCGTGCAACAAAGAATTAAGAAAAGAAGACAGCTATTCAGGTCATTTATATACTTTTTAAAGGGGAAAAAAAAATGTATCCAACCTGAGCATTTCCTTGTTCTTGAAAAACTGCACACATGGAGTACCCATAATCCCAGCTGCCTCAGCAATCTCTGGATCTTCAGTAATATCAATCTCAACAAGGTGGACATGCTTGTCAAACTCATCTATGACCTGTTGCACAAGCACAACTGAACAGGTTAGTTGTAAGCACTACAAAAGCCAGAAAGCCAGTACTCAACAGCAAAAGCAGCCAATCGAATCAACTATTACTGAGTAGAAGTAAAGAAAATGCAAGTCATTCGAAGCACAAAGCTCTTAGACAACCTTTATTAGGGGTTCTTTAAGGTTTATCTCAAGATATTCCTCATCAAGATCATAAGATTTCAAGTCCTCAACTTTCTTCAAAATGATACATTGAAACAGAATCTTTTAAGGCAAATTACCACATAGTACATCGATAAAGTTTGACAGGGCCTAACACTTCACTCTTCACAGATTGGTCTTTGTGATGGCTAATTAAAAGGACACTTGGAAGTTAAACATCCTCGGTAAGATTTCTATCAAAATGAGTTGCATACCTTGCTTAGAATAGGTTTCAAGGTCCTACATGGACCACATGTTGGTGATGTATACAGTACACACATAAGCCTTGGGCTCTCATGGTACAATTTCCGTAAAGCATACTGAGAAGGAAAACAGTGTAAATGATTATCAGATAGGAAAGCTGACTATGATAAATGGACATTCAAACATAACATTCAGAAAGATCTAAGTTTCTTAGATATCATACCTGCCCCTTGTGCTTTGTAAGTGTTACATCAAAACCTTCTTGGACATCTTTCTCGGTGAGTTCCTTCTTAACTTCTTCAGTAGCAGGCTGATGAGATCAAAAAGTTCAGGAAGCTACATTAGATAATGAACTATTGGTCTAGGCATATTGCAGAATAGCAAAAATTCGAAGGATATTTATGTTCTGTTAGGGAAGTCAGAAGCCCCTTGCTTGGAGTAACCCAGTTTACTTCATATATAACCCATAAAGTAGTACAAATACATCTTACTTTTTATAAGGTAAATAAAAAGTAGTAAATATAAATTACTCATACTATATAATCACCCAAAAACTCAGGACAAAAAAGAAGAAAATGCAGCAGTGCCAAGCATCCATAAATTAATCAACCATTAGAACGTATTTCTCTAGCTTTCTGTTTCTCCATTAAAAAAAAGTAAATTGACTGGGTAACTCAAATGAGAACTTTAAATGCACCTCTTCGATATTTCAGAAAGCACAACAATTTCTTTGTCAGACCACCTTGATGGAATTCTCACAATCAAGATAAACTCATAAAGCTAAAAAAAGTTCATACAAACTCTTTCTGTCATAGACAATATGACAATCCATAAGTAATAATGTTCTAAAGGCTCTGTTATATGGTCAACCACATTCAGATACCATCCAGTAAGTGTAGACAACTTCATCTGGGCCTGCAGGTAGCTTCGCATGAATAGTCTAACACCCTACATAAGTATTCTATACATTTTACGAAGCACTAAATTAGATCACTAGGATACAAGCACTTTTACCAGCTAATAACTTGCAACTTTTTTTTACCAAGACTAATAACTTGCATTTCATGGGGATATGAAGGCTATGAAATTTACAAATACCTACCATTGAAGAAAATGCAAAGATTAGATATAAGTGGACAATGTTCAGGAGCTGGGTTAAAAACCACTTGAGAACATGTATAAAATGACTCTTAAAGTAAATATACAGGACCGCAAAATTAGTTACTTTTAGAAGTCAGATACCTGATGGAATTCAAGAAGAAGATTTTTGCTTGTAAGATATCTCTCCACTGATAGAGCAGCTACACATCCTGAGCCAGCTGCAGTGACGGCTTGCCTCCATTCATGATCCTACATATGGAAAACATGTCATGGTGATATGACGAAGTATCTCACTATAAGAAGTTGCAAAGACAAATACAAAACACAAGATGAGTTTCATTCTACATGAAAAAAAAAAAAAAGGGGGGTGGGGGGTGGGCGTGGGCGTGGGGGAATAAATTCAAAGGAAAAAAAGAAATGTTTTATCCAATCATGAGTTAATCTCAGGATCTCCACTATCCAGGCACCTAAGAATTCATAAAGAGAAGGTCTAAGAAATGGCATCACATTATATTTTATTGGATGGCTCCCCCTCTCATTGCAACACCTTAAAATTAAGTTTTAAAACAGAAGTTGTACCAATTTCTCATTCCACACCTATCCCTGCTAAAGAGGAACTTATTCGACTCAAACTTTTCTTGAGAAATCAATTCAGACGTTTCAATGACCAGGCTAGAATTCATGCTGTTCATCCACAGAACACATGATACATCTAAAGGGGCCATGCATAATTAACCTGAGCTTTCTTAGGAGTACAATTACCACTTGAAGTACAAGGATTGTTTCAAAAAAAGGAGAGAGCACAGCAGAAATGAAATAATAAACCGCTGGAAAGCACAGCGGGAATGAAATAATAAATTGCTGTAAGTACCTGCACATCTCCAGCTGCAAATACACCTTCCACAGATGTGTTTGCTGTTCCCTCCTTGACCAATATGTATCCTGAGCTATCAAGTTCAACTTGGCCTTCCAACAGTTGACTATTTGGCGAGTGACCTATGCCATAAAACAAGCCTTTTGCTTCAAGCACAGATTCTTCCTGAGTATCAGCTTTTCTGATCAAAATTCCTGACATCTGGCCTTTTGGGTTGCTGACGACATCCACGGTCTCAGTGTTGAAATGCACAGTGATGTTTGGATTGTTGAAAACTCTGCATTCCCCATAATCAACCTGTTAAACAAACATTTCAGGGAGTTGAAACTCGAAATATATAGCTCATTAGTAATTCAATCCGCTTCAAAGAATGAGTTTAAATAGATATGTAACAACATTTACAGAAATAGGTATATAGCAAGCAGACTAAAGCGATGATAGGTTGAAACTAGGGAAACAACTACGGAGGAGGAGAGTATTATATGACCCTAACAACCTCTACCAAAGAAAACAAAATGGCCCATCAGATTACAACCTCGATTTGAAGATGAATTCTAATGCCTTGTGCTATAACATTTAGAGGGAAAAAAACAAAAAATAAAAATAGGAAAATGTACATAAACATCAGTACCTATCTTGCATTGCTCTTGATGCTCTTAGTTGGTCCTTGCGGACAAGTAAATGGACATGGCGTGCATACTTTGTTAAGTATATTGCTTCCTCAGTAGCTGTATCACCACCTCCAACAACAGCAAGGACCTGACCCTTGAAAAGTGGTGATGCTCCATCACAAATTGCACAGGCACTAATTCCTCTGCTCCAAAATTCATCTTCACGGGGTAATCCCAACCTTCTTGCATTAGCTCCTGTAGCCACAATAAGGCTATTGCACTTGACCTGAAAGATACAGAAGTGAGCAGTGATCCAATATAAGGGCCCTAATGTGGGAACCACATACCAAAGGGTGTAAGGCAACTAGAAGGCTAAAGAATCAAACTGGCAATCTGCAAGAACCAAAGCATTTCTAGCCCAGTATCTCTTACAACATTTGAAACAAACGCGACCATCATCCCTTTTGTTATTGCGGAGGAAATCAAAAGAGAGCTGATGCCACATATATGGATGTACCTTTCATGACCATCTCACGTATCAGATGAACCTCGAAGACTAGACGGATTCTAGTTGGAAAACAAAACCAAAGATGCTCTTTCTTTCACATGTAAAAGGTACAACCCAAGGATGCTCTTTCTTTCATACGTCAAAGGTACAGAGAACAAGTCAGACTCTTCAATCAATGACTAAGGTACTCAGAAGATCAAGTCTAATATATTGTTCTCTATACAATGAAGCAAATTGAACTTATAAAATAAATGCAGGAAATTGTGAGGCATCTTGTTCTGCCATGTCAACTAGATATCTTAAAGGAAAGAGAAAAGCCAAAAAAATAGAATACGACTTCTATGCTTGTACTTGATTAAACCACTTCTGAATGGAAAACAATTAAACCCATAAAGAAGTCATGGTGTAGTTAAAATGTCTCTGTACTTTTTTGGGAAGATTTTTTTTTTTCTGGGTTTTCTGTACTCAGTATCAAAAATTCCAGAAAGCATGAACTTAGATGCCTTGTAAGGAATAGCATGAAATATTTTTTATCCAAGAAAAGGAATTATGTTGTGTCTATTTCTCTTCTTCCATTACATGTCTGAAATCCGTTTAGCTTTTTACTCCAAATGAGAAAATAACTAAGTTTAGCATCTAACTTCCTGTAATTTTCTGGATACTCGTTTAAGAACATATTGTGAAAACTTGACAAAAACATATAAACTGTTAGTAATTAGTTCAAAGATGTAACCATCATTAGTGACTCAAGAAAAGAAGAAAAGATTGCTGGGATCTAGACAAATTGTGGTCATCCATATATTGTTTCCCCCATCAATTTAGTTAAAACATCAAATATCAGAAGTCATTCTCTCATGAAAATCTAAAAGATCAAAGCTCCAATTCAGAAAACGCAAACAGTTTGACGGGGATTAAAGATTAAGCAGCTATAACAGAACCTAGACAGAGTAACCAGCAACTAAAGGACGCATCACCTTACGTTCACTACTTTGGACAATAAAAGGAGTGTTCTTCACATCAATAAATTCCACATCTTCCTGATACAATTCAGCTCCCCATCTCTCCGCTTGTCGCCTCATCCTAGCAAAATTAGATAATTTCTCAGTATTCAACCCTTTTGTCTATAACTAAGGAAACTTCCAATAGATGAATGAGAGTAAACGCCCAAAATCTTTTTTTGTACCTATCCATTAAGTCAGGGCCAGTTACCCCCTCTGGAAATCCAGGAAAGTTTTCTACTTCAGTCGTTGTCATCAACTGTCCTCCTGGTACACCACCTGCTTGAAACCCCTCAAACACTACAGGCTTCAAGTTGGCCCGAGCAGCATAAATTGCTGCTGTATATCCAGCAGGACCTGATCCTATTATTACCAAGTTCTCTATCCCCTGAGCTGCAACAATCAAAAACACCAGTATGCTCAGAATTATACTTCCAATTGCAGAACTGCAGACAAGTTGACAGTTGAAATTCAAAGTATATAATATTGCAACGTAGCAGCTGTATAAAAGAGCAAAAAAACAATACTCCCTCCGTCCTATATTAGTTCTCATATTTTGCTTCTCGAGGGTCAATTTGAATAATCTTTGGAGCTAAATTGAATTAGATTAAATCAATATTTTAAAAGTACAATTTAGTATTCAAAAACTATATGAAAAGTACTATAAGGTGCAATTCTTCTCAATCAATATGGTGAAAAAATATATCTTAAAATGTCGGTCTAAGTTCATATAATTTGACTCTTGGGACGGAGGTAATAATAAAGAAGCATGAGATGAAAAAACTATTCTCAAGTATCTGTACCTAGAGAACCAAGCTGCAAAATTAACCAGCATCTTTTTATAATTTAAATGTAATTTCGATGATACTTATGCTTCTTCTTCAATTTTGACTTCAATTCAATCATTTCACTCTATTCATCAAAATTCTACTACTTTTAAGGTGGACTTTCAACTTTGACTCCAATTGACAAAGAAAAATGCTCCAAAAAGATACTCCATCCGTTCCAATTTATGTGACACTCTTTCTTTTTTAGTCAGTTCAAAAAAGAATGACATGTTTCCCTATCTAGTAACAGTTTAATTTCAAACTTCCCATTTTACTCTTAATAAAATGATTTACAGCCACATAAATTTTTATAGCTTATTTTAGACCACAAGTTTCAAAAGTCATTCCTTTATCTGTTAAACTCTGTGCCTAGTGAACCATCTTCACATAAATTGGAATGGAGGGATACCAAAACGAATATCCATAGCCTGCAAAATTGACCAGCAACTTCTTGTAATTCAAATGCAATTTTGATGACAATTCAAACATCATACTCCCTCCGTTCACTTTTACTTGTCCACTATAGGCATTACAC
Organism: Lycium ferocissimum; assembly: GCF_029784015.1. Taxonomy (NCBI): domain Eukaryota; kingdom Viridiplantae; phylum Streptophyta; class Magnoliopsida; order Solanales; family Solanaceae; genus Lycium; species Lycium ferocissimum. The sequence continues at coordinate 2,471,641 of NC_081344.1, forward strand.
ACTTAAGAAATAATAAATGAAGTGCATATTTTACCATGATACCCATATTAATTAATGTATAATTGCATTGGATTTGGAAAAAAATTTGGAATGAGTAATTAATGCTAAGGGCAAAACAGGAAAAATAAATTATTTTTCTCTTGATATGCTGGACAAGTAAAATTGAAAATCTATTTATGGAATAGCGGACAAGTAAAAGTAAACGGAGGGACTCTTTTTATGACAAGTTTATAACCACAAGATTCAAAGAACATTTTCAAAGTACATTACACACATATTTAATTTATAATTGTAAGATTCAAAAGCCTCTCTTTATCATACATAACACGTGCTTACATTTAAACTAAGACATTTAAATTGAAACAGAATAAATTATTTACCTGAAGAACTAGTTTAATACTACAAGATTAAAATACATTTCGGTACATTCTACATATCTAAAGATTCAAAAGCCTCTTTTTGTTTCTTAAACTTCGTGTCTGGCCAAACTAAGATACTTAAATAGAGACGCGGTTAAATAGTTATTTACCTGAAGAACTAGTTTCTACCGGCTCAGCCGAAGCTCGAATTGAAAACGACGACGTACGGTTACGCGTCAAGTGACAGTTAACGGAGTCAACTCTTCGTCGACTCGAACCGGAGTTTACAATAAGTAAGCCGGTCGGAATGCAAACAGCGGTTGATAAAGTCGACGGAGTAGGACCCATTATGGAAGTGGATACGGGTCGGGTTTTGGACCGGATAGGGATACCGATACCAACGGAGTTAGTAATATTTGGAGTAGTATTAGCCATTGGTTTCGGAGCATACGATATCTTAAGTTTGTTCTAACTAACTATACACTCAGCTCACACATACATACACGCACACAATTTTGGGTCTTTTGTTTTGGGTTTTGTGCCGTGTGTGATCTATTCGTAATTTTATGGGGTGAGGATAACCACTCAACCAACTATATATTTTTTTTGGAAAAAATAAAATAATATTCACGTTGTTTTTGGTCCTTTGAAGAAAAATGTCATCCAAACATGTCTTTTTGGTATGACAAAATTCTTTTTTTTTTTATATAATAAAAACTGCTTTTTGTACAATTGAAAATACTATCTTAGAATATATATAAACTCTATATATGATAAAAATGATAGATTGTAAAATAAGAATGAATTATCTGTAATAGCAATTGGTTTTGAGGTAGATGCAATATTCATTTAGATGAAAAAAAAAATTAATGATGCGATAGTTGAATTCAAAGTAATTGAGTATCTACTACACATGCGAAGCGGAGATTTTAGGTGAGTTAGTTATATAATTTGTTATTAGGTACCATATTGGTGAGATAAATGATATGTTATGTTTGTTGTATTTCATTTAATATCTCATTTTAGACGACGTTTCTTGTGTATGTTCTTTTTGTCGCTTTCTCCGTCTCTGTTATACCGAAACCCTTGTTGACGGTTATATTTTCTCTTGAAAGTGTAACATATAGTTATCCATGTAAGAAAACGGGCTTCCAAAACAGACATTGACGTTGATATTTTCTCTTGAAAGTGCAACATATAGTCGTCCACGCGTAAAACAAGCACCGGCAAATTAGTCTAGTATTAGCTAATATTTGTCTCCGTACTTTATTTATTGTCATCGAAGAGTATAATCGTACCATAAATTATTTTCTGATGAATTAAGGATATCCTTGATTTTCTAGAGCCAAAAGTTAAATTTCAGGGATAAAAACATGCTTGAGATCATTTTATTATTGTATGCATGACGTTGTTGCATAGTTTTATTGTAAGTACATTACACCTTCAAACGAAAGATGTTCATGCTTCTCTAAAGTTCCAACATTCTGAATATACTGATTGCCATTATATGAAAAAGTAAGCAACACAAGAGATAAATGGACTACGAGAGAATAGAAGGAATACCAGAAGTATAAAAATTGAATAATGAGAAAAAAAAACACTTAAGTCATTTGAGCAACACAACTATATCAGCATTTTCATATCATGCACCAGATTAAGCTTGATTTCCTGCATTCAGACATCAATGAGAAAAGAGATCGAAAAACGGGACTAAACTCTCCAGTAAGCCTAATAGTACCAAATTATGATACAAGAAAGTCAATTCCCGGAAGACAAATGTTAAACAGTCTAAAACAAAACAGAAATAATCAGCTATAGAGGCTATTCTAGACAATTATTTTAACATCATCGAAACCTAAATCGGTGCTTCAATTTTGATTGGGGCAGGTGAAGTGTCTACAGATGTATTCTGAAGCCAGTCCTTAGCACAGATGAGGGCCTCCACGGTCTCAGGTCGCAAGGAACACCTGTAACGATCCATCTCTTTGTTAACCGTGCTGAATATAGAATCAGCTGTAATGGTTGAAACAGGAACTGACAAGATATCACGAGCCATTTTTGACAAAGTTGGGTACTTCATTCTGTTAAGCTTCCACCAACCCACGACATCAAACTCGTGAACACGAGGCAGCAAGGACTCTTCCAGATATTGATCAAGTTCGGACCTTGACTGTTGGCTCGTAGTCTCCATAATATAGACGTCAAAATCAGTAAGTCCAAGCCCGTTACAAGAGGCATCGAGGCCTTGACCATTATCCTCCTGCCTCATAGCACCGCCATTTACTTCTTCGACATAAGTTGGGGTTAAAGGCAGAGGAAGAGCCACATATTCAAGAAAGAGTTCATGAATTCCCTCCTCAACAGCCTTCACGTAGTTGGCTGCTTCTTCCCCATATATTTTTGAAAAACTGAATTCAACAAGTTTCATTTTGAAGCGTGGATCCATTACTACAGCAATAGCTAACATCAAGCAACAGCTCTTCCAATAATTATCAAACTTCTCTTGCATTATTTTGGCAAGGCCGCTGGTGAACGGATCTTCGCTTGCTGCAGCACGAGCCAATTCCAATTGAATCTTCCAAGCTTCGTGGAAAAATGTGTTGGTTGTTGGAATTGTTGCTGCTGTCAGGAGATTGGCAGTGTCAAAGAAGGTTTTCAAGTAAGTGCACAGAATCTCAACTTGCTTCCAGTCTTCCAATGTTGGGGCACCTTTGTAATCAGGATCTGATGTATCCAAGCATGAAAATACTTCCTTTAACTCCATTGCAGCCAACAACATCTCATATGTAGTGTTCCATTGAGTTCGGTCATCAAGGGTCAGCATCTTTGTGCTTGGCACCTGAAGCTGCTGTTTGAGCTCAATAAACTTCTCCTCGTGAGATTCCGATGTTTTCACATACTTCACGCTATCTCTAACCTTTTTAATAGTTGCATGCACGAAATTAAGCGCATCTTGGGCGATGCTGCTTAAAGTTCGAGCAAGACAATTTCCAACCAATAATTGACCATTAAGCACAAGTGGATTCTTCACAGAGAGTAAAGCTCTAAGATTATCAACAGCAGTATCACCCAGTGGTTGATTAATAGTAACAGAAAATAACTTCCCCTCCACACTCCAGTCAGAGAGGCAAGCGGCAACAGCGTGGCTGAAAGCTGTCTCAGAATCTGGATATGGTTCCATGATGACATTAAGTATTTTCCTGTGAATTTTCCACTCACTGTCGATATACTGCCCAGTTATGAACACATAGCCCACAGTGTGGCGGGAGGACCACATATCTAGTGTTAAGCAGATCCGCCCAGGCACTCCCTCAATCACCTTCTGGATGGTTTGCTTTTCTCTAAGATAAGTTGCGACACAATCTCCTTGCACAGTGTTGAAACTGACCATATCAAAACGAGGTTGAAGATTCTGGACAAAAGTAAGAAAGCCTGGATGCTCAACCATGTGAAGGGGATAATCGTGCATGATAATCATCTTAGATATTTCCTGGCGGCACTGGTCTGGATCGAAAGCAAGGTAAGGAGTAGAAGCAGTTCGATAACGTCTTTTAGGTGCAGCATTACCATTACTACCCCCATATCCAGTCATCTTAGAAGGTGCACTATATGGGGTCAATGGATCATTATTCTGCTGATTACGCAGAACTACTGGACAGCTTCCTTTGGCAATATGGCGTTTCAGATGACTAGTGCCTGCTACTTTTGTCCCTGTGCTATACGCAAACGATTGCTTGCACTGCTTACATTGTGCCCTTCTAGTCCCAACAGCAACATTTTCAATGGTGAAGTGCTCCCAAACTATTGATTTCTTTTTCCTTCGCTTTCCGGGTTGGGTTTCTGAGTTATTCGGAGGTGTTTCAACAATGTTGGGTTGTGGCTCTGCAAGAACCATCTCATTTCCTGGAATCATCTCATATTCATTGCCCGGGACTATCTCATTGCCAAGCACTATCTCATGTTCAACCATCTCGTGTTCATGTATCATCTCATGTTCATGGCCCATCTCATGTTCATGGCCCATCTCGTGTTCATGGCCCATCATCTCGTGTTCATGGCCCATCTCATGTTCAGGTATCATCTCATGTTCATGGACCATCTCATGATTCTCAGTGGGAGTTGCCGGAGTAACAGGGGTTTCTGGGGTTGCCATCCTATCTGCAGCAATACACTCCTCAAGTATCTGTATAATATAATGATCAAAAAAGAAAAAAAGATTAAGTCATGTGATCGAAGAAGATCATATGCAAAAAATAAATATAAGCTTTAAAATAGCACTGTTTATCTAAAAGAAAACTTAGATTTATGTATTATTATTATTATTATTATATTATGATTATGATTATGTTTATTATTATGATTATTTGATAATTTTCAAGGGAACTCAAATTCGTTTGTAAGCTGTTAGCAGAAAGGTTGATTACTAAAAATCAATATCGAACTATCTATGGGTCATATAAGAAGACTCATGTAAGTAAAGCACAAGAAAAAAGATAATGTCAGAAGGTCAAACTGATCATACAAAGTACTAGAAAAAGCAATCAAATTTTACAATGAGCAAGTCAAAATTTACGAGGAACAAAAGGGACTCTAAATGTTTTTCTTTTGAGGCTAGAACATAGAAGCATGTCAACATAAATGTAAACATACCTGCTTTTTGATGATGAATAACGAAAAATAAATTTAAAGAAACTGAAAAAAATTAACATAATGCATTAAGGGGTTGTTTGGTTGGTCCGATAAGGAGATCTAATCTTCACATAAAGTTCAGCATTATTATTATTTTTTGATTGGTAAAAATCAATTATTATTTAGTACAAATGTTAGGTTACTACTGCCTTTCCTCATAAGATAATATGCATATATTATAGAGAACCTATGAGTTATTTTATGCGGATACAATGTCAAATAAGAATGTGAGTATTAGCAATACATAGATTAAAAAAAACTACAATGACAATACTAACCTCCCACATAGCAAACAAACTTATTTTTTGAAAAAAAGTATATACATCTTAATTATTTACGTGGTATGTTACTCCCTCTGTCCATTGTATGTGAGGGTTGATTTGACTAGGCACAAAATTTAAGAATTAAAGAGGATGTTGAAACTCGTGGTTCAAAACATGCCTTAGAAACTTCTTTTGGTATAAATCACCACATTAAGGGTAAAGTGAGTAGTTTAAAGTTAAAATTTTGTTTTAAAATATAGATATATGTCCTCTTTTTTTTTTTTTTTTTTTTTTTGTGAGACAAGACTAAAAACGAAAGTACCATAAATTAGACAGAGTAATTTTGAATACATCCAACCAGAAATAATCATGCCTTACTAATCCCGACATTATACTCCTCGCTTCAATTTGTTTGTCTTACTTTCCTTTCAAGTCCGTTTAAAAAAGAATGCCTCTTTACTTTTTTGACAACTCTCTAATTCCAACTTTTCACATTACATGTCTAAGACGACAAGATTAAAGGGCATTTTGGTATATTCTATATATCCTTAATTTAAGACTACAAGATTCATCAAAAGTCTTCTTTACATTCTAAAACTTTGTACTAGGTCAAAACCAGACAAACAAATTGAAACAGAGGGGGTAATTCTTGCATTACTAACCTCTGCATAACTTGCCACTAAACCAAACGACCCCTAAGTGCAAGTTGAGGTCAACAGAAGGCCCGAAGCTTTAACCAACTAAATGCACGAAGGACTAATCTTTACCTCCATCAAGGCCCGGCCCAACTCAGCCCGAATTTCAGTAGTAAGGGAACTCGTAAGGTAGCATTTTATTTTATTAAAAAAGAAGGTGAGGGTCAAAATGGACATTTAACATAGCATGGGCTAAAAGCAAGTCAAACAAACATCAACTTACTAGATCTGATTCGTGAAAATGGATCAAACATGGGCTCACACATAAAATCTAAATAAAGCCCACATCAAAGAACCTTACGAACAATAGATCTATAAAACAAAATACAACACACCCAGAAAATCAAAAAAGTTATAAATCAACACAAAGCCCAGATCAAAAAAAATAAACACACCCAGAAAATAAAAAAATATCATTCTCAGAAATCTGCAATTTCAAGCCCACAACAACAATTTACCAAAAAAATCCCAAAAACTTTCTTATAAATATGTTAGCAGAAACTTCAATTAAACACAAAAAAGAAAGTTAAATTTCGAACAAACAAACAAGAAGGAGAACTACAACAAGTTACCTAAAAGATCCTAACAAGTTTCTTATAAATGTTTCAGCAAAAATTTCAGTTAAACACAAATAAGGTTAAATTTCGAACGAACAACAACAAGGAGAACTATCACATATGCATATGAAACAAAGAAACAACCAGATGTGTATGGTAAATCTAACTTACGCAACAAAAAATATACACAAAATACTAACAGAAAAAGAAAAAATCTTCACACTAATCACAAAAAAAAAACACAAATAAGAAATACAAATATAAAGTTAAAAACAAACTCAATCGAACAAAAAGGAAAATAGAGAGAAGATAAAAATGATACTATACCTAACGGAAATTTCAATTTTTTGGGGGAAACCCGACCCGTTGCAGTAGATCGGAATTCGGGTCAACGGCGTGTTTTGCCACCGGCGGCGAAACAGATCTAGGGTTTCAGTAGAGAGAGAAAGAGTAGAATTGGGCTTTGAAACCCGATAAAAACCTAACTGGACCTTTGTTATGATATTTGGTACTTTTTAAGAATACAATTATTCGTATTGGATATCAGGTCCATTTATTTTTCAGTGTGTGTAAATTGAAGGTGAGCCACTGTGTGTTTATTTTGGTCAAGTGGCTCGTTCTGTAACGGACCACAAGCCCACCTTTTTTTAGTATAGGGTGGGTGGGTTAGGTGGGTGTTAGCCCATTGGAGTTTTTGTGTGGACAATATTTATGATGGGGCCTACATTGTAAAGATTCTTTATTTTGGGACAAGTTTGCTATTTAGTCCAATGGGGTCAAAGTTTCAATTTTGAAACAAAAGGGGGGTTTCGTATGATCCAAGCATTATTTGCTCAAGGCCTTTCACCACATAGACTTAATAATGAAGTGAGACCAAAAAGAAACAAAAAACATTTCAAAATATACTAGTTATATACTCCATCAAACATTTGTTATTATATTTGGGATTTTAACAACAATTATTCGTATTGGATATGAGGTTCAATTATTTTTCAGCGTGTGTAAATTGAAGGTGAACTACTGTGTGTATTTTTGGGTTGAATTTTCACATACCCTCTTTGGTCAAGTGGCTCTTTATGTGACGGACCACAGCCCATAGTGTAGGGTGCGTGGGTTAGGTGGGTGTAGCCCGTTGAAATTTTTGTGTGGACTATATTTATGATGGGGCCTACATGGCAAAAGATTCTTTATATTGGGACAAATTTGTTATTTAGCCCATTATGGTGGGGACAAAGTTTCAATTTTGAAACAAAAGGTGCCAACCCTTATTTGCTCAAACATTTCGCCAAGAAAATGGACCTCATGATTCTTGTGTTTTTGGTTCACATAACTTGATGAGGTGAGATCAATAGAAAAAAGAAAACATTTCAAAATGCTAGTTATATACTACTCCATTAAAAAATCAGCTTAGTATGAGTTTGCTTAGAGACTGCTACAAGAGGGTGTGGTTGGTGACAGAGGCGAATTCAGGATTTGGAGGTTGCGGGTGTCACTATTTTATATAGACAATACCTATCACTAACCCCAAAGACTGGATAGGAAGAATAGGCCGGTTAAGTTAATTTTGGGTTAATTCGATTAGGTCTATTATCTCTTTTATTCGTAAATAAATAAATAAGTTCAGTTTGGTTAAGCTTTTTTCACACTTGATTTAAAAATTTAAATTTTAGTCTAGAAGAAAATGACAAAAACGAATAACTCTTGAACGAGCGCATCCAATTAGTATTTGCTAATGTGTAGCTTAATTATTACATATTCTTTATTCGACTACATTAATTTACATTCAATATTTTGAGTAAGTTTTGTCCGTCTCAATTATCAAGCTTTATGGCAAGCGTTTGTAAAAAAAAAAAAAAAAAAAAAAAAAAAAAGAGATTCAAATTTTTAAAATATAAGAATCAACCCAAAATATCTATTAAAACAAACCCCTTTGATCTTTCAAAAGTTAATAAAATAGTGCTCAAATTATCCTCCAATATAGATGAATATCACCTTATCAGAAAGAGAAAAAATTTATGTTAATTAAACAAAATCAATTCAAAAGAAATTTCTTATGAAGTAAATTTTGATTAAAGAAACAAAATGATGGTTGTTGTAAGTAAATTGAAAAAGAAAAAGATGATGATTAGAGAGATTTTTGTTTTTAAGCAACAATGAAGAATAAAAAGAAGAAAAAAGAGGAAAAGAAAAGGAAGGATGAAAAAGAGGCGAGGGTGTAGGTAAAAAAGAACAGATGTGTAAATGTCTGCTGTAGCAAACGAACTCGGGCGTTAGAAACAAAGACCTTAAGTGGCCCGCTCAAACCACTGGCACCAGACCAGATTTATTTACTCAACGTGCCATTTAATATATAAATAGGTTTCTCCATAGATATTTGCACCCATACTCGGAATTTTTGCCGAAGCGTGCGGTTAAAACAAAAAATGGCAAGCATCCGTACCAAATCTTTTAAATTCCAATTGTGCCGTTTTCTTCCCTTTAATTTGTAGATCCGCCCCCGTATAAATGAGGCCGGTGATCAACCTTAAACTTAAATGGGCACTTTTCTTACTAATTTAGAATTTGTATTGGATATATATATATATATATATATATATATATATATATATATATATATATATATATATATATATAATACACGTCATTTAATCCATCTGTGTAGAAAACACAAGCTCCAAGCATTTTCATTACCTGTTCTAGTAAAGGAAGCATTTCCAATAAATAATTTAAATTAGTTTCTCCATAGAATGCACCCCGAAAGCGTATAAATATCTTCAGATTTATCAAATTGCTCCACCCAGGTTTCGAGATCGTAAACTATCGGTTAAAATTAAGGTGAAAATACACGTATACGTGTTCCTCCTTAAATGAGCACAATATAATTTTTGTGTTGCAGGAAGTCCTCCCAACGTGTTTACATGTATACTTATATTGATTACTTTCTAAATACAATTGTTTTATAGATTATTTTCTAGTGTGTTGGTACATTCACTTTATGGATTTGCGATTCATATGACACTACGTACGTGCTGCATTCTTCAGATATCTTGGAAGAGCAATATAAGATTAAGCAATTAATTTCTGTATGATTACTTGCCGCCAACCAAAGACCTTTTTCATGTGCTAGATATTAGGTTGTTAGTGTAGTGTCAGAAAGTCAATTTCAACATTATAATATGCAAAGGGAGAATCGTAAAGAAAATTAAATGAAAGCGTGTTTGTCAAACAATACTTTTCTTTCAATAAACAAAGATCTACCCGCAGATATGGCTCAAAGCCTTTGCTTTAGGCCTCCAAAAATTCACAACTCCAAATTAATTAATAGTGAATTTTATAATTTTAATTCTCTTAAATAATGTTGAAGTTTATAGAAAAGAGTTAAAAGCAAAAAAATTATAAAAAGAAAAACTAACTACTTTTATAGTAGAAATATTTTAGAATTTACAATTAAAATACTCACATCTTCATATTAGTAAATAAATTTTGTATACAACAACATCAAATGGATTGTATTGCAATCACACGCCTAACATCTTATTAAATTGAACTAATCTTTATTAATATAATTAATAGCAATAATATTATGTGAAGTTAGAAGTTATATATCTTTTAAGGATACTACAATACAAACAACAAGTATGAAGAAGAAGAAAAAAACATAGGCCTCTTGTTGAAAATAAATTTTAGGTCACAGTTTTATTGAGCACATATGAGTCGGAGTGAGCTTTAAGAAAGAATTTTTTGTGGGTCCTTTATATTTTAATTTAGAATTCAAATTATTTGTTATTCCTCTTATTTTGGAAGTATGTAGTCAAATTGCTCAAGCCCCTGAAAGAATATACTAAGTGGCAATTTTACATAACAATATTAAGAATGGAATTATGAGGGGGATGGACAATAAAGTCCAAATTTGCAACTTCTCAATGCAAGATAATGATAGTTAGTTTAAGCATTTGTAATATATTCTACTTCATCGAAAAAAAAAAAAACCTGCATATTATCATATTTTTACTTGATTTTAATTACTATTCTTTTTTTAGCTTCTTTTAGAAAAGAAGAGAAAATCATCTTCTAATGAAAATAAAGTGATGTGAGGGTCGTTAGATGTTCTTCAAGCTAATAGTTATGGTTCAGAGATAAACTTGCCACTTCTGTTCGACCTAACGTTTCTTATTATATGTGATATTAATGAGAGACCTCAGAATCTGAGGTTTATATAATTTTATCGTCGTGTTTTAGTTTTTCTTTTCTTATTCAGAGTAATTTCGAAATGGCTTTAGCATGCACCTTTTTCTTGAAAAATTAGCAAAATGACCGTTCTTCTGTGATGCATCCAATCAATAACTTTAATCAAATATTATTGTGCTCTCCCATCATGGCTTTTCAAGAATTTAACCATTGACCAAGTACTATTTGTAGTACCAGTGACCATGGTATAATAAATTGTTTAAACCATAGGGTTTTATGTAGAACTGTTTGGGTTTCTTCGGTTCATAAAAAATATTAAAAAAAAATAATCATAAAACAACAAAGACGTAGGATGAAGCTGTTGAGCACGTTACAAGCTTATTCTCAGATCTTCTTGCGGTTACTTATAGCGAAACTTTTCAGTTAAGGGATGTTGTGTTAATGAACCGTATAGGAAGAGGTAAGATTCCTCTTATCTTGACCCACAAACCCACACTCTTCTCATTTGGGATCTTATTTCTATTTGTTCTTAGATGAAAACATTGAGGTCTTATTTCTTTATACCTCGAGCAAAAGATGAATTCTTTTTATCATTAGAGTATCTGAGAATTGGGTGCTTGTATCAAGACATCCACCATACAACATGAACCCTCCCTCTACACTACGTAATGAGAAGCGTTTAGATCTTTCTAGATGTTGAACTTGTAAGCGAAGAAGTGAAGTATGATGCTTCTTTAGTGTGAGGCCAAGCGAAGCGAATTAAATTAAAAGAAGTGTTTGATGCAGTCGAAGAAGCATTGAAGAGCTTTTCTATTTTATTTATAAAAAAATGCGCGTTGATTTTGGATGAAAAACAAAGGGAGGGGCTTCTGTTAAAAAGAAAGAGAATGAGAAGATGCGTCTTCTTCTTTCACTGATTCTTTTTGTGAAAGGAAGCTTTTGTGCCCTTTTTTTATTTTTTCATTTCTTCCTCAGTTTTGAATTGGGATTATGGTCAAAAACATATCTGGAGGTTTTTTTGTTTTAACTTGTTCTTGCAGTTTTCACTTAACTATTAAGTCACAAGTGTTTTTACCCAAACTATCCCAACAATTATCAAAACACACTTCGACTAATATCTAATGGTGCGTGGTGTAGACTTTCTTTTTTTGTTTGCAAAATGGTGCCAAATGACACTCAATGTAGATAATTAAAGAAACTAATTGGATTTTTTTTTTTTTTTAAAAAAAAAGAGATGATCGTCAAAAAACACACCTGAACTATGCGAATTTCCTACCTGAACTATCAAGTGTTAGCCATTTTCTACTTGAACTGTTAATAGCTATTTATCAGAACATACATCGAAATTAAGCCATGGGGGCGAAATTTAATCGCCAAATTAAATTATGACACACCTTTTGGCGATTGTATTCAAACATTTGATCTAGTTAGCTTCGAGGTGTGTTTTAATAAATAATTTGGTGATAGTTCGGAGAAGGACAATCACAATTCGATAATTATAAAACTCACAAACATGTTATACTTCAGGTATGTTTTTTACTATTACCTCTTTTGAATTCTATAAATTTTGCTTCCATCTCTTTTTACCCATTTTGTATAGGCGAAAAAGAATCTCAAAATAAAAATAACAAAACCATAAGAAGCAAATTAGTATTTGATACGTGCTCTGTTTTTGTTATTCTTTTGGTTAGTTGATACTCCGTCCATCCCATATTATATTAATATCTTTATTTTTCTTTTTTAAAAGTCAAACTATATAAATTTTGACTAATATTTTGAGATATATTTTTTCATCATATTAACATGATAAGAATTGCAACTTGTAGTACTTTTGGTGTAATTTTGAATATCTAAATATAATTTTAAATTATTGAATTTATTTAATCCTATTTAGCTCCGAAGATTAGTTAACTTGACTCTCGAAAAGCAAACATGACAACTAATATGGGATACAGGGAGTAATAACAAAAGATCAGCTTATATTTGCAATTATAATGTTGCTTTATTTTTTCATTTAGTGGATATTAGTATTTAATACTTTCTGTATTTTATCATTTATTCTAAATAACATATTTGAAAAATATTTTTAACAATTCCGAAAAACCAAACAGTGCAAAATTGAATGGTACAGAAACAGGGAATATCACATTCATGATGGTTTTATTTCAACTAACAAAATATTGCAGCTGTCTTTTTATATTTTACCCAGAAAAAGAAAACTACAATACTTTACACGTTATTGAAATCCAACTTCACGTGGTTAATTACACATCCAATCCATACATTTTTATTTTCTTATTTTAGTTGTTGAGTTAGCTAAACATGCCTCAGATGGTTTGGGGCAATACTCTATTTCTAGTAGCTATGTGGCAAATGCTGGGGCACAAAAGCAGACTCAGAATGGCATCTTTGATATGGGGTGCTCCTGCACAACCAAAGCACAGGTTTATTGTTTGGTTGGTTGTACAAAGGACGTTGCTGACCAAGGATAGACTTATGAGGCTACACATTCCGGTGGATAATACAAAATGTTGTTTATGTGATAGTCAAACTGTGGAAACTCATCACCATCTATTTTCTGATTGTGAATTGTTGCTCCCAAAAGCACACACAAGTATACGTGGTCGTACAAGTAATATAGAACTTTTAAGTCGTATATCGATCTCAAGCGTAGAGACTTAGGGTCCGTCAAACTAATTCAAATTCGAATAAAAACTATTCAAGAAAGTGAAAATCGAGCGTGTTTGTTGTAAACTAAACTCGAAAAGTAAAACAATTGTGTGATGGGTGTTTTTGTGACTCAGGAATATTTCGACAAAGATTGTAAGGTTTATCAAATGAGAGAAAGTCGCAGTGTCAGCTTTAAGCTTTCGACAACCAAATTGATCTTTCTCGACAATTCTACCTATCTTATTTCGGGTTACTAGTTGACGGTTAATTATAACTTTATAAGTATCTTCCGAGTTGCTCACAAGCCTGTAGATGCTACTATAACGCCTATATCCCTATGGTCGCCAGAGGTAACAAGAACGCACTTATTTCTCCGTATTCAACTAAGCAAGGCTAAAGGGTATATTCCTATCCTCATTAGCGAAACGATTAAATAGAACAAGCCCTATTTATTCTTATTACGCATGCAAATTCTCTATCCCTAGTTCAATTCACATGCCACAGATAATGTCTAATTATTGGCCAGATAATCAAACAATTAAGATCAAGAATAAATAAGCAACCCAAAATATGAAAAATCAATAGATAATAATTGTCATCAAACCAACTTTCAAGTCTTACGCCACAACCCTAGAATTAAGAGATTAGCTACTCATGATTCGATCATAGACAAAACAATTCAAAAGAATTCATAATTAGCTTAGGGTTTATGAAGATAAAAGTAAAAACGGGGAAGAAAAGGGTTAATGACGGCTTACAATTGTCTCAAAGTATCTCGAAAGATACCGTTCTCAACCCTTAAAATAAGTATTTATAGTCTAGGAATTTAATGACTCGTTATAAGATGATCCTAATTAAATTTAGACGGGTTAGCCCATCCGTGTCGCCGATCGCGGGCTTCAAGCACGGACCCTTCAAAGGATTTTAAGCTTGTGAATATGCCATGTCGACGCGCGTACGTCTGCAGTAGTCGATCTTCAATTTCCGCGTTCTTCAACTTCACGTCTTTGTCCTTACAGGCTATGGGTCTGGCACATATGCCTCATTCAGTTTCGTTTTTCTTCTCTTTTAGTTTATCACTTGTAGTCTTTGCCTAGTCACCTCATGTAATCATCATATGCTCCAAAATCAACCACTTTTAGCCCGGTTTTCCATCGTTTGTCTTCATCGTGCTTATACACATGAAATATAACAACATAAGCCCAAATACGACGATTTCATCATAGATTAAGCGATAAAAGCCATAAGAATAGGATGTAAAAATGACACGAAACATGATATTTGTGCCAAATATCACCACTCCCCAGCAGACTTTGCTCGCCCTCGAGCAAACACAAACCAACACCAAGCTACACTTCTAACTCAACTCATTCAAACAAAGTTCGGGTTTCAGATTCAGGCAGTATGGCCATCTCCAAAAGAAGGATTTCAAAATCAAAACAATAAGCCAAGTTATGAAACCAATGCTAAATATTTAAAACCCTCATTTTTAGCACCAATGACCACCTTCTTGAAAAACACTTCACTTTTAAAACCACTTGACCTAACAACACCACTTTAAAGCATGTAAGCAACCTTATGATCAAGAAATCAACACTTCACCACTCTATTACTAATTATGTGCCCTTACCAAATGAAAGTAGTCCATATCTCTCAAAAATCACATATGTTTAAATCAATGGACAGAAAAATAATAATTACGCTCACTCTCACAAAGAATATCACACGCAAAGTGTCAACCCCGAACCATGGCACGGGCGCGACGCACACTCGATGCTTGATCGTTTATGACCGAGCGAACCCATGGTCGCCGAATCTAACAAATTGTATCAAGAAAGCATGCAAGATGTAACACGAAGTAAAAGCATGCTCTAACTCAAATATAATAATGAAATGCGGAAATGGTATGTTGTGAGGTTAAAACCAACATAACCGACTAAAGCTTGTGTCTATGAAACCTCATGATCAAAATCGAAAGATTAACTAAGGTCGGAGACAAGACCCCGACACGCCTCAAATACTAATGAACTAACTAATACTCGAAAATCGGGAATACTGAAGCCCTGGACGAGAGTGGGCTCACCAACTAGCCGATGTATTCAAGCGCCGGAAGGTAAGCCGTTGTATCCCCCCGAAAGTCGACTGCACCGTGAAGTGTAGGCCCATGCATAAGGACATTAGTAAGTTTGAATTGTACAAGTATAATAAGCAACTGAAGTAATGATAAGGGATATATGAACAATAAAGTATAATGAAACTGAATACTCATATCATGAGTTGATCTGTAGAGAAACCACTTGTGCAAATATCATGTAACTATGGCCTCAGGCCCAATAAATAATAAGATCTCAAAGCTATGGCCTCAAGCCTAAAATAATTACATATGCATATGAATCATAACTATGGCCATGGGCCCAATCAAACCTGTAGCAATAGTAAAGCCTAATCGTTCGTAACTCATGACCGATGACTTAGATCGGCATTCTCGAGACTCGTAGATTGAATTACAAGTCTTTTAGATTAAGCTAGGGTCCATAGCATGCATAATAAGTATGAACATAATGAAAACCGAGCTCTAACCCTAGGTTATGAAAATTAAGAACTAGGCAAAATCATACCGGCCGGATTTTCCGAGAATTATGATAATCGAGGTACGAGGATGATTAAACAATGTTCCTCATGTAGATGGTATGCTTAACTTACCTGGAATTGCTCCCAAACTTGAATAATAATCTGGTCTTGGAAAAAGAGTTTCAAGGTTTTGCTCTAAATGCTCTTTAATTCGGTTTTCTTGAAAATCCTATGTTAAGAACATGGTTTCATGGTTATATTAAGAGCATATATGATAGAACTGATTTGGAAGAGTTTGGAACGACTTACCTTGTTGTTTTGGTTTGTTGGAGAAGAATACTTTGTTTCTAGGGCTGAAATTATGAAAACGAAATAAAACAACCGAAGGTCGGTATTTATAGGTTACAGTGTGTCGTAAAATACGGGCCAAATACGGTCAGAACTCGATTTTACGGTTCGTAACTCCGGATCGTGATAAAGATGCTCCAAACAAATACTATTTTAAGTTTCTTCTTAAATACGATCCCATTTCACCCGGATCGTATTTCAAAATACGGTCCGTATTTAACAATATAAAATTCCACATGCCAAATTTCGTAATGCACAAGATTTAGGTATCACTTTACAACTTGCCCAGGCTGCGGTCGTGATACGGGGGCATAAATCCCCACGATACCGAAGAGGAAATTTTCAATTCTCACATTCTTATCCGATTTTCTAAGTGCGGGATCGTAGTCAAGGCTTAATTAAGTTAAAGGTCCGAGGTGTTACACAAAGTACGACGACCATAGTTTCGCCTCGTAGTGTAACCACTTCACTAAATACAAGTAAGGCAGACCTAGAATCAAGTAGGACTTCGAGGGTTGTAATGTAGGCTAAGGGACAGGTAGGAATTATTTGGATAATAGTGACTAACTTCCAAACTATTATTTGGATAATAGTGACTAACTTCCAAATAACTTCCATTTTTGTTTGGATAATAATGACTAACTTCCTTAAGCACTTTAATACATATACTTCTATCATTCTTGCACCATTTCTTCATTAGCCCTTATTCAACACCAACCAACCTTTAAATTTCTTCCAATTCACCCATTTTTGTTTGTTTAAGCATCACTCTTTTAAAAGTCACACAAGTTAGAAGGAAAACTTTTTCGCTACAATTTTTTTCCAGATTTCTTTCTTTTCTCTCTCTCTCTCTCTCTCTTTTTTTTTTTCAATTCCCAACTAACAAGTGAATTAGTCTTTTCATTCGGTGCTCCCATAGTTTTCCTAGATTATAATTAATAACCACTTCCCCTTTCTCATTCACATCCCAACTCCCATTATATATGTAAATGATTAAAGTGCTCATAGAGTATTTAGATCAAAAATCAAGTTTTATAGAACGAAGGGGTAAAAGGCTAATTAAGCACTATCAAAGAAAAGGCTAAAGGCTCGAAAAGGGTTAACTAGGGTGCTATTTACAAGTTGGTAGGATAAATTTTAGGCGTTTTAGTGATTAATCAAAAAACGCCTCCCCATCATTTCTAGGCTCAACCAAACTTCATTTTCGCTCGCGAACACACAAGGCAAGTTCTAGATGTCAATGCAAAACATGGATACAAATGCAAAACCTTACACACACATGGCAGCACACAATCAACGCAAAGAGGATCCAGAGGTTGTCCCTCGAATCAAACAATAATAAACATCAAGAATGCCAAGTGGGTCATAACGAGTCAAAACACAAACAGTTTGCAAGTGCTTTCAAGAAAAGTGATACAATTTCAAGGCATGCTTTCACAACAAATTTTAAGATCACTCATATGCCAATACTTCACCTAGCCCGTGCACCTAGCATTCGAATACGCCTATCTAAGGACTAAATTTTCCCCTCGACGAGTTGTCATCCACCCGTCATCGAAAAGCCCTTTCTACCATAAAAGAAAATCTACCTACGCCGTTTCAAAAAGCCTCCCCGGAAAGAACCGAGGCCATAAGAAAACCAAAGGGGATGGATGATGAATGCCTACTAATGAGGGACTTAAGAAGTTATCAAAGAAAAATAAAGAAAATAAAATTTTTTTGATATTTTTTTTTTTTTAGTTTTTCCATTTTTTTTTTGACACTAAGACGCAAAACTAAAAAAAAAAAATCCTAAGGCATACTAATCATCATCCGCAACCTCAAAACATGTTGTTACAAAGCAGGGACGTATTTTCCCACCCCACACTTAAAATAATGCAATGCTATCGATTGCATATATATTTGAAAAAAACAAAGTGCGGGCAAAGGTAAGAAATACCACTGTAGTTCCTAGGAGTCTAGTCCTAAATCCTCGAATCATCGGCTGTCGTCACATACCGGCTCGGCCACCGCGCGTCTTAACCGTTTCTCCCGGCAGTGTGACTCCACGCTACCGAACGATGTACGCCGTACGTCGAATTCGTACGTGTTCGTATCCTCGTCGGTGAAAGCAGCCTGGTGCTGGCTGATAATAGCGAGGAATATGGAGTGTGCGAGACCTGTTTGAACACACCGGAGAATCTACGTCAAATTATCGCCCCATGTGAGGCGTGCTCGCCGGTCGATAAGAGTGGGCCAGCTTTTTATCCTGCGGACGGCGTGAGATTCGCATACATTGAGCTTGGGTGCCTTGGCATTAGAAATGTCAAGCGCAACTACGTAAATCCATGATTCGGTCATATGGTTGTTGCGACTCCTCGCATAAGCGTAGAATGTACGAGGTGAGAGTTTTGCCCAAAACTCAATCGGAGGTGAATTGTCTTTGCTTTTCATCTCTTTGCGACATCAAATGCTATGTTGCGCACTTTGCCGTCATTAAGTAGATAATGCAAACTCACTCTTTCACGGACACGAATAGTGTTCCCGAAGGCCAAATCACACGATAGTTTAAGATGCGCGACCACGCTCGGCATCTTGGTAGAATTTCTCATTCTCGGTAACTTGTGTTTCTGTACTCGGCCCGTAAGCGGGCCCGTGAGGCTTTAGAATCGGGGACCGCGCAAGGTTTCTCGAATCGCTTTGTAGTCCGACCTTTGATGAATTACGTAATGGCTCGACAGGGATGAGTCACGAACGCCAAGGTGAGCACACACAGGTCGAAAGGCAAATCGGTATCGATTTGCCCCTCAAATACACGGCTTCGGCCACTCACCTCCGGTGAACAATGTTGGTATAGAACTCTAACACCAAGTCAATATTGCACGGCCACAGTGAGTCGAAGATTTTCACCCACCTCATCTCAACAAGCTTTGTTGTACACCTGTTGTTTTATATTCGTAGTAGCCGAGTTAATGCCGGCTCGTGCATATATCCAAATGGAGTGGCTTTGGCAAAGTCCGCGTACCAAGTACGATGGCCCATAATAAGATCAGGCGCAGGCCTCCCAGCTTGAGCTCGGGGGATGGGAGTCCCTTCTTGCTTACCCCCTGAAGAGGATTTTACCGACTTCTTCCCTTGTGTGGGATTTGCCCGAGTTCGCTTTGTTCCTTGGGATGTGGAGGCGACTTTGCCCTTTCCTCGTGGGTTAACCATTTTTCCTGCAAAACAACACAATACCAAACAATGAATCAAATTCCAAAACCAACCCCACACTTAATTTCTTTCATATTTTCAAGTTTGGAGTTGTGTGGCCCTTTTTTTTCCAATCTTTTCGGCCCTTTTCATGGTTAACACCTAAGTTGGGTTTGAACCGACATCACGCTTACTTCTAACTACATACAAAAGAGAAAAACAAAGAAGTTAACTAAGCTAGACTAGAATCAAAAGAAAACATAAATCAAGAAGCTAACTAGTTCATGTTTTAGGACTTTGGGTTGGTAGTTCATGATTTTCTCAACCCAATCCACAATTTGGTAGGCACAATTGATGTCCAAGTGTTCGTATGACTATTTATTGTCATATTGCTACTCAAGACTTCACAATTCCACATAAACATTCTTTCGAGCATTTTTACGAACAACTTGCGAGCATAGAATCGTCCCTTTGAATTTTAAGCAACAATGGTGGGTTTTAAACCCTCCCTTCTACAATGGGAGTCATCCTCTAGCCCTAAACATCAATAATCAAACAAGCAATACCAATCCCCGTCCCAATTTCGCCCAAACCCATCAACCCTAGTTTTAATTATTACAAGTAATAATAATAAAAATAAATAAATAATCACATATTCCTCAAGTGCTCACTTAAACTATGTCTGTTAAGGTCAAAACCTATTCTTTCCCCAACAGAGTCGCCATTCTGTCGCTACTTATTTAAACCTATCCAAGAGATACCAGTAACTTCTTGGGTTCTTCTATTTGGTTTAAAAGGGGTTAGTAGCCGCCACCATATTTTTGAAGAAAAAAACCTATAATGTATTTGTGTGTCTACTCTATTTTTAGTCCATGAAACCTAGTAGATTCTAGATAAAAGTTTTATTTTGCTATGGAAGGAAAAGATCCTAGACGCAATGCTCCGAAAATAGTCCTTAAACTTAGTTTAACTGAACACTAGCGGGAAATTATTTATCTGTTTATCATCATTATTACCAGTTTTTAAAATATTGTGATTTCATGAAAAGCTACCATAGGTGATACTATTGATTTGACTTGAAGGAAAATCAGTTGGGGTTGCCAAAAAAAAGTTCGAACAGTGCAATATTAATACACAAGCAACAACAACCAAAATATAAACACGGAGATCATCTAAATACGCAGACAAATCAACGATCGAATGGGCCAGTTAACAATAATAATGTAAACAGACTTAGGCATCCGGAAAATGGCAACTCCAGCCAGAAGCAATCAAATCACAAAAATTAAAACAAGCCAGATAAGCCATAAAGCAAGCAAAAACGGAGCAGAACAGTATTTTTTCCGGTGATAACGGCGGAACAGAGGGAGATGAGAGAGAGCAGCGGGAGAGGCTGTACAATGGTGGAGTTGTCATTAATTTTTCCGGCGTCGTGGGTTCACCGGAGCTGGGCAGTGGGGGTCGTGAATGGTGGGTGGGGTTGTTTTGGAGGAAGCTGGCAGTGGAGAGGGGTGTGACGGAGGGAGTAGAGGGCTGGTGGTTTGTGTCGGAGTTCACCAGAGCTCGGAGCTCCTGCGCGGATGGGCGGCGGCGGTTTTTGTGAAGAGGAAGAAGGGAAGGAGAGGAGGAGAAGTGTTTGGGGTTTTCTTAGAAGAGAGAGGGAGACGAAATGGAGGTGTGGTGGCTGTGCTGTTTCGTGGAGGTTGCTGAGCCATTTCGCCGGAGATGGCCGGATTCCGGTGAACTCACCGGAGAAGAGAGTGGAGAAGAGATTTGAGGTCATGAGAGAGTAGTGTGAAAAATGAAATAACCTAAACAAAAATCTGAAATTGTGTACATAAAAAATAGAAATGCCCCCTCCCTTTTACTTATAATACAAAATGACCCCATTTATTATCCAAAAAATAAAAGAATGCACCCCTTTGTCCCCTTCACCCCTTTTAACACATGTGTAAAAATATATTAACCAATGGATCAAGAACCCAACCCATCACCTTAAATGTCAACTTTTTAAAAGGTGATGAGACCTTGACTTGATCGAATTTTTGCTCTGCGTTAAAAAGTTAATTGCTCCGATTTTCTCTACACTGATGGATTGTACTAAAATATAGTTAATTAATACATGTATAAATAATATGTAAGTATAAAATATAAATATTCTTTTGTATAAGATATAAAAATATCGCTTATAAAATAAAGAGATAATTATTAATTGCACAAAATGGTAGTATTCGTTGTACATGTGCAAAAATAACGATTCTTAAAAATGACAATAAATTGATAAAATTCCTAAAATACGGATAATCATCAATAAATTGTCGAAAAATGTAAAAATGTGTAAAAAGCTATTTCGTACTCTTTAACGAATCGGGACCACCGAAACATTAATTTTAAGCACGTCAAGCTAAAATTAGGTGTGGCTACACACACAAGTATACGTGGTCGTACAAGTAATATATAACTTTAAGTTCGTATATCGATCCCTAGACTTACATTCTCTTGTCAAACTAATTCAAATTCGAATAAAACTATTCAAGAAAGTGAAAATCAAGGTGTTTGTTGTAACTAAGCTAAAGGCGAAAGGTAAACAATTTGTGATGGGTGTTTTTGTGGTAAAGAATATTTCGACAAAGATCAGAAGGTTTATCGGTATGAGAGAAAATCCTCGGTCATGGCTTTTCGACAATCCGGTTGATCTTCGACAATTCTACGTATCTTATTTCGGGTTCTTAGTTGACAAAAAAAGTTAATTATACTTTTATGATCTTCCGAGTTCGTGGCTTGTAGACGTTACTATAACGCCTATATCCCTATGGTCGCCGAGTAACAAGAACACATTTCTTCCCTCCGTATCAACTAAACAAGGCTCGGGTATATTCCTATCCTCATTAGCGAACGCGATTAAATCGAACAAGCCCTATTTATTCTTATTATGCATGCAAATTCCCTATCCCTAGTTCAATTCACACGCCACGAGATAGTGTCTAATTATTGGCGTATAATCAAACAATTAAGATCGAAGAATAAATAAGCAACCCAAAAATACGATTAAAATCAATAGATAATAATTGTCATCAAACCAACTTTCAAGTCTTACGCCACAACCCTAGAATTAAGAGATTAGCTACTCATGATTCGATCATAGACAAGAATTCATGATTAGCTTAGGATTTATGAAGATAAAAGTAAAAACGGCGAAGAAAAGGGTTAATGACGGCTTACAATTGTCTCAAAGTATATCAGCATACCGTTCTCAACCCTTAAAATAAGTATTTATAGTCTAGGAAATTTAATGACTGCAGGTATGCAATCTAATTAAATTCGGACGAGGTTGAGCCCATCCGTCTGCCCGCCGTCGCGGGCTCAAGTCGGGACTTTCCGCTGATTTTAAGCTTGTGAATGTCCCATGTCCGCGATGCGCGTGCAGTGCGGATCTTCAATTCCGCCGGCTTGACTTCACGTGCGCGCCCCGTGCCACGGTGCAAGCTGGCCATATGCCTCCTTCAGTTCCGTTTTAATCATCATATGCTGCAAAATCAACCACTTTTAGCCCGATTTTTCATCGTTTGTCTTCATCGTGCTTATACACATGAAATATAACATAAGCCCAAATACGACGATTTCGTCATAGATTAAGCAATAAAAGTTATAAGAATAGGATGTAAAAATGATACGAAACATGATATTTGGCACAAATATCATGAATGGACTAAAAAGGTTAGAGCAGAGATGATACAATGGGCTGGAGTTCAAATTCCAGCAGGAGAACCTAAACATGTGATGGAGAGTATCAGAAGAAAGCATTGGAAACAATTCCAGAAGTAAGTGAGTGTAGCTTTATGGGGAGCAATCATCTACTATGTGTGGAAGAATAGGAACTGGAAAATCTTTAGAGGCATTAGTGCCAATACTGATGTAGCTGTTACTCAGATTAAGCATGATTTTGTAATTAGATTAGACTCAGTTAGGATGTCAAAAAAGGCTCAAAGGTGTAGAACTTGGTTACAGAGATTCTTTGTGTGCTCAACAGGAGGCCTGATCTTCCCTGCACCCTTCCTGGGAGGTGGTAGGGAATTAGGTGCTCATTAAGTGTAATTATTTTTGGTGTTAATGGTAATCTTTACATAGTTACCAACAAAAAAATGCAAAAACAAATGCAATTCTATTTTTTCCTTTCTACAAGATATCATCAAAAAGGACAAGGAGAAATAACTTGAATTTGCAAAACATATTCGACTGATTTCTTTCCAATTAAACAGTTGATGTACACTACACTTTACAAAGATTAAGAAAAAAATTGGAACCATCAAATGGAAACAAAACGAAAACTGCACTCTTGACTCCTTTTTTCTAGATCGGAGAGATCCCTCCCGGGTTTATGGCCCGATTCTAGATGCCGTGGAGGATTTTGTTGGACCTATGTGATCTCCTTACAACGTTCTATTTCTTACAGAGATTTATGTTGGTGCATAGGTTCAAAATTCCAAGAAGTATGAGTTCGCATCTCTATCCTCCTCCCAACTTAAATACCACGAGAAAAGAGCACTATTGGAGAGCTTCGTAACTTTTCCTGAGCTAGTTTAACACGGATAAGTAGCTCAACAAAACATCAATGAAACACACTGCACAGCTATATAAAAGACCCTAATTCCAGGGCATTCGATATTGCAGGTCCAAGTAACTTTACTTGCTAAAGTTTGCAAGCAATAATACTGGAAAAAGAACTATGAATCTGTGCTTCTTGAGTGCATAATGCTTATCAAAAAAAAGAACGAAAAAGAAACTTGAATAAAAACAGAAGCAGATAGCTACTGCATCAGTTACAATATAATATTAAGTCTGTACACACCCCTCCAATTAACAAATAAATGATACATCGGAACTAAGATACATAGGGAGGAATCAAAGAATTGACCTGACAGCTGACTTTCAACTGCAGACTTGACATTGGACTGATAAAGCAGCAGTATAAGAGAGAACTCAAAAATTATCACTCTTCAAGCAGGCATCACAAATGAAGGGATAAAAAAACCAAGAACACCAAAAACCTTGGTTCCATAGAAACAGACAGCAAAGTGCACATACCAATCCAATATGTACCCATAAAAGTAGGTGGTAGCTCCAGCAAGAAGCTGTGTCAAATAATGAATTGTAATATCGAGAGCACAGGAGACACCACCTTGGTCTCGATTCAGATTCTAGAAGAGATCGACTTTCCTCTTGAGGAGATCTTGCTTCCATTTAGGTAACTTATAGAAAGCTTCTTTTGTCATTCTCAGTACGGACTGGAATTCCTCGTCAGAGAGATAAGCCTGAGAGTCCATCAATAAAAATAAGAAATAAGGAACTCACTTTCATCACAAATTCAGAATTTAGGAATTTAAACAACGCTTGAGCACAAACCTCTCTCTTTTTGAAATCAATCCGGGTTACAGGATTTTCAGATTTAGCCTTCAGCCGTTCATAGCTAAATGTAGTCTGACTACCATCACTGCCAGTTTCATCCTGTTCTGGTTCTGGCTTTGTTCCTGCATCTTCCCCATCAGTCTCTGCAGGCTCAACTGTCTCGGTCTCCTTGCGTTCTGGAACATCTTTAGAACCTACAACCTCAGCAGTAGAAACTCCATTTCCTGTTTGTGCGAAAGTAGCAAAAGTAAGAAAATAGACAAAAAAGCATCCATGTATATCATAATTACCCAAGAATTTTGCTTTAAGCAATTAAGTAAAACTGGTCAGCTTAAACGTTGAAATTTCTAACAACTCTATGCTAGCAATGGTCTCCCATCAATTATCTTTAACTGACTCTTACGGTAACTTTAGATCAACAAATAAAGACAACGATTACATCAATGCACATATATACAGATGTATGTACACACATTCCTAGTGGCATACCAATGACTCTAAAGCTTAGGGTGCGTGTGGTATGAAGGAAAATGTTTTCTTGGAAAACAAGATTTCTTACTTATTTTCTAAGATTTCTTACTTATTTTCTAGTGTTTGGTAAGTAAGAAAAAACATATTATTCCAAGAGCAGCACGGTGCACTAAGCTCCCGCTATGCGCGGAGTCCGGGGAAGGGCCGGACCACAAGAGCATTTATATGTAATCTAGCAAAACACTAAAGGGGTGGGATGGGGTGGGGCGGTCGGACCTCGGGAGTGGCAGGGGTGGGATGGTCAAGGGATGGGGGCGTTGGGTGGATGAGGATAAGACAGTGAACTTGGAATGTCACTTATGGAACTTGTTTTCCCTACTTCCATTAAGGAAGCCATTATCCTCATTTTCAAGGAACTTGTTTTCCTAGAGAAAATGTTTTCCAAAATTTTTGACCAACCAAACATGCGAAAATCAGAAAACATTTTCTGGCCACACCCTTAGTAATGTCCTGTCTGAAATACAAAATACAGAGCAGGAAGCACTTTTAAAGTAAATAGAACATGTCTTCAACACAATACGATAGGAAGAGAGGGATCTGGAAATAACAGTACAATGGAAAAGCAAGAAAGATTTTTATACCAAGGGGAATAGCATCTACTGATGAGCTTCTACTTAGTGGAGAGCTGCCCTCAGGTGACTGCTTCTTTTCAGCACTAAGAACAGAAGATAAAGCAGCTATTGCAGCTGCTCTTTGTGAACCTGGACTTTTCCCTGCAGGACTTGGTGCAGAACCAGATTTTGCTGGAGATGATGAATTAAAAGCAGAGTTCAACGCAGCCAAAGCCGAAGCTCTTTGGGTATTTGTCCCGTTGGACCTTGGCTGATTCTGAAAGATAGAGCAAAAGGTATATTACATGCATGGTAGACTTTGGATAAATAATTTATTATATTTCCCGAATTTGGTTGGTCATAAGTCATAACAGAATCAACTTTTCCACAACTAATAACCATGATAGGACAGTTCTAACATTATCCTAACGAGAACGAGAGGCAGAATATGAAGCTTGGGCAATGAACTAGGAATACTAACTGAAAAATTGACTAACTTCCTTGAATATGGTTCTAGAATGGACAGCTTAAGTTGGAAGAAAGAATAATAAAATGACAATATATTGGTCCCCCAAAACAATACCAGTGTTAATAAGAAAATGTGATTAGTGGAACTCAGATGATTTGAAGCGAATATAATGGGAAAAATTTGCACAGAATTATAAGGAATTTATGCAGAAATACATCTTGGTTTTATGTAATCTAGTTACCTCTGAAGCATTACCAACCCCGAAGAGTAGCATAACCTTCTTCTGGAACGAGTTTCCATGTGCCTGTTTAGATGGTAAGTTAGCTGAATAAGGTTTGTCACAGAATCTTTTATCAGAACAGGAAAACAATGCAAGATAATTGATGAGACAAAAACATGGACCCCCCGCCAGCAATCCAGAAGTTTCCCCAGTTATGAGCAGTGAGGACTCAAAGGTGATCAATGAATTATTTTAGGAGTTTGTAGACCAACTTAAGTTTGTAGAATAATTATAAGATATAATTCATTCAGTTCCGAAGCATTATTTGAAAAATTCAAATGAAAACAAATGACAATCTTTAACAAATAAGGAGAAGAAGTTCCAATTCACAGCCCTTCTTTTGGAGCAGTATCTAACCCGTTAATTTTCTTGATAATAAACCAGGAAACTGCCAATAATGAATGTTTTCATGTCTGCAGTTAATAAAAACACTGGGATCCCAAAGATAGTCCTCCGTTTTTCAATTCTAAAACTTCTCCGTCCACCCTCCAAAATTTATTAAAAAGCTTTAAAGAAGATCGATGCAACAATTTCATGTTATTTACACAGTCCATGAACTTCATGTCAAACTACATACAAAAAAGTATCAGAACTCATAAGCGAAGGAAAGGTTTAGTCACGTACAATAGCTTTTGCAGGATCCCAGGAGAAAAATGTTGTAAAGAAGCAAGGCTCATTTCCTTCAGTGACTTTATACAATGGAACATTAGGAGACAACCCTTCCAAACATGCAGCCATCTCTATGTATTTCTGCGGGACTTCAACGGTTAGTGAAGCATAATTAAGAACAGAAACACACTTTATATATAGGCAACCATCTCTATGATACCGTGTATTACCTGTCCAATTTCAAATGAACTTTGCTTTTCTTTGGGATCTGATGACTGACCAACCCAAACAAACACTTCGGCATGTGTATCAAGTAATAAAACATCCTCGGTCAATAAATCATCTTGAGAGAAGTTGTAGATTTCTTCAATCTATCAAACGAATAAAGCAAAGGTTAAACCAGATATACAAGATGTTCATGTATTAAAAAGCTTAAATTTTGTACATAGGACCTTACCTCAAATTTTCCTGGATATCCACACGTTCGCATGAAAATTGGTAGAAAAGATAGTTAGCACAGATCACTTCTTATTTACCCACCCCCCAACCACCCACCCAACACACACACACACAAAAAAAAAAAAAAAAAAAGGAGGGGGGGGGGGGGAGGGGTGGGTAGTCTAACAAAGTTAAAAGATAAACACTTCTTATTTGTAAAGGAAGTATCTTGATGAAATTAAAAGATCAGGGATGCACCTTTATTAATTGAATACGCAAACAAGTGGGGATCTCTGGTAACCTCTGGGGCTACTTTCTTGCTGGTGTAACTTTGTTTTCCTCCAAGACCAAACCAGAAAGATGAGCTCTCTGTTCCTTCTTTACTGTGTTTCACAGTCACTCCTGGCTGAGTTGAAAAAACCAAACCAATTGCAATCAGACAGATGCAGTATAAACTAGGACGAACAAGACATATGTCAGTTGTAGCTATTGTCTATTAAGAAGCACAGCATAAGAACAAAGCTTATCTAGATTGTCACAAGCTAGAAAACCATATAGACTTGACTTCCTAGTCATACATCGGAATCAGGTTCCTGCAGAAATTTCAGGGTTTTGTGCCCAAAAAAATGATCTCAGCCTTTTTGGGGTGCAATATCAGCATACTCATTGTAAGGCTTTGCTTTTTTCTTGATTACCTCAGTAAATTCATTACAAACAAAAAATAGACAGCATTAGTTTGAGAGAGCAGAGGTGTTCACGCAATCATTCCAAAAGTTTACCACAGCCTGGTTGCCACAATTTGATCAAACTAGGTTCTTAAAATTTTTAGTGTACTTTCTTCAATGTGTTTGACAGAAACCATATTTCACATAACACGGCAATGACAAAAACAAGGTTTTTGACAAAAAAACTGAATGCATCCTCATCAGGCAAACAAAACAGAGAAAAAAGCACATACCCTTTGCAAAAATGAATAGCCAGATTTTCTGAAACACAACAAAGAGAAAGCTAGATCTGGACGACGGAAAAAATACCATTAGACCATTCAAACACTTCCCAATCTATATCACAAATTCCTAACAGTTTTTGTCAAGGGATGATAAGGGACACCCTTTCCATTTAAAGTAGGTAACCATCTTGTAAGTGAGTGCTTGAAAGACCAGGTCCTTCGATTTTTTTTTTAATCAGTTAGGTCATGCCCTTTCAAATTAAAAAAGAACAAAGAAAAAACACATTTTAAATACAATCCATATCACAAATTCTTAACAGTTTTCGTCAAGGAAGGATAAAATGATTCGCCCTTTCCAATTAGAGTAAGTGATCACCGCGTACAACAGAATGTAAAAGATCAGGCCCTTCTAAGGTCAAAAGAACAATGAAATAGAAAACACGTTCTCAAATTCAAGAGAAGTTCTCACCTTCAAGAATTCTGCAACTTTTGCAGCTAATTGCTGCTGCTCATAGGTACTCTGGTTTCCGTGCCAACTAAATACTGAAGAGCCAGATTGCAGAAGAAAACACTCATTAGAGTTCAGTGAAGTTGCCACCTGACAGAGTTTAGAAACAAAAAATAAAATAAATAAGTAATCCAGGTTTTAGATTCATTTTCATAAGTTTACAACAGAGTACATTATAACTTGTAGCCATAATTACTGTTGCAGGTTTATCTTGGTAAGCATTAAAAAACTGAATCATACACTAAGCCAATCAAATGGAAAACATGACATGCCTCTCCATGGCAAGTGATGTACCAATATTGCAAATCACAAGTCCAGAATTGTTTTTCCATTTAAGAATGATATTAGCAGCAAGATCCTTTCTTCAAAACTCAGAAAACCAATGCATGCAACAGAGAAGCACTGACAAGAACAGTAAATTAGGAAACATATTCTTTAGATAAAAAAATTCACAAAATCTTAGTAGCAGGCGAAAACAGATCAAATCTAAATGGGTTAATAAGCCACAAAATCTTAGTAGCAGGCCAAAAAGAGATCAAATCTAAATGGGAAGCATACAGCATCAACTTGAACTGCTTTGTTGTTATGCACAGAAGTTCCAGATAATCGAATAAGTGCCACAGAATCAGCAGTGTAGGTTTCATCATTCAGGCCTTTGTCGGCAATATAATTTTTATAGCCAGAGCTTAATCCACCCTGAGAAAATGTTAGAAATTCGCTATGGTTATTAAATAAATATGACAAATTACATTCTAAAGCAGTAGCCTGCATTAAACTGCATAAGAGGTACCTTAAGGACCAACATGGGCTGGAAGATAGCAACAAATTGTGGTGGTTCTTTCCCTTGATATACGCGACCCTGGATGATGTTATATGTCATATTAAAACCTCACACAGTTTTCTAGTGAGAAAAGAGGTGTCAAGAAGTAATACCAGCACTGGTCTCCCTTTAAGTGAATTGCACATTGCACTGGCCAATTTAGCAGCCAGGTTTTGGTCCTCCTGAACCACAACGTACAATGGACTGGATAAAGCCTCAAATTTATCATATACATGACATAAAGTAGAAAGGACTACAATGTAGAAATAATTAGTCCATCAATCCCAACTTCACTTTCTTTTTTAGTCCCTTCTAATTTACAATTGCTGATTTACCTAACAGGAAAAGCTTATCAAATTCCGAACATTCAAACTACATAAGTACTAATATAGCACGATATTACTTATCTTACATACCTGACATTCTTATAACATAATATCTTCATTTTATGCATTTCAATTTTTAACTACTATACTAGACATTTCTACAAAATTTTCTTTTCTAAATCTCTGTGCTAGTCAGATGAGGTCATATTCATAGTAAGTTTAAATATATGAAACCAATTTACGAAAGATGAAATTCTTATATGATGGTAATACATTTTCACTTCTGTTTCCTTTCTCCACCTTTTTCGCGTCTAAAGACGAATAGGGAAAAGAATTTTACAACCTCATCCAAATAGATCCTATTGAAATACATGAAAATAACAAAGGTATGTCGACCTTTGTTTTTTATCACTATTTATGAGCATCAAACTTTTAGATATAATAAAAAATAAAATAAAATAAAAGAGATGAATTTTCATCCCAATGTCTAAATGGCATGTAACTGAATTATTTGCAAAAGAAAATGGTTTATGTTAATTGAATTATTAATAGCAAGAAAAGATGAGAGACCCTTATATTGCAAGGACAGTCTACATTACCTCCACGCTATCCTTTCCAATCCACCAGCAGAGATAGTAATCTTCTTTCTTGTCATTGGAATGGTATGTGTAAAGAACGATATAGCAATCTCCACTGTGAAATTTACCAATATCACCTCCGGAAACTGGGATCTTTGTGCTGCCATTGATACGCCAAACCTAGTAAAATCGTACATTTTTAGCGAAGACCAAGCAAGCAATATCAGCAGACAAATTATAACCAAAAGGATATTATAGTGATGATCAAGACCTCTATTTTTCCACCCCCTTCAAGCAACGGAAGGACTTCCTCATTTACAGGAGCACTTTTGCTAGAACCTTTAACACCAACACCCTGTTGCTTCAGCAAAGCTGTATAAATGCAACAACAACAAAAATTAAAACTACTTCCAACAAACAAAATATCAATTCTACAACTCTCAGACTAATCTACCTGCTACTTTTCCTCTTCCCTCCTCAGCGGTCGGTGCAGACCCTGATGGCCAAGAATCAAAGTTGGACTTGAATGAATGCGTTTCATAGCCTTGAATAAGTCGGGTTACATGTGTTGACTTGGGTCTATTTTGACTGGAAAGATATTCCTGTGGATATATATAGTCAAGTAGTAATGAAAAATTTCACTACAAAAGAACTATCTGGAGTTAAAAGCTAATATTCTACCTCTGCAGCTTGAGAGGCAGCTTTCCTCTCATCCAGTTGAGTTACACGGCCAACCCAAACAAATACCTCAGCACCACAATCCAAAAGATAGCATTTATTGTTTTCTAAGCTGGATTTTGAAAGTTCACCATCCATGGGACTGACTTGACCATCATTAATGCTACAAAAGAGGAAAAGTTCAACTTTAGCACCAACACCAGCAAAAGGTTGATTTAAAAATTTAATAATGAGAAAGTAGCAAGCAGTAGGGATGCAATCAACATAAATATGCAAAACATTTTAAGATTTAACTAGACTAATTCAAGTATAAAGATCCTTTTACAGGAAAGAAGTACTATCCAACATTAAATAGTCCGCCAAGGACGTCGATTATTTTGTTTGAAGTGTAAAACTTAAGTTCAATTTACACTATGCTTCAGTTAAGGGTATTCAATATTGGATCTAGCACTCAAAACAATTTTAAGATAGGGGTACTTTTTCATTTGGGCAATAGAAGCCACTCTAAGTTGCACCTCCAAACTAAGTAAAATTAAGAGAGACAAAACAAGTATGGACTCCACTAAAACGAACATAGCAGCAATATATTCACCTCACAGAATAAGATTCCACATATTAACATATCCTTCATTTCTTTGATTACTCCTAGTGTTGTGATTTATGGCATCTGCCATTTCCCAACCATTGTAATTCCCACTTAGATCCCCAACAATGTGTCCCTCCCACCACTACATAACATGTCAAAGTGTAGACATTTTTAAAAAGTAACCACTTACTGCAAAGAAAAACAAAAAAATTCCAGAATGAACTGGAACATTCTTAATCGAACCATAGCAGTTTTGTAAATGAGACGCATATTCAATTTGCCACAAAGGTTATTCTAAAGAAGTTATGAATCACTTAAGGAATAAAATGTTGGTGAAAATAAATTGGGTTAATTTGAGGGAGTAATGATTATATAACTACCTGAAAGACAGGATTCGACAATACCTATAAAGTTTAGCAAGTGTCTTCTCTGGAACAATATCATCTTCAGTAGCAACCTTTTTGCCAATTGGAGCAAAGCCACCAAAGAGCACCCAGAATGAACCGGAATCTGTCTCAGCCTGTAAATTTCCATCATCTGGGGAATGCAATAGAAATAAAGAGAGGTCCCACATGAATACCACAGAATATTAATAAAGTAAATAAAAGGTCTGAAGTTCTTCATTACAACCGAAACCGAAACGTAACATATATATCTAAAACAGATCCATTTGAACTCTGTAGAAATAAAATAACTGTGTAGGTGATGACATCAATTCAAATAGAACCTTCCCTTGAAAATGATAAGAATTTAAAAGAGTTTGTTCCCCATCTTAGTTAGTCAAATCTGTTCTCTGTGAAACTTTTTTATTCCTTATTATAGTTGACTCAGATAACTCTAAGAAGAAGAAGAAGAAATACTCATTTTGTTCCCCCTTATTCTAGTTGATGTGAATCATTTGAGGCATCATAATACATAAATATAAAGCATGCAAGACAGACTAAAGTTTATGCATAATATTTAGGAACACCTGATCTAAATGTCCTGCTTTAACTTAATAGTAAAATATACCAAACTTGAGAATAATTTGACCCATAATTTCTAATGCTAAAATATTATAATAGGAAGTGTAAAATAAGATAGAAATTTACGAAATATACATGTCTTAGTTGCAAAAGAACAAAATAGACTAAGCAAATCTGAAGGCTAAAAAGGACTTTCAACAATAAACTCCAACTAGGAAAATTAAACTGGGATAGGAGTATAATAATTAACAAGTATATCTTACTTGCTCGCTACTTATCTATGAAATTTTCAAGCCTTGTACTTACCAACAATGGCAACATCACATGTCCCCTCGTGATACTTGTCCTTCAAGAACTGAATAACTTCTAATGCTTTGGCCCTCTCCTGGATATTGGAATTTGCACCATTGAACTGATATATCTTGTCTTTAGAGTCTAGAATGAACACATCATCGTGATTTAAAGAGGACCGGGAAAATGGGACCTGATACAAATCCTAGCTTAAATATGTAATCTTCAACCAAAATTGAACAAGATTGCATATTCTAAATGAGCTCATGCATTAAGTCTTTTACGCTTCAATACCTGCTTCATCCTAACAACTCGTTTACCCTTGCAGACATACAACCTTGTTTCAAACTCTTCCTCTTCTGGTTTCTTGAATCCAGATGAAATACCACCTTCCAATGGTATAATGCATGGCTTAAAGTATGATAAAAATTTATCAGATTCATGACCTTGGATTTCCCTATGCTGTACTGCTCGCCCTCCAAGAATCGCATCAAGCTCAACGGATTTGATAGCAGCACTTCCAGCTTCATCCTGACATAGCATCCAAATTTTAGAAAATGGAAAGGAAAAATATAAAAATCTGGTTAAATAGTTGCTAAGAATGTAGATTAATTTCACACCTGACTAGTATCCTTTCCAAGCCAGAAGTGTATGTCATATATATAAGAACCTCCCTTCCCAGAAGTTGTCTGCAATTATAGATGAAAATCTGATTTTGTGTTATTATATTATATAGATGAACCTGACTAGTAGGATTATTATCAACACTTCAATAATATTAGGCATGAAAGACACTTTTCTCTCAAGATAAAGGAGGTACATTAGCCGAAGACATCCGCATCTACGAACCTGCAAGATGATGTAAGAATCACCCGAGTAGAATTTACCACATTCAGACTTTGGCAATGGAACTGGTTTGAAAGTCTCAATTCTCCAAATTTCGGTCCCACTAGATAGAGTTAAGTTCAAATTTAAAGTTTGAAAAGTCCTGATGGCCACATTAAGCATTACAAAGAACTAACATAATAAGTTCAAATCTCAAGTTAAAATTCTTGCTGCTATGTTTGGCAGTGGAAATAATGGACATAAACAGACAACTACTTTGGAAATGGTCAAAAATGTTTCTTTGGATTTTCCGCATGGAGGAGAACAAGAGGTATTTTCAAGGGAAAGAGATGATATTGAATAGGCTCATAGATTTCTTTAAGAATATTTTTTGCTTGGGTTAACAAGCAATTTCCAGCTGCACATGAGGACACTGTTTGCATCTAGGGAAATTTGTAACATGTATAGAGCAAAGGATTATATTGTCCTTTCTCTTTGTCTAGTGAGATAGCTTCTGTTATGCACCCATTGTTTTTGGTCTTTCAATTCTTGACAGGTTTTGGCCACCCTTGGCGCCTCGTTTAATGGCAATTCTAACTTGTCCTAAAAAGAAATTAATGAACACACTGACAGATGTCCAGAGATTGCTGTTCTTTTCTCTTTTAGATAAGAAAAAGGTATTATTCATTAAGGATCACCAAGAAGGTCCAGAATATTTACCGCAAAAGCCTACTCTTTATTTGTTTTTATTTTTTTAAGCCCCACTTACCCTTTATAAAAGCGGTGTGCTGAGGAAATTCCAACAGTGTTTCAACTAATCAATACCCATTTAATCAATAACCATTTCAAACTTATTTTATCTATTTTTCAATCAGCAATACCCTTTTCAAACTTTCTTCCATGTAATCAGCCAAGAACCACAGTTTTGCAGCAAAGGATACATTCTGTGACCCGCACCCTGAAATGCAGGTTCTAAGGCTTTAACAGAGCTAGACATGATGCAAAATCTGTCCTGTTATCTCTTTCAAGGAAGAAGAAACAAGATCTTTTAAGCTCCGAACTTCAGCTATTCCGATTTCTGACCACAAACTGCACAGACAAAATGGACATGAGAAAGAGTAGCGTTAAGTACTGAAATAATACCCCTTCACCATCCCAGCAACATATTAAGGACTTAACTTAATGGACACGCAATAGATAAAATCTTCATTCAAATAAATACACACAATTAGACAAGTGAATCTTCACAAAAGGAACATCTGAAGCCATAATATAGCTTATTCCAGTTCCCAACTTCTCTTCATACTACTAATTTTCGAAGCATCGTTGTCCCCAGTCCCAACACTGCTTATTAACATCTTCATATATCAGCACTAAATCACATCCAAGGACGACAATAACAACAACAACAACAACAACAAAAATAGCAAAAATAAAGTCTCAATCCCAACTATTTCGAGCCGGCTATATGAATCCTCGATATCCATTCGCTCCATTTAGTCCTGTTTCATTTCAATACACAATGAGTTATCTTTTAAGACAGATTAGGGGTGCATTAACTCTAAGAGTTTTCTACATGTTCTACTAACATACAGCTCTCTAAGCACATAAAAAAATCCCAAAAAATTACTAGACCTAATGCAAGAGTACCAACATGATTAAGGG
Source organism: Lycium ferocissimum (assembly GCF_029784015.1). Classification (NCBI taxonomy): domain Eukaryota; kingdom Viridiplantae; phylum Streptophyta; class Magnoliopsida; order Solanales; family Solanaceae; genus Lycium; species Lycium ferocissimum. Next base: position 2,507,627 of record NC_081344.1, read on the forward strand.
TTAATCAACACTACTTTGTGTTGCATATATGAATCATTTTCTTCCATTGTGTTCTATTCTTTTATAGGTCCGCATGGATTTCCAAAGATCATAGGTCCTTTAAGACAACTTCCTTTCACATAATCCTAGGTATACTTCGTCCCCTTTTAACACTTCCAATCATCATAGTGTCACAGTTATCGACCTGTGCATTTGAAGTTCTATATAGCACACGGTCAAACCATCTCAGGCGACCTTATCTCCATTTATCCTATATGTGTATTACTTGTACCTTCCATCAGATATTACATTTCTGATCTTCTCATCACAAATTTGTCTTGATATTTGCATTTTTATGATACTAATCTTCTGGATATAATGGCCTCCACATAACATTGTAGGCCTTACATTGTTCTATCAAACTTGTTGACCTGAATAAGTATCTTCTTATAGCATAACAGTCACGTAGTACTCCTCATTCAGCCTTCTTATTTTAATTCTACATGTTATATCTTCATCTATTACGCCATATCTTTATCACTAAGCTTAAATATGTGAATTCTCTACATTTAGGCGCAACATTACTATCTAATCTCACTTCAACTTCATTCTTTTTATGGCACTAAACTTGCAGTGCATATATCTTTGTCTTACTTGCACTTGTTCTAAACCCTTACTTTCAAAAAATGTTCTCTAAGTTCAAGCTTTTAATTAACTCAATCAATTCAAAGATAGCCTATAACATCGAAGATGTGTAAGGAGGTAAGTTTAATTATTCCACCTGTATATGCAGGTAGGGAGAGCTTGGTCGCGGGCCAACTCACGGGATCTACTGTTCAGTAAGCCTAGTATGGTAGAAAAAATAAATCTCCTTTAATAAGATGCAAGACTATGTAACCTATCTCGAAATCTGGTTGTCTTTAGTTTGTTCCGCAATCTGGTTACTTCTTGTCATCATTCCAACACATTTCAATAAATTCACTCCAGTATAGGTCTTTTAAACATTTTCATCCTTCAGAATGCCCTAAGTCATCGATAGTGCAGAAGTGGAATTAATATGCTCCACAGCTGGTCTGAGCGAGACATGTTTTCAAGAGAAGGGCTGTCAGATTACTAACCTTGAGGTGCTTAGCTATGTTTTGGGTGTGAAAATGTGCAAAGCTTCCCCCCCCTCATACACACACACACACCTGAGAAAAAGTAACTTCCTTTGCTGACCTTTCTTTAACGAATTGATTCAAAGACTACTAAGAGAAACAGTGAGGTAGCTTCCTATCATGCACCTTGTTATTTATGAAGCTTAATTAGGTTTTTGTATCTTCAATAAGTAACTGCGCATGATTTATGGCCTTGTTTCTGTAAGTAAATTGCTTCTTCTTCTTTCGGGTAAGTTAGTTGGTGTATTGTTTTTTCCTGATTATGGAGACTAAATACTTCCAGTGATTTATGAATCACGTGACTAGTAGGTGTCTCAAATTTCTGGCCTTGATGGAGATTATTCATGTTAACAGTCTCTTTTTTGTATTTGCTTTTACGTCTACACAGGTCAATCTGTCACCATGGAATTAACCGGATAACAGTTACAACAACAACACCAACATACCCAGTATAGTCCCACAAGCGGGGTCTGGGGAGGGTGGGGTGTCGCAAACCTTACCCCTCCTTTGTGGGGTCGAGAGGCTGTTTCCGATGGACCCTTGGCTCAAGAAAATTGTTATTCAGGTAACAGTAATTCTTCTAAAATCGAGCTTCCAGGAGCTCAGTTCTATAGTTTACCCCAAAATTTGACTATACTTGTCATCCGCATATTACCATCAATTATAAGGAAGCTGCACCTTTCATTCTCACTTTCTTCAACTTCTTAAACAGTTTAGACAGGCCTCGGGTTGTGACCAATAAACTGGCAAAAAGATCTATGAAACTCTTCAGCGAATGATGAACTACCAGCAAACAAGAAAGTTCCACTCTTGCATCCTCCCACCTTCTAGTGAGGTCTCGGTTCTAATCTAAGCTATACATTTGGTGAAACATTCCTATAGATGAAACATCTATTCACCTTCGATGATAAAATGCAGAACAAACTTCCTTTATTTTGAGACACATTGGCAATTATGTTGTGCAATGTATTACTGCAGAGTTGAGGAGCGAGAATCGGTCACAACACTAAGTGACACGGATTTGACGCAAAACAGAACTAGAAAATTCCCGGAAATTGAAGCACGACACCTGTCTCATTGAGATTTATTTGCCAGATGTTTCTCACCAGAAGCTCTGATACCATGTGAGAAATAAAGGCATGGGAAAATATTATTAAGATACATAAACTGATAGTCTTACATTGAGCCCTATTTATATACGGACTTCACACAAACCATATCCATAGCAATGTGGGACACTTAATATACTACTATATACACTATTATCTTAACACTGGCATAGGGGAAGCTGATAAAACCCAGAAAAGGGTTTCACTTTAGACTTCCTTGAGCAAACCAATTGAATTCCGATAAACTTGAACGTAATCAAGCAAATCCTCATTTACAATTTTCATAACTCCATCTAAGTCTCTCTGCTCAGATAAGGGTTCAAACAGGGCAAGAAACTTGTAATATCAGTAAAATTCTATGCTTCTAAGTTTCTAAACATATCTGCATTAGAACTCATAGTAAGCAAAAGCTACAAAACCATATTTTTTTCTCACCTAAAATGTACACCAAATAACTAATAATCTATAATGGGAACATTTAGCTAATTAATCATCCCATATCCATAATTAGACTGTAAAACCACAAGAAAAACCTCAAAACCAGTATAAAAATCAAAAAACCAATTTTAAAAGATTACCAGATCAAACAAAATTCTTCATTGCTCAATTAATACATAAATTAAGATTAATGAAGAACCCAGATCATTACTCGTTGGATTAACATAAACAAGACAAATATTAGCCACACAAAAAAAAATCAAAAAATCAAATGGGCAGAGATAAAAACGACTAATTCTATCAGAAATTAAATTAAAATGTAGTTTATCAATTAACAAGAGATCTACGAGAATTCATCAATTATGAAAAGAGTCAAAACGCACCTTTGGGAGATCTTTGTGAACGTTAGTTATGAGATAGAGAAAACAAAAGGGGTATAACAGAGAGTTGGCAAATATATAAAACGTAAAAGGCTCAAATATACCATTGTACTGTTAAAAAAGAGAGATAGAGTTTATGTTTGTCGAACTATCGAAATGTTATCCACGCCATTTTTCATTTAACGCAGATTTTACAATACCACTTGTCCTCCAATTAGAGGTCCATTCTAATCTTCTTGTGGGTCGGGTTTTTAGTTTAATTTAGGATTTAATTTGTCTTAGTTTAATTAAACGACGTAGCACTCTTTTGAGACGTCATATGTGGATTGCTTGACTTTATTGAAAATCATGGATGATCCATTCCTGATAGTTCGATGGCGTAAATTCTTTTGCAGACAGTATATGCGCAAAGTTCGAAGAAAGCCTTTTTCCGTATATAAAAAGGAGAGAGAAGAGGAAAAAGAAAAGGGAGGGGAATAATAATAATTGCAGTAGAGTAATGGGCTGCCTGCAATGTTTGTTTTTCCCCTTTTTCTCTCTCTCTGTAACTTTATTTGAGAATTGATTGACTGCAGAAAATCTGATAATCCTTTTGCAGACAGTATATGCGCAAATGAAGAAAGTGATTTGACATACAAACGTGGAATATACACCTTTTTTTGTGACAGTGGCAATGACGCTGTTGCCTTTTCCGATTACCGTTATACTTTTGGATTTTTCCTTGGTTAGTTGGTCTCCAATCATATGGGACGTTTTATATGAAGAAATTTTAACCTCAACGAGATTAAAGCTCTCTAATGTTTTTTTTTTTTTTCAATCCTAATTAAAGGTTTTGGTTGGAGTTTTGTGAATACAGTCGTCTTTAATAAGAATTTTTTTACCTCAGAATGATACTTCACTGTGTAAATCTGAATTAATCGAGTCTCAAATTGAGTACTCAAATACCGCATGTAAAAGAAAGAAGTTTGTCATGAGATTGAAGTATCATTTTGAGGTACAAAGTCATTATCTTTTATTTTCTCTCTATAGATTAGCGAATTATTCTTTATTTTCTCGCCATAAGTTATAATTTTTTAATATCGTTGAGTCACGCTTGAAAACTAGACAAACAATATATTGTTGTGTTAGTATATTTAATAAATATGATAGTGTAAACGAATTTCTATCAAGAATGATCTTTTCTAATCATGTTTAAAAACTGAAAATATGTCATTATAAGTTTATAACTATTTCTGAATCGTTGGCAGATAAATTCAAAAAATAATTTGATGCGAAACTTGCTTTAGACAAATTTTACAACAAATTAGGGATAATAAAAGAGCAAATCTAGGATTCAACTATTGATTAAGCTAGAGAGGATAATGCCTTGGTTTGTAATATGACAATCACAAGTAATAATCGCATATTAAATCGTATTTAAAATAATAAAGATCTACTGCAAGTAATAGCCACATACTAAAGAGTGCCACAAATATCAATATAATTTTGATTATCAAGCACTCCAAAATCATATTTTAATATTCCCACATGTAATTTTATTGGTAATAGACACGTTTTGAGATACACTACTTTCACTAGTCGGGGACAAAAAAATGTGAGATAAGTCAATGGTAGTTACTACATATATATGGTTAAATTAAATCTTTTGGAAATGTTTTGGATTTAGGACATGAAAAGGGCTAAAAGAAAAAAAAAATTGGTGGGTTTGTGTCTTTCTCCCTTGTCACCGTCGAAACAAACTTTTTCATCACTCCAAAATTAGATCATTCCGCAAACATCTTATGTGTTTGAACCGTTTATCACAAATAATATTTTTTTTATCACAAAGTGAATATTTAATTCAGTGTAAATATTAGTTGGCCATCAGTATTTATAAAAGATGAACTTCAGTATTTAAAATATCGATGAAATATGTAAAAACTTATTTGATTAGTTTTGTGAGTTAAATAATAGTACTAATCTAACAACTTTTATGTCCAAGTGCCAACTCAAAAAAACTATTTTTAAGCTTCAATTTCAAAATACATTTTCTTTTAACTTTAACCAAACCAAGTTATGTTTCCCTATTAATATCCACTTTACATCCAATTTGTCACTTCTGTCATTGATTTCTTTTAACTTTAACCAAACCAAGTTATGTTTCCCTATTAATATCCACTTTACATCCAATTTGTCACTTCTGTCATTGATTTCTTTTAACTTTAACCAAACCAAGTTATGTTTCCCTATTAATGTCCACTTTACATCCAATTTGTCACTTCTGTCATTGATTTCTTTTAACTTTAACCAAACCAAGTTATGTTTCCCTATTAATATCCACTTTACATCCAATTTGTCACTTCTGTCATTGATTGCTTAAAAAGACAACTTAGAGTGGGCCAAAGACTGTCACTTTGGCAGAATGGATCCCATAAGAAACGAGAAATTGCACGATTTGACCGTCCAATGGGCTGGTCGTTAATCATTTTTCCGTCAAATGGGCTGCTCTTTAATTTTGGCCCTTTTAGCGACCGAACTTATGTCTAGCGGGTATAAGTTCTTTAAGGGCAAAAGTCATGCGGAACATAACTTGTGAAATATTATAATACGAAAATATAAATTTATGTCTAGCAAAAAAATTATTTATTATGAGAGGCAAAATTAAAGATCAGCACAAAATAGGGGCAAGTGCGCCCCAAAAGAAACTTCAAGGGGATGAATCAAAAGTTTTTGGACTGTATTCTGTCCTCTTCCTCTATTTAGAGCTTGGCAATGCCCCAATACGTAGGCGATTCCTTAATTAGTTATTTTCAGTTTTTATTTGACACCTTAATTAGGGTTAATATCTATTAAAAATTCTAACCCTAACAAAAATTATATATATGTTGCATGGATTGAACATATATATTAGCAAGTAATTCATTAACCAAAAAGGAAAAAAGGAAGAAGGTATTTTAGCGAGTCAATTTTCAACTAATTTAAGAGTGAATTAATTTCACTATCTCATTCAAAAATATATGATTTAGATATACGTTGCAGCGATTGACCAAAATCCAAAGTCAGATTTAATTTTCATTGAGCAATGAAATACAAGAAGGCGCGTACGAGAAATTGAAATTGAAATTAGATTTAAAAATCTTAAAGAATTGTGTTGGTTGAAAGTGTTTAGCAAATTTATATACCAAAATCCTGATAAGTGATTCGTCTATATATACTTGACTTGAATCAATACTCGTTAACTAGGAGGAAGATAGTTCCAAAACTCAGTGTAGCATTTAAATTTGGACTATATTTAGTTCAAGATATATTTAATCCAAATAAGTATGGACTAATTTAATTGAATTAATTATACTAGTCCAATATATATGGAGGTAATAGCGTTAAAATTCATTGGGCTAGTACATTTAACTGGGTTACAATAAGGGAATGAATCAATTTTGTTAAGCCTAACATGACATCTTATCCTATAGGCTCATATTGACGTCACATGTCAAATGGCGTGTCACGCCAAATCAACGGAAAGAAAGTCAATAGAATAATGTTACATATCAAAATGACATAGTATATCAAGTCAAATCAAAAGATCAAAAAAAATGTATCACGTGTACAAGTAAGTTGTTCGGACCAATCAAACGTGATCATGTCACTGCTTCAATCTAATTGGTCAATAATTCAGATCGATCAATCAAATTAAAGGGAAAAAAAAGTTTGACTTCATCGCCCCTGTTCTCCCTCCTACACTCAGCAACCTAGAAACATAATGAAAACCATGATAAATATTTTTGTTAAGTACAACTTTGATACTTATTTCTTTTTGAAGAGCAGGCTTTTCTCCTCCTTTTTGTAACTACACTTTAGCCAACCCAACCATGAAGGCGCCACATGATGCAAAAAGGATAACCTTCGAGGATACTGACGCAGAGATATCCAATTTAATTAGCAAGTTTGACTTTCACATGTTTGCATCGCATTTTACTTCTAAAATAATAGAATTAATTTGAAATAAGTTTCATCAGCAACGGCTGAGAATTAGGACCTTGCTCTTACTTGTGAAAAATTAAAGTAAATTTTTTGGAAGAACAAAAATATCATAGATATTTAAAAGAGTTTCTAGAAAGTTATAATATAATATCTTTGATATATATTGTATTTAGGAATTGTCTAGAAATTCTAGACACTTAGATATTTATAGTTGAGGATAGAATTATCTAGAATAGTCTAGTGTAGGATCTTGGATAATTATTCTAAAGAAAATCTAGATATTCTAGAGTAGTGGTAGGGGATAAAGATGATTAGTTTTCTTATGGATGTATTTAGAATAATATCAGAAGCATCCCTAGACAAAGTATAAATAGGAGTGACATTAGGCATTTGTAATCAAGCAAAACCAACCCCAATTGTAAGTCATTTAAGCCAATTTAAGAAAGTCTTTCTTGTAATCAAATTCTCCTTTTCATAGCTTCCTTCTTTAGTTGAATCTTCCGATCTTAGTTACGATCTTGAAATTTTGTGGAAGGTTTCTCCGATTTACTTTTCTTCTGCTATATTTCTCTACATGGTATCAGAGCCATAGTCATAGCCGTAGTTGGCTTCTGGATTTTATTTCAAGATCGGGTTAGTGGTAGATTCAACTGGTTTCTCTATATGGATTTAAGCGGCCGTGTTAATGGACTGAGGATGGAGTTGTTGAATCAGTCCAATTACAAGGTATGGAAGACATGCATGGAGTCATACCTTGTGGGAGAGGATTTGTGGGATGTTGTTAATGGTAGTTACACGAGTCCTCATTGACGGACCGAAAATAGCGACGCGTGCAAGAAGTGGAAGCAAATTAATGCGAAGGCAGAGTTCATCTGAAAGAGATCCATCTCTCCAACTTGTTTGATCATATTATAAGGTGCAAATCGCTAAGCGAGATATGGAGGACCCTCGATCGGTACATTCGACAAGAAGGATGAAGCCCGACTACGTATATTGGAGAATGAATTGGCGAACACCACTCAAGGTAATCTATCTATTGCTGAGTACTTTTTGAAGATTAAGAATTTATGTTCAGATATCTCTTTATTAAACCCCGATGAGGCTATCTCTGAAGCACGAATGAGAAGAATTATCATTCGTGGTTTGAAGAAAGAATATATTCCTTTTGTTACATCAATCCAAGGATGGGCTCAACTACCATCCTTGGAGGAGTTTGAGAATTTGTTGTCATCACAGGAGCTACTAGCCAAACAGATGGTTGGTGTATCGATCAAAGAAGGGGAAGGAAATGCTCTTGCAGCTAACCGAAGGAATCTTAAAGTAAGGCAAAAGCAAAGTGGCTCAAGAGAGATGGCGTATTCTCAATTCCAAGAGGGTTCAAGCTCTCCAAGACATAAGGAGGAGTCTTCTAATTATTGTGAAGTCTATTAAATGTTACCGACGTGGTCAAATAGGACACATAAAAAGATATTGCCGAACAAAAGAGAGCAATATGGCTCAAGTCGAGAAAGTTGTCAAGAAGAAGAAGGCGGGGAAGGTGCTTCGTGGGCCGAGACTCGAGCGAAGAGATGCCTTAGCTTCCCTCAATTTTGAAAAAGAGGCGGATCGTGGATTCGGGGAGATAAGTCCATCATATGGAGAAATAATGCATTGGTGTCATCGACAAAAAACAAGAATATTCAAGACGTTCGGACCGGCGACGTGGTAGCCGCCATCGAGGAAATCAACGAGCGAGATCCACGAAATTGGTAATAAAAGTCCGGACGTGGAGGATGTTGAAGTAGATCCGAGCATGACGTTTCGAAACTATATATGAAAATGGTGACCATTCTAGAGAAAGCGTTGAGGGAGTCGTAGTGGAAGTCGAGGTCTCTCCGGCCAATCATCCGCATATCAGACTCAATCACTAGCTCAGATCAAATACTGAAAGCAGATGGAGAAGCTGGCGGTCAAATAAATGAAGAGGTTGACGTTGAAGGCTCGATTTCATATGGAGAGACAGATAACATGGTTCTCGGATGCTCTGAAACTGACAAACAGTTCATTGAGGAGCTGGAAAAGGATTCTAGTGGTGGATCCTACGGTAGTGCTAAGTCTTCGCAGGAAATTAATGGTCGATCGTCACCGACTCGTGTGTTTCTCCATATACACACAATTGTTAAGGAGCTAAGAGAAAGGGGAGTACGGAAACTCAAGAATGTAAAATTCGGCATGAAGATGATTCACGTGGTTCGCAAAGGCCAATAAGAAATAGTGGCAAGACCGCCGTTGCTACAGAGATGAAAATTTTATCAAGGCATATTCATGTTTCTTTGGAGGCCCAATTATCAGCGGAAAACCATCATCATTTGAAGAAGGAAGAAGTGTCGGGAAAACATTGCTGAGATCTTCACCAAGGCACGTCCAAAAGATTCGTCTGAGTTCTTCCACGACAAGTTCGGGATAGCTTCCAAAAAATTACTTTAAGGGGAGTGTGAAAAATTAAAGTAAATTTTTTGGAAGAACAAAAATATCATAGATATTTAAAAGAGTTTCTAGAAAGTTATAATATAATATCTTTGATATATATTGTATTTAGGAATTGTCTAGAAATTCTAGACACTTAGATATTTATAGTTGAGGATAGAATTATCTAGAATAGTCTAGTGTAGGATCTTGGATAATTATCCTAAAGAAAAATCTAGATATTCTAGAGTAGTGATAGGGGATAAAGATGATTAGTTTTTCTTATGGATGTATCTAGAATAATATCTAGAAGCATCCCTAGACAAGTATAAATAGGAGTGACATTAGGCATTTGTAATCAAGCAAAACCAACCCCAACTGTAAGTCATTTAAGCCAATTTAAGAAAGTCTTTCTTCCATAATCAAATTCTCCTTTTCATAGCTTCCTCTTCTTTAGTTGAATCTTCCAATCTTAGTTACGATCTTGGGAAATTCCGTGAAGGTTTCTCCGATTTACTTTTCTTCTGCTATATTTTCTCTACATTACTATGGGCTTTAAAATTAGTGTTGAACTTTAAATTTAATTCATAGTAGTTTCTAATTGGTGACAATAAGAAATTAGCCTTCTAGCATTACATATAATCACTTGCTAAAGCCTTGTCAAGTGAGCTTTTGATAATTAACAACTAACCTTCACTCCCAAAATTTCCGCCATGCCAAAAAACAGAGTAGTAGTTGTTAGTATCATGGTTTTTGCCTTTTGCCTCTGCCATGGCAACTCCACATCAAATTCTATGCTACCATGGGAAAAGGATCATGAATCACGGTTACCAACTTTCGGCTCGCAACAACTGATGAAAAATGATGCACAAAAATCAAGGATGTTGCTGGCTAACTTATGTCTATGTGAGACTTGCAGTTGTTTTTGCCCTTGTGAGCCATGTGGGTGTTGATGTACCTCTTATTCACGTCTTATAGGATAAGTCATAAGAGAGATATATTGAGTGTGCTTCTATATGTAATGCTACATAACTTTTTTCATGAAATTCTGATGGTCTTTTCTTCCTCTCTACACATGCATGAATAAAACAGAGGTCTCTTATGAAATCATCTCTATGACTCTATAGATAGATATTTTTGTCCCACTCGTCTCCCAGGTCCCCAACACAAGAAAAAGAATCGAAAGCATTTATATTTGTGAGTAAATACTTTTCCATTTCTGTTTCAACCAATTTTTAACTCCAGAATCTCATAAACTAAATGGTTTAGATATATGTCGGATGTCACAATGATGTATACCATATAATCCTGCAGATGGAGTGATTTAATTAGTTTATACTTGTCAATATTAATCAATCCTATTTAGGAGTAAAAGGAGCTCTAAAATTCCTCATTCTAAGTATTAAAATGCCAATGGTGATGACACTTGAAGTAATAAAGGCAAGGTACCCAACTTAACTAGCAAGTTTAAATTTCACATATTTGCATCACATTTGTGTTGGATATATCCAACAAAACTGGTCCAGCTATTTTACCTTTAAACTATACATGTTGACTTAATTTGGATTAAACTTTGTGAAAGTTACACTTTTGGCCGGTCATCAAAAATAACTACAAAGACAAGCCATATACACAAAATATAATACATGTTGCATTAATTGGACTAAAATTCATCCTCAACGACTAAAAATTAGGATCTTGTCCCTCGGTTAGGTTCTAATTGATGACAACAAATAATTAAAGAGCAGACTGACATAATATATAATCATTAATCAGTTGCGTTGTTAAGTGAGCAATTGATAACACACACCTTCAGTCATAAAATTTGAGTCATGCCGAAAAACACCATAGCTATTATCATAATTATTGCTTTTATTTTCTGCCATGGCAACTCTGTATCAAAAGCTATATTGCCATGGGAATGGGATGAATCGCTGATACCAACTAATTCTGGCTCGCCACAGTTGATACAAAACGGTGCACTAAAACCAAGGAAGTTCTTTGGCTAACTGTGTATGTGTGACAGTGTGAGTTGTGCCCGTCTTTTCAGTTTCAAATATCTGTCCTTAATCGGAATTCCCAACATAACCTTTTTATTTAAACCCGACCCAATTACATAAAAAATCATATGCGACCAACTTGTTCCCGAGTATTACATCTGGAGCCACTAGTACAGGTTTTGTAACCCATATAGGTTTTTTTTATTTAGTTGGGTTGAGTTTAAATGGAGCAAGTTTAAAATTGAAATAAGGTTATGTCGGGGATTTCGGTTAAGACAGGGGTATATTTGAAAACTTTAATGACGGGAGGGGTATTTTTTAACCAAATTTGTAATGGAACATATTTTTAGCCCTTTTCCCAAAGTAGAAGGGTATTTTTGACCCTTTTCCCATAAGTAAAATAGAAGTTGCTCCATCAAGTCAAGTATATAGTTTTAGTTCCCCTTCCCCTCGTCCCCAAATTAAAGGGAAAAAAGGACTTATGTGGGAAGAAGTCAAATTACATTTGGAATCCTGAGAAGATATCTCTCTCTCTCTATATATATATAAGAACAAGAGGGAAATAATTTATTAGCATATGCTATGAACTTGTATTTTTATTTTCTTAATTAGTTGCTTAGATTAAATCTGAAAGCTCCATCCCTTCTTTCTTTTATATTTCTTCTCCTCTCGAAAGATTTGGTTACTAGTTTGAAGATTAACTCTTATATCAATGTATAGGATGTAACTACACTTCTTCGTATCGTATGAATGCAATTCCTCTTCATTACAAGATAGGTGCAAGAAAATGAAAAAATTTAAACTTAAAAATCATTTGTTGGTTGACAGAGGGATTGGATCCCCTCCAGTGCAGTAACTAATGGTCCAGTAATGTTCAATAGTAATCTAGATTGAAGCCACGTGTCCCATAAATTTTTAAAGGTCCAGATTACCTCCCTTCTTTTCTACCCATCTCCTTAAACTCCCCTACTCTCCGGGCGGAGCCAGTGGTGGCCGGGGTGTTCACCCCGAACCCCTTCTCGCAAAAAATTATCGTATATATAAGGTAAAATTATTTTTTATATTTAAATAAGAAAATGTCAACTCGCTTCCCCATTTCTCATTTCTTACTTTTATATTTTCAACCCCCCAATGAAAATTTGACTTACATCGTTTACTCTCACCTTAAAAATATCCGCATAATCTACTTTATCCTCCATCCTCTTACCACCTTCTTCTCCCAAATGAAAGAGTAAATACAAAACTCCAACTAAGTCATGAAAAGCTCATCCAAAACAAATTTTCTTGCTACATATTTGAAATTTAAATTTATTTGAAAATAACCAATTCACAAGCTGTATCTTTTTCTCTAATAATTCACAAGCTGTGTGTGACCTCTCAGTTTCTGAAATGTGTTAGCACAACTTTATGTAAAGCACTGTTGAAAGGCTTTCTGTTATTATGGCAATGTAGTAGAAACAGATCTTGTGTTCTACTCTGACATGGGTTACTTCATGCATTAGCAATCTCTGTGCTATGGTGAGATTAGATACAAGGAGGAGAACACCACATTGGTGTATATAATTCAATTGAACTGTGGAAAACAAAAGAAAAGGCAAGTTGACATTGCAAGCTGGATTAAAGAATGCAAGAGCAGGATACAATTGTAATCTGGGCCTTTAAACATTTAGGGGACACGTGGCTTCAATCTAGAGCATTATTGAACATTACTGGACCATTAGTAACTGGAGGGGATCCAATCGCGTTGACAGCATTTCATAAATTTGTGTACCATATATACTCCATATGCTGTCCAATTATGCCCGTGTTATATCTAAGTAGGCGTTTCGTCATGCGATATGGAATCATGATTTCATATTTTGATTTCAAACCAACGTTTGTTTATGCCATTTGCACAAATTTTCTACTTCAATTTCATATCATGATTTCGAATCCCAAATTCTCCACAAAGGTATGATTTGGTATTCCAAATCATGATTTCAAATCATTTTAAATGTAAAATTTGACCCATAAGTTTATATTTTGTAACAAAAGATTCATAAGTTAGTAAATGAACCATTTATATCAAATATTGAAAGATATGCAAGTTGGTAGTATATTTATAACAAATTTACTCTTACCAACTATTTATCAACTGCATTTACTTATACAACTCATGTTCAGTTTTCCTTTTTATTGAACTAAAGTTCGATCACTTAATGTTGTATCTTTTAGAAAGACTTTTTGGCTTCTAGTAGCGTATTGATTTTGTTATGAACTATGATTTGCTCATTTGGTAATATTGTATAAGAACTGGAAAAGTTTTGATGGTTTTCACAACTTGTGGGTTTTTATGTCTAAGAGAAAAAATACAACTTAAGAAATCTGAATTGCATGTCCAAACAAAACTTCAGCTTCAAATCATCATGATTTCAAATCACTAATTTCATATCATGATTTCAAATCATGTCCAAACGACTCCGAAGTAAATTATTGACGTATTCAATGGAGTTAGACACAATTAATTAGCAAAGTTTGATCAATTTTACATGTTTAATTGCATCACATCGGAAAATAGATATATATCCAACAAATCCAACTATGTTTACCCTTTAAATAACACACGTTGAACTAATTTAACGTGAATTTCAGCAGCAACAACTTAAAATAAGGATCCTGCTCCCACGATGGGAATTTAAAATGAGAGTTGACCTTTAAATTTAATTCATGGTATACATTTCTACATTTAGAGATAATTTAATTTAAAACTTTCTCTTATCTTTAATAAAATGATTTCCAGCCACACAAGTATTTATAGCTTATTTTAGATCACAAGTTTTAAAAGTTTTTATTTTTTATTTTTTAAACCCCGTGCATAGTCAAACCATATCATATAAATTGAGACGGGGGAATACTAATAACTAGGCTGGCGCTATATATAATCACTTCTTAAAGCCTTCTTGTTAAGTGAGTATCTAGCTTTCACTACCTAAACTTCCGTGATGTCGAAAAATATCATAGTTATTGCCTTTTGCATCTTCCTTGCCGGTTCTACATCATGTTTTTTGCTGCCATGGAATGAATCACTATCGCAACAATTGATGCAAAATGATGCACAAAATCCAAGAAAGTTGTTGGCTAGCTGTATATGCCTGCAGTGCTTATGTGATTGTCCTTGCGAAGAATGTCCAGGAGAGTGTGAAATTCATTAACTATGGTTGATGTACTTTCTGTTTACATCTTCATTATGGCAAGAGAGGTCGTGCTTCTATATGTACGTGGTAATATTGTACTATCATAACTATTTTTAAGTAATTCCGATGATCTCTTCTTTAAAATTTAAAACTTCAATGCTAATGAACAATGAAGTGGATAGAATGCAAGGTATCCTGCGAATTTAATTAGAAGTCTGAATTTTACATGTTTGCATCACGTTGGAAACAATTATATTCAACAAAGCGAGCGACTTTACCGAATAAATAATACATGTTGAATTATAGCATGTTTGGCCAAGCTTATTTTCCCCCCTATTTTTTTCAATAAGTGCTAATTTAAAAAAAAAAAAAAAAAGTGAGGTGTTTGGCCAAGTTTTTTGAGAGAAAATAAAAGACTTTTTGGGTGAAATAAGCGTTTTTCAAGCTAAAAAAATAGTTTTTTGCCCAAAAGCACTTTTTTGAAAAGATTTTGTGAAAAATACACACAACATTTTTTAAATTAATTTAAACACAAATCGCTTTTAGTAAAATTTTTTTTAAAAATACTTTTTAAAATAAGCCTCGCTTTTTAGAAGGTCAAACAGTTATTAATTTGAAATAAATTCCATGAGCAACGGTTAGAAATTAGGATCTTGCTTCTAATTAAGATTTAAAAATAACATGGAACTTTAATTTTAACTGTAGTTTCTAATTGGTGACTTCAAGTTATGAGCAGGGACATAGGCCGCCTACGTGGCTCCTTCATAATTCAGGATTTACATTTATCTATTTTTTTCCTCAATTTTTTTCAATTTTCCTCTTCTTTCTACAAAATAAAATTATCAGGAAAAAAGTCTACATACCATTTTGGTGCTTTACTGTATACTCCAAGAGTCGCCTCTTAAATTCTACGTTTTCCCTATTAGTTTGCCTCTTTCCTCTCACTTACAATTTTCCCGTGCCACAGTTACAAATAAAACGTCGTAACCCTTACCCCCTGATTGTGGTTTCCCGTGGTTCATTAATGTATGGTTGTCTATGAAACTATGTTAGTTTTCATTGTTCTTAAAATTATGTGGTATGGTGTCAGTAAATCTTGCTCATCCATGGATATATAACCATGAAAAGTCCCGTAACACTCGATTTGGTGATTTTTCCTAGTTACATATTTCATTTCTCCATTATACCCCACCCTCCACCATCCACCTCACCCCACCCCCACGCTACCTCTCACCCCCGCCCCACCCTCCACCATCCACCCCACCTCACCCCCGCCACTCACTCCCACCACACCTTCACCCTACCACCCACCCTACCCCCACTCCCAACTAGCCCACTCCCACCCACGCCCACCACCCCAACCACCACCCACTATCCCTCACCACCCCCTAACCCCACCCTACAACCACTCACCCCCACCTACCACCCACTATCCCCACCCTCATCCCCCAACCACCCATTCCTCCACCGCCGCCACCCACTACCCCTCACCACCACCCACCCCCTCCCCCACCTTACCACCCACTACCCCACCCTTCACCCCCACAACCACCCACCTCACACCACCGGCCCCCTCCACCACTCCCACTTACTACCTACTTATTTTTTAAAGTTCGTTTTGTTCTTTACCCGAGTTTTATTAATATATATAAACTAATTTCTAATTAAGAGTTAAGGGTATTTTAGTAAACACATAAGTTATTATACAAGCACTATATACCAAAAACAAACAATACAAATGTTATTAAACCACAACAAACGATACAAGTTTATCCAAATATGTGTTCATTAATACAGTACAATACAATACAACACCATACTGTACCATACCATACTGTACATTAATGAACCACGTGAAACAACCATCCAAACAGAGGGTTAGGGTGTGTTCGGTACGGAGGAAAACATTTTCCAAAAAATGTTTTCCAATTTTCTCATATTCGTTTGGTCAAAAAATTTAGAAAATATTTTCTTTTGGAAAATATTTTCCTCAAAATTGGGGAAAATGATTTCCCTAATAAAAGTAGGAAAAATAAGTTCACAATTTCATTCCACCAACCACCAAACCCCAACCACTCCCAACCCCCCACCCACGCCACCCCACGCCCACCACCCCAGCCCAAAAATAAATTTTTTTTTGGAAAAAAAGTTTTGACATTATTTTTGATTTTTTGCACCCCCCACCCAAACCCCGCACCCTACCCCCCCCCCCCACAAAAAAAAATTATTTTTTTTGAAAAAAAAAAGTTTTGACATTTTTCTTTTTTGCACCCCCACCCCACCCGTCCCCCCACCCCCGCACACCCCCTCGCACCCCCCCCAAAAAATTAATATTTTTGAAAAAAAGTTTTGACATTTTTTTGGTTTCTTGCACCCCACCCCACCCCCCTACCCCCCGCCCCCGTCCCAAAAAATCTTTTTTTTGAAAAAAAAAGTTTTGACATTTTTTTGGTTTTTTTACCACCCCGCACCCTACACCCTCCCCCTTCCTCGGCAAAAAAAAAAAAATATTTTTGAAAAAAAGTTTTGACATTTTTTTGGTTTTTTTACCCCCCCCCCCACCCTAAAAAAAAATATTTTTTTTGACAATTATAAAAATTGAATGTTTGCGTGGTTTTGCACCTAAAACTTTTGGAGGGGGTGATGGGGTATTTGGGGGTGGGGGTGGGTGGTGAAAAAGATTTTTTTTTTTGGGTAGGTGTAGAAACCAGAAAAAGACAATAAAAAACTTTAAAAAAAATGTTGGGGTTGGGGGGGGGGGGGTGTTGTGTGTGGTATGGGTTCCATTGAAAGGGGGAGGGGGTGATTGGGGATGTGGTCGTGTAGAAAATTCAAAAAATATTAAAAACTTTAAAAAAAAAATGTTGTAGGGGGGTGGGTGGGGAGGGAGTAGGGTGCGGTGGGGGGGTGGTGTATGGGTTACGGGAGTGGTTGGGGGGGGGGTGCAAAAAAAAAAATGGAGGGGTGGGGCGTAGGGGTAGGTGGGTGGGAGTGGGGGTGGGGGGTATGGGGTTGGGTTGGAGTTGGGGGCAGGGTGCAAAAAACAAAACAAAAAAATCAAAAGAAATTTTTTTTTAAGGGGGGTGGGGCATAGGTGGGTGGGTGGGAGTGGGGGTATGGAGTTGGGTTGGAGTTGGTGAGGATTGGATGAGTATTTTTCAGAAAACGTTTTCTATCAACCAAACGAACATGAGAAAATAAGTAAGAAATTCACTTATTTTCTACTACCCAAACGAATATGAGAAAATAAGTGGAAATTCACTTATTTTCTAGGAAAACATTTTCCTCCATACCGAACACACCCTTAATCTCCCTCTTAATTGCGACTCCCTCTGTTTCTTACCTTTCTATTAATCAATCCCATCACTTAATTATGAGGAAATTAGTTAAAAGGGGTCTTTACAAAATGAATAGAAGTATATGACTCTCTGTGACAATTCTGAAATAACACATAGGCGATTTGTTACTTTGTAGAGGGTCATTTAATCCTCAATTACTACTCCTCTGTCCTCTTCTTTTCCATAAACTATAATCATTTTATCCTCTTCCTAGAAAAAAAATCTCCATTCCATATTCCATGGAGTAACATTTTCCATCAAAACACATGGATAGCATATCTCAACCGCTTCTCTTACATTGTGTAATTAGTTAAAAGGGGCCTTCACAAAATGAATAGAGGCATATGACCCTCTATATATATGGGCGATCTATTATATTTCGTAGAGGGTCATTTAATCAATTCACCCTTTTCCCACATCACTAGCATCTCCCATCTCCAACTGACAGTCAATGATGTGAATGCTTCAATAATACAAATGCGCAGTTTAAATGGTAAAATTCTTAACAGAGAAACAAAAAAAGAAGAATAGACAGAGTCATTTAAGTTGTGAAGGGTCTCTTTTTAAATCCTATTATTATGTGTTCAATTATATTAAGATTAAGTGTCACATATTTGCGTCAAATTGGAAGCAGGCAATCTATATGGATGTTGAATTGATCATTTGGATTAAGTTTATACAACAGCCGAAAATTCGGTTCTTAATTACTCCTAATATGGAATTTAAAACTAACAGATCATTCTGCAAAACTTGAGTTTTCAGGTTCCACAAGCTTATGACGTCAAATTATGTTGTGTATTTAATTAACCAAAAAATCTTTTGAAATAGAGAATAAAAGGCTGCTAGACACACTGTCTAGTGGTATAAATTGGCCAAAAAAAAAAAAAAAAAACTTAAATAAGGAATATATATATATTGGGAAACAAATACTCCTTTTATGAGGCGTAGTCATTGTTGAACGCTAGTGGTGAAATTTGAAGTGGATAGATCACAAGTATCCAGCCAATTTAATTAGCAAGTTTGAATTTCACATGTTTGCGTCACATTGGAATAGATATATCCAACAAATTATCCACCTATGTTTACCTTTTAAATATTACACGTTGAACAAATTTGGAATAAATTTCATCAACAACGGCTAAAAATTAGGATCTTGCTTCTAAGATAGGTTTTAAAATTAGCGTTGAATTTCGAATTTAATTGAAGATTTCTAATTGGTTACTAAAGTTAATGAGCGCGCAAGCTGACGTCATATCATAATCAGTTGTCAAGTGAGCATTTGATAACACAATAGCCTACAATAGACTCCCAAAGTTTCAGCCATGTCGAAAAATATCATAGTTGTTATCATGATTATTCTCTTTTGTCTCTGCCATATCGACTTTGCATCAACCTCTGTGATGCCATGGGAATCGCGATTATCATCTTATGACTCGCAACAACTGATGAAAAATGATTCAGAAAAATTTAAGAAAGTTGTTGGATGAATGTTTATGTTGCTAATTGGCAACTCCCTCTGTGAATGCCCTTGTGAGCTATAATGTATCTCTTATTTAGAAGAGAATATACCATATTGATGACGGACAAGAACCCTGGGCTCCTTATATGGCTTGGGCAATCCTCCTCCCTTTGAGCTAGCTTTTGGGGTGTGAGTTAGGCTCAATGCCTAATTGGACTTGGTATCAGAGCCAAGCTCAGACCCGAGCCGATATGGACCCCCGGAAAAAAGAAAAAAAAATGGTCCGAATCTGGATGTGAGGGGGGGTTGGTGGGTGTGTGAAGAGAATATACCACATTGGTGACGGATCTTTGAGCTAGTTTTTGGGGTGTTAGGTAGGCCAATGACTAATTTGACATATTTACTCCCTCTTATGGCAAAAGAGATATATCGACCACTACAAAAAAAATGGGTAATTTTATTTACTTACGTAGTGCCAAATAGCTATTTCCATGTAATTCTGATCCCTTCTTCATCAACCACATAAAGTTGCTCCGATCAAACCATATCTCTATACACAGTTTAATTGCTAGAGATATCAAAAGAAATTTATGCTCCTCTTTTTACAGTAGTATTATTGCTTCTTTCCTTTCTTAATGGTAAAATTCACCCACGAATAAAATTAGAGTCCCTATACTCTTCCCTTTAAAGGATCAAAAATGCCCTTAAGATATTGGAAATAGCTTAAAATTCCGCTTCTTTCACCTATTGGACCCCAATTTGCCTTAACATTAATTTCCGGATTAAAAATTCGTAACATATAGAATATTTAATGAGTTATAATAGTATTATCCTTCAATTTCTGCCGTAAGCTACTGACAAGTTGCAGCAGATAAGTTTAACAATCAATTTTAAAGTACGGATCTTGCTCCTAAGATGGCCAGTTTTAAAATTAGCGTTGTAATTTCTGTTGCGGGTTGGTAAGTAATCTTTCATCTCTAATTAATGGACTCCAGTGAGTCATCTTTCGTAGAGAGCGCTTTTCTCTCAAAATGGAATTTTCCGGCGTGAATTCGAATTAGTCGAGCCAAATGGATATCCAATACCGGCTGAAAAACCAACAAAAAATTATTAGTTTCTAATTGGTGATCACAACAACTAATTAATGAGCAGACTGACATTATAATATCAAATACACCAAAAAATTTAAACTTTTAAAAATAATACATATTGACGAAGTCTGGAATATATTTCAAGAGCGGCAGCAAAAAAATTAACTAGATCTTATCTCTTAAAAAAATAACAAACGATAAGAGCAGGCCCAGCCAAGCATTATATATTACTATCACTTGTTGGAGTCACCTTAATTATTAGCAAGTGACAATTATTTAACTTGACATTATTGCCTTCACCCAGTTTAAAACTGTTAGCATTAATGGCCAGAAACAGTACTATAATTATTACTCTCATGATTATTACTAGTAGTATTTTCTTGATCAACCCAGCATTATCACAATATTCACCAATTACAAGCTCTTCTTATATTGATGATGAAGAATTAAAGCAGCTTAATTTGCAGGGAATGCCACGTAATCGTCGAATGTTGGTCATATGTAAATGTGGTGACTGCGTGTGTGGCTGTTCAGGATGTGCTGCACCTCCACCACCGTTTTAATTTATAGTCACACACATATAATCATATGGTATCTTCTCCCACAATTATGTATAAATAAAAACAGGAGTAGCTTCCATGCATCGTAGTGCATGTAGTGAAAGTATTTAATAGGTGTCTCTGTTTAGGAAACTCTATTGGAACCTATAAAATTCTCCGATTGTAATGTTATTTTATAAGAGTTGATCAGGGAGAAGGCTCCCATATCCACATCAAGGTGACAGGATTCGATCCTATGGCCCTCTGTACCCAAAACAGATGCGTTGACCAGAGTTTTTTTTCTATATATTAGATGTGCGTGTGATGTTTTTATATCTCTCTTTTAATCAGCTCTTGTATCTTATGATATTATGAAGATCATTCCATCTCATTTCTCATACTCCGAAACTCAGCTACATTATGTAGATATATTGGTAATATAATTTTATTAGAGTCGATTGATTTAGCTTTGGCTTCTTCACTGCAACTTTTTAGCGGTATTTGACATGCATTTTTTCCCCATCCGGTTTCCGGTTTTTGCATTAGAGCCCGACTTATCCGGATTCGCGCCGCGCAGGACCTATTCGAGGAAAGCGCTCCCTACCAAGGATTTTCCCATACCAGGGGCTCGAATCCGAGACCTCTAATTAAGGGAGGAGCAGCCCCACCCGCTACACTACATCCTTTGGTGGTTGACATGCTGATAACAAACTATGGTGTGTTAGCCATGACAAAAAATTTTGAACATAAAGTAAGTAACATATGGCAGCCAAACTTCTCTATAACGAAGTCGTTTGTCGTAAATTTTTTGACTGCCATAGTGAAATGGTGTTGCAAAATATATATAACATAACATAATTTAAAAAATCGAAACATAAAAACTTGACCGTTATAATTAAATGTTATTATAGAGGATGTTTGCTATAGAGAGATTTGACTGTAATTACAAGTACTCCCTTCATCTTCTCAAAGTGTTAAAGGTGTTGAAAATGTGGATAAACGTCGATTATTTGCCTTAAGTTACTTACAACTTGTAGCAAATAAACGTAATATTCAATATCTAAAATAAGGCATCAAGAGATTCTTGGTGACAAAATATTTATTTTCATAAGCCAACTTGATCAGCAATTTTATAACTTCAGGTACTTTGCATCACGTTGGAAGAAAATGTATTCAATGAACTATTTAAATTGTATGGAATAAATCTACGATACATTCTAAGATGGATTTAAAATTAGCGTATAGACTTCTAAGTTTAATTCATTGTTTCTTATTGATGACAACAAACAATGAGCAGGCTGACATCATATATGAGTAGTATTTGTTAACGCTTTGTTAAGTGGGAGATAATACCTTCACCAAACCGAAGACTTCATTAATGGCCTAAACTAATAGCTATGAGATGGAATAACCTTCTTTCTCCACAAATTAGAGAGAAGAAATTAATTGTTTTTAAGGTACTAAACTACTAATTATACATCATAAGGCCTTTGGTGACATAATTATAAATCAATTTGCAGTTAATATCAACAGCAACGGCTGAGAATTAGGATCTTGCTCATAAGATGGGTTTTAAAATTAACATTGAACTTCAAGTTTAATTTCCAATTGATGCCAACAAATAATTATATAATTGGCAGCCTGACATTATGTATATAGTATCCCTTGTTAAATCCTTGTTAAATGAGCATTTGATAACACCTCCTTCACTCTCTAAACTTGAGCCATGTCGAAAAACACCATAGCAATTATCATGTTTGTTATTTTTTGCCTCTGTCATGTTGACTCTATATCAAATGCTACACTGCCAGAGGAATTTGATAAATCACAGTAACCAGCTTCTGGCCTGCAAAGATTGATGCAAAATGATGTACAAACGTCAAGAAAGTTGATGTGTGGCCCTAATTGTTTTATTTGGTGAAACTGTGTCAATTGCTTTAATTGTCCAGATCAGTGAAGCTAGGTTCAGAGATCTTATGACAAGAGAGACCAAGCTTCTAGGGGTGTACAAAACAAACCGATAAATAGCACTAAACCAATAAATCGAGAAAAAAACCCGACTAGTGGTTTGGTTTGACTTGGTTTGGTGTTAAAAAAAAAACCGATTATAATTGGTTTGGTTTGGTTTTAGCTTAAAAAAGTCAAACCGAACGAAACCAAACCAACCCGACATTACATGTATTCAATTTTTAAAATATTTTATACATAAAAATATTTATTTGTAATATAATTTACAAATATTTCTTAAATTTTTTTGTAGTGTTTTTGTCTATTATCATATTATTTCAAGCTTGAACTTAGAATTTTGAATGTCAATAAGTTTTATATCTCATGGATGTTAGTAACTCAAAGAAAGTCCAAACCAAAACCAACTCAACACTAATGCTAACAAAAGAAATTCAATTCTATGACTAGGAATGACAATAATGTTGGATATTTATTCTTTAGTTTTGCATAATTGGTCTAGAGAGTGAAAATACATAACTTTTTTTTTTCTTTGGCATGTAATTAATACTTATTAGCCGTACTTATTTTTGCATGATTTAGTATTTTTATATTATATATGATCATTTTCTTTATGGCTTATTAATTACAAATATTTATTTTAACCGATTTTATTATTTTTTTTGTCGAATAATTTAATACAATGTCATCACTCATCTCACATTTGGTGTTATTTTCTTAAGAAACACCTCATTATATAGTTGTATCTTACTAGGACTAAAGAAATATTTGAAATAAAAGTTATATGTTTTGTATGAAGACTTTTCACCCGAAAAACCCGAAAAAATTGAATAACCCGAGAAAACCCGAGGTTGAAAAACCAGAATTTTATTGGTTTGGTTTGGTGTATAAATTTAAAACCCGACACAATTGGTTTGGTTTGGTATTTAAAAAATCCGACCCAACCCGGTCCATGTACACCCCTACAAGCTTCTATACATATGTTTCGATCTAGATTATTTCTTTAGTCTCATTTTGTGATCTTTACTTGTTATCTAATAATCCTATTTTGAGGAAATATTTTACCCTACCTTCTTATAGTAGCTCTATCCCGTACCCTACTTTTCTTGTAAGTTTATTCTTCAAACTGCTAATGTGTGACCTCATGTAACAATGGGAAATGATACAATCTGTCCAAAAGTTGTATTCATCAAACAATACAGTATGATACAATACAAACTACATAGTGTTAGTCACCTGAGATTGTAGTATTTTCCAGGGTTGAGTTGTTCGTCCATTAGACAATGAATTGATTTGATAGTTCAGATTTTGTTATTCATGGTATTAATTTGATTCAAGATCATTGAGATGTAATATTCATTTATTAATGCCTTTAACAGGCAACTAGCTAGTGAGAGGAATTACTTGCTACCATATCCCTAAGGACATATCGGCTAAATCCAAGAGTTAGTACATTGAACATCTTGGTTGTTACCGTTTAATAACATTTTTCTTGTTTAATTTGGCTGGACTAATTGTACCGTACAATAACAAAGGCTTGATTAATTATACTATACAATACTAGACATTAGTATCACATTGGACGCAGACATGTTGAGCAAGCACACCCAATTTTTACCTTTTAGTAATAAATAATACACGTTGACTTAGTTTTTGGAATACATTTCAATGGTAACAGTTGCATTAGATTCTTTTTCTCCTACAAATATATAAATTTGCAATTAATGTCAACAGCAAAGTTAGGATCTTGCTCACAAGTTGGGTTTTAAAATTAGCGTTGAAAGTCAGGATCTATCTCACAAGATGAGTTTTATACTTACGGTTGAACTTGAAGTTTAATTCATAGTTTAATTTCTAACTAATGCTAATGAATAATTATTTAATGGCCAGGTTGTCACTATATATATCCTCCCTTGTTAAAGTCTCGTTAAATGAGCATTTGATTACACATAGCCTTCAGTCTAACTTGAGCCATGTCGAAAAACACCATAGCTATTATCATGATTATTGATATTTGCCTGTGTCATGTCAACTCTTAACTCTATATCAAATGCTATAGTTAGAGTTTTAGGCTCGCAACAATTGATGCAAAATGATGCAGCACAAACATCAAGAAAGTTGTTATGTGATCCGCCATGTCAATTATTTTGCAGTTGTGCATATTGCCCTTGAGATTGAGAGAATTATGTAAACACTAATGGTCTCTTCTTCCCCAACCATAATAAAATAGAAGTTGTCCCCGTGTAACCATCTCCAAAAGATGTTGAGTAGTTATAAAGCATATGCAATATAATTTCATTGTCTCATGCACCTGATAATATATCATTTTGTATTATATCGTGCTATTAATTAGAGTAAAAGATAAATTGTATCTTTGGTATCGTTTGATAACATTGTTCTTGTTTGGATTGATTAATTGTATTGCAATAACAAATATATATACTAAAATACCCTTACTATTATAATTCTTGAATTTATGAATAATTCTAAACTAAAAATTCAAAAGCTGATTATAGACAAGATAGTAAAATGGCTAGAAGGAGTCCCTATAGATACTGGCGACGAGTAGCGGAAGGACTGTTAATTTATGATAAAGTAAACAAATCAAAACTCTAAAAATATAGTAATACGTTGACTACCGAAAAGAAAGTGAGTAGTATAAATGTTGTATGAAGACTATCTATATTGTTGCTCATCCAATTGCTTAAACCAAAAATAGTTGATTGGGTACATAATATATGTATTATCGTTTATAATAGGCTATTTGTGTATACCTGCTATAAAAAGTAAACAGTGAAACCAATCAGCTATTTGTGTAAAAACGTAGCAAGAAGGAAGAATATTAATAGGCATGGGGTTAAATATGATGAAGATAAAATAGGGGAAAGAGTGGATTAAGAAGAAAATTATACTATAGTAAATGTAACTTGGTGCAACAAGTTAAAATACACTACTCACTTTTACCTTCTAAATAATACACGTCGACTTAGTTTTCATTTCAACAGTGACAGCTGCATTAGATTATTTTGCTCCAACAGGTGGATTTAAAAATTAAGGTTGACATTGAAATTCAATTCACACTTTGTAAATGATGAGAACAAGCAATATGAGCAGGCTGGCATCAAATATACTTCACTTGCTATAGAGTTATTAACAAGTGAGGATTTGACATTGCCTTCACCCAACATTGAACTTTATCAATGGCCAGAAACACCATAATTATTCTCATGATTATTGTTTTTTTCTTCTACCAGATTCACAACAATGGACTGATCAAACTACAACGATGGGCTGATAAAACTACAATCTATTATGGTGCTGAAGAAGAAGAAGAGCATTTTCGGTCTGTGAGCTTTCAGGAGAATGCTTATCAGGATCCATGTGCTATGGGCTGCCCTAGTGAAATTTGTGGTTGCTAACCTAGCTACACTGGCCCAGTTAAGTTTCTATGTCTGTGTATTTCCATTTCCATGTAAGTAATAATTCCTGTGCTCTCTTTTATGAAGAGTACTAATTGTATCAAATACATGTAATGTATAAAATTTGTGTTTCATTAACTGAATTCTTATATTGAATGACTGAAAAGAGAGCCGAAATTGAAAACGTTACAGAAGTTGGACAAAGAACATGGGAGTATTCAACTTTTCTGTAACATTGTACCACACTTGCAAAACAGATTGAACAACCAAACAGAATCTGACAGCAGATAACTTTTCTGTATCATTGTGCCCCAGACAACAGCCATAACATAGTGTATTGAGAAATAGGAACTTCTGCCGCACAATATCAAGACACTAAACTGCATCTTCCCATTTCACCCTGCTGCTCACAGGCACTAGTGACAAACTATGTTTAGCTGACTCGTACATTGTGGCCATAACAGATTTGCATATCAATGCAGCAAGCAGTTGAATGTTTTGCAAAACTAATCAGCTGGATCATGTTCCATCTTCGTTGTCCGAAAGCAAGCAGTCTTCTATTTGCTCCCTGAAAACAAGGCAATTAAACTTTTATATCCAAGGAGAAAGCAAGACGTAAAGATAAGTGTCCTGAGTTTTAAACAAAGTTACAATCTAAAATAACTATTCCAAAAACATCTCTAAAGTTGAAATGTTGAACCCTGGGGCAACCCAAAGGAGAAAACACAGGAAACTATTCTCTAAGCAGTAACAGTAAAACTGTAAGGTTTCTTAGAAAGGCGCAGAAATGGAAGCTAATTTTCAAAAAGCATGATTCATCTGAAGATCTATGACACCGCCTTTGTAATTTCAAGCACTCTGCAGCAACAAGATGGTTTTCCAAATGTGTCAGAAATTAGATAATCAAAATTATCATGTGGTTAAGCAAATAAAATTTCATACCTTAGCTGCTTCTGACTTAGACGATCACCATCCTCTGCTTGGGAAACCATTGATGGTGGCAAGAGAGAAATGAAGTGCTCCAGAGATGACGGGTCCTTGGGAAGAACCTGAAACTGACAACTTGCACAGCATGCAGCCCCAATCGCATTAGAACTAGTTTTTCCATTGTCAAAATTAATCGACGTTTCAAAGGTGGATATTTTTAGAGGACTGTTGCAAATAGGACAGAATGACTCAGGAGGAAGGGCATCTTTAGTTTTCAGGTTGTATTTCTTTTGCCTCCTTCGAGATGC
The DNA here is from genome assembly GCF_029784015.1 of Lycium ferocissimum. Classification (NCBI taxonomy): domain Eukaryota; kingdom Viridiplantae; phylum Streptophyta; class Magnoliopsida; order Solanales; family Solanaceae; genus Lycium; species Lycium ferocissimum. Next base: position 2,535,314 of record NC_081344.1, read on the forward strand.
CACCTCACCATTATAGTCATTGTCCTCCGGCATTCTATTGAAATGAAAAGGTGTCAGCTTTCCAGCTGTTCTCATAATTGTGCTTTCCCGTGAAGGGTTTTCCTCCTGAAATACAAAAGTTACTTTGAATTTTTAATGTGCAAGGCTTTCAAGTTGCAGTATTCATGACTAGAACAACGAAACATATAGGACAGAACCAAATAAAGGCAATTTTCAAAATAAAAAGTTAGGTGCTCTTTAATAAAGTAAGTTCTTCTCCCTAATATTTTTGCTTCTTGTTAAAGTAACCCGCAATTATCACAACATTAACCATCAACCAAGATTCAAGTTTTAAAAGCATGTTTTCTTGGCAGGCTGAATCTATTTCAGTACTGTGTGCAACTGTTATATCATAATATTCCAATTTTTAATTTCCTATATATCTAAAGGTTCCTTTTTTACAGTCTTTTCTTCGCATTAGATTCCACTTCCACTGTACATGGGACCACATCTTAAATTAAACCAATACAGTTAATCTGCTTTTACCTGCAACAATTTTACAAAGGAGGAAATCAAGCCATTGATACCAGCACGTGTTCCATTAAAAACTTCTGCAGTCATCAAACTGCCCTGGCAAAGTATGTCGAGCCCCACCATTGAAGTAATAGTTTTGACGCACAAGGACAGGGCAAAAAGAAATGAAATAATCAGATTCAGAAATTACACAAGATTGCGACAAAAATAGGATATCTAAATGCTAAACCAAAACTAAATTTTGTTTTAAATGTCAGATTTCAAGTGCAGCAAACCTGTCAAGGCTGCAAAGCATGTTCAACTCATGAATAGGACAATCACGGAGGGGAAGAACCACAGGTATCTTCCACCTTGCATCGACATACTGGATATCAGCAGCTAAAGAGTAACCTCTGCCCTGGAGAATACCAAAACCTTTTGCACATTAGATAGTTCTCTCTCTCAGTTTTTGATCAAGTGGGTGAGAGATGGCATTGAAATCTATATAGGTGACTACTAGCTCTAAAAAGTTGATCTTTTACACAATAACTAACATGGATTATGATCAACAAGATGAGTAATTAAAAATAGAGATCAAATCAGGTAAAACAATCCCCAGCAAACAGATCATGACAGTGTATGGCCATTTTGGTTAACTCAAGAAAGATGACCAGAACGGAATATGGAACAAGTTTGTTGCGCAATCTCAAACTATTAGCCCCCGGGGCTTTGGTCTAGTGGCAAGAGTGTAGCTTGTAATGTGCAGATTAGACGCACCTCACTGGTTCGAACCCTTTTGCAGACAAAAGCCTGGTATTTAAGTGGAGACGGGTAGAGGGACAAGCACATTATCCATAGAGTTTCGACCTGTGTGCTACTGGCCCTCTGGGATTTCTCAGTTATCAAGATAATAAAAAAAGTACTGAATTTATAAGCAATGCTGTTAATATTTTTTGTTAGAAAAAAAAGGAAAACCCCTTCTGCATGAATCATGGGTAATCACATTCTTTTCTTTTTTTTTTTTTTTTTTTTTTTTTTTTTTTTGAAACTGGTAACTGAAATCAAAATGGCTAATCACATTCTTTTAGTTTTAATTTCTTCATCTATATGAAAGGGGATGAACCAAATCTAGGCACTTCACACTTCCATTGATCTCTTAAAATCTACTCCATCCCTATAATGTCAAATTGAAGTCCAAAGTTCCAATTTTTTCCAGTTCGCTAGATGATAAGCTTTCTTCATATCCATATGAATAAACATTTTCAGTTTTTTAGCAAAAGAAGAGAGTGAGTGGTTCATTGAACCTACCTTGACAGTTGCTTCAAGTACATGACAAGCTATTCTTGATGTACCCGTTCCTAGCAGAACTTTGGTATATCCATTCTCGATAGCTATCTGCATAGTAAGGCAACATATATAAATAGGAATCTAGTTTTTCTCCTGTAAAGCTCAAGATCGTGATTATGTAAAGTCGCCAAACCTTTTGCAGCGAGAGCATGCGAAAATGCTCCAACAGATCTTCTTTTCCTGTGACATCACTAACAGCGTTTATTAATTCATTCAGTCTATCTTTTCCATCACCAGCTTTAAGCGAATAAATAGCCTCTGTTGGGACTACATGGAATTGTTTCACAGGTGGAGCCAAATCTGACACAATAAGTTTCATCTGCTCAATAGCTCTATGAAGATCATCAGATGAGACAGCAGAAATGGCTGTTTCATCAATAAAGGCAACCCCAACACCAAAAACTGGTAACGCTCTATCTCTACTGGCATCATAGTTCTTCTGAGCTCTGCTTTGCATCTCATGTATAAACTGCAGAGCCACCCTAGTAGATAAAACAAGTTGCTCAGAAAAGTAAAACATTATGTTAGCACATACCTTTTACACAAGACTAGCATTCTACTCCACATCCTTTTAAGTCATAACAAGCAGCAGGTCTGACTTAACTAACTGCTATGATATATGCCATTATTGACACACTTTGATGTTACACTCAATTCCAAGATATGTATTTGCTATGCTTACCAATCTAGAGAAATTGCAACATACTATTGTTTCTGAGAGACCTACTTGTAACCTTTCTTTTGATTGATTAGTAAATTTTGACAGTATGTTTTCCCTATCTTTAGTCTTCCACGTAAACTCATTAAAATTAAAACTGTAATAAACGATTTTAGTAAGTTATACCGATACACACGCCCACGCATGCATGTGTGCATGCGCGCACGTGCATAACCTGAATTTTCAGAGTTATCAGAAAAAAGAAGGTAAATTTCAAGATGTTGCAACAGGCTCTAGTTTATTTACAAATTTAGTAAACTTCGAACTTCAGATATTTGTTGCCTCCTCAATTTCGATTAGAACCCAACATAAAGGATAGCAATCAACAGAGAAACAATAGGAAAAGGGCAGGGAACACTTTCAAGAACCCAAAGAATACATTAAAGCCCAAACAATACACTACATAGGAAACAGAGTTAGAAAAGTTAATAACTTTACACAGACAACTCACGAGCTAAAGCCCTAAGTGTGAAGCTTTACTGGAAGTATGACTAGCAAAATTTGGTCCTTATCTCTGAAGAAGGAGACTCACAACACAAATGTGTATCCCCTTCAATTGAGGCCAACTCTAAACTTAGTTAGCAAGATATGAGCTCAGTGATCATGCTTCCTACAAAAGTTCCAACATATGCTTGGCAAAGGCCCAAAACATTGAGAACTAAATTGCGAGGAAACATTTCAGACTAAAGGAACATGACAGATGTCTACTGTACTTAAAAAAGTATTTTAAGAAAATTACATAGACAGATAAAAAGAAAACGGGACATTTTCAGTTTTTTTTTCTTTTCAGACGGTGGTGTCCAGGCTAGCTTGTGCACACCTCGATTATTCCACCAGGTACCAGCTGCCTCCCACCAGCACAGGTACTGGGTAACTCTATCCACCAAAGCATAGGCAAATTAAAAGAAATCACCTAGTGTTTTTTGCGACTTGAAACCTCATGATTCTCTACATGCTTCCGTTAGGCCACACCCTTGGATGCAAACAGGGCAAATACATACAATTCATATCACCGTCCCCTACTAGTTTGGCATTAAGGCCATTGATTGATTATTTCTTTCACTGAACTAACCTAGACCGTAGATGGAGTCTTTTCTACACTAACAGCACATTCAAACAAATAAGCTGATTAATCAGGAACAAATAGCAGTAGGAAGCTACATTCAACAAAATTGCTAAACCCTAAACCCAAAACAATCTCGGAAAGCAAACAGCTTTGGAAGTTAACAATACAACTAAGCAAGATGATAGGTCAATGATCACGCTTCCTAAAAAGTTCCAACATATGCTTGATAAAGGCCCAAACTTTCAGAACTATAATGCATGTAAACATTTCATAGAAACTGATTAAATGAAAAAGGGGCTCATATAGACAATTTCATATCATCCACCCCAACTAGTCTGGCATTAAGGCAGTTGATTGATGTTATTTCTTTCACTGAACTAACCTAGACCAAAGAAGGAGTCTTTTCTACACGTCAGCACATTTCAAACAAATAAACAGATATATCAGTACCAAAAATCAGTCGGAAACTACATTCAACAAAGGGTTAATAGCGCTTTTGGTCCCTCAGTTATACGTAAATTGTAATTCTAGTCCTTGTACTATTTGACTAAGCACATTTAACCTTCACTCTGAAATCTGCACTTTTGATTGTTTTGCTTATGAATATTCACAATTTTTTAGTATATTTACCCTTCCGTTGTTTAAATATCAATGTGTTATGTAAAACTTATATTGTTACTCCATATTTACGGACAATATAGTTCTAAAAGTAGTTCAAATATAACATATTTCCTACATAAAAGAGACCAAAAACATACATTTCAATTAATTGAAGGTTAAATGTGTTGAGTCATACTCCTTCTATCCCAATTTATGCGAGACACTTTCCTTTTTAGTCTGTCCCAAAAAGAATAATACATTTCTATTTTTAGAAATAATTTAACTTAAACTTCCCATTTTACCCTTAATAAAATGATTTACAACCACACAAATACCTATGACTTGTTTTAAACCACAAGTTTCAAAAGTCTTTCTTTCTGAAACTCAGTGCTTAGTCAAACTATATCACGTAAATTGGGATGGATGTAGAATATCACAAGGACCAAAATTAGAATTTACAAATAAGTGAAGGACCAAAAATACTACTCCTATTATCTCTTCAACAAAATTGTTAAACCCTAAACCCTGAATATAATCTCAGAAATCTAACAACTTTCGAAAATAATAACACAACTAAGCAATTTACTAATGACAATTAAGACGTGAGATTAACCTGGAACAAGTACCGCCAGAAAAGGCAACAAGTACGTTATCTAACGGCGAAATCATAGCATTAGCTGTTACAGCTAATCTAAACTTGCCAAATAGATTACTACGAAAGCAATCTGCACAGAACCTTCCGTTATCTCCTCCGTTAAAATCACCACCAACGCCGTTAACGGCGGCGATTGTTCTGTTAACCTTACATTTAAGACACGTGGAATTATCCAAGTGTTCGGTGCTTCTTCTATCTTTGACGATGTCGTTTAGAGCTTTATTTTTTTCTGATTCTTGTGTTTCAATGGAGGAATCTTTGTAACAACCGGACTGGCAGTTTCCTGAGTTGCACGCCATTTTTGGCAAGGAAGGAAGGGAAGAGTATTGGAGAGAACCAATTGGTTTTGTAACATTTATATGTTGGGCCCGTTGGGCCTTTTTTGGGCCGGTATAGAGAAATGGCACGGCTGTCCACTTTTTTGGTCATGTTCTTAAAAAAAAGGGAAAAGGGTAAAAAAAAAAAAAATCTTCGATTAAAAAAGGGTTCGAAAATACACAATCAAAATTTTAAAAAAATTCACAAGGCAGAGTTTAAAAAATACCCCTCTCATCCTTAAAGTTTTTAAATATACCTGCATACTTATGATGGAAATTATCCCAAATAACGGTAATAACTTTGATAATTCCAAGTTTATGCCGGGTCCGACATAAAAGTTTGCCCATTTAAGATGCCCCCAAATAATTACCTTAAGATATATATATCTCCTTATTCCCCCTATACGTAGGTTTGAGGTTTGGGTAGTCTAAATTGGGGGAATAAGGGGATCTTGTGAGTTATTTTTTTTATTTTAAGCACAAAATAGCTTTGGGTCACCCAACCACTGAGTTTATAAGTCAACTTATAAGCCAATCCAAACGGGCTCATATATATATATATATATATATATATATTTTTTTTATTTTTTTAACTTTTCAAAGCAAACTTTTAGTAACGCTTTAACTAAAATATCCATAAAACATAACTAAAAGTATGAGAGGCATAAGTTTTCCTTAAGGCAAACTAAAAGTTTGTCTTATAAGGCAAAGATATTTTTAGCCCTTTTTCCAAAGTACCAGGGGTATTTTTGACCCTTATATATATATATATATATATATAATTTTATTTTACTTTTCAAGGTAAACTTTTACTTAACTAAAAAGTATGCCCCAAAAACAAAAAAATATATCACGTAAACTTTTAAAAAACTTAAAAGAGCCTTAAAATAGTCTATCTAGAAAACTTTTACGGGAGCATAATTTTGGCCTTAACAAAAATATGCCCATCAAGGCATAACTAAACTATGTTTAGGAAAAATTCAACGCCTTATGGATTGGCAGATTTTTAGTTACAATATACCTTTACTTTTCTATTGTGACGATCAGGCACACATCTTATTAAATATGTGGCGGGAGTTCACCCAAAACTTCATGTATTCCCCATATAATTAACTAAACTCAAAATTTAACTTTAATTTAAATTGAATGGATCCTTCGAACCACACCCAACTCCCAAGAAAAAAAATTATCACTTTGCTTTAAAAAATGGAAAAGAGCCTAAAATACCCTAGAACTTTTACAACAGAGTTTTTTACAGTATTATTTACGGGGATGTAAAGTATACTCGGGCAAAGACCCGCGAAATATGTCTCAAACTAGCTTTTGCTCTCACCCAACTCGGGATTTCTCGCGCTGATGTTGTACGCGTTCTTCTCTTTCTTCCCCTCCTATTTTCCTTCCTTTCTCTTTTTGTGTCTAAAATTTGTACTCCCTCCTTCCTATTTTAATCATTTTCTTTAATTGGGGAAGGGTTGAATAAAAAAATTTTTTTGTCGATCTTGGATAATTTTAAAATAAAAAACTTACTAGATTAAATTTAATGAGTTTAGTTAGTTATACGGGTAACCAATTAAATAATGCTACGCTTATTTAAAGAGATGTCCATATATAAAAATAAGGTTATATTAGACCCAAAAGGTGGACGGCGAGATAATTTTTTTAAAATCATTTAGCTTATTTTTTAATTTTAAAAAAAATACCACATGGCCTTAAAAAAAAAAGTCTACCCATTTTTTTTAGTAGACTTATTCTTTTATAGTTTGATAATTTATTTTTTAGGCCCTTTTCCGTTTAAAAAAATACATCTACTAAAAAAATGGACCCTTTTGGACCTTTTAAAAAAAATTATCACATGACATTTTTAAAATTAAAATATTTAAAATTAAAACATACGCTATATGATATTTAAAAATATCACCATTTATATAAAAATAAATATATTTTCACATATACTTATTTAAATCGCAAAAAAGTTAAGTTAGATATTTTCGTCTTTTCCCTTCTTCTTTTCCCCCCTTAACTATTCACTTGCCCCCTTTATTTTGTTTCATCCATGAGAAATAACTTTTTCTAGAGAAAAACAAATCATCTCGTCTCAAAAAATTAAATTTCGCCATTTAATTTTGTTTCCGTCACTCTCTACATTTTCCCAACGGTATCAACTCTCTCATGACATAACTCGATAGACTAAGTTTCTAAATCTGGGCGTCTGCCCCTACATCTTAGGCTGAAAATGTGGAACCAAAATAAGAGGCGGTCACATGTCATGTTCGAATTTTAAAGAAATAATATATGATATATATATATATATATATATACATGTAATATATAAATGTAGTATATAATAATGATATGTCTACACGGTATAAATTTTCATCGAGGGGAACACCCTTACTGGGGTGTGGCCCCGTCACTGTCACATGTTTGTGTTTAAAATTTCATTAATGATGACGTCCCTTGTGACTTGTGAGTGTTATTTTGAGTCGGTTCCGCAAGTATTATAACAGTCGCAGGTGGCCTTTGATCATTAGACCAGTTCCAAAATTGAGTTAGCCATTCAATTTCCTTAAAAGGAACAACTATTTGGGTATTATTGTCTTTTTATCATTTATCATTGGGCGACACGTCAAAATGCCAGAAAGCAACGGAGAAACCAATGCTGAAAAAAGCAAGAAGCAAATAGCAATAATCGGTGCTGGAATAAGCGGTCTTCTTGCATGCAAACACGTACATGAACTTGGATATAATCCCATAGTCTTTGAATCCTCGAATGATATTGGTGGAGTATGGTCCAACACAATTGAGTCTACTAAACTTCAAACTCCCAAAGATTTTTACCAGTTCTCAGATTTTGCATGGCCAAAGTCAGTCACAGAGACCTTCCCTCGTCACGATCAAGTCAAGGACTATATTAACTCCTATGCTCTTCACTTCAACATCCTTTCTCATATCCAATTTAACTCCAAGGTAGTTAGCATTGATTGCTGTTGTAAGGATGATGGTGAAGAAATGCATGCTGGTTGTGATGATGATCTTTGGGGCGGCACAGGCCAGGCATTCTCTCCTAAACGCAAATGGGTTGTCACAGTACTTGATATCCTCTATCCCCTGGACCCACATAAGGTAGTTGATACTCCCTCCGCCCCATAAAATTGTCAAAGTTTAAAAAATAGAGATTTTGAATCTTCAACTTACTAAATTAAATATATATGTACTAAAATGTCCTTTGAATCTTGTGATTATAAACTTAATATGTAGAATGTTTGATTTGTCAACTTATTAAATATAGAAAAGACACTCTTTTTGGGACAGACCAAAATGAAAAGTAAGACACTTAAACCGGGACGGAGGGAATGGAGGGAGTACGATAATCTTTTTTCTTTAGTCTGTTCCTTTATATTCGTATGTTTAAGAGCACAAGTTTTGGGGTACTTTTGTTACTGCCGTGTAAAAGGAAACAGAGGAAGAAGTACTATTAGTTGTTGTGCATGCAGCATTCCATTTTCTGGGATTTAAACAATTTTTTCTAAGCCAAGGTTACCCTTTTTCTAGGATGTCTTGTGATTAACATTTGCATTTTTGTACTACTCCCTCCGTCCCAGTTTATGTGTTATAGTTTGACTAGACACAAAATTTATAAAATAAAGGAAGACTTTCGAATCTTGTGGTCTAAAATAAGCTAAATATATTTTTGTGGTTATAGATCATCTCATTAAGCGTAAAAGGTAAAGTTTAAAGTTAAATTTTTGCTAAATAAGAAAATGTATCATTCTTTTTCGGACAAACTACAAAGGAAAGTGTATCATATAAATTGGGACAGAGGAGTACTTTTTGTGGCCACTAAAGGGGTCGCTCCGGAAAACCTAATTTCTTGTAGTGGATCTTATGAAGTTATGATATTGAGATGTTTTTGCAATGGTAGGTTTATGAAGTTGATTTCGTTATCTTATGCGTTGGAAAGTTCAGTGGCCTACCAAATATCCCCCACTTTCCAGTGAATAAAGGACCGGAGGTGTTTGATGGCAAGGTTATACACTCCATGGACTATGCTAAAATTGGAAGCGTCCGTGCAACTGCAATGGTAAAAAATAAGCATGTCACTGTTATTGGATTCCAAAAATCAGCAATAGATCTTGCAACAGAAGTTGCCAGACTAAATGGTACTCCTACTTACTAGTAATTAACTGGATACACTAAGCAGATATTGCTCAAGGAACCAGTCTCAATTCTCACCATTAGATCTGTTTCCTACTAATGAGTTATTTACTAGAGATGTTTGAATTTTCAATAATTGACATGATGCAAAAATTTCCATGGTCCACTACACGAGTGCTAGCTATGCCATTCAGGACAGAGTCTACTATAGTTTGTGGCAGACTTCTTTGGACTGATAAAGGGCTTTACAACTGTTTATTTTCAGGAGTGGAACATCCATGCACTATGCTATTTAGGACCGTACATTGGACAGTATCCGAAGGCTTTTTGAAAACCTCTTTTCGGAATTTGAATAGATTCTCAGAATTAATGATCCACAAGCCCCGTGAAGGATTTTTCCTGTGGTTGTTGGCAATATTACTTTCACCTCTGGTAACTTCCTTATTTTGCCTCGCAATGCTTTAGTCGATCTAATGATGTGCTAGTCTGAATCTATTTCAGCCCCAGTGAATTCTACCTGTGTTTTGCTTTTAGCATTGTGTAACAACTGATTGTTTTGCTTCTTAATATCAGCTCTGGATATTTTCAAAGTTTGTGGAAAGTTATCTCAAATGGATATACCCATTGAAGAAGTACAATATGGTTCCAGAACACGGCTTTCTTAGACAGATATCTTCTTGCATGTTCACAGTCTTGCCAGCTGATTTCTACAAGAGGGTTGAAGAAGGGAGCCTCATCTTAAAGAAGTCGAAAGGTTATTGCTTCTGTAAAACTGGACTCATCATCGATGGGGAGGAATATCGTCCACTGGAAACAGATGTTGTCATCTTTGCAACTGGATACAGAAGCGATGATAAGCTTTGTGATATTTTCACCTCAACCAATTTTCAGAAAGGCATTGTTGGCTCTTCAGCTCCCTTTTACCGCGAGTGCATACACCCGCATATTCCACAGCTTGCGATACTTGGATATTCTGAGAGCCCTTCAATACTATACACCACTGAGATGCAGAGCAGATGGCTAGCTCATTTCATTGCAGGAAAATTTCAGCTACCAACAATAATGGAAATGGAAGAAGATGTCCTGAGATGGGAGAAGTGTATGCAACGTTATGCTTGTGAATACTACAAAAGATCCTGTGTGAGTGTGTTGCTACAAATATACTGCAATGATCTGCTATGCAGGGACATGAATTTGAATCCCAGAAGAAAGAAAAAACTGCTGAGTGAACTCTTTGCCCCTTATAAGCCTTCTGATTACCAAACATCTATTTAGTTTCAGCACAACAATGTTCTGTCAACTGATCTTTACTGTACCAACTGCCTAACGTAACAAAGAAAATAAGAAGGGCCAAAGTAGAACATGAGGCGATTTTCTTGAACTGTTAGTTTCATAATATTCTTTGTTCCCTAGAACATTAGGTTTTTCTTTTTTCAATGAATGGAAATGTAGTTTCTTACTTGGACCTGCTCATGTTATAAGGCTAAAACCTAATATGGTTACAAATTGTGGCTTGGAGTGTTCTCTGATTTACTATTATCCATGTAATCGAATGGTCTATTGGCATCTAAGTAGGAGTATTTTCCTTTTTTCGCAATTATTAGTTGGATTTTTCTTTATTATTTTGTTTCTGCTGTCAAAGGAAAATATGATAGTTCAATGCCAGTTCCAAGTAAATATAATAGTTCAATTATTAGTTAACACAGTATCAGATGCAGAATGGACCTTGTCAGATGGATGGTCTTCAAGTTTCAATGAGGCAAAGAGCTCTCTGAGGCAACTTCACAAGTCTTGGATCTCTGCTTCTGTGATCTGATGTTGGTTATGAAACGAGCAGTTGGGAAAAGAAATTGTGGACAAGGAAGATAACATGCTCACAGAAACAGAGTCCAAGAGTTTAGAAGTTGCCTTAGAGAGCTCATCGACAATAGTGCACTCACAACATTGTCGAAACGAAGGAAGCTAAAATATAAAGATGCTGAGGTTTTGTTTGGGAAAAAGACGGTAATTGTCATTCATTATTAGTTCAGAGTTGAGTGTTTTAGGAGTATCATTATTGAATCCCAAAGGTGCTCTACCAAATTCATGGTGACGCACCTTTTAAATTTTATGGGCATGAATGAATATCCAACTGCTTCTTGCTACTATTTCTTTGTTTTCCCTATTAACTCTTTCCACTGCCATTATGATTTGTTTTGAGATTGTTTTTCATTTCTCTATTTGTTGCATTGAGAACTTTCCGAGTTCAAAACAAAGCAACTGCATTCATGATCCTTTTCTTTATTTTGAGTCTCCATGAAGCAAGGGGATGTGAATTCTATATAAGGTTGAATGTTCAATATAGTGAGTGGAGCAGTGGAATTCTGTGGTCTAATGTATTAATGGAAATTGTGAAGCACTAGCAGAAGCTGAAGAAGTCACTGATAGGAGCAGTGGATATAGTCCAACAGGTGCATAAATTCTATTGGGCTGAGATTTGTGATTCATGCTGGACTTGTTAGCCCAAATCAAACAGGTAACAACAGCAAATTATCCTTCATTTGTGAGATTTATCAGGTGCTATTCTTGTGCAATTCTAACGCTGTTTTTCCTGATGTTTTGGTGCAATGCTGGTGCAGAATCTGGTGCAAGTATGCTGCAACTGGTTCTCTTTTTTGCTGGTGAACATGAAAATCTTTCTCAAGATTCTAAAGACTTGGCTCTTTGTAAATGGAAAAAGTTGTCATGAAATGTATTTCGTCCGATCTTGCCTTAGTGCTATTTATATCTTAATGAAGAAATTTATATTTCATCTTAAGATTATTGCTAAATGTGTAATATCTCATTCTCAGATGTATAATACATCTGCACAAGCAGCATGTACAATATTTTTCCATCGCCATAAAAAGAACAAAGATTCTCAAGCTATATATTAAAAGCTTTAAAGCCAACTCCTCAATAAATAAAAACCAAATATATCCCATTATTTGTACTAACATCCATTACATACTAAAATGAAAAGGTACATTTCCTTATATTAAGGCAACAACATGTGATCGCGTTTAAAATGTCATATTTACATGTTATAACAGCAAAAGAACACAAACTATTAGCCAAATGAAACTCTCGCAAGGCTTTTTCATCTTCATTTTTTTCTCCAATCCGAATCCTTGCAATTTCGTGCTCTGCTGGTAGTTGAAGTTAGGATTTGGAACTTAACAGTTGGATCTTCAAAGAATCCCCTTTGCTAACTTTGGGCAGAGTTTCTGTATACCACAACTGATTATAATTCCATTGTTACTTTAAAGTACAGCTCCAGGACTATGCATAAGATTATTGAAAAGCCATTTATCCACTTCCTTTTTGGTTTTAAATGTTAGAACCTGTACAACAAAGGCAGACAAGTTTTAAACTTTTAATAATGCCTCAAATCAAAGAAGTAATGGTAATAGAAAAATAACAGGATATATGCACACACAAAAAATACTAGACAATTTGATATATATCTTTCTTCATCCAACCTTCATTATATTAACTTGATAACTATGGTTCCTAATACAACATCATTGTTCACAATACAGATTAATGTGATTAGTTCACTAGAAAATTGGTACAGACCATAAAAACGTAATGTAATTGCAATAGAATGATTAGAAGTTCTTGGAGGAGCTTTTAAAATATGAGTGAAGATTTAGTTATGCACGATTTAAAAAACAAACGGCAGTTTGAGTGAGCAGGGGAAAATAACACACTATGCCTATTTGGAGAAAATATTTGACAAACCGGCGTCATATTCTAATGGGTACTTAAAATTTTTAATATTTTCTAAATTAATAAAATAAATATATATGTGTAAAAAAAAATTAAAATTATATAAATAAAAAAGAATTATTATAAAAATGTATATATTTATTATTAACATGCTAACATATGCATTATACAATAACATGACTATGATGAAACATAATTAGAGTTGAAAAAATTTGGGATTTGAAACATGATTTCCTAATAAAATTAGAAAAAATTTGATAAAATTTTGTAAAAAAAAAAATAAAAGTTATTGATATATTTTAAAACCTAAAACTAGATATATTGATTAATACATTTCATTATTATATTAAAGAATAGTTAGAGTCTTCATGTTAAACAGCTTTTTATCTAAAGTTTAGATTGATATCAAAAGAAATTCTAAAACTAAAAACTATCTTGAAAAAGATAAATTGAAGATTATGCTAAGAAAATCTTGAAGAAAATAAAGTGGGTTTTATGTTTATAAAAAAAAAATGCAAACATGGAAAATAAAAAATAAGGCTACGTGGATGTAGTATTTTATGTTGGACTATATCTCATGAGATGAAATCATGTGCAAACGTGCTCCTAAGTGTGTTTTTGAGCTTTTTAAGGACTACTTTTTGTGGCGTTTGAGAAAGATAAAAAATGCTTTTCTTTCACTTACTTTTAGGCCAAAAAATTACAAAAGTAAGCTAAAAGAAAAACCATGAGTATTACCTACATATGACTTTTAGCTTCTAGCTTATAAGCTGTTTTTGAAAATTCAATCCAAACACCCTCTAATTCTTGAAACATAGTGGGACTATAGTGCTCCATGAAAAAATAGAGGGATTACTTTTAAGTCTAAACCCAAAGAACAGGGATAGTTTTGAGCTTTTTCTCTTATATAAAATACACTACTGAGTTTTTTCCTTTCTCACTCCCGGTCGAAAAAGCAAACCCTCCCTGTGCTTCCACCTGCGTGTCTTTTTCCACCAATTTCAGTAAGTTTCTTAGGTTCCACCAAGAATTACTTTTTACATTTTTTTCTTTTTCTGTATGAAGTAAAAATACTCTCTCCCTTGCAAAATTCTTCACTTCCAAATCTTCCAGTCTGTCTCCATTTGCATAGTGAAGATAGAAAAAAGAAAGAAAAAAAAAAGAGGCTTTAAAATTTCAGTAATTTACTTCAATGAGTTTAAATACAGATTTCTATTTTTTTTAAATATTTTTTTTGAGTATTTTCTTGAAATGGGGTGCTAATAGTTGCTCTATGTCGTCTAGTTATTATCTGAGCTTCCATTCATGGCTTGTGTTTACCTATTTTTTCAACTTCCAATGCTGCAATTTATATTGTTCTGACTATTATTTAGCTTCCAGGAGAATGGGGTTTTATATTGGACATAAGATGGGAAGCAATCCACCATTGAGAAATTATTAAAAGAATAATCTTTTGTTGTTGTTAATATTATCAGAGTTTATATTTTGCTTCAGGATGTAATGCCTATTACTTTTTTTAGATTGGTTTGCACATATAAATCGAAAAGATGAATAAAGGATATAGCCCAAGATAGACATGCTGTTAATCTTTCTTCCAGTATATGATTCTTTCATTCTCATTATTATCATTAGTTTTAGTTTCCTATGTTTCTTGATTGTTCTTCAGAAGTAAATTGTGTTTGTGCATTTGCTGAAATTTTCAAACGTTGTGCTGAAATTTGATTTGCTTTAGCCCTATGTTGCATTACTGCCTACACTTGTGTCTTTGAAACTGTCTTTCAGAGAACATATCGGAAACAACTATTCTATATATCAAGCTATGTCAATAAATCAATCAGCTATGCCTTAATTCCAAACTAGTTGGGGTTGGACATATCAATCTTTATGTAGTTTTACCATTTTACTGTAAGACTCCTCTTTTATCCGGGTGTCGATTAGCTACACATATCAGGCCCCTATAAGACTGCCAAATTGTTACTGGGTGATGTGAGAATGTTGTCACAACTTTGTATGAAGTCTGAACTGATACGTGTGTTTGATCATATGAGTTCGAAAAAATACATTTTACGTTTCTTATGTAGTTGTCTAGATTCATCTGCATATAAGCATGTATCTTAGACTAGCGATTCAGAGATGAATCGGGACACGTATCTAAGGTTGGAAACTTGAAAGATTAATGTTCTGTTTCGAAGAAGACCAAAAGGGAACATGATACTGGATTACAATCCAAACGTCAAATGAGGAAATATTCTGTGTTACTTATGTTTATGGATATTTGGCTATATGAAAATATATAAGGTTCACTTATATCGCTGTTGTTACCATAATTGGATCAATTATGGCAGGATAAGGATCTACTGATTCTTGTCATTGGCCTGAAAGATCTCCTTTACTATTTTCCTTTAATACTCTGTTGATATCTTAGAAGTCATTGTATTTCAGAGTTCAAATTTGTCAAGTAAATATACATTATTATTTTGTTACTACACGTGTGATGACAGTGTGATATGGCCTGTCTAAGTTTCTGAAGATTATGGTATGAATCTGATAACTGAAAACCGTTAGCCTCAAACAAATAATTTTCCGCCGAGTTATAAAAGGGACTACTACATCTGCAACTTTTTTTTTTTTTCCTTTGATTTTCCTATGGGAAAGAAGAAAAAATCAACTGTAAGCAAAATAAGAACTCGGATAACTTCACACAGTTGGGTTGAGGTTTTGGAAGTACTTCCCATTTCCCATTCTCTTTCCTATGTACCAACCAACCATTTCTGTATGTCTTGCTTGTTTTATTCTAATTTTTGAAGTTCAAATCCTTCATTCTCACTGAACAGAAGGATAGTAGGGTCACTCATTTTGTTTGAATTTAACATTTTCTTTCATTCGTATGGTTGGATTATCACTGGTTGGTAAGTCTTATTGCTAAGACATCGTATTTCTATAGAATGGCTGCTGCCAATGGCTCAAGTGACCTGTCTTCAGAGATGGAGGTGGATGCCTTTAGACGTCTTTTCCCTTTGCGCTATCATGAGCAGCATCTTCTTAAATCTGTCCGACCTGATGCCCGAAAGCTTGGAAGTGCTAGAGATACAACACTTGCACTTGGTTTGACGAATCATCATTTCAACTGATCAGTTATTATGTTATCTTTTCTCAAGAGTTTTTAAACTTATATCTGTATTTTCATTGCAGGTGCCGTTGCCTCTGCTGATGGATCAACTGGCTTGGCTCCACTGTAAGTGTATCCTTTATCGATTGCTTCTTAGTAAGGAGCTTTTCGAATTGCTTTCTGAGTTGATTGGTTATCTTGCATCAATCGAACGATGCTGGCTGCCATCAAATTGGAAGTCATGACACCAACAGTGGAATGTCCAGATGAGGGATCCATTTGAAAAAACCTCTCATTTCCCAGCTCTATTATTTTATTACCCATATAGTTTCTGCTTATATATATGATTATAATTGTGATTGCAGCTATCGAATTTCACATGCCTCCCATTTGTTCTCCCCTGGTTCGGCCTGGTAGGCCTGCAGAGGCAGCATCAGTAATTTCAAAGCAGCTGTCAGACACTATCATGAAGTATGTAATAATAGCTTGCAGATGCCCCAAACTTGGTGTCTAAATTTTTTTTTTCCCGTCATCATCTTTTCGTTATGTTAGGTATTTTTATACTGACCATGCCATATGCTAATTACTGTTTTGTTTTCATAATTTTCTGAACCTCTGATAATCTAATACAACAACACAAGTTATATTTATGGTCCAACTAGACCACTTATGATCTCGTAGCAAACATAACAATCTATTTGGGAAAATACTCCTGCTTCAGGCATCTTGTCCGTATTTTCAGTCTTCATGGGGGTTTACTTTTTAAATAAACAATAGTAGCTATTATTACCTGAAGAAGTTTCTGAAGAACTTTACATCACAAGAGTGAGGGTTTCTTCTCTATGGACTAGTACGATATTGCTAGATGACCAGAAGCAGCTTCTGGAAGAACTTTACGTTACAACGGAGAGTATTCTTCTTCTGCTATCTCCCATGAGAATAAACTTGCATGAATCGTTGCTTTCCCTAGAAGTTTTTGGAAACCATGCCTCAATCCCACATTAGTTGGTGGTCGACCATATGAACGTTCTGAATCCATTCGCTCTGTCTGGAACTTAGTCATATCTGTTGTGCTGAAAATCTTGATTTGCTTTAGCCTTATGTTGTATATTCTGCCTACACTTGTTTTGTCTTTCAAAACTGTCTTTCGGTTGTGTATATATATTTTGGGTGTGTGTGCCGGAAACAACTATTCTATATATATATATATAGCCAGATTTGTCAATAAATCAGATCAGATTTAAGCTCTGGTTGTTGATTCCAACCATTCTATTGTAAATGTAGGGTAAGAGAGATATTTTGAGAGTTTAGCTTATGTAGTTTTACCATTTTGTTGTAGACTCCTCTTTTTCCTCTTGGTGTATTTGTTGAAGACATTAATTAAGTAAACACATATCAGGCCTTTTATAAGACTGCCAAATTGTTACTGGGTGATGTGAGAATTTTTTTTCACTTTCTGGTAAGTATGCCTGTACAATCTCCTTAATGAGCATTTGAAATGTTTGTGTTTGATGATTGACTTGAGTTGTGCTTGGTTGGAAAAAGCTGCATGGATTTACTGGTAAGTGGTTATGTAGTTGTTTTCTTGCGAAGATTCTCTCTCCTCTCTCTGCTTTCTCTCTCCTCTCTCCAACGGTAACATCTCCTCCCTCCTCCCACTCGCCATTCAGAGATGAATCGGGACACGTATCTAACGCCGGTTGGAAACTTTTCCTCTCTTTCCTTTTCTTCTTCCCCTCTTCTTCTAATGTTCTCCTTTTCCCCTTTTTTAGAAGCCCTGGCGCTGGAACATGATACTGGATTTTTTTACATTTTCCAAACGTCTCTTTCTCTCCTTTTTTTTTTCTTTTTGTTTTTCTTTTCTTGTTCCCCCTTTCTGGATGTTTCAGGTCTCTGTGAAAATATATAAGGTTCAATTATATCGCTCCGACAGTTACTATAATTGGATCAATCAATTATGGCAGGATAAGGATCTACTGATTCTTGTCATTGGCCTGAAAGATCTCCTTTGCTATTTTCCTTTAATAGTCTGTTGATATCTTAGAAGTCATTGTATTTCAGACTTGAAATTTGTCAAGTAAATAAACATTATTATTGTGTTACTACACGTGTGATGACAGTGTCATATGGCCTGTCTAAGTTTCTGAAGATTATGTTATGAATCTGATAACTGAAAACCGTTAGCCTCAAACAAATAATTTTCCGCCGAGTTATAAAAAGGGACTACTACATCTGCAAGTATAGAAATGGGGTTTTTTTTTTTCCTTTGATTTTCCTATGGGAAAGAAGAAAAAATCAACTGTAAGCAAAATAAGAATTCAGATAACTTCACATAGTTGGGTTGAGGTTTTGGAAGTACTTCCCATTTCCCATTCTCTTTACTATGTACCAACCAACCATTTCTGCATGTCTTGCTTGTTTTATTCTAATTTTTAGTTCAAATCCTTCATTCTCACTGAACAGAAGGATAGTAGGGTCACTCATTTTGTTTGAATTTAACATTTTCTTTCATTCGTATGGTTGGATTATCACTGGTTGGTAAGTCTTATTGCTAAGACATCGTATTTCTATAGAATGGCTGCTGCCAATATACCTGTCTTCAGAGATATATATATGCGCTATCATGAGCAGCATCTTCTTAAATATATGCCCAAAGCTTGGAAGTGCTAGAGATGCAACACTTGCACTTGGTTTGACGAATCATCGTTTCAACTGATCAGTTATTATGTTATCTTTTCTCAAGAGTTTTTAAACTTATATCTGTATTTTCATTGCAGGTGCCGTTGCCTCTGCTGATGGATCAGCACTGGCAAAGATTGGCTCCACTGTAAGTGTATCCTTTATCGATTGCTTCTTAGTCGCTGTATAGGAGCTTTCACTCGAATTGCTTTCTGAGTTGATTGGTTATCTTGCATCAATCGCAGACGATGCTGGCTGCCATCAAATTGGAAGTCATGACACCAACAGTGGAATGTCCAGATGAGGGATCCATAGGTGAAAAAACCTCTCATTTCCCAGCTCTATTATTTTATTACCCATATAGTTTCTGCTTATATATATGATTATAATTGTGATTGCAGCTATCGAATTTCACATGCCTCCCATTTGTTCTCCCCCTGGTTCGGCCTGGTAGGCCTGCAGAGGCAGCATCAGTAATTTCAAAGCAGCTGTCAGACACTATCATGAAGTATGTAATAATAGCTTGCAGATCCCCAAACTTGGTGTCTAAATTTTTTTTCGGTGACCCCGTCATCATCTTTTCGTTATGTTAGGTATTTTTATACTGACCATGCCATATGCTAATTACTGTTTTCTTTTAAGAATCTTAATTTTCTGAACCTCTGATAATCTAATACAACAACACAAGTTATATTTATGGTCCAACTAGACCACTTATGATCTCGTAGCAAACATAACAATCTATTTGGGAAAATAAACTGCTTCAGGCATCTTGTCCAAAAAAAAAAAAAAAATGTAACTTCAGTCTTCATGGACAAATACTATTTGCTAAATAAACAATAGTAGCTATTATTACCTGAAGAAGTTTCTGAAGAACTTTACATCACAAGAGTGAGGGTTTCTTCTCTATGGACTATTACGAGATTGCTAGATGAGAGAAGCAGCAAGAAAAGAAAAGAAAAAGAAAAAAAAAGGAGAGAGAGATTCTTCTTCTGCTATCTCCCATGAGAATAAACTTGCATGAATTGTTGCTTTCCCTAGAAGTTTTTGGAACTTAATCATCATTCAATCAACCATGCCTCAATCCCACATTAGTTGGTGGTCGACCATATGAACGTTCTGAATCCATTCGCTGGAGAGAGGAGAGAGAGAACTTAGTCATATCTGTTTATTTTCCTGGTGATATGAAAATCTCTCTAGGTGCCATATGTCTGTGTGATAGCCTTGTCGGCTTGTATATGTCTGTTGGATACTGTTGGTTTTGTACGATCAAAGCAGCCTCGTTGGCTTGCTCAGTTGTGTATATATATTTTGGGTGTGTGTGCCAGTTCAGACGAGACAGTCAGTATTTATATATATATATATATCCAGATTTAGTCATTATCAGTTTAAGTTGGGGGTTACTCCCCAGAGTTTCAGATTTAGAGAAAGAAGTATCTCTGGTTGTTGAGTAAGTCTAACCATTCTATTGTTTTCCTAAATGTAGAAGTGGCCACGCCGGGGGTGACGGGGATTAGGAATGAGAGATATTGGAAGACAAGATGCGAGAGAGTTTAGCTGTCATAGAGACACGTTGTTTTCCCTTCCTGTTGTAGCTGTGTCTTTCCTCTTGGTGTATTTGTTGAAGACATTAATTAAGTAAATAAAACGTGCTCTTTCTAATAGCTTAAGCTTTTAGATGAGATGGTCACACATTTCAACAGTATCTTCTTAATTTATTTTTTTTCACTTTCTGGTAAGTATGCCTGTACAATCTCCTTAATGAGCATTTGAAATGTTTGCAGTTCTGGCATGATTGACTTAAAAGAGTTGTGCTTGGTTGGAGGAAAAGCTGCATGGATGGCCTACCTGGTAATGTGGGGATTTCACTGGGTTGTTGTTGGTTGTTGTTGTTGTTGTTATCTTGTTTTCTTGCATTTTTCCCATGGTCGGTAGAAAAAGAAAAGTTTTTCCCTTAATTGTACGTTAGTTGAAGTGTTAAATCGTCAGAATTTGCAACAATGGAAATCCTTGGTGTATCTAGGTCACCATTTTCAAATATGTTAATCCACAATGCCGTCCCTCAACACGTAGATTTGGACTATACATTTTTCACTTATTCATCTTTGGACTTCAAATCTTGCCACCTTTATTTTTTCATTTTATGCTAATACAAATGGTTTTAGATCGTAGGACTAGTACTTGGTATTTATTCTTATGGCATATAATATTTACAGGACATATACTGTTTGGATGCTGACGGTGCCCTGTTTGACACTGCATTACTATCTGCAGTTGCTGCCTTTTCGCATCGTAAGTTTGTTATTGCTTGGATTTTTGAAGTATTCCTGTAATCATTACTCGTCCCATGACAGACAACAGTATTGTACTTTATATCCCGTCTCTAGTTTTGAGATTGGAATTGGACCACATGTTAAAACGAAATTTGGGAATAAAGGTTTTCAATATCAAAGGTGAAAAAGGGTAAGAAAGGAAGATTGTTTTTGTGATGATGGCAGAAAATACTTATATTATCAACAGGTAACGGCAAATGCTTCACCAATAAGAAAGAAGATGAAAAGAAAGAGGACCAGCTGCCCGCACACATTATTAGACCAATTAGCAAGTATGTTAAAGGAGCAAAACTGTCCAATCTCTGCAACCATCTGGCCTGTATATACCATGTAACCTTGAGGAAAAGGCCAGTCTTGAAGAGAATAAAAAGAAAAAGGGGATGAACTGTTCTTAGTTTAAGCAATATGTCAAAAGAGCAATCTTTACCACTTAGATTTGGTTTGTTAAAGGAATATCATGCAATAAACTTATGAAGCCATTCTTGAGAAGTGATGAAGGGATGAAGAAGAGTGTACATGTTAGGTGCAGTCATGTGATTTTATTTTAATTTAGTTAAGGTTGCAACCATCCCAGGAGGTCAATTGCTCCTTTTTTTTTTTTTGAATGAGAGACGGTGCTTTTCCACTAAAGTGTTCAAATTGTCTGCACTGAGTTATTTATAGCTGTACGTCATTAGTTTGGAAAGAAGATTATTAAATTATCAGGTAATTTTACAAAGAAATTGGATTTCTTGCAGTGAACATTCCAGTAGTGTCTTTGAATGAAGATGGGCGAATAGTTCTTGTTTCTGAGGACAATGTCGGATTGAAATTGGAGAAGGAGCCTGTCAATACAGAGAAAAGAAAACTTAAATTGAACTCTCCACCATTCTCCTTAACATGCTTACTTCACAAGAACTACATCCTAGCAGATCCTACAGCAGAGGAAGAATCTATTATGGAAACAGTTGTAACTGTGGTATTGGATTCGTCTTACCAGCTTGTTTCACTTTATAAACCAGGTGGACCAGTTCTTGCCCATACGTCAGTCATCCAGGTTAGTTTGCATCATAATGCTAGTGCTTTTCTAAATGGGCAGCAAGGTTTCTTTTTCTTTTCTTTTTGAATAAGACACTTTTTTTTTTTTTCTTATTTTCTTACCCCCCAACAAATGTGATGGAATGAGCATACATTTGGGTCTGGCTTCTGAAATACCCCACTTAAAAGTTAACTGCATAATGACGTGGAAGATCTTCAATTAAATAAGTCCCTCTCTAACCATGGGCCTGACGTTTTCTGGCATTGTGCTTCAAAAGGTGATCAAACCCGCTAATGGGGCATCATTAGGAGGAAGAGTTTCAAATTTTAATCAGTTTATTACAGTGATAATAGATATACACGCTACTAATTATGTAAGAACTAGTGTAAACAAAAGAAACATGATAAATAGAAAGTGAGACTCAGAAGCAAAGGAGAGATACTCATTGTTGTGAACCCTTCACCTCCAATCTATGGTTGAGAGTTCCAGTTACCAAGAGACAAAGTGGGGAGGTGGCCACTCATAGAGGGCTAAGGTGGAGCGGGTTAACATGTTCCGTTTGAGTTGAGTATTTCAAATTTTATGTCATTATGTACATACTAATACTGATCAGTTATCTTTTAGTTTTCAAGTTTTATGTCGTAAACTCTCTCTCTCTCTCTCTCTCTCTCGGAGAAAGGGGTGGAATGGGGCTGTGTTGGGGGAGGAGTCAAGAGTTTGGTGGTATTGTTCTTTATGTACCTAGTGCAATTTTAAAAAGGAAAACCACTGAAACTTGCATACTCTTCTAAAAAATACAAAAGAAAAGAAAAAAATCCCTTGAACAAAAAGTTCCATACTTTGGAAGATTATATTACTGAGCTGCAGGAAGTACCAATTGATCTTGGATACACTTTTGAACTTACGTTCTGTGGTTCCTTATTGATCTGCATGATGTGCAATAGTTCCTATGATATTCCTGCAAAAATTGATTCAAAGATTCTATCTTGACCACTTTTTTACAAGACCGGATACACTTTTTAACTTGCTTTCATGGTTCCTTATTGGTCTGCAATGGTTCCTAAGATATTCCTGTAATATTAGTTCAAAGATAATATCTTGACCACTTTCTTATAAGATTGGAGACACTTTTCAACTTGCAGTCCGTAGTTCCTTATTGATCTGCATAATCTAAAATGGTTACAAAGATATTCCTGTAAATACTTTAGTTCAAAGATTCTAGCTTGACCACCTTTTACAAGAAATGTTCATCATGTCTTCAGGATTGCGTCGCGCTGGCAAGGCGCAGAGTGAAAGAGCTTCAGAATGTCTTGAATGAAGCTATTTCTGCTATGGAGGTAGACTGAAGAAAGGATTCCCTTGCACCATAGCATTCAACATGCAGCTGGTTTTGTCTTTATGATTACCTGAACTTACTGAAAAATGCATTAGAAAAAGGTAGCTCTGGTAGCCATGGCTGCAAGTTCAATTTTGGTTAGCCATTTCTCAATGGGAAATGCATATATAGTTGTTACTTATTAGTAGTTTTTTAATCAGGTAATATAACATATTATTTGTTAGTTTTCTTAGTTGTTTCATTTCGATCGTTGGCCTCAAGCGCGATGGGCACATCTATATTATCAGAAATTTTTGCTGGTTGTCCTTTTTTGGGACAACTGTTTAGTAAACAACCTCTTTTTATTTCTTTTGCAATTTATGGTCTAAAGATCTCTTTTGAGCAAACTGAAAATCTTGTGAAAAAATGTTAGATTACAGTCTAAAATTTTTTAAGTTATTGCAAATGTTAGAAGATAGGCTAATGTTTTTTCTGCAAGAGTTGAACAATATTTGAGCAAATATTAGAGACAACATTAGATCAGAGTCTAATGTTGCCTGGCAAGGTAATATTTCAGGGGATATATTTGCACTACTTTTAAAAATAAGGACGTAATCTAAATGACGTCCCAAAAACTGACAATTGCATGTCTTTTCTTTTCCATGATTAATTTTCAAGTAAAATTAGAAAATGTGAATTGATCTTTTAAAAGTTAAATTCGTATGTGGGTAGTTCTATAGAATACAGGTTTTCGCATTTAATGAGTATTTAAAATTTCCTTCAAGATTTGTTAATTTGACTCTTAGAAGCAAAGGACCTTCAGATTAGGCATGTGTTAATAAGTAGAGAATAATAGCCATAGTGTAGTGCCTTCCCACTATGCAATAGCTTGGTGTTTTCTTTTTTCGACTTTCATCTCATTTTTTGTTGGTCGGAGACAGTAGATATTCCGTGAATTAATTGAGGTCTACGTAAGTTGTTTAGATATGATCGGTAACAGGTAAAATTGACAAATAATCACTTTTCAATTCCTATAATGGAAAAATAATTACTGTCGTGGAGTTTTAAATTCTATAAATGAAACTAGTTTGGAGTTTCACTTGTGAAATTTAGAACTATATGATAGTGACTATTTTTCGAAAAGTGGCCTGTAAGAGCTATTTTTTACATATTTAGATTGAAGATAACTAGTAAATGAGCACTCATTGTCTTTGATTTAAAATATAAAGAGCTGAACCTTTTCTAAGAAAAAGACATTTATATTGAGTTCAAATCTTTCTCATTGAGAAGTAAGAACCAAGAAGCAAATGTCCACCTAATTACTAATTTCTTTAACATAATTATGGATTCTTTGAGTTTTGTTGGCTAAAAATGGACAAAATTATACGGAGTAGTAATTGACGGAAGGAAGCTATAGATTTTCAACTTTTCATTATTTCGTCTCATAATTATACAGGGAATACAATCACACGGGACATTCAGTTTGATAATAAACAAAATGACTGAGAGAAATTTACTAATTTGAAATCAACTAATTTGAAATGATACTTTGAACAATACAATCGGTTCAATGCTAAGAATTTTAAAGATGGAATAAGTAGAGACTAAATTCTGATGTGTCACATAACAAACATGTATAAAACTCAAAGAAATAGAGTCTTTTATAATCTCTTAAACCTTTATATGCTCTATATAGTCTATGGCTTCCAAAAGCTCATCAGGATTGAATTCTTTAGGTAAGTAATAATCCATTCCAACTTGAAAAATCTTATCTGTTTTTTCCTTTTCCGTATGTGCTGTACAAGCTATGATAGGAATTCGAATTCCATAATGTGCCTCTTCTTCCCTAATGCATTTGGTTGCTTCAAATCCATTCATCCCCGCCATCTGCCAAAGAACAAAATAACAAGGATATAAGTAATATCCTATATACTGATAGTGTAAAAACATTTTTACACTATCAGGTCATCCAAAGGATATTACATGTAAGGTGTTTCATGTGAGATTTGTAATATTAAAAATGAGATAGGTTACCTGCTACAACATGTAAAAGGTGACATAATTATGTATTTCTTACAATGTCGGTGTATGCAGCTTAAATCTATAAGTTATATGTCTCGACAACAACGTAAATAAATTTTACACCAGCAGTATAGTTAACTTGCTATAGTAAGTTATCTGCTCTATGTTGCAAGTTACCAGATGTGGCTTGCTATAAGCAATTAGGTAGTTATTTATAGGTTAGCTTAACCTGAAGGTATAAAAAATTGTATATTGTCGACGTACAGGACGTAAACTCAGCAAACAACAAATTCAAATCTCACACAAACACTGTTTTAGTTAGGATGATAGCACTATAGGTTCCTCAGTTATCGGTAAATTCAGATTTTGTGATATATGACTCAACACATTTAATCTCAATTGAAGTCCTTTTCAACCTATGTTTCTCGGATCCTCCAAATCTGTTGCATCCGTGCCTGATCCTCCAAATATTATCCATTTTGGCGGATTTTGAGAAGGATGTGACGATATTTTTGGAGGATCCGAGCAACGTAGTTTTCAACCAGAAGAATGAATATGAATCAAATCTTACCTCACAATCCATGAGTATGTAGTCAATTATCTGGCTTTGATCTCTAAGGCCTTTGCATACGTGAGCTAGAGCTTCTTTACCATTTCCACAAGTGTAAATAGTTGCACCAAGCTTAGAAACCTTGGCATTACAAACCTTAAGTTGTACTCTATCATCCTCTACTACCAAGATTCTCTTTCCTGTTAAAGGTAGTTTCTTACTAGAACTTCCACTAACATCAATAGCAACATCTTGTATCGGAGTAGTCTGATTCTTGATTCTTGAATTTCTTTCATCCTCTACTTCTTGTGTTATGGTTGGTGAAATTGCACCACCAAACTCTGGTACAAGTCCGAGGACACGATATAAACGAGATCCATGTAATGGTTTTGCCATGACTACATCTGTTGAAGGTAGCTTATCCTTATCTACGCCTGGTTTAACGAGCCAGACAACTCGAAGGGACACATTCTTGGGGAAGCCCTTTTGGAAATCATCCATAGCACGACTTATTTCTCGAAATTGCCCAACACTTGTGTCGATTATGATTAAGATGAATCTTACAAGTGAACCCTTAGGATTAAGTCCTCTACCCCTCTTGTGAAAGTATGTGATATGATCATCATCTGTTCCATCTAAAGCACTGAGGGGAATTTCCTTTGATTGGAAGTTGATTAATTTCCTTTTCAGCTTCCAAAATTGCTCGTGTCGATTCACAATGTGTACCTTCAAGCCTATGTTCATCATGAATCTATGAAGAACTCTGCTTCTTTCCTCCTCTTTAATGAAAAGAATAACATTGGATCTTTCTGGTTTCTGATGGCTAGTGATACTATTATTACTACTTGGTGTTGAATGATAATAGGAGTCACTAGATATATAGCCTCCTAATTGACACTCCAAATCTTCTTCTCTTGAATATTTAACACTAATTTCTTGTTGTTCTTGATCTTGAGGCTCACATGCTATGAGAAAAATGTTGAATCGAAAGCAAGTGCCCTTCTCGCGAATTTCCTTGTCGATGATACTTATTTCACCTCCCATTAAGCGAACCTAAAAAAAACAAGAATGCAACATGAGATATGGGGTAATAAGTTCATTAAATTCTTTATGAAGCAAATCCTGTAATGCATGTGGAGTGGAGTCAATTCAAGAACATACATATGCAAGGCTTTTTGCTTTAGTATACACTTGCTTACATGTAGTTGAACGAATTCTTGTGTTACATAGTGCTTTCATAAATATCATTTTCAAGTGGATGGATTGATAGAGAAACAAGAAAAAAAGATAACAGTAAAAGAGCTCACATGATACTAATTGCAAAGTAAGGGATTTGTATGCTCTATATAGCTATGTTACTCACACTCTTCAACAATACTATCGATTGCGTGTTGCATTCTCCCATTTCTGGAGGATCCGACACGGGTGCTACAACATTTTTGGAGAGTTCAAGCAACATATGTGTATAGTATCTATAAAACTAGATGGTCACTAATAAGATTGACCCCATATATAGAATGCACATGTAGGCAGTTACTAACTCTAAATTCTGAATTCGCTACTGTATGTAGTGTATAGTAAAAGGAACACGTACCAACGACTGAATAATGCCAAGGCCTAAGCCAGTGCCTGTTTGTCCATCTGTCTCGTTCACTTGAACATAATTCTCAAAAACTGAGTTCTGTTTCTCTTTAGGAATTCCTTTCCCAGTATCATCCACCTCGAATACGAATTCCACACAGTTGGGATCTTGCAGGACTTTGTTCAGTACTTGCAATTTTTCTGAATCTGCTACATCATTCTGTAAAAGAAAACACGACATACAACCAATAGAACTAATTGTATTAGGAGCAAGATTGGAACTTTGATCAGAACCAGCTTTTCGAGCCCAAACTCGAAGAGAAATATGTCCCTCTGAGGTGAATTTAACTGCATTATCCAACAAGTTAGTCAAGATGGATCTCATTTCTTTCCTATCGCCTTTAACACGAGAGAATCTTGTGATAGAAGCGTCACATGGATCTAGTAACACATCGACATTCTTCATTGCTGCTTTAGGGTAATAGATGTTGACGACATGTTCTAGCAACTCTTCCATGTCGAATTCTTCTTCTTCAAGTTGCTTCTTCCCTTCTTCAATCTTGCTTTGATCAAGAATAGAATTCAATATGTCTGAAGAATAAACAGGTCATAACATTGACATTACATACATTTCATTATGAACTTGTCAGTTTAGTTAGAGCAGATCAAATTGGTAATTAGCAATAATGTATAAGAAAAGAAACCTTTACATGGAAGAAGCGCTATACATACTACTTGCGCGCACACACATATAAGATAAACTATATCTACCCGGGCAAACTGGCCCTAAATCTTGAATCCGCCTTTTATGTGTACACAATAAAAGTATCTATGGCAACTTAACTACCCTAGCAGAAAAATTTTAATAATTTTTTTAATCATATGATAGTTCAAGATGTATCTATATGAGGACTAAAATATTGCACAAGATGCAGATTACAAAGCTAGTATAATATTTTGAACCATCTAAGTTCAGAAAGTATGCTATATATATTCTTCTTAAAAAAATTCTATAACATATATAGGGATTAGGAAAGGGGAAAGGGAAGTAGAATAAATAAGAATTGAACCGACACTTATTGTGTGACAGACTCCCACTTTACTAGTAGAATATAAGTCTTAGTGGTAGAAAGTATGCTAACTTAAACGGTCATTTGTGCAAGATCTCCGTACGACAATTAACCGTGCATAAAAGTGGGATCATCATTAATGTATAAAATAAGACAAGTCACTTGCTACATGTTAAAATACACAGATACTGACCTAAAAGATCGTTTGTGCAAGATTGCATATCATCCAAATTGGTCTCCAATTCGGATTCTGGCGAAGCATGGTTGCGACACATGTCAATTAATCCACTAATTCCTGCAAGAGAAGCTCTAATATCATGATTTGCAACAGCAAATGCATTGCTTTTGTTCATACTCTTCTTCTCTGCTTGTTGAGTTGCTTCCATTTGCTTAATCAATGTAGCACACAAATACATTTCCCTTCTTGCTGCTCTTATTGTTAATCCCACAAATGTGAATAAGGAAACAGCCAATGCAGCTAACATTAAGATGATTAGCATGAATCCAAATTTAATGTTGTTGTGAAAATGGATTTGCAGGTCATCTTGAACGTTGGCTGACATATACACCTGAAATTAAACCATATACAGTCAAACTTGTCTATAAGAGTCATTTCATTATAGAGTCCAAGTTTTCATTGGAAACGACTTTCATATTATTTATGTTTTATTATATGATCTCTATAACATCTTGCTAGATAGCATCCAAAATATATCTAGACAAACGACGTTGTCATAGAGGTTGTTTTAAAGTGTTTGACTTCAATATAATGACAATTGAAAATGCAAATTGGTTTTACACTTGTTATTACAGGTTACCGTGCTACAATATGTTGAAATAAGAATTAGACTTGAAATTTATAAACAAAACAAGAATTTCATATCTACTTCGTTGAAATTGCAACCAATGATTTGACGGGAGATTTAGTAATTGTTTGAAACATTCTGAAATTTTTTCAATAAAATTACTCTCCACCTAAAGAACCATCCTCAAAATATTAGAAATGACTCTGTAACATGCCCTTTTTTCTTTTATTTTTACTCCTTTTTTTTTTGGTTGGGGGGGGGGGGGGGGGGATAGGAGTAATCGACAACTTAGATTCTTGTTAATCCTATTTAACGACATATTAATTATCAAAATATCCTGTTAGTTACGAGCTATCTAATTCATCGTTCTTAGTGACAAGGGCACATATGTCTATGAATTCAAGCTAATAAGTTCTATGCAATAACGATGTAAAAAGATAAAGATGTGAGACAATACCTTAATATTGCCTTCAACTCTTTTTAGGCTATTGACCCAAAATGGTAGCAATACAACAGGTACCAATAGCATTACGAATGACTGCATTAGACAAGTATCCAAACACAACATTTTTGTCAGTTAATTACATAATTTTTTGCTAAATATTAAATTGGCCAGTAATTAAATATTTCAACACCAAAAAACTTACCAGAATCAAGCAGAAATAAACAGGCCTTGGCACTTTAAATGAACTTAGCTTCATGGCTTGATATTTTGTGGGTTTTGTATCTTTTCTGGAGTTATAGTATTCAAGATGATTAGAAAAATTTAACACTAGTGATAATGCAACATAGAACAATTAATAATTTAAAATTGCAGCTAGCTGAAAATAAGGTGCATTTTTATAAATTAATGCAGTCATAATCATTTATAAATACAACTTACCAGTACTAGTTTAACTCAATGAAGTTAATTTTCCTTAGTCCATGGCTTTATCATATATATGGCAAAGACAATCAAGAAATCATGAGCTTTTTGAATGGTAAATATGTACGAAAGTGAATGCAAATCACCACTTTCCTAAAATATTTCCCCATAAAAATTAATGTATTCACGTTACATGACTTCAATTTTTTCTCACAATAGCATATCTAAGAAGAAAATAAATTGACTTCCCAAATGACATTAAGATTTAAGACTATCAAATTGACTTCTCAACATTTGAGCAATTCATTCCTGCTTCATTATTAAGTACTATATATATATAAGGCAAAGATGTGGTTTTAGTAAATGGCAGAGATATTTAATTTCCTTTTCTACAAATGCACAATGATTAGTAAACGGAAAAAAATTAAAATAAAAGCAAAGATGTGGTTTTAGTAAATGGCAAAGAGATTTAATTTCCTTTTCTACAAATGCACATTGATTAGTACTTCATGTGTATGTAAGTACCGCAATAGTTTTGACCCAAAAAAATTTCAAATATTAAATGAATATAAAAACAAAAAAATCAGTTTTAACTTCACTTGAAACTGTAGTGTCCCAACAACTTGCTACATATACATTATTCAAGTCATATTTCATCCAAAAATTAAATGTGATTTTCTACTTTAAAAACTCAGGTTTTACTAACTTTTGAATCACAAGATTAGCTATTTGAGTGTGCTTTGCGAATTGACCAAGATGCACTTTAATTTACTCAGCGTCTAGTTACAATATTTAGTTTTCTCCAACTCCTAAGGAAAGAATAAATCTCATTGAAGGATGAATGGAAAAAAGAAACTATTTATGTAGTTAGTTTATTTTTTTTTTTTCCCTGTGAAGAACTAAAATTACTGTTTAGATGGAGAACCGAGTTTATAGTCAACAAAATATAGAGAAATGCATGTAACTACAACGCAAATAATCACGGTTGAAAAAGTTGTCTGTTTCTCAAATATGATTTGCTTCATATTATACATCAGTAGGATCATTTTTATTTTAGTATTCTCGTATTTATTATTCTTAGTTTCTATTACTACTTGCCATCGCTTCTACTTTAGATTCTTACTATCCTGATGTTGTTGCTGCTTATGTTTTATAATTGCTTTATTTTTACCTTACTTTGGCCGAGGGTTTATCGGAAACATCCTCTCTACCGCCAGTAGGGATAAAATCAAGTATATTCTACCCTCCCTGCACTTCACCAATGAATTACGGCGGGTATATTGTTATTGTTGTTGTTGCTAATATGAAAATAAGGAGATTGAATCAGTGAAAAATAAAACAAGTAGTGAGGCAAAAATAAACATAAAACATGCACTGAAAAGGGGAAAAGAAAAAAAAAAAAGGAGAGAAAGCGCTAACTTGATTGAATTAATGGAGAGAAGAAACAAATGGATTAGAGAAATGATATACACTAACGACATATAGATTCTTTTATATTATCAGTGTAGTTTAACATATTATAGCATATTAATTAGTACCTTTTATATCGAGTTACTAATAAATATATCTCACAAAGATCTACTTCTACTTATACATATTATAGCATATTAATTATTTTTTTCACGGCCAAATAGGGCTCAAACTCAAAGGGCTCATTTGGTTGGGGAACGAGTTATCCGGGGATTAATAATTACCCGGGGATTGTTATCCCACTTTTAATATGGGATAAAAATAACACTACAATCCCGAAATTTATCCCAACCAAACGTGAGATAAACGCATCTCAAATTTAATCGCAGAATTAATTATCCTTTATTCCCGTACCAAACGAGCCCTTAGAGAAAAGGAGAAGTTATTTGTTATGTGTATACCGGCTAATTTTTTGGGTGGGGGCTATTTATGTTAATTTTCCTAGAGAAAATTATGAAAGAATAGTTTCTATTGGGCCTATTGGGCCAAGCCCAAATTTAATCGGGCAATTTGCAGGAATGTTCTTATTTTGGGGTGATCTTTAATTTTTGTCCCTCAAATTGGTAGTCTTTAATTTTTGTCCTTCGCCTAATGCCGTAAGGTTTGGGGTACGAACCCCGGCTCAGTAAAAAAAAAAAAAAAAAAAAAATCGCAAGCCAGAGTTTTGTAGCAAAGTTAGGCTTGCATGCAAAATTTTGCCTGTTTCAGGCAGAGTTTCAAATTCTACATTAAGGTCGAGTTTTGGCCAAAGGCAAAATTATGCCTTAAGGCACAGTTTTGAAGGCAAAATTCTATCTTGCGAATCCAAAACCTTTGCCTTGCGAAAGTCCTTCATTTTCTTGAATTTGGGTTTTAACTCGAAAACCCTGAGACAGCGAATGACAAAAATTAAAGACCACGGCAAAAGAAGGCCCATCCGCACAAAAAAATGAATTTAATCATCCTGGATCCGAATACCCGAAACTGCAAAGCCCGGTGTTACAGCTCCGAAAAGCTTTAGACAAAAATTCAAATATTTCCATGTCATCGCGCCATTTTCAAAAAACAGAGAAAAACAAAAACAACGTTCTCTTAGCAACAATGAAAGAAGCATTTCCCAGTAGAGGCGAACGTGAAGTTGCTTCTGCTCTTCTTCTTCTCTCAACAATATCTCCATCTCCTCTTACAAAGTAAGACAATTCAATTCAAAATTTTCATTTGTATTTTGAGTTACAGAGTTGTTATTGATCACTAATCAGATTTTCGAACTAAACTACAATTTTATTGATCACTAATCAGCTTTGCGAACTCAAACAACAATTCAATTCAAATTTCATTTTCAGATTTGTTGATCACTAATCAGCTTTACGAACTAAACAACAATTCAATTCAAATTTTCATTTGCATTTTCAGTTATAGAGATGTTGATCACTAATCAAATTTTCAAACTAAACAACAATTCTATTCAAATTTTCATTTGCATTTTTAGTTACAGAGTTAAACAACAATTCAATTCGAATTTTCATTTTAGCATTTTCAGTAACAGCGTTGTTGATCACTAATCAGTTTTTCGAACTAAACAACAATTCGATTCAAATTTTCATTTGCATTTTCAGTTATAGTGTTGTTGATCACTAATCAGCTTTTCAAACTCAAAACAACAATTCAATTCAAATTTCATTTACAGATTTGTTGATCACTAATCAGCTTTTCGAACTGAACAACTATTCAATTCAGATTTTCATTTGCATGTTTATCTCTAATTAGCTTTTCGAACTAAACAACAATTCGATTCAAATTTTCATTTGAATTTTCAGCTACAGAGTTGTTAATCACTAATCAGATTTTTGAACTAAATAACAATTTTATTCAAATTTTCAGTCACGGAGTTGTTGATCACTAATCAGCTTTTCGAACTAAACAACAATTCTATTCAATTTTTCATTTGCGTTTTCGGTTACAGGGTTGTTATTGATCACTGATCAGCTTGTGTTGTGAATTTCAGAAGTAATAGGATAACTGAGATTTCGAACAAGGTAGCTTTAAGTAATTCAAATTCGGCTTCAAATTCGAATTCGAAGAGTAAATCCTCAGCTTCGATTTTGACCGATATGGATGGCTCGTTTGCTGAGGCTAGATCACAATCTCGTCGCTTGAAGATGATTAACGCGTTTCGTGATCAGATAATGAAGCTTAAGGTGATTTTTTTTTTTTTACTGCTATTGTGCTTTTGTTTTTTGTTGAATTTTCCTTTGTTGCTAGTTTTAATAATCTGAAAAATGAAGAGCAATTGGCAAATAGCGCAATACTTTTTTGTGAATCTCTACTATTTCAATATGGAACTTGATAGGAATCACTACAAGGAATAGGAATGGAATGGAATGTCATATCTCTGATAAAAACTGCTGAAAATACTTTGGTGGAATGTTTGAATCATTCTGTTGCAGTTTCTCTATGACATGTCAGATTTGAGTTTTCTATCGGTTATGATTGAGTAAATATTCATATAACCATACTTAGATTAATTTTCATTGATGATGCTTAGAATTTTGAATTTCATTCTTCCGATCAACAAAGTTCCATTACTCTGTTCCTGAGATTTAGTATTTGAGAAAATTGATGCTTATTGCGTTTCAGTTTTCTCCAAGTCTATTTGGCTTTCTGAATTGTAAACGTTTAAAAGGTGGATCGTTCTTTCTGCTAGTAATTCTCAATTAGTTTTAGCACTCTTATTTTACCTAGTAGAAGTGTTTAGAATTTTGAATTTAATTCTTCCGATCTACAAATTTCCATTACTCTGTTTCTGAGTTTTAGGATTGATGCTTATTGTGATGCATTTTTCTCCAAGTCTATTTGGCTTTCTGAATTTGTAACGTTTAAAAAGTGGAACATTCTATCTTCTAGTAGTTCTGAATTAATTTTATCTTTACTTATTCACCTTGTAGAAGAGTTTCGAATTCACTTTAGTGTAACTAACGGTCAACAGAACAATCAAATTCTCTGTTTCAATCTAAAAATAGCTATCAGATCTTTGCATTTCGCAGATTCTTCTTTGGGAAAATTGCGCCCTATGTTTACCGAGAAAATATTTATGCTACATACCCCGTATTTTGAGTTTGTTACCTGGTTTAGCCCATATTTGTGTATAAACACATTTTATACACTTTTATACAAGGCTATACATTATGTGCAATGCTTTCCCCCGGATATAATATTGTATACTGTTGTATATTATTGTATAAACTGAAAATATGGCTACATGCGTAATATTTTATGTTTGGACTGTATATTTTTGAAAATTTCCCGTTCTTCGATTGATTTACATTGGAGATTTTTTGCAGGTTGTTAGGCAGAGACGATCAAAGAGCTTCTTCATTTCTGATTGCCGGAAAATGAGCTCATGCAAGCCAGCAATGGCCACTACTTCTCGTACAACGTTTGGTAGATCTATGAATTCGGCTTCAACTTCATCTTCGTCGTGTGTGTCCACTGACTCTGTCTACAGCGCGCGAAGTCTCGCGGCTGATAGAGTGAATCGCCGGAAGAGAAAGAGTCTGTTGAATCCGATCGCACCGCCTCACCTGCGCCGCCGAGCGGAAGCTGTCCTGAGGGTGTTGTCTCATGGCTCGATTTCTGAAGTTAGGATAAGGGAGCAGATAGGCAATAGCCCTGATACCAGCAAAGCCTTAAGAATGTGAACTGCTCACACTCTTTCTCTCTCTCTCTCTCTCTCTCCATTTGTTTTATGATTGCGTTTGATTGAACACCAAATTTAATACTTGACTCTTGATTGCTTAAGGCTCTTTAAAAATGTCAACGGGTGCGTATAGAATCCTTAAAAATAGTGCATATTTAGAGTGTTCGACGCGACACAACATCATTTTTGGAGAGTCCGAGCAATATTATTTATATAAAACATGTCAAATCATATTTGAGATTTGAATAGTTAAATGAATTCAAAATCTTAGAAATAATGAAACGTGTCTATGACATTAGTATTATTAATAGGAAGGTAAACACTTGAGAAACGTTTCAAAATATAAAGTTTGCTAAGTACTACTATTTGTAAATAAGAATGGAGGGAATAATAGTTAGAGAGTAGTTATAACCTGCTGTTAATATGTTCGATTCTGGACTCAAAATGCAGGTTGCTGAAGCAAGGAAAGGTGAAGAGGTCAGGTGCAGGGGGTCCCTCAGATCCCTATATTTACTTAATTAATTCAGCAAGTAAGCAGTGATGCATTTACTTTTTCAGTTAATATGTTATTCTTTAGAATATCCAATCTAAAAACAAATCACAAAATTTGAAGTTATTTTTTACTGTTCACTTTGTGACCACTTTTTACTTAAACAAAATTGGAGTTAAATTTTAGTCTCGTGTCATATGGTCCAAGAATGGATTTGAGCAATCATCAAACCTAGGTTGGCTGTGATAAAGTGGGATATATGCATGTACGTATGTGTGCACGCTCTTACTGTCATGTTTGTATACGTAACTTCATTTTGAGACGTCAAGAAGTATTTGAATTTCTTCAATAATAATGTTATTTTGCATAACACTAGGAGTATTCAAATTCAATTGATTATTTAAAATTTAACAATTGACGTGAAATTTTAGCTACTGGTATAAGACGATAGTCAAATTAATATCTTATATTTTGCGCCAAGTCAAACCACCTTATAAATTGACTTGTTATGGCGGCAAATCTCTCTACTTGTTTGAGCAAAAATTTCAGTTTTTTTTTTTTTTTTTCCGCTGCAGATAACAAGCAGACAGCTCTGAAACAGGTGTGAATCAAGTTACTTATTCATCTAGTAGACAATTTTTATACAAAAACATCGAATGATTATATTAACAAGATAAAGTTTAGCTCCCCAACTTTCTGACCAGGTATGCTCATCATTAGCCAAACTTATCCACGCCAAAGTGTAGCGTTTTGTTTGTACCTCTTGCACTCTAATGTCAGAGAAATGAATATATGACATATTCGAAAACTCGTTATTATCTATGTTCATATATGTTAATGCTGTGGATTATTGTCTTTACCATTCTGGAATAGATGTCAAAGTTTTTTGTTATCTAGGATGATTTGGCCATCAAATTGGTCGGAATTTCTGTATGCAGCAGGTGAACCAAGAAATCTTGCCTCTTGAGCCACAGAGTGGCAATTGCTAGTACTTTAGCTATGAGATTTGAGTGCCGTCCTTTCGTAATCTTCATGCATGTGGTTTGCCAAACCCGTCACTTGGTGACAGGTCGCTGGCACTCAAATCTATGTCTTAATCTAACACTAAACATTTGGCAGTTTGTTTACATTTTGTCCCCGATTTGTTATCTGTGGGCCTTTTTGATTCTTGTAATTGCCTGGACAAGAGCCTACTTTAATGTCATGATTTCAAGTCATGAGATGAAATGAGTGTTTGGATATGCGATTTCATTTCATGAAATGAAATCCCAAATCATCCAAAAAGGAATGATTTGAAATTTCAAATCGTGATTTCAAAAATTTTAAATGTAAAATTTCACCGATAAATTTATATTTTGCAAAAAAAAAAACCATAAGTTGGTATATATTTTTAACAATTACTCCCACCAACCATTTACCAACCTCATTAATTTCTACCAACCGTTATTTATGTTCGTACCATATGGGCGGATTATATTAAAGAGTAGTTACATTACTATTCATGTTAAATTTCTCATTTTATTAAACTAAAGTTTGATCAACTGATGTTATATTCTTAGATTGGCCTTCTATTAGCGTATTAATTTTGTTATAAACTATGACTTGCTCATTTGGTAAGATTGTATAAGAATTGAGAAAGTTTTGATAGTTTTTACAACTTGTGGGGTTTTTATGGCTATAAGAAAATTTACAACTTAAGAAATCTAAATTG
This sequence comes from Lycium ferocissimum, assembly GCF_029784015.1. NCBI lineage: Eukaryota > Viridiplantae > Streptophyta > Magnoliopsida > Solanales > Solanaceae > Lycium > Lycium ferocissimum. Next base: position 2,573,109 of record NC_081344.1, read on the forward strand.
CATGTCCAAACATGATTCCATCTCATGATTTCAAATCATGTCCAAACAGCTCCTAAGGTTATCTTTCTTCCAATTGATTCAAGAAATGTTGATGCTTGCTGACAATTTCACTAAAGTGATCTCTCTTAACATTGATTCAAGATGTTAAGGAACAATATTCGCTTTGATGTGTAAAATATACGTAAAGTGTATCTTAAGGATAAATGTTAGTGCCGATTGTATTTGCAAGAGTAAATGACTAAATGTGCTCGTTTGGTGATTGGCGAAACTTGTGCTTAGTTAATATGAAGAAAACTCTTCCACAGAATCCCCTGGAGAAAACAAGCAAACACATGACGTTCTTTATTCGATGCACTCGTGGAACTCCAACATTCTCAATTGACAGAAAAGGAAAACTATACATAATCTGTATATGACTGATCTTTGCTTCCTGAAGGCATTTTTACCCCCACTTTTTTTATTCATTGCCCCCACCTACCCCTCCTTGATCGAGGAGAAAAAGGAGTAAAAAAGGCAAATTTAAAATATCCGCAAACTTTGTATATCGAGGAAGAATTAGGTTAATAAATCAGCGGCAGAAGGCTTCCTCGCCAAGAAGAAATACATTGGAGTGAAAATGCCTTCCCTGCATCAGCCAAATTGTGGAAGGATTACTGTGGATGCAAATTTTTATTGAAGAAAGCATTTACATATTCAACCAGCTTTACCGCTGATAACCTCAGCTACCTGATCAGCTACAGATTCTGTTCAACAACCTATATCATGACTGCATTTAAGTGCATGTCTAATGACTCCGAGAAGTGATCACTAGGACAAAATGCATGATTGACTTGCCTACTCAAATAATCTATGGACCACGGGGAGCACCAGAGAGTTAGTTATCTGGATTTTATCAAGGCCAACAAGCTACAAGTGAAAGATACACTGTTGAACTAGTTTCTAGTTTATTGTAAACATAAAGCTAATGACTTCATTATAGTTTACTATCAAAAGCTGCACTAAATTGGCTAGAGCTTAGTTTAGATATAAGCTAATACTTAACCTAAATAACTTTCCAATAGGACTTCTTTAGCTTCAGTATCTAGCGGGGATGTTAAGGGTACTTGGCCAGATTTTCAGATTAGGTGGAAGGAAACAAGTCATTGCATGTCAAAAGAATTGCTCATAAACCGAGTTACTCCACAAGCATTTTACCCTGAGGCCCTCGACTTATTTTTCGTTCTTTTGGACACAATTCACAATTATTTTACGTCTTCATAAAAGCTAGTTGGCCTATCATCGATCAATCTGTCCGCCAAGTAGATGATATTTTCAGTTAATTTTTTTAGGGTGGTCGACTTTCTCTATTTGTTAAATAAGAACAGAAAGGCAGAGAAAAAGAAACCAAAGCAGGTCTTGCTTACTTTCCACCCTCAACAAGTGCATCTGCAGCTTGCTCCAGGATTGCTTGAACCTTTTGGCTTCCCTCAGGGGCGAGGCCGACTTGCTCTAATATTTTGACCTAAACAGAAAGAAATTCAGGCAAGTTCAATAATTTGACATCATTATATTTCCTTAAAGTCAAGGGTTAACAATTAATGAGCTAAGGAGATGATAAATTAATTATAAGACATCTTTCAGATAAGAATTGATAATTGGAAAACAACATTCATAAAATTAACGAAATGTGATCTTACCATGTTTCTGGTGAAAAAGCGTCCAAAAGCTGTCACGCGGACATTACTTAAGGAGAAATGACTTTTATCCAGAGGCAAATACCAAGGAAGAGGAGAGCCGATAGCAATATCCTTGTCCCAAATAATCTTTTGCATGAAGTGGAAATACAAAAAAGAAGAAAGTGTTATTGGGAGATCCTATAAGGAAGAAACAAGTTTTGTAAAAGCTTACGCTAATGATAACCAGGCAACACAAAAGAACTTAAGTATGATATATTAAGAAGTTTCTAGGGAATGAGTTGAAGCAAGGTTAGTGTTATGGTTTTAAAACTTGACAATATGTGCTACTTCCTATCATAGAATAAAATCAGAGAGGTTTTAAGTACTGTTACAAATAGAGGTTCCCAAGATAAACAGCTTACCTCAAAACCCGCATGTTTCAGCGCTTCAATGCACTGTCCCATTGATCTGATATCAGGAAGTCCATTACCAAGCTCCACCTCACGCTATTTTATATGCTCTAAGTTTGGTGTTATCAGAAAACTAAAGAGAATAAGATACTTGAGTTAAAAAAGGTTGGATACCTTGATTCTCCGGTGATTCGAATTATTAGGATCAAAGAAATCAGTGATGCACCACTCGTAATTAGCAAAATGTTGGCCAGGCTTCAACACTCTGAATATTTCCTTGTAGCAATCAAACTAGTCATCCACAACATATTGTGAAAACGATCAATTATAGATTCTAATATTCAAGTGGATCAGAGAAATCCAGAATAAATTCACCAGAATGCCAGTAAGTTCTATGAAAGCGTGTACCACATCTGGGGCATGGCATGTAGCTTCTATGGCAAAGATTCCATCAAAGCTGTTGTCAGCAAATGGCATACTCATGAAGTCAGCCTACATATTTTCAGAAAGAGTGCGATGAGAAAAACACTACTCTTTGATGATAGAATAAAATTAAAAAGAGTCACATTACCTTCACATAATTGCATATGTTGTCAACTCCTGCAATATGGTTTAGTTCCTGCAAAGCACCCAATATAATATATTGAAATCCAGTTCAAACACATCCTAAAAAATGAGAAATGACAAAAAAACATTACATCACCACACAAGTGACTTCCACCCCCAACCCCACCCCCCCCAAAAGGAAAATAGAAGAAAACGCCCACACACACATGAAGTACTTACTCTTCCTCGTGTTACTTGATATTCATTGTTGTTAATTCCAGTAACATATGTACCACTATAAAAGGTAAATAATATCAGATACCTGTCTGGAAATGGACAAATTTATACAGCAGTTAAAAAGAGCAATAATAATAGGGATTTCAGATCTGCTTTAGGCTCGATGGTAAGTAATTAAGACGGAGAAGAGCTCTTTCTTACTAGCTAGAGACTTTCCTGCAGCACATTGCTAGGAAACAGGACTAATTTTGTTCTCCTCAAATTTCAGGAACCAACAAAGTACTACTAACGAAGCATCCTCCAAACCAAATAATGCTCGATAGATCCATCCCAATTGAAGTGTTACAAGAGGAGTTCAACCTTCGAGTTTTAAACATCATAATTATTTTAGTGAATTCCTGTCTGTAGTATGTTACATTTGGATTTGGTCAACCATAATCATTTAGATGGCACAAATGACAAAACTGAAAAGGACAGGAATAATATCTTTCTTTTGGTACAATGAGAGATAGACAACATAAGATATGGTTATAAGGATGTCTTCGTGAAGCAGTTAAACAGTAAATGAATATTCAGATTTTTTTTCGCCTTTTCAATTGCTCATCCCAGGTGATTCAAACTAAATAATCACTCTTGAATTAGGCATGTCTTTGAAATAGCATCCAAATGGATAAAAACAAGCTGTAAATAGATGTTACGTGCTCCAAATTTCCATGGTGCGGATGCTAGGAGGAGTCAAGGATTCAGCTTGGACTCTATGTCACAACTTGGACACTTAAAATTAAGCAAACAACAATGTACTAACAAAGGACGAAGAGACATGATACAAAATAAAAACAATTTCACACTGCCAAGAAATATATAAAAACATTTTGAGCAGAAATGTACGACTAGATTTTCAGATAACGACACATGCTTGAGCAATAATGCTTCACAATATTCTAATAGCCATCCCAAATACAGAGCTGAATTTTACCTAAATTTGGCAATTTCTCTTAAGGGGCCACCAATTCCACATCCAACATCTAAAACCTGTCAATGGAAGAAGGAATTTTCATCATGTTCCACTTGCTAACTGAAGTTCGACGACCAACTTGAAGCAAAATCAAAATGATAAAGAGAAAGAGTAGCAGAACAAAAAGAAATCCATAATACTCGAAATGAAAGATAGGATCAACATAGACAACGAAATGCACCTTTTGTCCTTGCTTTACCCCTAATTGCAGAGCAAGAAAGTGCTCGTGCCGTTTGATACTTTCTCGAAGTGATTCCCCTTTCCATCTGTTATAACAAGGAAGCTACAATAATTACTACTACTCTTTTTTTAATCATAAGTGCATTTGTAAAAGAAGAGAATAAAGTACCTACCTTGGAGCAAAATGGAAAGATTCACCCCACCCATACTCATAAAAGCTTGTTGCTAGATCATAATATTTGTTAACCTGTAAAAAAATAACATCTGTTATGAATTAACTAATGAACTTTTGGATGATTGAAGTCCTATAAAAGCCACAAAGAGGATAGGGCTGCCTAAACTATCGATAGAATATCAAAATCCCACCGGCAAAGGGCGAACCTAGATGAACGAGAGGGGGTTCAATTGGATTCCGTTCGTCTGAAAATTATACCATGTAAGTGGGGCTAAAATGATTTTTTTTGCATATATATGAAACATTGAATAGCCTTGACATAAGTAAAGATTTTAATATAGTAGTAAGGGGGTTCAAAATTTGCTTTAGGTCAGATGTTTAATCCAAGGTGCGGTATTCTTATGTTTTTAACCCCCTTATTAGAATTTTTGGCTCCGCCACTGCTTGTCAGTTCTTTAACTTTCTGATTGTATTTTCTCAAATCTTACCATATCAATGTAGTTAGCTTTCCTCTCTTCCTCCGCTTCTCCATCACATGCATGATATTTTTCATACCTAAAGTAATTTATAACACATTATTACACGTGCAAAAAGCAAATACACAAGCCTATTAAAATGAAACAATAACTAGGTTGCAGATTAAGGAGCTGTTTGTCCATAGAATTTTTTCCCTTTTTTTCAAAATTTTTTTCAAAAACATTGTTTTGCTATACATTGGACTGATTTTTTGAAATTTTTGAAGATGAGATTTTTCAAATTTGAAAAACTGGTCAAATTACTTCTTTACCTAAAAATTCAACTTTTCGTTTAAGTTAAATGCATATACAAGCACAACTTCAATTTTCAAATACCCTTTTTCAACTTAACTTTAAGTATTACTTTTTTTTCAATATCACATTTGTAGGTCCAACAGTCCAAACACCTACTAAATACAAAGAAAAGACTATTTAAAGCTGTGAATCCTTCACACTCAGGAGAATATCACTAAAAAGATTATGCATTAACTTTCATCTTTGACCAATTAATACTAAAACTTATCATTCAATTTACTAATAGAGTTTGAAATAAAAGAAAATGCAACAATAAGCATCTTATCTAAGAAAAATCAGCATTAAATGAATGAAATTTATGAATCAACACTAAATTTGAAGCTATAAAAAGGAATGATTAAATATGGAATAAGAAAATTACTTTTCAACAGCTGAAAGTACTTGTTTTTTCTCAATCTTGCCACCAACCCCATAAGCCAGATCAAATGTTCCAGATTTTGACATCTAAAAAAAGAAAATATCCGTATTCGAAATTACATAAAAATATATCATAAACTTGACATAAGCAAAACAAAGAAACAAGAGTAACAGTTAAACATACTGCTGGAATTATGTTGACTTCCCAACTTGGGGGGCGGGCCCAAATATATAAGCATGAAGCCCCTCAACTCGGGCTTGGGTTTGGTAGTCCAAATAATTTCAATTCCACGTGACAAAGGGCGTTAAATTTTGCTAAAAAAAAAAAAAAAAAAAAAAAAAAAAAAAGAGAGAGAGCCAGAGAGGGGATAGAATATAATATAAATATATGCTTCGCTATATAAAGTCTCACCAAGGGTAAGTCATAACCTAGCTGGAATGCCGAACATCACTTATGTGGTGGTATTTAAAATATTCTTTTGCTTAGAAAATATATTAAACTTTTAGATAAAACGAAAAAAGAAATAAAGACTGTATATTGTATACTTTTTAACCTTAGAAATATTATAGAGCTTTAAATTGAATTATTTAAATCTTCATATTAGGAAATAACTTTTTTATAACAAAAGCTAAGATAATGCATTGCAAACACATGACAAACATCTCATTGATTTGGATTAAATCTTAATAGTATAAATAGTAGTAGTATTAGCAAATGTTTGTTGTGAGTTAAGGGTTTTATTTCATGTGTTTTTTATTATCGTAATTTTTTTTTTTTTTTTGCAAACCTTACCTCTACATATAGTCAAACACATGGTATCATCACGAACTGCTCAATCTTTTTTTGGTCTGATATCATTTATTCGAGCCCTTTCACCATTCTTGATCTCGAGCTATAGTGATTTTTTAAGTTCTCACTATTTTGTTAATGTATGTAATTAGAAGGTTCAAAGTAGCGGAGAATGTATAGACGGACACCACATCTTTGAGAAGCGATGCACCCTCTTCGTTAGATTCACTGGAGAAAAACCAACCCGCCGCTGGAAATGGAAGTGAAAGAATCAAGGGTATTTTTTACGACGGTGTCTGTTCTCTAAAACAAGTAACGAAATTTGAGTATTTGGTTATTGAAAATTTCGAGATATAAAGTTCTTGTCCTAGAAAACCCTTGGTCTGTCAACTACCCTAATGCCCTCGGGTGGTGGAAATTGTACGAGTGGGCGTCATATTCCGACTCTACTATTTTCTTGGTTTTTCCCTTGTCTTGTACCTCAGTCACCTTTTGCTTGTCTAGATTTGGGGTGTTAATACACTAAAAGTAGTGTAAACATTTTTTGTACAATATTAAAAAAAAAAAAAATTGTAAATGAAATTTACTCTAGTTCCCACGGAGGAAAGATAATATCATTGAAATATCAAATGCTACTAGTATATTAATATTACAAGATTAAAACACAACAATTTGGATGTAATTACATACTAAAACTTAGTACTTACTGGGAAAAAGAAAAAGGAAAAACTATATCTCTATCAAGTTACCAACTGGAAGTAATAAATTTACAGGCATGAAATTTTCTTCTAGCTTAATGTTTACTAGAAAAAAGGGGTTTCAAAGAGCCCTTGCAGTGAAATACACACATGAAGTTGGATATATGTCAACGTGCACGCAAGTTTACCATCCAAGACAACATTGAAGATGCTAAGGTCAAGCTTGCACACTTTGGTGAAGCAATAATGTATATTAGGAGAAGTGTCATTGATGCTGATATCTACATGTAGCAGAATTTTATTGGTGATCACAGGAACTACTAATTTGTTATAGACTTTGACTTTTGAAAAATTATCTATCACATGAGTTCCAACATATATAAACCACATACATAGAATTAGTTTGCTCACATACTTTACAAAATCAAAGATAGGCCATTTAAACATTAGACTTCACAAGAGAGATATGCCAAGGTGGTTGATACGTCACGATTATAAAATCTAGAAGACTTAATTTAGTAAAAGATAATAATATTACTTCTGACATCATTCATCGGAGGTCCTAGAGAATTTTTCTTTAAAAAAAACACAGATTTTTGTCTACTTTTATAATATTTTACAACTCGAAAGATTTGCTGAATTTTTATCTTATTTGCATAACAATTTTCCTAATGCAAATTATGGTCCAAAAATTAGTTAATAACAAATACGGGCAAGGGGATGGAAAAACTAAGGTAACGATGTGATCACACTAATCGCTTATTATGTTGTCACCTTTACGTAACAACGGGGTTAACAATATGATACAATAAAACTTAAGTAACAATTAAAATAAACATTGTAATGATATCATTTAATACAGCAGGTAGCAACCATCTAAACAAATTGTAATGTAATGACATGATACATGTCTTTACATACAGTCTTATTACTAAATCGTACGTAGTTAATTAACACCATCTCCTCTCTTGTGATCCAGAGGCATCACGTACCTACAAACAGGGCACGAGCCGTGAATCCGCAACCACTTGTTAATACAATTGGAATGATAACGATGCTGACACGGCATCTCTTTAGCTTGCCCTCCTGGTTGAAATTCCAACAAACAAATAGCACATTCAGTGAGGTCGATCGCTTCATCAATTTCAACAACGGGCAATGCCTCTATCGAAGCCTTTGTCGCTGGTAATACAGGGCCCTCGGTCCTCCTGAACACGCGGCGTTCAACAATCCTCGTCCTTCTTAGGCCAACTCTGAACCGTTGGAATGATGAATTGGTATCATATTCGAAGATACGGTCAATGTAAGGTCTAACAACTTCCATGGGATCTTCTCCCTCTCTTATGGGCTACCTCAGCTCCTCTCTTTCACTATCCATATATATTTTTGATCGATCGATCGATTATACGTACGTATAATATTATGTTGTACTACTATATTATGCAGCGTAATAAATTAGAATAAGGATCCGTCCTACTCGTGTGTGTGTGTATATATATCTACTCATAACCTAACCTACTTCTTGTTGGAATTGGAATTGGAATATATTAATTAGAACTAGCTAGGGATCGGAGACCCTATTAGTTCCGAATCCATGCAGTACTATGCTTTTCTTATTTGACAACTTCCTGAAAATTAAGCTACCTTAAAATGATAGTAAATACTTTTTTTAAATACTAGTTTAGTGTACGTGCTTTGCGCGTGATCAAAACCCGTATCTCATTTGACAACAAACACTGCAGAAAAAAATGGACTTAGCTACGAACTTCATCATTAATCAGTTGCTAAATTGCTCGTAGCTAATTTTTTTTTTTTTTTTTGGATAATTCATTGCTAATCGTCGCTAAATAGAATTAGCAACGAATTTTACTGTTTAAAATTCAGTCAATAGTTCATGTTTATTTAGTAGTGAAATAACTTAACATAGAGAAGAATATTGAGAGTTTTCATTTGTTAGAATAGTAAGTGTAACAAAAAAAAAATGAGACAATTCATTTAAAATATATTTTGTTTTTATACTATTTCATCCTTGTTACTTTAAATTTGCATTTTACAAATTTGACATTTAACATTATACTACAATCGAATTTGCTTAATTTCTGGTTTCTTTCACCACTAATATTTTTTCTTATTTAACAAATCTATATACTTAAGAATTTGTCAATTTGAAAAAATAAATTTACTAATGTGAGGAATTTGAAAAAGAATAAAATTGAACTCAACGACGGATTTTTATTGTTTAGCTACAGAATTTGTCAGTCACTAATTTCTAATTTTTTGTAGTGATTTTACTGATTTTACAAGCGTGCTAAAATTTGTGACCCTATTCCATTCAACCATAGTAATCACACGAGCATCTGAGTTCGAGAATTATTAGTTTTCCTTAAAGACTTTAGACCGATTTAAAGACTTTAGACCGATTGTTATATTATTCAACCAATAATTTTTCTTTCTAAATAATGTTGATTTTAAATTTCTAAAAAATGAAAGGAAGCTTACGTTGATGTAGAAGCCTAACTCAATTTGCCATATGCATATACTCCATTGTTTATATAGACAATTACTTCGTTTGCGCGTGTAATAATATAATTAAAAATATTAATATTGCAAAATGTGTTTGAATATACAAGTTAAATTAAAGAAAAAGTGTAAGTCCTTGAAATGATTAATGGTGATTATATTTAGCAAGATCTGCAAAAGACATCATACAGGATTCCTCAGATATATAATGCAACACAAATAGGATAAAATTCTAAAATAAAATATTGATAAAAAACGTAAATTCAAGTAACACATACATTTAACTCCGATTTTGATTAATCCATAAATTCAAGTAACACACACGTTTCATAAGAATGTCATAATCAATTTTGAATACAAACAAACATAGTTTGTCGCTGATTTAGCAAAAAATTTAATGAACTATTACCACCATCATTCACCAAAGATCTCTAATTTTGGAATAAAACTTCCTTTCAAAAGAACAGACAACAATTTTGTTGTACAGTCAACTTTCTAAACGTGGAATAATTCTTACTGGAAATAATAAGTTGTTATTGAATGTTACTTACTCTTTCAAGGCATGATGCTACTTTGAAGTCTGGACGACAGTTTTCTTTGTTTGTTTGATGCCTTCTTCATATCTGAAGTCTGAACGCCTGTTTTCTTTCTTTGTTTGATGCTTTCTTCATATCGGAAGTCTGAATTTTTGAGTTAGATACATGGAATTTATTATTAAGAGAAAATTCAAGTGATTAAAGAAATTAAATTAGTTGTAAAGTGGATATTTCAATAATAAATACGGCTTGTTCAAAGTGTTTAAATATAGATTTTTCAATATGAAAAAATAAACGACGAAAGACTATCACTTTTTGATATGTACTTCATCTTGTCGACAAATATTATTATACAACATGAAAGAATTCAGGTGAAGTATTCAGGAATAGTAATGCTTTGAAAAAGGCGTGATTCATTAAGTGAAAGACGCTAACCGAATAGTTAGAGATGCCGCAAGCAGAACGAAAAGAAGGAATTGGAAAAGAAAAGGGGGAGCTATTGTGAAGCCTAGAAAGGCTTGAATTCCCCCTGAAAGCGAGAACGCACTATATGCCTTTAAAATAAAAAGAAGGCTGGAAAAAAGAGAGAGCTCCTTTCTTTTCTAGCTTTGGCGGGAGGCAGCATATCTTGATCCATCGGTAGCAGAGCCACCGAGGGAATCGAGTGAATGACCTTAACGATCGTTTTAGAAGTAGCGCTTTTTGATAATCAATTAACACATTTTAGACTTATAACATGTCCTAAACACAACGCGAAACAAAAATTATGGCTACAAAGCGTTTAAAAATTAGATGTATTAGTGATTTCTAGTCGAGCTAAGTCGATCATGAAATCAACGTATATATAATAATCAATTACATTACTCACCAGTCACGACATCAGGAATTAGATTTCAATAAATCATAAATCATCACAGAGTTGATGAATTGTTCCAATGAATGCACTGCAATATAAACGAAAAATCACATTATTAGAAAATAAATAAATAAATGTGTTTTTGAAATTCACTAAACAAATGAGTATATTTGCAAAGATAAATAATAAAATTATATTTTTTACATTAATGATAATAAGTTGAAATTGTCAAAATGGGATCAAAATAAGTACTATGTAAATGCAATATTGTAAACCACAAGAAAGATTAGTGTTATATGAAGTGAAACATTGAGGGATGTTTATGAAATTATCCCAAATATAATTAATTTATTTTGGAGTGTCATATCATATTTTTTGAACAAAATATAAAAATTCAAGTGAAATGCACTTTTTACTCAACTTATTATTTCTTTGTACCAATTTAAAGCCGTGAACCATGCATATCAAGCTCGTAGATTTTATATTTGTCATTTAGTTCTTTGATGCCCTAAGAATAAATCTTTTACTAATTAAAAATGTGTTTTTGAAATTCACTAAACAAATGAGTATATTTGCAAAGATGAATAATAAAATTTTATTTTTACATTAATGATAATAAGTTGAAATTGTCAAAATGGAATCAAAATAAGTATGTAAATGCAATTTTGTAAACCACAACAAAGATTAGTGCTATATGAAGTCAAACATTGAGGGAGGTTTCTGAAATGGTCCCAAATATAATTAATTTATTTTGGAGTGTCATGTCATATTTTTTGAACAAAATATAAAATTTCAAGTGAAATGCACTTTTTACTCAACTTGATCAAAGTTGGATGACTTTTATATGATAAAAAATAAAAATAAAATGATTTTTGTGTAATAAATTTTAAAGTTGGATAATTTTTATATGATAAAAATTTAAAAGTGATTTTGTGTGATGATACTAAAAATAAATAATTTTATAATAAAATAGAAAATAATTTTGGATGATAAATTCAAAAATTGGATGACCATGGTGAAATGAAATAAGTGTGAATAGATTGAAAGAAAGGCTGATAAATAGTTTGGGAACCCTAAAAATATGTGTGTGTCAATTGTCCCACAAATACGTGTCATCAAGAAGAGGGTACAAATGATATTGGATTAAGTGTATAGAAAGTAACAACAAATTTGTTGGTCTTACTAATGGAGCACATAGTACTACTTTTAATAGCTGTGTACGTCCATCTTCATCACTTATATATAATAGAAAAATGTAAAGTACTCCCTCGGATAAAAAAAAAGAGTCCACTTAGTCATTTGCGGTGGTCTTTAAATTTTGCCCTTCGGCTAAAACCCATGGGTTCCAGGTTCGAACTCTCACTCAGTCAAAACTTTAAAAAAACATCGCAAGGTAGAATTTAAATTTAGCTATGCCCCCACTGGCATACACTTGTTAAGAAATTACTAAAGTTATGCCGGACCCGTGTATACGGTAAAAACCGGGTAAAGTTTGTCCGGTGCAACTCGGGATCGGTAAAAGGAAGAGAACGAACGATAGTGTCTGATCCGAAGAAGCTGTGCATGAATTCGTTGTATCCGGAGATAACTCCTTATCGTAGTTGGTCCGGTGTCCGATCCTTACATCGTAGCCGAGTTGATTGTGGCCGTTTGTCCGTTCGAATATAGCGAAATCGGTCGTGGCCGTTAGCTTGGGATTTCTTCGTGACCATTCTGATCGTGGTGTTGGTCCGGATAATCGGTTATTCGCCCGCCACGTGTGGGAATCTGCCACCTGCTCGACAGTCGTACGGGTGTCAGACCGTACGACCTAACCTTATCCATATTAGGTTTTCTTTATCCTAAAAGGGCCCATGATGTATAGAAAGCCCATAGAGGAAAACTATAAATAGGGGGCATTCTCTCATTTTTGAGGGTTGGCTTTTCAGATTCAAGAACTTTGTACTTTGAATATATATATATATATAAATCTCTCTCTCTTTGGTTTCCTGAGACTTTGGTCCGATTTTTCAGCTTGAACAATTCATTGAATCACTTCATCTAAACATTGCTTGGAATATACATAAGATCTTAACTTAAACATATAATCCCTAATATCATTATCCAGTTTTTAGCATACGAACTCATATTTAGGCCATTTCATAAGCGAAATATACATATACATCTTTGTTCACCAAAAAATAGATTAAAGTGCCACATATCCTATACCTCATTTACAAATTCAACTTATTATCCGATTTCGGGATAAAACAACCCGGCATACTTATGCCTTATGGGCAGACTTGGCAAAAGATGCCGGGTCCGGCATAACTTTGGTAATTCCTTCACAAGTTTATGCCGGGTCCGGCATACTTATGGGCAAACTTTTAGTTAAGCCTTAACTAAAAGTCTTTTCCTAGTTATGCCTTATGGGGCAGACTTTTAGTTAAGGCATAACTAAAAGTATGCCTCATAAGGCATAACTTTTCCTTAAGACATAGACTTTGTCTTATAAGGCAAATTTTTAGTTATGCCTTAAGGAAAAGTTCTGCCTTATGGGGCATACTTTTAGTTATGCCTTATGGGGCATACTTTTAGTTGTGTCTTAACTAAAAGTCTGCCCCATAAGGCATAACTAGAAAAAGACTTTTAGTTAAGGCTTAACTAAAAGTTTGTCCATTAAAAGTTTGCCCATAAGTATGCCGGATCCGGCATAAACTTGTTAAGGAATTACCAAAGTTATGCCGGACTCGGCATACTTATGCCAAGTCTGCCCATAAGGCATGAGTTTGCCGGGTCCGGCATAACTTTGGTAATTCCTTAACAAGTGTATGTCAGGTCTGGCATACACGAGACCCAAACCTGGTCTTGCAATTTTTTTTTAATTTATGCTTGAGCGGGGGTTCGAACCCAGAACCTCATGATTTCTGCGTGAACGCTTAGGGGTGCAACGCGAAGGCAAAAATTAAAGACCAGCAATATGAGGGGCATAATTTAAAGACCACAAATATGAGAGGCAAAATTTAAAGATCACACCAAAAGAAGGGCAATCCGCGCAAAAAAAATTTTGCACACCCTTTAAGAAAATACTAACTCCTAGACAAAAAAAGATAATTTGACTAAACTATCCCTAATTAAATAAGTATTAGGATTTGATCATATAACACTTAATAGGGGCAAATATGAAAAAACAAGGTTAATTCTTTCTTGATTGGATAAGTGGACTCTTTTTTTGATCCAGAGGGAGTAACAAAAAAGAAAATGGTCCTTCAACTTTTCTTATATTGTCAACTTCTTATGCCTTCTAAATTAAAATGCTTTCGGAATTCCCTTAATAAAATTGTCACAAAATTTATTTTAAGGACCCATTTTCAATTTTATATCACTTAGGACCTTTTATAGAGCTAGTACATTTTTTTCTCTTGATTATTTTGAATCCTTCAAGTACTACCACTTAATTATCATTTGCGCCTATTTACAAACGTTGGGTCTTAAATTATATGACAACTAAGTAATTAACCCTTATAATCTAATTCTAATAAATTAAAAATAAAAAATACTATTATTCCTTAAAGTTAATCTAAATAAATTAGGGTGCTTTATGTCACACCCCAAATTTTGGTGGAGACGGGTTGACACCCAATGCCTTAACTTTGACCGATGTTTACATGGCTTATGAACGTGATTTGTGCATGGGCGAAAATAAATCCTTTCATAAAACCTCTTTTCCCTTTTTAAGGAACACATTTTTAACGCAAACAGTTCTTTCTTTCGAAATCTCGTAACGCCATATCTGTTAATTTTTTTTTTTTTTTTACATATAATAGCTAGAAAAAAAAAATCTTATTAAAACTCCAACATATAATGTGTTTTGTTTATTGTGTTGTATTATGTGAACCTACTACTAATTCCCTAGCATAACAAGATTTTCCATAATATAGCAATTCCATGATTCTAGGCTCCAATCTTTATTTTCTTTCTTCCCCTTTTCTCTTTGTCCAGCCTCTGTTCTCAACTTGAATTTCTAATTTCTGTAGTTCAATTAACTTTTATCCCAGATTCGAAAGGCCGACTTGGAGTTTTCATGACAAAGGTATTTTTGAACTTTATTTGTTTCCTTTTTTCTTGGTAATGTCGTTCTTCATTGTTCTTTTGTATTAGAAGCATTAAAAAGTTATCAGTTGTACAAATATGCATGAGACCTATACAAAAGAAGAAATGGTTGAATACATGGACGGTCCCTTAAAGTTTCTAAGAATTTTAATTTAGCCACCAAAACTAAAGAGGTGATCTAATGTACATCTAAAGTCCTAAACTATGCTCAAAGTGTACCAATCAAACCCTTCATTAATAACTAGTAATCAAATAAAACGCGTGAAACTTTGCGCAGATGACCTGTCAAATAGACAAAATAAAGTTTATCTATTTCTTTCCATTCTGCAGATTTCTTAATAGTCACTACTGATAAGATAGGAATAGTTCAAAATAAATAAACCCAAAACCTTAATTTTGCACCACTGGATCAACTGGGGCTTGGATTGCAGTTGGGTTATCAAGTATATTTGGGTTTAAAAGATTTCTGGGCTTGATTTGGAGAGGAGTCTGGGACTCAGCTTTTCTAATTACCTTGATAAGCAGGATGTTCGAAGGCAGAAATGAGATCGGGGAAAGAAAGGAGTCCGAAACCTAAATGACCCAATAAAAAACGAATTGAACCAAAATACCCCACGAAAAAAAAAAGTTACCAAAGTACCTTTAACGCATGTTTTTTATGCGTTATGTAAAAATGTGCTAACGTTGCCCGTTTCCATCCGTTACCTGAGCTTTTAAAAAAAATTAAAAAAAAAAAAGAACAAAAAATTACATAACGCAGCATTTAGCTGCGCTATGCTGCTTTAAGAATACATGCTGTTATTATACTTAACCAACTTCTACTTCTACTCTAACTTTCACTTTTTTGTTTTACTTCTAATATCCTATAGAATTTTGTTAAATTTAATATTCTAAATATTAGTTAAAGTTTTAAATGTTACTACGGTCTTATCCAACATTGAAATACATTTTCAAGAAAAATTTAATTTTCAAAGGGCATAAAAGGCGATCAACATTTTGAGGATATTTTTGTCGTTCAATATTTAGCGTTTCAACATTCATGTTAATTAATTTTAGAATTTTTTATAAAATAAAAGAAAGTAAGACACTTAAATTGGTGTTGAGGGGATATTATTTTTCTTAAGCAAAAGCTAAATCTTATATATAAGTATATATTTTTAAAATAATTATAATTATTTTCTATAAAAGAAAGTAATACACTTAAATTGATACTGAAGAGATATTGTTGTTCCTAAGCATAAGCTAGGTATTCTATTTTTGTTTTCTTAGAAATGATTATAATTATTTATAAATACTATGTTTTCGGTTGCCTTAAAATATAATTATAATTATTTTCTAAAAAGAAAAGTAAGACAGTTAAATTGATACGAAGGGGATATTATCTTTCGTAAGCATGATCTAAGTCTTATATTTTTGGCTGTCTTAGAAAATGATTATGATTATTTAAAAAAAGTGAGACACTAATCATTTTCTAAGACAACCAAAAATATAAGATATAGCTTATGCTTACGAAAAATAATATCCCCTTCGTATCAAATTAAGTGTCTTACTTTCTTTTTTAGAAAATTATTATAATTATATTTTAAGGCAACCGAAAATAATATTTAGAAAATAATTATAATCATTTTCTAAGACAAGAAAAATATAACACTTAGCATAAGTTTCAGAAAAACAATATCCGCCTTAGCATATGCTTCGAAAAAATAATATCTCTCGGTGTCAATTTAAGTGTCTTACTTTTCTTATAAAAAATAATTATAATTATTTTTTAAGATAACCAAACATGTAAGTTTTAGCTTATGCTTAAGAAAATAATATCATCTTCGTATCAATTTAAGTGTCTTACATTTTTTTTTAAATAATCATAATCATTTTCTAAGACAGCCAAAAATATAAGACTTAGATCATGCTTACAAAAGATAATATCCCCTTCGTATCAATTTAAGTGTCTTACTTTTCTTTTTAGAAAATAATTATAATTATATTTTAAGGCAACCGAAAATATAGTATTTATAAATAATTATAATCATTTCTAAGAAAACAAAAATAGAATACCTAGCTTATGCTTAGGAACAACAATATCTCTTCCGTATCAATTTAAGTGTATTACTTTCTTTTATAGAAAATAATTATAATTATTTTAAAAATATATACTTATATATAAGTTTTAGCTTATGCTCAAGAAAAATAATATCCCCTCAACACCAATTTAAGTGTCTTACTTTCTTTTATTTTATAAAAATTTCTAAAATTAATTAACATGAATGTTGAAACGCTAAATATTGAACGACAAAAATATCCTCAAAATGTTGATCGCCTTTTATGCCCTTTGAAAATTAAATTTTTTCTTGAAAATGTATTTCAATGTTGGATAAGACTGTAGTAACATTTAAAACTTTAACTAATATTTAGAATATTAAATTTAACAAAATTCTATAGGATATTAGAAGTAAAACTAAAAAAGTGAAAGTTAGAGTAGAAGTATAAAGTTGGTTAAGTATAATAAGTTAGAGTAGAAGTAGAAGTTGGTTAAGTATAATAAACACTCAGCATAGCGCAGCAAAATGCTGCGTTATGTAAAAAAAAATCTTTTATTTTTTTATTTTTTTTAAAAGCTCGGTTAACGGATGTAAACGGGCAACGTTAACACATTTTTACATAACGCATAATAAATATGCGTTAAAGGTACTTTGGTAACATTTTTTTTTCATGGGGTATTTTGGTTCAATTCGTTTTTTATTGGGTCATTAAGTTCCGGACTCGAAAGAAAGAGCTATGATATTGATCAGACCTTTTTTTCTCATTTTATTTGAAGCGGGCCAAACAGAGAATGAAATGCATTAAAAAAAGGAGAATTTACATGGCATAGCTAACTCTAAGAGGTATTTATGGTTAGTAACTCTTTAATTTAATTACTTTTCGTAACTACAATGAATTTTCAATTCACATATCATAGCTATACCAAATACACACAGTTATGGGCTTGTATCAAGGTTCTCCGGCAAAATACAATGCTTTTCTCCAATTGAACCCAAGCTAACGCGTTTGTTCGATTTTTTGTTTATTGTTTTGGAGAATCTACAATGTTTGTGATTGCCAAATATGACAAATCCATTGTGAACCGCTGGTAATGGAGTTGTTTCCAGTCTTAGAGGCAATTGAAGTTGTTTCCGGTTACAAATTCGATTTTTTGTTCATTATTTCCAACAGGCAATTGAAGTTGCTATCAACCACTAGCAATGGAATACCGGCAGCGAAAAAGATGGAGGAGGAAGATCAGAGGTGCCGGTAACGAAGTTCCAAATCTGAAATAATCACACACGCACAATGTAGCTGCCAGTGATGAGTCACCTGCTTGTCACAAGATCTATACGGAGATGTCGAAATCCATGGCTTCTTCTCGTTCTTGTATCTCAGATTTGAGTGTATTCGTCATTTTTTTTAGTGTAAATATAAGTTATATGTTTTTGGCTGATTGTATTTTAGGGGCAAACAAAATATATTTGACTGTATTTGTTATTTGAATGATCTATATATATACATATGTATATAATTTTTTTGAGTAAATACAGTATATCTGAAATTTTGTTAAAATACATTCAAATACAGTTGAATACATTCAACCTTGCGACGTCCGGCGGCGACCTTGCTAATCAGAGCTCGAATACATCCAAATACAACTAAAATAAAGGATACATCAATATACAAATACCTTTGGAATACACAACTCCTTCGTATATTTAAATAAACTGGAATACAATCATTTTGAATACACACACACACACAGAGACACACACACACACACACACATATATATATATATATATTCAAAGAAAATAAGGTTGCATGTATTCAAATACATTCAAATTCACGCTATATCAAATAAAGTTCGATACAACTGAACAGTGTATTCAAATACACCTAAATACACGCGAATTTCCCTAAACTAGCTACGAATGGTAATATACAAACTTATAGTTATATCACGTAAGAAGCTTGTAAACTATAGCTATTTATGTAAGTTAAAAAATAGGGGAAGGAAATCAGAGACTCTCTCTTTTTTTGTGGTGTAAGGGCTGCTCGCCTACCGAAGTACCAAAGGCTTTCGAGGAAGGAGGAGAAACACACATCGTGCCATATCAGCAATATGTGTCTAATAGGTTCAATTTGAGTACAATTCAGATGTTCAATAGTTCGCATTCTTAATTTAGGCATCCAAATGAATTTTTTTGACAAGGTCAAGGGTCCGTCAATGTGTTTAGCCCCCCAAGAAAAAGCATGTTGAACATTACTAAGGGCCTGTTTGGAAAGCCACCCAGGTAATTGGA
This sequence comes from Lycium ferocissimum, assembly GCF_029784015.1. NCBI lineage: Eukaryota > Viridiplantae > Streptophyta > Magnoliopsida > Solanales > Solanaceae > Lycium > Lycium ferocissimum. Next base: position 2,592,334 of record NC_081344.1, read on the forward strand.
ATTGGGTGTAATTACACGGTTGCTTTGTTTGTTTGACCGAGTAATTACACGATTAGGTGGGAATTGAGTGTAATTGAAGGGTGTAATTACACTCTCCAATTCTCCGGGAGGGATTGGGAGGACTGAGAATTGGGTATAATTACACCATGTAATTACAGGATTACTTTTTAGTCTATTTCTTTTTAATTTTATTTTAATTTCTTTTCTTTTTTAATTTATTTTTTATTTCTATTATTTAATTTTTTATTTTTTTTATTTTAATTTCTTTTCTTTTCTAATTTATTTTTTATTTGTATTATTTAATTTCTTTTTTATTTTTACTTTTTAATTATTTGTATTTTTAAAATATATTTTTCTTTTTATAGAATTTATATTTCATTTCTTTTCTTCTCATTTCAACCTTTATTTCTTGTGGTTCCATGTAATTGCTCATATTTTTTTTAGTTTTTGTTTTATTCATTAACCCTGTTAATATTCTAATTTTTTAAACTACATCTCTTAATATTAGAAAGAATGAGTCATTAACAAATTTGACATTTAATAAGTAACGTTATTAAAGTAGAATTTCATTGTGAATGAGGTTATAGACTTATATTTTCCCTTTCTTTTGAATTATAGGAGTATTTACTTATGTTACATTGAAACTTACTTATGTAACGTTGCAATTTGACATAAGAGTATTATGTTAAAAAAAAATTCTTTTGGATTTTGAATTTAAGTTATATTTTCAATTTTAACAATATTTGCTTTAATACTATTGACTTGTTATTTTCACATTATATGTTATTTATTTTTCACTTACAGTTGATAGAATTATTGTCAAACATTTGAATAGTGTTATGGCATTATATTTATAAATATTCTTTTTTTGTCAAACATCTAATCCCATGATGTTCTTACAAAAAAGGTATACTTTTAAGTTTTATAATCAATTAAAATTAAAATATTATTAATTTTGAAATTATATATCAATTATTTTTTACAATATTAGTTACAAATATATGATTATTAGTTAACATATTTTCAATAAACAATGTATTATTAAATAACTAATTTAATATCATTTATAAAGGCACATATTTTTTAAATATTAATTTTACTTTTTATAGTTAAATTTTATTTTTAAATTAAACTAACTGTGTAATTACACTTGTGCAACCAAACAGCACGCTTGTAATTACACTGTAATTACATTATGACAAACAAACAGGTCATAGTAATTATAATGCTGTGTAATTACTATGCTGTCTAATTGCTAGGGTAGTAATTAGACCAATTCCAGGTGGCTTTCCAAAACAGGCTCTAACAGTTTGTAGCCTAGACAATTATCAATTTAGCCTGAAACAAAGCTGCACAGAAGGCAGAGAATCAACATAGATAAGTCAAGACATAAGTAGCAACTTTTATCCATTTGATCATATAGTTGATCCATTGATACAAGACAGTACTCATAGGTGCACAAACTGAAAGAAACATTTATTACAATCGAACTATCACACAACTACTGACCAAGCGTCTTAACCAAGCGCAGAAGCGAATATCCTCATTCAAGACTTGACAATGTAATTTTGGCTGCTGATTGGATTCATGACCACAGGGGGACCAGCAGTGCGAGGCCACGCTTGGAACTTTTTGTCGGTCTCTTTCCACCATTCGTTGTTTGCAACGGTATGTGGAGTAGTACCTGTATGAAATGACATGAGTGTTGCAAGTTAGCACAACCAAATTCAAAATCCAAGCAAAAACTTAAATAATTTGTACTTGCCTCCAAACAGCTTCTTGTCTGCAACAGCAACATCAAAAATATATGCAACTGCAAATGATGCCGCCACTGAACCAATAATGTATTTTGCTGCCATTGTTCAACTCTAGTAACTGAAAGATAACCTAAAACCTAGTAAGAGAGCAATTTGAGCCCTTGGAGGTCCACTTTACCAGCAAATAAAATTCAACGACGATATCCAGTCGATTTCAGTACCGCAAAAGAACTACTAATAGTAGCATGGTAATCAAACATTGTCGCCACATACACTTGAGAAAGTTAAAACATCATAAGATCTTAATATCAAAATATACCTAAATAACTTTTTAACCACTATCAAATGATCTATAATGTAGTGAGGCATTTATTTTAAAGGCTATCAGAACACATAGTAACTTTTTGAGCACTTCAGGTTTAATCAGCAAGCACCTTCCGTATGATAAACCATATATGTGGACAGACCACTACAGATGTATGTAGCTATACGTATTGAAATGCTCCGATGATAAATTTCATTTTTTGTTCTTAGTTTAATGCTATGTTTGGTTCAAGAAAAGATAAATACTTCTCCAGAAAACGTATTCATGCTTCTTCCCATGTTGTTTGGTCTGCCTGGGAAATAGGGACATGTGCTTCCTCCATTCCACCTAAATTCATGAACGCGTTGCAATGTTGCATACCCCAGATATCTAAATTTTGTTAAATTTGGTTCTCTTAGGGTCAACTAGAAATAATTTGTAAATCCGCTACTTTTCCACCCCAACCAAACAAAGTGTAAGTCAGAACCTAAGAGCTAAGATCAGAAAAAAGAATGATGGTCATCCAGAATAATTAACTTGTGCGCGTTTACAATTGATTTCTAGTTGACCCTAAGAGAGCAAAATTTAATCCCAAAAAATACAATTTCAGTAGCACAAGAACCTAATATGTAAGTAATAAAGAAAATAAACTTCACAAGAAGACAAGACTTTCACTTTCTTTTGCCATTTCTACTAAAATGCCTTGAGAACTTTGGGAATTCATTGCTTGTCATAAAGCATTCGCCTCATACTATCAACTAAACAGATGTTACCAACATGGGTTATGGTGGGATGGTTGGGTCCCTACACCCTTAAACAGAGGTCTCGTGTTCGAGCCCGCGAACGAAAAAATCCGGTAGGGAGCGCTACCCAAAAATGGGCCCTGCAACGCGTGATCCGGATATAGTCGGGCTCCAATGCGATTACGGACACCGAGTGGGTAATCAAAAAAGAAAAAAACTAAACAGTGTTCTTTATTTATAAAAAATATCTTTTTCCTTTTTCTTAATTCAAAGGTCGTTGTGCAAGTCCAACCAAATCAAATATTTACTGTGAAGAAATTTTTTCCTCTAGATCAATATTTCCAATCTATATCCAGCTTCTGTAAGCAAGTCCAATCAGATTTTTTTTTTCAAAAAATAAAAATAAAAATAAATTACAGGCTATATTACTTAATCAAGACGTGGAAGGACAAAGAATACTAGTCAATTTTAACTAACCCAACATACAAAATAAAGCTTCTTACGAACTAATACAAGAAGATTTAGCAATTTAAGCACAGTTAAAGTGAGTATGAACATCCTAATTCCATTAAATTTTACTCATCTCTTTTCTCATAAATGCATACATCGAGCAAGAATCAACACCCTAACTGTAAAACTAGTCTTCATAATCAAAATTAAGTCATTTAATTACAGAGATAAGGAGGAAATTAGGAACTTACCACGATGAGCTAAGAGAGCAGAGAGGTGGAATAGTAGATGATGAGTACTTTGCTGGAATGCTCTAGAAATGATAAATGAGAAGTAGATAGTGCTAAAATACGACACGTTTTACTCTTGTCTTTTTCTGTTTTCTCAGTACAGCTTTGCGCTTTTTGCATTTTGTACCAAACTTTGCTTTACAAGTCAATTGAGTCTTTTGTCTAAAGTTGGAAAAGATATTTAATTAAAGGAGCAAAATGATTTTTACTCCGTTGAATAGATTTAATGTGGCTCGATACATGATTTTTAATTCATTACTTCATCTACTTTAATTTGTATGATTTTTTTATTTTTTTTTGATGTTTAGATATGAAGGGGTAAATTACTCCTATTTTTAAGATCAAATACTTAAACATCTTATGCCGTGTAATCCTACATAATTTTAATAATGTTATCTCGAGTTTTCTAACATTTAAAATCATTTTATAATGAAAATCCTAGACTGTAGTGTATCTTGTTAAGTGATACATGTCTCAGAAAATATTTGTTCTACTTTTAATGGAAGTTGTAAATAAAAAGAATTCAAGAAAAATGTTTATCCCCCCAAATTTCATATTATACTTGGTAGTATGCAACATTTGTCACTTGGTAAGGTTTTTTTAGTGCACCTCATGTTTTTCAAAACTAAACATTTAACACCTACAAGCTAATCCTTTTCAAGTGAACAATGATATAGTACTCATTCGTAGTGCACCTTGAAGGTGTAAATTTATATTACCTTGATCTTCCCCCCTCTTCCCCCAAAAATAATAATGCAACAGTGCTATTCTAAATTCTAAAATAGGCTGACTACTCTTTTTAATTAAAAGATAACATTAAGAAAGGCTGCAATTTCCTTCATTACATTGACCTCCCCCTATGCCTCTGAAGTTCCTTTATGTTCCCTTTCAACATGTTCCACAAGGGACACCGGATCGCGAAAACCTTTACTACATCTGGGACAAACATCGACTGTCAAATTCATGACACCGTTCTTTTCATGGACTTTCTGCACGTGACTCACGAGAGCTGTGACCGAAGAAAATCTTAGAGTGCATTGCGGGCATTGCTCAACTTGCCCGCTTGCACTCCCACTACGGTTAGTGGCACTGCTGCTTTGGCCCCTTCCACTAAATTCGCTGCCCAATTTTGCCATTCCAGCTTCAGCTGCCTTGAAGAATGTTGTGGCCCAACTAGAGGATGATGTGGCAGGAGCTTTTTTGGGCTCGTCTTTACTACTGCCAGTTCGAAAGTTCATAAATGGGAATGTTGATTCTGGTTTCTTACGTCCAGGACACTTGTGATCGGGTCCAAACCGATGCTTTAAGCAATGATCAACAGTACACTCCCGACATTTGATTGTATTTGAGAAAGTCAAGAGCTCTCTGCAGCCAGGTACAGGACATTTTCTTTTCTTTGTGGCTTTTTCATAGTTTGATGGATCACACTCGGTGTTTACATGTGATTCCCAAGTTATATTCGGGTCTTCATCAGGAATAAGGCGTACTCCTTTTGCACAGAGTGGGCAAACGACCACGCTAACATCATTCTTGTTCGCCTTTGGACAGTGGTGTCTGTTGTAGCTCCGGTGCTCTAGACAAAACACCTGCAAAGTTTTATAACCCACATTAAGCATCTACAAGGTTATAAAGATGGTTGAAGAAAGCAACAAAGGGTATGAAAAGGATATGCGAGGATCAAAAGAAGGTAATTTGAAGTCATATATCTACAGTTTAAACAAAACAAAGGAAAAAAACATCAACTGATCAATAGGCTCAAATTTTCTATAGGGGTGCTATACAACAAATGTAAAGATGAGATAGAACACTGGGAAAGATTATCATATCACATTCACGATTTTAAAGATACCAGGGAGTTTTACCTCTGCAACACATTTTCAATCAGAAACTCACTTTATTTTTCAAATCTTCAGGAGACAGAAAATCTTACTCAAAGAAAAATCTATTGATAATTCAAAGGAACCTGAACTCATATACTTAAAACCATATAACTGAAAATAGTAAAAACAAAAGAAACAAGGACGTCTCCATTTTCAAGAAGCCCATCTAGAATAAATCAACGCTATAAATGATGTACATCAACTTCTTAAATTTTGTTGGTTCCTTAAGTTTCTGTTTGCGAACCACCCAGATTCAAAATTACCTTATCCGGGAAAACAGCCAAAAGTCTCCATTATTCAAAAGTTCAAAGTCATATTATACTACACAAAGAATTGACAATCACACACCAAACAAGAGCTGAAGTAACTTAATGACTTGATTTTGTCAAATTGACAAGGGCTAATTGCTGACAAAATTTCAATGTCATTTCCTCATTAGAAAGGCTGTTTATATTTTTCACCTTTTATCTCCACCTATGGGATGCTAAACGTAAATCCACCAAAGCATCCATTCTTGTTAAAATTGCTGCTGCTCCTTCGTTGCTAGAGCTAAAGTAAAGAAAAGTTAGAACACTCGAGCTCATTTTCTCCCACTTGCTGAATTTTCATATACATCATCAAGATCAAATTTTTAAGCTCCCAAACCCCACGAAGAAAAAGGTATATACCTAACCAGAAACAAGAAAGATCTTCAAATGCAGCTTGTGACCAAAAAGATCCCACCTTTGATAATGGATCATCTATGCTTCAATATCAAAATAGCTGGAATCAGCTACATGAATCCTCTAAATCTATTCAGCCCTTTCCTTTCCAATAATCAATAATTCGTCTTTCTAAGACAAACTGACAAAGTAGAGATTCTTATATCTCACACTTATATCTCCCAAAGGGACTTACAAATCTACAGCCAAACTAGAAAGACTCCAGCAAACACAGAATGCACCTAAAGTGAGTTCAACAGTAACAATTAAATCTTAATCTCAACTAATTGGTCTCACCTATACCGAAAAAGATTTCAACTTAGAACAGTCAAGGTCATTTTCTCCCACTTATTGAATTCTCATAAACATCATCAAGATCAAATTTTATGCTCACAAACCCCACAAAGAAAAATGTACATACCAAACCAGACACAAGAAAAGTCTTCAAATGCAGCTTGCAACCAAAAAGATCTCAACTTTGATTAATGGCTTAACTATAGCAGTAGTTCAATACCAAAATATCTGGAGTAAGATATATAAACCCTCTAATCCCTCCCATTCTATTCGACCCTTTTCATTTGAATACTCAACAATTTGTATTTTAACACAAACTAGAGATTCTTACATCCCATACTTATCCCTGTAGTGCCTTACAAATCTATAGCCAAACTAGAAAGACTCCAGCAAACACTAAATAACACCTAAACCTTAATTTCAGCTAATTGGTCTCACCTATAACCAAAAAGATTTCAACTTTAATCAAATGCCAAATAACAGATAAGCCTTAAAACACAAAATTGACTAGAATGAACATAAATTTGCAAGAATAAAGAGGAAGAAAAATTGGTACCTGATGACAACAATCACAAGTGAAAGGCAAGAAATCAATCTGCTTACAATCATTTACAAAGCAGTGTTTTCCAAGATTTGGGAATTCTGGTGTACCCATTGAACCGTACACGTTTCAGTACAAAGAAACTTATCAATCAAATTCTTCAAGAAAATAAAACAAGAATCTGAGAATTAAAACAGTAGTTCAACGTTGGGGTTTTCGAAAGTCGTCTTTAGGTAAAGGAACAATTGAGTCAAGCTGACTTGTAAATTGTAATGGTTCGAGTCGACTTAATTTTGATTTTTTATTGTTTAAATATATTTGGTTTAAATTTAATTTCGCTTTAGAGAATTAAGAAGGTAATACTCCCACTGTCCCAATTTACTGATGTAGTTTGACTGAGCATGGAGTTTAAGAAAAAAATAAAGAATTTTGAATCTTGTGATCTAAAACTAGCCAAAGATATTTGTGTGATTATAAATCATCTCATTAATAGTAAAAGGTAAAGTTTAAAGTTATTGCCAAATAAGGAAATATGTCATTAATTCCCTAGATGGTCACCCAAGTTTGGGCAATTGTCAACAAATATCATTTTTGTTTTTTTAGTACAACAAAGTCATTTAATTATCCCTATGTTTCTCAAAATATACTAAACACCTCAAAAATCTCCTTTTATCCTAGTTGACATGCCATGTCATTAAAGTTTTTTTTTGTTTGTTTTATTAAAAACCTATTTAACTTACCATTTAACCAAACTCGTATCTTATCCCCAATCAAACATGACCCGATTAAAGTTTTTAAATTTATAGATAAAGTTTTAAAATCAAAATTAAAATATGGAAAATTTGAATTTTGTTATAAAATAAAAACGGTATAATAAAATAAAATAGCAAAACGAGAGAGAGAGAGAGAAGAAAGTGTAATAGTACTGCTTTCTTTCATTGTGAATTGTGTATGTTTCCATCAATTATACATGGCTATATATAAAGCCTTAAATGTAGTGACTTGCAAAGGCAAACTTGCTACAGTAGTAGTGGTGGCGGCCCACATGGTCATTCATTTAATTTATTCATAACATTCCCCCTTGGATGTCCATGTAAAAGATAAAATTCTAGTAAATAAAAATATACAAGTTATTCCTAATGCGCGTTAACTTTTAACTGCGCAAATTAAAAATCTTACCGGGGAAAACCCAATGGAACAAAATCTTGGTTGAGGAAAAAAAAGTGCAGCGCGTATTTTACTCCCCCTGATAAGAGCATCATTTTGTATCTCGGTGGGGGCATATTTCAATCATGCGGATCAATTTCTTGAATATTGATGTTGGCAACCCCTTAGTAAATAAATCCGCCAAATTATCACTTTGATCGAATTTGTTGAACAACAATTTCACCATTCTGTTGAAGATCTTATGTGAAAAAGAATTTTGGTGCAATGTGTTTGTTGTGTCTCCATCAGCCTTAGCTTTCAATGTTGTTGGAATCTTTATCTTCAAGGAGAGACCACATTCCTAAATGTGTTGAGTTATAGATATCAATGTATGCGTTCTCGACTTGCATTAGAGTCACTAGCATCTTTGAGTGACTTGTGACTAACAATTATTAATTGCCTTATAGAATAGCATAATATGGAAGCCACCACATAATGAGTAATTGTAGATCGTACAACTTCATGCGGATCATTATAAATGTCCTGCATTTGTATAGACAACAAAACCTTCACAATATTTTTTAGAATAAGCAAAATTCATATCAATATTTGATTTCCTTCACATATAAATGTGTGAGTTATATTTTACTGTAGCGTTAATAGAATATGTTATCCATAATCCGTAGTATTAGCAAGGTATATAAGTGCACCTATTGCACTAAAGAATATTCCATCATTTTCATGAGGTCTAAATGGATCTTTATTTATACAAGTGAGTTCACAACCATTGGGGGTATTCAATGGAATCACTTTTTCTATGTGTAACTTGACTGATAGACAAATATTCTATTTGTTTGTAGGCCAAAAAGAAATTGTCTTTTCAAATTCATTCATCTTAAATCCTTCAGTAGAAAATCTACTGCTTTTGGAAACTCTTAAGAATTCCAATAATATCCTAATCGTAACGACTTTAGATCCACACCTCTTTATAGAAACACAAGGCAATTATACCACGTACGCGGATTTATTTTTCAATCCTTATAAGGACTTACGAAACTTTATCGGACCCGGTTTCTGAGAACTATTTTATGTTTCATGCACTTTGAATCCTTCGGGGATTTTCATAAAGATTTTGTTGTCTGGTAGCAATATTAATGACCAACAATTCGTTATGTGCGTATCGAGTTTTTTTTATGTATTGTCAGACTAATGATGCGAAAGTGATTGCATCCACCACGGAGAATATGTCTCCATATATAATCAATACCAGGCCTTTAACGAAAAGAAAACCTTAATGCCATAAGTCATGATTTATATCTAACGACTTTATTTTCTTCGTCTCATTCCCATGATATATGTACCTGTTAGGCTATCCACTTTCAGGTGTTTGGACTACAAGTCCACAAGCTTCACATTTTTATTTTTATTTTTATGTGAAGTCACTAATACTCGATTGCTCCTTTGATTTTGGCCAGTCATTTCTTTATCTGTATCATGACAGATTTAAACTTCAAAAATATCATCATAATATCGAGCGCTATATCATATACGTCGTCGACGATCTTTTGGATCAGTTCCATATACATAATTTGTCGAGATCTCTTCATATTCATTAATTTCAGGTACCTGAACCTTTTTCAAGATTTGATGAAGTGTTATGTCTTTGGGCTCTTCTAGAGCACTTGCCTCTTTATTATGACCATCATAATAATTTGCTCCTCTCCTTTTAAGGATTTTTATCTTTGGAATCGATCGGTCTACCACGCTTCAGGCGTGCCGTAGACTCTGTCCTTCAGGGACTTTAATTCTAAATGAAACATTTGTAGCTGGCATATAATATTCTTTGGGTCAGTAAAATTCGTCTGACATTTGACTTGAATTATCCTTATTATCCTTTTGAATGAGGATTATGCTAATGATAATTTATTCCACATAATATATTTTCCAGCTACTTATCATTTCTGCCCCTGATGCTAGTAAGACTAACTTATAGTCCCAACCTTCTTTGAGGATCCATCTTTGTGCGTTGTGGTGGTGCAATTGAATTTATTCCCGCACATTCAAATGTTTGTAGATGGATATTATTTGGTTCCTGACCCTGAACCAATCGTGATAGGGATTTTATTATTACTTCTTTGGCTTGATGCATACAAGTGCTACTATATGCTAAATAGCATATCCCATACCAAATTGGGAGTTTTATTCTCATACTCAATGGTTCAGCTATCCTTGGAGGCATACAATTTCTACTAAACCAACTATGGATATAAACCAGCATTATTAACATAATTGTATTGTTTGGAACCATGCTCTTAATTTATCAATTTGAGCAAACTACCTTGCAAAAATCAAATGGCAAGTAGATACCAAACGCACATGTGACCAAATCATAGATGCATCTATTAAAATCATATAATAGTAAATGGTCCACATGGCAGGTGACTGAGCTCATGTATATATATCACCTTTTATACGTTCCAAATCTATGGGGATCCTGATCCCAACCTTAGCTGGTCTAATAATAGATTTATGATCATAAGCAGCAAAAGAGAATTTCTTGAAGAATCTTTTATTTCTTATATAGAACCACGTGAATTCTCAATTATTTTTGCATTATATTTAACCGAGATGGCCAACCGGTCATGCAAACTGATGTTTATTTCAACAAACTTCTAGTTTACTATCGTATGTGATTTCGTCATCATACTCGTATTATGTGTAGTACAAACGGGAGAGGAAACTGGTGGTATTTCACATTTATATTTCTTGCCGCTATATCGTAGTAATGCGAAGATATTAAATCTTTCATTAATTTATAGTCTCGTTATGAATGCCCACTTTGGTGAATACCTTTGAAACTCAATAAGTTTCTTTGAGACTTACTACAATTAGGAACGCTTTCTTGATAATCAATTTAATTCCTCCAATGTAGTAATAAATTAGCTCTTCCCAGAAGCTGCCAATTATTGTGTACTACCACATATTTCATAACACCATCGTATGATGAACATCCCACTTAAAGGAGAAAATTATATCATTTTGAGCATGATCAAAGTTATTATAGGCAAGAACCGTTTCTTGCTTTAACCTTTTCCCTTAAATAACCATCATCGACAAGGTGATCAGTGACCACTTATATCACAATATTGATTTCTCTCAAACCTCCCCATGAGGTGAGTCGTGGTATAGTATAACCATACATAAGCATGTATTTATGCATATATATGATCACATCCTGCGACATTCACTTTAAAGAATGGGCCAGCAATCACGGTGCTTATCACAAATTAATTTTTTTTTCAAGGAATGAACTATAATCATTTGTAAGTGCTTCATAAATGTTCATTATAAGTTCCTTGTCATGCCTTGAAATTTATTATATTTATATGACGAACCTTAGCATCACTTTAATTTGAAAGGACAAGTGAGCCTCCATTTTGTATTCTTTTCTTTTGATGGAGGATTTATAAAATCTATTAAATTAGGTCGCACAACAACCACATGCTCAATGACCTTTCATATCACATTGATGATAAAAATTATCTTCACCCATTGAAGGACCATATTTGAGGACACATAGTGTTTTTCCTTTTATAATTACCATAATGAAGGCTATCATTATTTTGTCCTCTATCACGCCCACGTTCATTCATATAGCCACAACAAATATTTTGTCATCTTTGAGACTTATCATATATTGTTACCACATTCACTTTAGGGAATGGAGCAAAGTCAGTGGGACGGGTTTCACAATTTTATCAAGAGCATATTAATTTGCTCTGTCATCATCATATCAATCATCAATATAGTGCGTTGGGACTCAAATCCAATAACTTATTATCATGATACACCGGAACTCTAACCCGATATTTTACCCTTTTGGTGTGATGAGATTTGAATCCACCGTCTTACCCTCAACCAATGGCATAATAGGCCAAAGTGCAATAAACTCACCCTTGAGCCTTTAAAAATATCCCACTTTGTGATTGTTTGCGTAAGTGAATTAATCTTCAACAAGACATATAAAATACAACCATTTTTGTGGTCGAACCTTTTTTTTTTAGAACTCTTAGAGTTCAAGTGGATCATAAATTAGTGTCACAATAACAAAATTCATGTATTAGTATCCAGATCTTGTAGCAAATTAAACTGAATTAAATAGTTCAACTTTTAAAAAATATTGGTTAATATGAATACCTTTTTTGAGCTACCTGTCAATATAATGCAAGTCCAATAACAATTTAGCCATGTGACGTAGTATAAAATAATAGTTCAACAGTGAAAGACCATTAAATTAATTTGAAGAAAAGAAAATATAGTATAATGTATAACAAATACTACTTCTCCAAAGAAAAGGCTAAGATCCGAATAATTGAAAATATGGAGCCATTGTTCCATACTTATATTAATGGGACATCGGATATGTTGCTAGATGTTATATCAAGGATGTATCGAGGAACACCCAAACCCACTTACCAAACTATCCCGGTGGCGATGCAACGACCAAACGGATAAGACTCCCAATATATGTGATGAGGTTAACGGGATAAGTGTCTTCCTCTTAGAAATGTGGATATATCGATTTTAAATAATCACATATAAAACCCCTATAGATAAGTCCAAATATAACAGAGACAATGAAAAATAATCCATACCTTGAATGTGAGCAAAGAAGAATTACTTATTCAAACCTTTTCCTGAAAAGATTTTATGCATGGTATTTTTATCTTAAATCTAAGAGCCTCATGCAGATAACGTGTTATAAAATAAAAACGGTATAATAAAATAAAGTAGCAAAACAGAGAGAGAGAGCATAAGAAGCAAGTGTAATAGTACTGCTTTTCTTTCTATTCTGAATTGTGTATGTTTCCATCAATTATACATGGCTCTAGATAAAGCCTTAAAATGTAGTGACTTGCAAAGGCAAGCTTGCTACAGTAGTAGTGGTGGCCCACATGGTCATCCACTTAATTTATTCATAACAAATTTGAGGTATTTTAGGGCTTTAGTTTAATATATTGCTAGATACTATCATGACAAGTTGGAATATCTATATATACTAGTTACATGACACGAAATATAAAAATATTTAAATTTTAGGCAAAAGTCATAGATAGCCCCCTAAACCTTGCCACATTTTTCTCACGGGCTACCTAAACCAAGGGTTTACTTTTTTATTGGGTACGTAAACCCGCCTAAATTTGATCTATTGGGTACTTTTTTCACAATAATCGCAAAAATTAGAGAGTGTATTACACTCTCCATGACGTGGCAACTTTGTCCAATGAAAACGTGACACGTGGCGGTAGAGTCCATCATAATAATTAAAAAATAAATTATACACCCCCCAAAATTTTCATCTCCTTCGCCGCCCCCTCCAACCGCAAAAGAAACCGCCACCTACCACCACCCCCAACCGCCGTCCCCCGCCCCACCAATAATAATTTATTCCTCTTTTTCTTCTCTTATTTAGGTCTATCAATGTCTTTACAAGACCCATGACCTTTAATGAAAGGTGGGATAAAAAAAGAGTCATAGCAATGGTGAATTCCCATTTTTTCCGAGGAACGAGTCATAATAATGGTGAATCCCCATTTTTTTGTGAACAGATGGTAACGTCAATTACTTTTCAAATTTAAAAAGGACAAAAAAAATGGTGGTAAAAAATAATATCCACTTCAAAAATTAATTTTATATAAATAATTAAAAGAAATGAAGTGTTATAATGAAGAAGAAAAAGAGAGAGAGAAAAAAAAAAAGGAAGAGAACGTACAGTGGATTTAAAAAAAAAAAGGAAGAAGAAGGAGAAGAGAAGAGAACTATAGTGAAGAAGAAGAGAAAAAAAGGAACGTACGGTGGGGTGGGGTCAGGGGACGGACGGTGCGGGCCGGGGCGGGGGGGAGGTGGGTTAGTTTTTTATTTATTTAAAAGAGGTAAAATTTTAATCAAAAATAAAATAAAATTTAAGGATGAAGGGGCTGTCCACGCGCCCAACAAAAAGTGGACTCAATTGCTGCGCCACGTAGGCGCCACATAGGCAAAAGGTACCCAATAGGATCAAATTTAGACTGGTTTAGGTACCCAATAGGTACAACCCTCGGTTTAGGTAGCCCAGAAGAAAATGTGACAAAGTTTAGGGGGCTATCTATGACTTTTGCCTATATTTTAATTAAAGAAGTATAATTTCTGTCGTATTTTCTTTGTCGAATAATTAATATGACTTAGTGGCATGTTAAATATGTATTATTAATATGTCTTCATAGTTATCAAAGTTTCATAGCTACCTAATTAGATAGTTTTTAAACAAAAGTTTATTTATGAAGGAGAAGTTTTGGTAGGAGAATTAGTAAATCCCGAAGAGACACAAGTGACTCGACATTCTGTAAAGTAATATGAGTAAAATTATATAAATTAATTACAATTCAGTGGTTCAGTTGGTTGAACATGGGATTTCCATAATAGAGGTCGAAACCCTCTGTCTACGACATCGTGATTTACTTTCGGCGAGCTCCGTGACGGACTTTGCTTCGCGAGTTATCTCTCTTATGTGGTTTTCTGTCTATTCATAGGAGGGGGGTTTACCCTGTGTGAACCCAAAGGGTAGCGGTTGCAGGTTCCTTTATCATAAAAAAAAATGTTTTTTTTAATGAATTTGTGAGTATATAATCTCTTTATTTATAAAAATGGATTTTTTTGTACTTACTGAATTTTAATTCTACTCATGATAATTCATGTTGCAAGAGTTTATGCTAGTTAAATTTGGTAATTTAAGCTTAGTTTTAGACGAAATTAAGGAAAAAACTAAATTCATTGAATTAACCTCAAGAATCAATTTAGTCTCATATATAGTTTATGCTTAAAAATATTAATTCTCAGTTAAATTGCAATTTTGGTACTTTTTGTATAATTGTTACATATCTAAATTTAAATGTTAAAATATTAAGTTGATCTAATTCTATTTAACTTCAAAGTTTAGTCAAATGGATACTTGGAAAATAAAAAGCGCCATATAAATTGAAACGGAGAGAGAGAGTAATTAGTAAGATCTAATAAATCTTCGAGTTGAAAACGAAAATATGGCTCTAAAGTTGTCTAAATTTTACCTATATATATTATGACAAATAATGTAAAGGGTAATCTAATTTTTTTTTTGGATCCATATTATATGGTGTTTTAGCTTGGACAAACCCCTTAAAAATTCACTTACTCCAAAAAAGAAAGAGTGTTTTTACTAAATTACGCTTAATTAATACCTGTTTAATTTGAGTTATTGGTTATGTCAAAATTCACTTACCCAAATAAGAATACTATAAAAATATAATATCTTCTTGATTATATAAATAATTATCTTTTTCAAACTAAATATAAAAGTTAAAAATATCATATAATATAAATGGACAATAAAAGACAATAAAAGATTCATAAAAAGTACTGGCAATATTACGAAAAAGATCATAAGTGCAAATGCCAATGGGCAATTGTCACGGCCCACGTCTACACCAGCACTGCAGTAGAATGAAAATTACATTGTAATGCCACTGTGAGGACGACAAATTTTGTCATCCTCACTTATATATGATAGTAATATCTTTACATGAAATAGACTAAGAATATATTATATTTCATATAAGACTAATATAATACTTTTTAAAATAAATATTATACTAATGAAAATTCTATACCTTCTGCATGAGAAATGAAAAGATCTTGATGGTATGGCAATGGAAATACCAAAAATTACACATTATATATTTAAGGATAAATAACTCTAACCTACAAATTAAAAATTACACAAACTTTATTTTTAAAATATACATTAAAATTAGATTTTGTATAATTGTTCCAGTTCATTCTTTTGATAGTTAATGATCTAGTCAATTTACGGTGTAAGATAAACACTGATCTATTTTTCTATAAAGTTTAAATATAGCTTTCTCTTGAGCCGAGGGTCTTTTGGAAACAATCTCTTTACCTTCCAAGGTAGAGGTATGGTCTACGTATACTCTACTCTCGCTAGACCCCACATTGTGGGATTTCACTGGGTATGATGTTGTTGTTGTAATGGTTAAATATAGCTTAAGAATATTAGAAAATTAACAAATTCAAAAGGGGGGGGGGGGGGGAAGAACAACATTTATTTGAGACCAAAAGGGTAATTTCAAATATCTAAAGGCCGTTAGCAACTCATTATTTACATGTTGAATATTAACTATCAAAATAACTATTTTAAAGACTCACCAGATTATATTGATGTCGAGTAAAATGATGAAATAGTAAATCATTCAACTTGACATTAGAAATGCGGAGACGTATTGTTTTGTAAAACTTATACGAAAGTAATTTACACTAGCATGTAATCCTTTGTCACTTTTTTAATCGGTCATGTTTGATCGGGTATAAGACGTGAATTTAGTTAAATGGATTTAATGAATTAAACAGGTTTATTATTAAAAAAAAAAAAAAAAAGCTTTAATACATGGGATGTCAACTAGGAGAGAAGGAGGATTTTGAGGTGCTTAGTATATTTTGAGGAAAATAGAGATAGTTGAGTGACTTTGTTGTCCTAAAAGAAAGAAATTGATATTTGTAGGTAATTTCCCAAACTTCGAGCGTTATCTAGGAATTAACTCTTTTCTTTTGATCGACTAAAAAGAAAGCTGTTCATAAATTATAAATTATTCCCTCCATTTCAATTTATTTGTCTATTTTGACTTGTTACGGAGTTTAAGAAAATAAAGAATATTTTTAAATCTTGTGGTCATAAACTAAAGATATATAGAATGTACTAAGATGTCATTTAATTTTGGGGTATTAAACATGATACGTGGAAAGTTGGAATTAAGGAGTTGCGAAAAAAGGAAAAGGACATTCCTTTAAAACTTGATCGAAAAGAAAAGTAAGATAGCCAAATTAAAGCCGGGGAGGGGGGGGGGGGGGGACAATATCTTTTAAAATAGTTATAAATGATTTACACCATTTTTTTATAGTTATCACATTTATGAGGAGAGATAAAAGATAATTTAGTCAAATAATTTTATAGTTTTATTAAAAACCTTAGACGACAATTCATATGGACCAGAAGTAATAGGACTAAGCTCAGTGTAAGGCTCCGTAAATTTCTACTCTTTAATTATCGCTAATATAAATCTAATAGCATAGTTAAGGTGCCACAAGAGTGTTCAACACTCAAAAGTTAGGTTTGGAAAGTAATATGAGTATTTTGAAGCGAAGAGCAGTGGATTGGAACAAATTGATAACAATTTGAAGTTGAAAATAATTTGGGTATTTCAATAAAAAACAGTAGTTAACGCCACAACGGTCGACAGAATTTTATGACTTGATACTTCTATGAAATATCGATTCTATCAATCGTTTCTAAAAGTTTAAAATTTGTGATGGGTTTTTGTCATTATAGCGAGAGAGAACACCGCAAGAAGATTCTGAAAAATATTGAGAAAGTATACCATGAACTTCAAGAACAGGGCATGTCAATATTATGAGTGGGGGAACACTTCTTTTCTCTCTAATTTTCTATCGTTTCTTCTTTGATTTTCTTCAATAAGTTGGGACATGATTTTTTATCCTTTAACACAGAAAAAAATGCACTAACCTCATATGCAAGTGTTCGAGCTATCTTCTTTCCCGATCCAGGGGGGCCATGTGGAAAAATTTCTTCTCCGTAACCTATCTCAATATCTTTTATAGCAACAAATTAAATGTTACATTTCAAGTTCCCGAAAGTACATATAATAATAATAATATATATAATAAAACTTCCATGAAAAAAATGTCTAATACATCAATAAAACAAGAAACTCGAGCCAAGGTAACCATAAGAATGAACAAATAAATACAGCAAGAAGAAGTAACACAGCAAGAAGAAGTAACAAATGTATTGTAGTTCAGAATTTCAAGAATAACCATTGACTGACGAACAAACAAATAGCAGGGATGGAGTTCTCTTTTACAAGAATAACCATTTTTTTGGCAAGTAAGAATTTTATTTACCAAAGTGAGAATTTACAGAATAAAAAATTATCAGAATTGGACAACCCCAATCGGATAGCACCTAACCATCCTATACATGAGAGCATCTAGCAACCAGTAGGACAACAAGGGGTAGAAATCTAAACTTTAAACGCACTATCAAGTCTACTATGCTTCGAGCCATAATAATGGACTTCCCGAGTTGTGATCCTCATGCATTTGCAGATTGCAGCACGCCTCTGTTTCTGAAATAACCTTTTGTTTCTTTCCAGCCAAACTGTGAAAACACTGCATGCCAAAGACATCCTAAAAATAACACCGACAACACTTTTGCCTCTTGCATGGGTTTGTGCCCAAGATATTTCATCAGTCCAGCGCATAGTCCTTCTACTTATTCCTTGTCAATTGAGCACCTTTTTCTATAAAGTAGCAGAGTAGGGGAGTTTAAAGAATATATAATCAGCCGAGTCGTCTCCCTCTCACACTAAGAACACTTCAAATCATTCAAATCCATTCATTTTGTCATCCTATTCTTAGTGAGCAGTCTGTAATTGAGAAGAAGGTATAGAATAAAGCACCATTTAGATGCCCCTAAGTTGTTGCAAGTAGATTCCTCCATTGTACTTTAGGAAAGTCACCCCAGCTTCTTGTATAAACCATTTATAGTGAAAGAGGTCATTTAACTGACTTCTGCTTCAGAGTAACCGTCAGCAGTAAATGTCTCTTTTGCCTTGAGGATATTTCGCACAAGCCTTGATGCTTGTGACAATTGCACATCCCTAAAATAACCATTACTTATAATTAGTGAATTAAATAAATAGAAGGTAAAAGTGATGTTTCTTATTTCCAAGAAAATTCATTAGTACTTCTAATTAATGAATAAATAAGCCGCAGGAGAGAATAGCAAAGGAATTCCCTTTCCAAGAATAACCATTGAGTACTCCTATTTAATGAACAAATTCACAGCAAATAGCAGTTCACGTTTTCAAGGATAACCATTACTCCTATTGATCCTCATAAGTACGGTACATATAATGAATCTTCCAAGACGAAACCCCACCAAGGTAACTACACGAATGCACAGATAAAGAGGGAATACATCGGAATCCCCTGAAGTTAGACACCTTTTTTCAAAAAGACATTTAAATTTTGCGGGGTCTTATTATCCCCCTAAACAACTTTGAACTGATATAATTATCTCTTTTTTCGTCCAATCCCAATTTTTAACAAGTAGGTGTTAACCATGCGCCAATCCCCATTTGACACGTGTTATTTTAGTTAAAATTACATTTTCTTTTCATTTTTTGTTTTTGTTTACACTATTTCATTTTCTCTTTCTAATTTTTAAAACCCCAACCCACATGTTCTTCTTCTTCAGCTATGCTCCCTCATATTTTCTCTTTCTTCTTCTTTATTCTACCCCCTCCCCCCCAAATACCACCCCCAACCCCGATAATAAGACGAAGTGTTTGTTGAGTAGTTGATAACTAAAATCACGGAATGTATGATCATGAACCCATTTGAAAACCAATCATGAAGGTGCTTTTTCTTTAGTTTTTCATTAGAAAAAAGGGCAGAAAATAATACCACAGAGAAAAACTTCAGAAAATGAGTCGTTTTTCAATTTCTACTGTATTGTTCCTTACAGTTCTCCATGTTCTGCTCTTGCGTGCGCATTCAACTATACATACCGTTTTTCTTTTCTTGAGTAAATTTAAATAGTTGGAAATTACATCAAGTAATTTATCTCTTTTTCATGTAATTTTATTTAGCACAATTATAAATGAAGGTTTTGAAAAGAATCAATGAATTTCCCATAATTTAGAAGGGGTTGGGCTGAAACTCGAATAAAAGAGCTAGATCTTGCCTCTATTAATCTTAAAATCTAATGGGTTTTGCAGAATTGTTTGAAATGTAAGGAAATTTTTTTAATAAGATTTCGGAATTGAAGAAAAAGTTGAAGCGGCAATAGTAAAAAGAGGGTGGTCAGAGTTGTGGCAGAAATAATGGCATTGAAAGTGGCGGGTGGTGTGGCAGAGATGCTTTATGAAGAAGAAAGAAGAAAGAAAAGAATGCACCAGCCTCATTTGCCATTGCTCGGGCTATCAACTTCTTTCCCGACCTAGGAGGTCCATAAAGAATTCCTTGGACCAATTTCTCCAGACCAATAGATTTGAGGACTTTAAAAAGCCTTAATATAAGCTCAACAAGGAAGCGTATCTCAGCCATTTGCCTAATGCCAATGCCGCCAACATCTCCATAACCTAAATGTTACATTGAAAAGAAATTTACTTTTTTTTTTTAAATCATCAGTACCATTTAAGGTAAACCTCTATATATTTTGGAAACATAGTCTGCATCAATTTTAAAACTTAACAACAGTGTGCTTCTTGTATGATCAACTGCAAGTATGGAGAATTTCTGGCTATGAAAGAACTCAAGAGCACCAACAGCATCATCATCTAGACGGAGTTTCACCAATAAGAGATACAAACCCCACATTTTTGCAAATTTAAGATCCGAACGAACCATCAAAGCTACAACGCTACGTCTCTTGAATTGCTTCAATACAACAATAGCAGATATGCAGAGGTACTTGGGATTGGAGAATGGAAACCATCCCTCCTCAAACCAACCCTCTTCCACAAGGTCATTGAAAAGAAATTTACTCCTATAATGAATCAAACCTCATAAACAGTTAAAGCTAGGTAACAATAAAATCATCTTGAACTTATGTCAATCAACTACTAGACCTTTTTCTCACATGTTATATCTAAACCTAATCAAAAAAATATTTTTCAAATTAGATGAGATCGAGAGAGACGAACTCTCAGCTCTAGTTCACTGGACACGGGCAATCAGCTACTCGTCATCTGCTTTATTGTCACTTGCTAAAGTTATTGTCTGTCATTCATTAATGGATTAAAGTTGTTGGGAAAACCAGTACAATAATAAATAATATTATTCATTTTGCAAACTGATAGTATTGAAAATATAATATTACTATAATAGTATTTTAAATAAAAACACTAGTAAAATAAATAATACTACTGTCACGCCCCGAACCATGGCCTGGATGTAACACGGAACTCGCTGCCTTACTGCATGTGATTGAGCGAATCACATGGCTTGCCGAATCATCATGAGGCACAACATGAGCGGAAATATAAATGAATGCATGATGAGCCTTTATAAAACGTAAAAAAAAGTCATAATACTTAATAAAAATACTTGTTTAAACATGAGTGCGGAAATAACATGAACGAGCCAAAAATGGCTATACGACTCTGAAAGTCTGACATAACATAACTGACTTGTCTAGTCTATGAAACCTCTATCATAAGTCTGACTGTAAAACATACTTGATGGGACAAGGCCCTCAACATACCTTAAATGCATAGCTAATCATAAAATAAAGAGTTAACTAAACCCCGAGTGAGATGGGGCTCACCAATAAGCTGACGAGCAATATCCTACAAGTAAATCTGTTGCCCTGTGAATCAATACCTGCATCGTGAAATGCAGGTCCCCCGGGCAATAAAAGGGGACGTCAGCACATTGAATGTACTGGCAGTAAAGTAACTGAATGAAATAAACGTGGGACATGAAGTAATAAAGATAAGAACTGAACGTGAAACTGAAACCTGGTCATGAGCATGAACATGAATACGTATATAATATAAAACATGAGTAAAACATGGTAAGTTGGGAGAGCATTTCATAAACCGACAACATGATATCACCACATGAGTACGTGGAGTCTGGTACCTCGCCGAACTAGCAGAGACCCTATACCTTCCAGGGTATAAGGTGTTAACATGCCTGATGGATCCATTTAGTGTAAAATTAAGGAATCATCCTAACTGGGCGGAGCGATCCTTGTCCTATGGTGGCTACGTAGTTTCAGGCTATCTGAGCCTTCTTGGTAATTCGTGCAACTCCTAAAACACATGAACATGATATAATTGGCTAAGAAGCCCATGATTTTCATAAATTAACTTGTACTTTACTTGTAATCATGATTTCATGACAATAACTTGTAAACATGGTTTCATAAAATAATTTGTATTTAGCATGTATGTATCTTGTATCATGGCATGAAAGTAATTATATAATATAGTTGCATGAAAACTGTTACATCTCGAAAATTTTGAATTTTGTTGCCTTGTGAGTAGGCTAAGGTGAGCTTAAGGTGATTATGAAACCCTTATGAGATTAAGGAAAGTATTAGATAGCTTAAGGTGCATACTATAAGATTTCGAGTCATATGAATATGTGAAGTTTAGTTTGTTGAAGGAAGTGAAATGTAAGTCGTGTTCGGAAAGGTTCTCGCTATAATCAGGCTAATGTTTATTTAGAAATATCTTGAGGGGCTGCTATAGGACCTATTTTATGGTTAATAAAGTGTTATATAAGTGCCAAGAAGGTTCCACAAGGATTGGAAGTCAAACGAGTCGACGAGAATGAAATTCGAAAATTCCCAGTTGTACGGCCATTTGTACGAACCGTATAAATTATACGGCCCGTATAATGGTCCATAGATTGCTTCCAGAGAAGGGTGCAACCTGGTAAGATTATACGGTCTAATTATACGGACAGTATAAATTATACGGCCCGTATAATTGGCCGTATAATCGGGTCGGGTCAGAATTTTCTTTTTATAAGCATGGACGACCCTCACTTTATTTTCATTTCCCACATTTCTTCCAACTCTCCAAGGCTCCAAAACCCTTTTCCCAACATATTTCACTCAAACCCAAGAGATTACAAAGATCAAATAGCAAGAATCAAAGTGTTCATGTGTTAGAAGGCTTCCTAGGGTTGGTAGATTTCAAGATATACTTGGGCATTGTAGCTAGGGTTTTTGCACAAGTTGATAACTGCTCCAAAGCTTGTTCCTATGGGATAAAAATCTTAGTTTCCATGCTTATTTCATGTTATTGAGAATGCTTGGTTGTAGCAAAACTTGGGTAGAAGAAGAAAGTAGAAAATGAAGTCTAAATGTAGTTTTTATGATGTTTTTGAGTAGTAAGCTAACTTAAGTTGTGATTCTTAGTATGATATGGATGTAATCTCATTATGGGAGGTAATAATGGTGATGAGGAAGCGTTGTATGAAAATGTGCAAAAGTTGGTATGAGGTTGCTAGTATGAGTTGAATATGAGAGTGAATATTGAAGGCTTAATGTAATGTGATTACTTGATTATGATATTGTGGATGTTTGGGAGTTGTATTGTAGTATAGTGGAAGTCGATGGAATAGGGGAAATGCTGCCCAATTTTCGTTAGATCATGAATTATTCTAGTTTGGATTTAAGAGTATCATTAAGGCTTAACTATGGTATGAATCCTTCTAAATGTAGATTATTCAAGCTTCGACGGTGAATGCTAAATAGTTAAGAAGATGACGAGGTATGGAAGGCTAACCTTCTTCTATTAAGGCATGGTTCCTTTGATATATATATATATATATATATATATATATATATATATATATATATATATATATATATATCCTTTCATTAGTTCCATAATGTCTTCCAAATGACACTATCTCTAAGATTACCAAAGCTCATGATTCTCGATACTTTCATGATAATATTACCTCCCCTATATGATAGTTGACCCTCTAAGGATAAATGTAACCAAAATGACAATGGTAATGAAGTTGATGATACTTATGGACTTCTATGTATACGTTTCTAAGTATGTATGACTATTAAGTAACACCGAGCTTATATGGCCGGGTATGATACTTATCGCGCGCACCTCTGGGATTGGGTACGGATAACACCGAGCATTGGTAGAGCCGGTATGTATAATCACCGAGCCTTGTCGTATGTGAAATACCGAACCTTTATGGTCGGTATAATATGGATACGATTATGAATACGAATATGGATACGAATACGAGTACGAATACGAATATGTATATATATATATATATATATATATATATATATATATATATATATATATATATATATATATATATGCATTAGAAAAGGAAGGTCCCTATGAGAGACAAGTAAGTAAATATGATGATGGCCACTAAAGGTACAAATGGCTCTATTACCTCCTGATTCTTCTATCTTATGCTCCTACTATGATGTTGATTATGCTTTACATACTTAGTACGTTATTTGTACTAACATCCTTTTATTTGTGGACGCTGCGTCATGCCCGCAGGTGGACAGGGAGATAGGCTTGATCTATAGATTTCTTATTCAGGGACTGCATAGAGGAGCTCCATTTCATCCGGAGCTACAGCTTTTGGGTATTATTCTTTTGTGTACATACATATGGGCATGGCGGGGTCCTGTCCCGCCTATATGATGTTACATACTCTTCTTAGAGGTTCGTAGACAGTTGTGTATGGTGAGATGTCTTGTAGCCTTGTCGGCTCACATTTAGTATATTATTTTGTTAGCCTCGTCGGCTTGTGTATATGGATATGGGCATGCTTGTTGATGATGGTATAAATGTGTCATTGCCCGATGTGATTAGTATTTTTGATGTATTGGAATCATGAGTAGGCCACGTGGCTCACCTAGATGTTAAGTTGATGGTACGATAAGAGGCGTCTGGGTGGATAGCACTGGGTGCCCGTCATGGCCCTCCGGTTGGGTCGTGACAAAAACTTGTAGATAGTAGGATATTCATGAAATAATCATTTTTAGTTAAAAACACGCATGCAAGAACCCATGAAATACAAGATATGGGTTTTCATGGATTACGGACTGATTCTCGATAATCATATGGAGTTATTAAGAACACAATGATAGAATAATAGCAATTCATACATAATATAATCATGGACATGGACCTAGGGTTGTCATGAGTATGGTATAGAAAACCTAGTTTTCGTAAGGATTCATATTTTATGGATTAAGAGGCGTGGGGAAGAACAATGATGTTCCACACGTAGATAGCAAACCTACATACCTGGTAATGCTCCAAACTTGTATAAAAAATTTGTTCTTGAAAGAAGAATCGTAAAGCCTAGTCTTGAACTCCCTTTAATTGGATTTTCTTGAAAACCCTAGGTTAAGAATGATGAATTTCTTGATTAGAATCCATGGATACATGTTAGAATTGACTTAGAAGGCTTAGAATAGGCTTACCTTGGTGTTCTTAATGATGAGAGAAAGTAGGAGGTCGTTGCAGGGCTTGAAGGAATGAAAAAAACGATTTGGATCAACTGATATGGACGAATATATACTGTTCTGGGTCGTAAAATTACATGGTCATTAAATACGGTCCGTATTTTAATATATGGGCGGTATTTCGGATCGTATTTTTTGGACTGCTATGTGACTCTTTAGTAAAATGACCATAACTCTTTGTACAGATGTCCGCTTGACCTCCTTAATATATCGTTGAAAAGATATTTCAAAGCTCTACAACTTTTATCAGGAAGTTTTCCCAAATTGCCAAATAATAAAGGGTTTATGATTGGTGGAATTAAGACCTCCTACAAACTCACTTGAAAACATGCCTCCTAGAGTGGCTTCTAACTTTGTTTTGCCCAAAGATTCTTCTTATGACTTGATTAGTTTTCAAAACACTTCCTATATCTCCCATATTGGTTCCATTTTCTCCCCTATATTACGCGTTAAACCTTAGCCCGAAGATCCGAGATGCTACAACTACGATAATATATTTGGTAAATATGACTTGAGTCGTGTTAGGCACTGTCCTAAGAAACTATTTCAGCAATATGAAATGTTTCTCCAAGATTAAATAAGCCCTTCTCTAATTAATTAGAGGATACAAGAATCAGCAAAATTAAATAATAGTACCAGCAAATTTTAAAAGACAAAATACAACAAACAAAAAGATAATTGAACTAAAAAAAGGAGCTATTTAAAGGAGGGGGACCGTACATATATGAAAAGGGAAAGAAGGTTTAGGATTGTTTTGCTGGAGGAAATGTGAGCCTATTTATAGGCTTAAAGGTTGAAGATTTTCTTGACAAGTGTTAGGTAAGGTGTCAAAACATTTTCATGCAATTTGCCACACAATATTGACTTGCCACTTCTCCAAGTAATTAGGCACATTTGTCATAAAAATCTTTAAAATACTACTACAAAAGGTACTCTTCATGGAGTCGATAACCAATTCATAGATATTGCAATCTTCCTCTAGTTGTAACAGAAAGTAACTAGACTATTACATGTATTTGCAATCCAATCCGTTGGATGTTATGTATAAAATTTAATTTACTAATAATATAAAAAAGTGAGTAGTTTAATCAAAAATCTAAAATATTTTACTATAAGAAAGTAGGCAATTTTTCTTTCTTTTCTTTTGATTAGGATTTTTTTTTCTACAAACTTCAATTATTGTCTAAGCAAAAATAAAATCATAGAATTCACTACTTATTAAAAAATTTGGTGCCTCAAATTTTTGGGGGCTTAAAGCAAAGGCTCTACTAGCCTCTCCTTTAGCCACCCCTGATCACTATTACGTCTAGAATGCAATGGAGAAGTTTACCTAGGGAAGAAGGAAAAAAACCATGGGCATGCTTAACCAACTTAGTTTTTATTCTCAGCTCCCTGAGCAATTAAATTCATTACACCGAAAGTTTATCAAATAATGGCATTATAATTCATGAGAAATGCCAAAGGAATATCATATGTACAACCATAGATTACTTAATTTGTATGTACAATAAATACTGTGAATCTTTTGACTAGAAACAATAATCTTATTAAAACTCCAACATATAATATCTTTTCTTTATTGTGTCATATATATTATGTACATCTACTATATATATCCCCTAAAAAAGCATAACACCAACACCCTATTTAAAAATCAGTATAAATAATAATTGTAGTACAAAGAGATCAACTCTAGTAAACTTTTTCCTGCAGTGCAATGTGGTGAGACTTTTTCAACATTGCTGAATTTGACATTTTTGCAAATAGCCTTTGAAGTTCCACTTTCCCCTACCAAATTTATATTCTGCATTACAATTCCTTCACATGGGAAGCTCTTGCTGCAATTAAAATTTATGGCCACATTTGTTGCGCTTGAGCCCTTGATGTTCTGATACACCACATTTTTCACGTGAACGGCCGAACTCTGGGTCAAGTGACAAATATAAAAAATATTCCAAGTTATATATACCGGCAGCGTAAAAAAAAAAATTATATTGTCGATGTCTTTAACATGTGACATCAAACTAATTAATAGAGTACTGTTTTTGCCACATTATTAGTTACACATATATAGGCATTTACTTGCAATTACTATTAATGTATGAACTTAAATTCATATGAAAATAAGACTATTACCTGTTCTTTACACGGTCCTTCTTTATCACAATAGTTTTGGTCTATGATTATGGGGTTCTTCACTCCTTGCATTTTCACATTTTGAAATACGATGTTGCTTGCACTTCCAGATCCCCCCTGCATAAACCACACATTATATTATCATGATTTAGATGTCAACTATCTAATCAATAACTCTTCTTCCAAATCAAAATTCACATAACTAATTATTACATAATTATCCTAAGTGTCTTTTGAGATAGATGTTATCATTTTATTTGCATTAAGAATCTAAAGCATGGATTTTTCTTTTTGTTTACTGTTTTAGTCCCAATTTGCTCTTAATGGTTAAAAGTTTGGTTCAACCATGATCTCGTTTTTAGTGACTGAAGGCGATTTTAGGCCAAAATTATAACGGTAAGGATATGGATGAATTAATAAAATTTCTAACTGAGCGTAAAGTTAAACCTTTTCACATAGTATGAGTGCAAATCTGGTCATCTTTTTCCTATATAAGATAGAAAGTTAGTATAAGACATACCTGCCAAGTCTTTATCCTAAGTCCATTTGTAGTACCAGAAAGCTTGGCTCCCCTCACAGTAACATCAGACACGTGAGCTTCTGAATGTCCAGATCCTAAGCTTCCAATACTAATCGAATCACAGACAAAAAAAAAAAAAAAAAAGGAAACAAATGCGAATTACGCAAAAGATTATAGGTATTAATTACAAAATATATTAATTTGAAAAGGTAATTATATTAAAAAAAAAAAATACTATAATCTAACAGTGACAATAATCACTAGAAGAAACTGAATTTTACTCTTTCAAAATAGAGAAATACCTTATACCATGACCTGGACCACAAGTAATATCTGTGGCCCGCACCTTATGGGATCCACTGTCTATTGAAATACAATCATCACCTAAATATATATATATCCAGCAAAAAAATATCATTCAAATTATTAAAGTTAATTTGTTCACAAAAGAAAATTAGCATCTTTTGCTAAATTGGTTAGATAAAAATTAAATAAACCTGTTCCAATACTAGAGTGAGACATTTGGATATTTTGAGTATTTGCTACATGGATTCCATCAGTGTTAGGGCTATCTCCTGGAGCAGTGACAATCAAATTTGAAGCTTCAACATTAGTGCATCTCTCAAATGAGACATGAATTTGTTGCGCATTTTTGATCTTAAGGTGCTTCACTTTCAACTTCTTGCAATTGTAGAAGGTTAAGGCCTGTAAATTAAACAGTTTCAGTTTTAATTAACTAGAAACTAGATAAATAATTGCTCGACCATTAACCAGAGGTCTCGTGTTCGAGCCCTAGGAATGGAGACACTTTTGGTGGAAAGCGCTTCTCCCTTAAATAGCTTACGCAAGAGTCCTGATTAGCTTCCCCCAAAGCAGGTACCAGACACCCAAGACCGGAGCTAGGGGAAGATCATAATATATGTGAAAATCTTGCTTCCACTACAAGAAATTAAGAAGACATTTGCCAACAAAATTATTTTTTTTGCCATAGATAGACTATTGTTGCAAAAAGTATTTTTGACAACAACATTGTTTTTGTTGTTGCATAAACTTTTCCCATCGGCTGTTATTGCAACGACATGCAACAACTTTTTTGTTGTTGCCAAAAGTACTTTTTGCAACAACAGTCAATATTATGGCAACAAAAAAAAGTTCACTTTTAAAAGATTCACCATATATGCCAACAATAAAACTAAGTTGTTGCCAAATATTAAATTTTGCCAACTATATTAATTTTGTTGCCAAAAGAGCTGTTTTCATTTCTTACTTTCTTGTTGTGTTCCACCTCTGCTGAGACAGTGAGTGGAAAACCCAAAAAAAAAAAATTAAAAATTGAACTACTCATATCACAATTCCAAATCAAATGAACATACCGTTGGTGCAATCTTGCATGGCTGCATTGGGGAGAAATAAGTAACAATCAGTACAAGGCAATTGATGATCTTCTAAATAGAAAAGTTGCTTTGAAATTTAAATTAAGTAGATATTGTTGATTTTTCAATATGTTGTTGGACTCATGTCAGATCCTCTAAAAATACTTTTAGAGGATTTGACACACACCCATTAGCATTTTCAATGAGTTTGACCAGCATAACATAAAATTAAGCAAGTTTAATTACCAGTGATTTATTGATTTTGCAAGAATTTTGCCACCATATTTTCCCATTGCCATTGATAATTCCTCCTCCTTCAACAACTAAGTTTTGAACATTATTAAAAAGAATCCAATGGTTTCTATCTTTCCTGTAGTCCGAAGTTTTATCAGATGCTTTTAACGATCCAAAAACCTGCATATTAATTAAAATAAAATAAAAAAGGAAAAAAAACCCAACAAACTAAATTCCTATATGCAGAATCCTCTTTTTCTTTTCACTACTAAGAAACGCAAATTTCTGTCGGAATTTATTGAAAATTGCCGAAATGAAATTTTCGTCAAAAATCTCATATTTCCGACAGCATTCTCACGTGGATATTCGTCGGAAATAAATTCACGCTTTTAAAGTAGTGTTTTTCCTGCTATAAAAAATTAATGACCAATTAATCTGACCTGCATTGAAATGGAAGACTTGCATGGACCTGAAAATGTGATTTGCTTGAGAAGATAAGTCTTGTTGCGGTGAACAACAAAACGCACAGGTGTTTTGGATGAACATGCTTCTTTCCAAGCTTTCTCAAATGCCTGAAAGATCATTCCACACGATAAGAAAATTATTTTCTGAAAAATAAATACATATAAGAAATTAGTAATATTATTAGCAAATTGGAGAGTGTTTTGATGAAATTTCTGAGCACTAAATGTCAATAATAATGTCGATTTCGTAATTATAGCAAGCATTAAGAATTAAGAGTATAGTCAAAGGTCAAGAATATGAAGAAAGTCATTTTCTACATTTTGAAAGAAAATGTTTCCTTTTGGTAACTAAACACCAAAAAATAATTTCCTCATTGTCGTGAAAAATAACTTTTGTCGTTCCAAACAACACGCCGTAATATTTCGCTAGCCATATTTTCATCTTCATACTCCAATATTTAAAGAACTTACCATAGTGTCGTCTGTATCTCCATCACCCTTAGCTCCAAAGCTACGTACATCAATTAATGCAACCTCATTAGCAACCTCTTCAACATTATCATTGAAACCATGAATTTGATCTTGATTAATGTTGTTGCCTTCTGTAATGGTGTCCAAATAAGAAGGATAAGCTTGAAAGTCATGGCCAAATTCTTGTTCTAGATTTTTACGAGCTTGTGTGGATAAATCATCATCAGCATCACATTCATGGGGGCTACTTCTACAAGTTGAAATTGATACAACCAAAAGAATAATTAGAATGATCCTTTGGATAGACATGATATATTGCTATATGGTATGCTTTTTAATTTGTCTGTTGAAAAAATGAATTATGACAAAGATTGTTATGGAGGGAAGTATGGAAAAAGGTTAGTATGATGAGAGGGTATGGAAGTGATTGTAGGATATGGGAAGTTATGTCTATTTATAGATTTTAGGGGGGTTTGAATTGATCATTGTTTGTTGGATTATTTCAATACGGCATTTATGTATATATTTTGGATGAGAGAGCTTTAGACGAAAGAATTTCTTCGACGACTTTTATGTTCGGTGTACTAACTGTGTAAAGAATGTTTATATTATCAAGTGAAGTAAAGAATGTTTATATTATCAAGTTAAGTTGATTCATAGCTAGCAATAGATAACTTTTCATATTATGTCTGATACAGTGATATGGAAAACAGACTAATAACCTGATTGTAGGCATCGATATTTTATTTTTGATGTCTACACTGATATATATTAAATTACACTAATCTATCTACATATATTAAAAGCATGAATAATTTTCGCTAAATGTTGAACGACCAAAATATCCTTCAAATATTGAACGACTTTTATGCCCTTAAAAATTTAAGTTAAGCCCGGATATAATTGGTTAATTTTATTATATTTTATTTTATTTATTAATTGGTTAGTTTGGATTTTACTTTGTTTAAAGGAACCAAACCAGAATATTTTGCAAGCATTTTTTATTAAGGGTCTCAAATCTATAAGTTTTCAAATTCAATTCCCGATTTGGTAACATTACTCTTATCTTTTATAAAATAGTAATGTCTATATTATTATAAAAGCAAGAGTCGTAAAATACTAAATATTTAACGATGAAAATTTTCTCTAAATGTTGATAGACTTTTATATCCTTAGATATTTGTAGAATTTAAGGATATAATTGTAGATCACCCAAGAATGTATTCTTTTCTGATTTAAACTACACCTACAACGACCTACAAAGTTAATATTTGGTACAATTCATTAAAGAATATATGGGAAAACTAATCAACAAGGAAACCGTGAGACTAAACATGAAGAAGTCTACCAACAAATTCTTTTTATTTACTTTAGATTTTGGGTTGTAAGAATTATAAACGATATATATAACAAATGGCATGATTTCATATATATATATATATATATATATATATATATATATATATATATATATATTCGTGCAATGCACGTACATAGAGGGTAGTAATGTAAAACTTCTATATATTGTTGGTGCATATATATATATATATATATATATATATATATATATATATATATTTTTTTTTTTGGTTAAATAGACATTACTGATATATTAACTTATATCTACCGAAACTACATTAGAGTTAATGACACTAGAGCCATTGGATTGTCTAGAGTTTGCACCCTTATGGGTGTTACAACACAAAACACTTCAATCATAAATAGTTCCTACCATGTCTGCCTAAAAAACACTTCTAACAAACATTGGCTAATCTGTTATTTAATTGTTATGTTGTTAATTCCATGCCTTCAAAAAGCCGTTAAGATTTGTACCCCCTCCTTAGCCAATAGGTCTGCAACCTTGTTCTGGTCTCGATAGCTATGCCTTAGCACCGGATGTCCCAGCTCTCTCATTAATCATTTGCAATAAGAAATTATAGAATTATAAGGCAGATGTACTTCATTGATCATTTTAATTACCTCGCTAATATAATAAAGTTTTTGGATATGGAGCACAAACTACAATGTTATATTAATCGTATTTTGAATATATATATATATATTATATATTATATATATGATCTTTAGAGGCATGAGGATATATTAACTATCCCGCGTTCCGAGAAGGGGTTGCATTCCGAGTCCCTACATAATAGTTGTTAGTTCAGTAATTTCCTGGGGTTCCCATTTAATGGCAAAATTATTAGTGGTATGTGGGAGTCCCTTCATGTAACCCAAGACCCAGTTTCCACTCCTATCCCGAAATACTCCTCCTATTCCTCCTACCCTTGGGTTCCCCTGGCAGGCTCCGTCTGTATTAAGTTTATAGGGGGTAAGGTCTGGGGGTTCCCATTTAATGGAAATTGTGGTTCTAGCCATAGGGGTGGTGGTATGATGACATGTTTGGGTGTACTCTATGGCTTGACTGTATATCTGTGAGAAGGAGGGGTATTCATGCTTGTGGTTGAAGAGATTACTATTCCTATTCAACCAGATTCCCCAAAAACAGAAGGGCATCAGACTAGTCCAATGGATGAGATGATTAAAATAGATATTACGTACATGCATTAATTTATCATACATTAAATCTATTTAATATATTACTATCATATATTTTATGGTTATTCGTACGACTATTCGTGTTGATAGCAGGCCAAGCTTCTGTTAAGGTGCTTTCACTGCTTCAATTGGTTTGACATCAAATTAATTAACTTAATATTGCGTTTTGATGAAGCTTAAAGTTTAAACTTCAGTGAAATTCAATTGATCGAGTTGTCGAAATATTTAAAAGTTAAGCTGATAGACAAATTACATTAAGAAAATAAAAATGTTGAAATGTAAATGTTATTGAATCCCCTCGAGAAGAAAGAGTGACTCCATAGTAATGGACAAGGAGGTTTAATATTCACATGAAGTCTTATGTTCAAACTCCATTAACAATAGTATTCTAGTTATTAATTCCCGGGTGAAAATCTGATTGGATCTGCCCTTTACCTTTATTCTATATACTCCCTCTGTCCCAATTTGTTTGATACCTTTCGCTTTTCAAGAGTCAAACTTCTTAATTTTGACCGTGTGTTTGAACATTGAATCTTTAATTTTTTTGAAATAAAATTTACATATTTGAAAACAACGTAAAAAGTACTATAAATCACCATAATTAATAATTTAAAATATTTAAAAGACATATGAAAAATTACGGTCAAACAACAACTCGTTTGACTCTCGAAAAGCGAAAAGCGTCAAACAAATTGGAACGGAGGGAGTATGTTTATAATGGTGTCATTCTAATTAATTTGTGACTCTCAGTAAAGCGCTAATTCTTCTTTTCCTTGATCATGCCATGAATAACTTGATTTTTTTTTTATACCACAAGAACTTTCCCTTGAGCAGGTTTTATTTGTTTGTTTGTGTTATTTAGTAAGCCTTTAATTTATCTTGAAATAGGAATTACCAATATGGCAGTTTGCGTGTTTTAATTTGTTACATTTAATTAATCTTCTCTAAATGGAAATCCTGATTTAATTTATCCTCATACATGTATAATTATATTTCAAGGAAGAAATTAAAGAATGTGATGCCGCATGGGCTTTGCCGTGAATCATTAAGGGCCTAATTATGCCTTATGGAGTACTAATCAATTTTGCATGCAAAGAAACTCGATAATCATGATAGTGAAAAAATATTTATACAATTAAAATAATTACAAGTTAATCCTAATTAATAATAGTAACTAGTAATCTGATAAAAGTTACAGTAACTAATTCTTCATAATAAATTAAACTACAGTAGTAGTGTGAATATTGTTTTTACATTATTAGTGTATATATATAATTTAAATATATATTACTTTAATCTAGCGAGTATCGTATGGATATACCCTACATCTGTTTATATATGCTATCTCTATCTTCATGACATTGGATGCATGGACACTTGAATTTAGCATTAAGCAACTTAAAGCAATATAATCAATTACTGCGAAATGACAACTTAATGATGATAATCAAGAACTTGTTTATCGTTCCAACATAAATGCCTTCAACTTAATTACATCATATCCTTATATGTTTTCTGGCAGCAAAACATCTCGATGCTACATGTGTTATCAAGAATCGAGTGTGTAAAAGTGTGTATAAACACTCAAACATTATTAATACACTTTTATACAAGGTTGATCATTATGTATAATATTGTAGTTTAATATTGTGTACCGGGTATATAATATTGCGGACTTTGATATATCAAAATATGGATTTTGAAAGTGAAAGACATACCATATAATGAAGTCCTTACCTTTCGCCGTATCTTCAACGAATATTATGATGGGAATTCATCATTCCAACAGTTTAGAGTGGACATACATTTTGTCTCTTCATTTGCCAAAGTCGTTATGTCATCTCCGACGACTGATCAATGCGTGTTCCCAAAATTAGGAGGACCGAGGGCCGGGATAAATTAGGCTTTGATAGAGGCATTGCCCGTTGTTGTGAAAAAAAGATCGACACTGAATGTGCTATTTGTTTGTGAAATTTCAACTTTGCGCGCCTAAAGAGATGCCATATTGTAAGCAGCATTATCATATTATTCAAGAAAGCAGATTCACGATGTAGGTACGAGATGCCTGATGCATGCAGTGTTAATTACTATGATTGCCTGAATGTGAAGACTCATGTATTCGATCATTACATTACAATTTGTTTAGATGGTTGTTACTGCTAGATAGTTTGTAATATATATGAAGTGGATTGTCCCACAACATAAGGCAAAAAGTTTGAGAATATTATATACATTTTATTAAAATTAATTTTATGCATCATGAAAAGTCATGACTATTTAATACTTTTCTAAATTTCTTCATGAATCTATGAAAAATACTGCACGTATAAAAACAAAGCCATTATCTTCTTCGATTATATTTTCCTAGTATCTAACAGTTTTCTGTATTTATATTGTAATAAATTAAATTTATATGTTTATTTTATCTAGTAATTGTACTAGTGCTTATAGCTCATTTTAGTCAAAAAAAAAAAAACAAGAAACCCTTATGTAGTCCCAAAGTAATACACATGCAATGTATATTATGAACGAAAGATGTATAATGTATTTATCGATACAATCAAGGGATTTTCTTGCCATTTAGGGGAATTGTTTTAGCCCACCAGCCACAAACTTGAATCGGCGTTGAAAGAGGATGGAGGCGAAAGAACCGACAAGGATCGGCGGCAGAGGGATTGGAGGCGAAAGAACCGACGTGTGAAATTCTAGATGATTTGAGTTCAAAGGTGTATGTTCACAATTTACCAGACCAACTATTATTGCTATCAAAGATTATAATCTGAACTGTGTTGAAACTTCAAAGATTTTGTAATTGAATAGGAAATCAAAGTCTTCCCACCTTTTTGGAAATTTCAAGCACACATGAATATGTATCAATGCGGTGGTGGGTGAGTGGTAGGGAAATAAATTTTTGTATAAGGTTGTATAATTTTATATTAAAATATCTCCTTATATAAAGTTGTATACTATTGTATAATATATATATACTTTTATTTACAAGTATAAAGTTGTATATTATTGTATAATATTGTATACGCATGGCTATGTGAACCTGGATTGTACATTATTGAAATTTCCCCTACAATCAATGCACAAAAAGGTTATCAAATAATGACGTTATAATTCATGAGAAATACCAAAAGTGTATCATATATGTACAACCATAGATTATAGTGTATGTATAAAGAATAATGTGAATCTTTTGGCTATAGAAACACTAATCTTATTAAGAAATAAGACTCCAACAACGACTTAACGATGACGATACATTAAAATTGTTTATATAAGTTTAAATTCATATATGCCGAAATATTTCAAAGTTAAGCTAGACAAATTACATTAAGAAAATAAAAATATTGAAAACTGAGAGAAAAGAGTGACTCTAGAAAACAGGGGAGGTTTAATATTCACATGAAGTCTTATATATGTTCAAAATTAATAGTATTAATTCCCTGGTGTTAATTGGATCTTTTATTCTATATAAGTTTATAATGATGTCATTTTAATTAATGTGTGACTCTCAGTAAAATGCGTATTCTTCTTTCCTTGATCATTCCATGAGTAACTTGATTTTTTTTATACCACAAGAACTTTCCCTGGAGCAGGTTTTATTTGTTTGTTTGTGTTATTTAGTAAGCCTTTAATTTATCTTGAAATAGGAATTACCAATATGGCAGTTTGCGTGTTTTAATTTGTTAAATTTAATTAACTTCTAAAATGGAAATCCTGCTTTAATTTATCCTCATATGTGTATAATTATATTTCAAGAAAGAAAGAATGTGACATGGAGCTTTGCCGTGAATCATTAAGGGCCTAAT
Source organism: Lycium ferocissimum (assembly GCF_029784015.1). NCBI lineage: Eukaryota > Viridiplantae > Streptophyta > Magnoliopsida > Solanales > Solanaceae > Lycium > Lycium ferocissimum. Next base: position 2,629,167 of record NC_081344.1, read on the forward strand.
TGGAGTACTAATCCATTTTTGCAAAGAAACTCGATAATCATACAATTAAAATAATTAGTTAATCTAGTTAATAATTACTAACCAGAAACCTGATAAAATATAAATTAACTTAATGTGTGAGTGATCTAGTATCGCATGGATATACCCTACATCTCCTTATATATGTTATCTCTATCTTCATGACATTGGACACCACCGCAATGCATGGACACTTAAATTGAGCATTAAGCAACTAAAAGTAATCAATTACTGCGAAATGACAACTTAATGATGATAATCAAGAACTTGTTTATCGTTCCAACATAAATGCCTTCAACTTAATTACATCATATCCTTATATGTTTTCTGGTAGCAAAACATCTCAATGCTACATGTGTTGTCAAGAATCGATACATGAGCATCCTATGACACGTAACTAGAAATAGCCACTAACCGACAATCGATGGAAAATGCAAATAACAAAAGATGATTTTCCAACCTCATTCCCAAATTGGAAAACGTAGTGGGGAAACGGGTTTTGCCTTCAAAACTTCCTAATTTTTTCGCGTAAAAAAAACTACTATTATTTACGTTTTTCTCACCAACATTCAGTAAGAAATAGCCCCTGAACGTTTTTCAATGGGAAAATAGATAGTGCGAAGTTTCTTTTCGTAGATAGACAAAAATTATGGGAGGAAGCAAAAGATTGGAATGAATTACTCCTACAACAAGCTTTTGTTAGTTAAGGGAAGATAATAACTTCCACCAAGCTCGAAGTTTAAGATAGGCAAAAGTCATAGATAGCCCCCTAGTATGCCACATTTTTTAACCTTTATATTTTAACCTAAATTACCCAAATTCGACATATTACCTTTTTCACAATAATTTAAAATTAAGAGAGTATTACACTCTCCATGACGTGGCAACTTTGTCAAATGATAACGTGACATGTGGCGGTGGGTCCATCATAATAATTAAAAATAAATTATACACCCCCCCAAATTTTCATCTCCTTCGCCCCCCCCCCCCCCCCCCCCCCCCACCACCACAAAACGTCGCCGTTTTAAAAAATTGATACAATTTTTTTTTTTTTAACTTTATATTTTAATCTATTATCACAGATTACACCTTATTTTTCAAGAGACAAGAGAAGGTTGCTGGACAGGTATCTTCCATTTCTAAAACTGGAATTTGTGGATTCGAGTCATCAGTGGACTGATGGAGCAAAAAGGAGAGCTCCTGGGAAAGGGGTAAAAAAAAACTTATTTTTCAACAAATCACTTTTTATGAACAATTACGTATAGTTATCTTAAATGAGATTGTAAAAAATATTGAAACTATCACGTAAAATACTTTATTTTCAATGACATTGTCTTTAAGAATATTTTACCTCGTGTATGTGTATTTCTGTGATCATTATATGGGGTTAAGTCGCACTTAATCTCAAGAAATGTATCTGGACATATTTTGGTTAGAGATAATTTGAACTTTTTCTGATAATAAGCTCAAAAGAGTAAAAATATTCTTTTTAAAAATCAGATTTGAATTATGCGTCACGTACAAATCCACCATCCTTCCGGCCTATTTTTCATGTGCAAAAACTTACTCTCTTTTTCTCTCTTTACTAGTCAATTAAAACACAATTCCTTGTATACTGAAAAAGAGAGCTTTTTCTAATCTTCGTGACCACGAGGAACACTTCTTCAAAGATGCCCTTTTTTTGTCTAACAATTCTTTTTAATGGTGTAAAAATTATTTTATACAGTGAGCATATAATTATGATTATACTGATTTAATATGAATATTGAGTACGAATAATTATTTGTAGAGTGAGTCCATTTCTCGTGACATTTACAATAATATTATATTTTCCCTGTACGTTCTTTTTTTTTTTTTTAATCAAATTTTCCCTGTGTTCAATGGATAAGAAAGCATGTAACTTTTGTTTGGCTTAGACCACATTCTGTTTGCTTGGACAGAAAAATGTGAGTAGGGATGGTAGTAGTTTAATTATGTACTAGAAGTCAACCAAAACCGTATATGTTCGGCCTAAAATTCAATGAATGGAACAAAACATTATTAAATTTAAGAACCAAGTTCATTCATCAGTCGTCACCCTTGTCCTAAAATACAACCATTTTGGATAACAATTATTTGTTGGAAGATAAGCTAGTTAGATAGAATTATAAAAAATAAAAAAAAATTATACTCCCTCTGTTTCAATTTACGTGAACCCATTTGACTGAGCACGAAATTTAAAAAATAAGAGAAGACTTTTAAACTTGTGGTCTTAAATGAGTCAAATATATTTTGTATAGCTATAAATTATTGCATAAATGTAAAGTGTTACAAATATAGAAAGAGGTCATTCTTTTTGGCACGACCTAATAAGAAAATACGTTCGGATAAATTGAAACAGAGGGAGTACTATTACACCAAATTCTTGTTTCATTTTATCTTCTTTTTTTTTTTTTTTTTTGGAAAATAACAGTATATTATTTACCAAAGTGTATACTTACAAAGCAGTTTGTGGAGCAATGCTACTGGACAAACAGTCATGCACAAGCATATATCTCAAAGCAGCAAAAAAAAAAAAAAAAAAAACCTTACTACTAGCTCAAACAAAACAGTGCAATTTCAATACCACGGCTACACAGGATAGTAATTATAATTAGCAAGCCACAGTGCTTGTCTAGGCTTGCAGTCTGCTCTTTGATGCACATCCTGGATGATCTTTTTAATCAGCAAACTACTTGGCTGCTGCTGCTTCTGGAATACCCTTTGGTTTCTTTCTCTCCACAAGTGATATAGTGTGGCAGCCGAGACCATTCTGTACACTTCAGTTATTACATATCGCCATTTTGCAATCTTTTATCTTATTGTTCTAAATTTTACAATCAAGTACCCCGCCTTTACAACTAGTCGATGAGCTAGAACTTCTAGCCTAGAAGTCTTCACACTAATCATTTCGAAGTGATTCTTCGATTAATGCTGCAAAATTTAGAATTTTGTTCTTACTTTAAACAAAAGCTGAGAGAATGTTTAGATTGGATAAAATAATAATGAATAAAGAATACTCTCTCATCGCCCTTTATATAATATATTTTCTTTTAATGCCTCAAAAAGTAAAAAATAATGTTACATTTCCATAATTAGAAATAACTTAACTTTAAAATTTCCCTTTTACCCTTAATGAAATGATTTACGTACCACACAAATGTCTAAGATTTATTCTATACCACAAATTTCAAATCATCTTCAAAAGGGGCCTTAGACTATATTATGAAGGTATATATTTATTTGTATCCGGTGTTTACACCAAATCAATGCAACTTACTATATATATTCAGGTGATTAAATTAAAAGAAGTGAAAATATACATTAGTTCAACATTCATTGGTTTGATGTAAATACATGATCATATAATTTATACGGTACTAGTCTTAGCGTATGCGCTTTGCGCGTGACCAAAGCGCGTACTTCATTTGACAATAAACACTACAGGAAAAAAAATTGTACTTAGCTATGAACTTCGTTTTTAATCTATTCCTAAATTGTACATAGCTAAGATTTTTTTCGATAATTTGTTACTAATTCATTGCTAAATAGGATTAATGACGAATTTTATTGTTTAACTTTTCGTCGCTAATTCATGTTTATTGTAAAATTCCGCATGATATGTTTATAAACTTAAAATAGCCAGTTTTAGTAGAATTAATATGCTTCTATCATTCTTGATCTTTATCCAAAACTCTATTAGTATCCTGTCAAAATTATGCTTCAAAGTCCGACTAAATTTGATATGATTTAAAATTTATGCACAAGTTTTATTCAAAAAGAAAATCATGGACGTGCCATTTTAATCCAAGTAAATACATGAAATTAATTTTGGAGAGAAACTTCAAGTGATTAAGGAAATTAAAATACCTACAGAAAGGTGGAGTCCAATAATAGCTAAATTTTTAGATGGTCCAAATCGAGAAATGGTCCCATTTTTTTTTTTTTAATAAAAAAAATTAGCTAGGTAAGGCTTGTCCAAAGTGCGTAAACATAGATTTTCAATATGAAAAAATAGGCTATGAGAGACGATCACCTTCTTGTACAATGTAATTCATCTTTTTGACAAATGTTATCATCAAATGTAAAATAATCAATCTCATAATTCACAAGTCACAGCATCGGGGATCAGCTGCAGCTTTCATTTAATCATCAATGACTATAGAAAAAATTAACACAGCCAGACAGCTTGAATACGATCTCCTAGTATTTTCGAAAACTATTTAGTTACATCAATAAAGGAGAAGAAATCCTGCCATACAGAAATCCTCAGACATACGAGCACTAATAGGATAAAAATATAAAATAAAATATTGATAAAAAACATAAATTCAAACAACATATAATTTAACCCATATGTTTGATCAACCTATAGCTTCTTCCTTTGCGTTTCATAAGAATAATATAATTAATTTAAATACCAATATATATAGTGCAACACTAATTTATCAAAAATTCGAAGTGGACACAATCCTAATCTGGGTGAAAATCCCCAACTTTGCTTTAAAAATCAAACTCCTCCCTCAACTTTGAACAATAGTCATTCTCCCCCCTTTATCCTAATTGCCTTTTTTAAATTCCTATTTTACCCTTACATTATCAACTTGTTTTTTTTTCTTTTACTTTTTTAAAATCATGATTTTTTTAATTTTGTTGTCTTTTTAATCTATGTAACAAATTTCCTATAAGAAAATAAATATTATTTTAAAGAGGGAAAACGAAAAGTGAGAAATACTAGTTAAGTATATTACTTAATGTTGTTCTATAATGAAATAAACGAGAAGAATAAGAATTTTCTTATTAATAATAATCAAAACTCTGATAATTATTTATACAAGTAAAAAATAACAAGTAATAATAACATTATAAATATATTTCGATGCAAGTAATACAAAATAATTAATAAAAATAGAGGTATAATCTGTAACAAATTTCTAAAAAATTATCTATTATATTATAAATTATAATTTAAAATATTCCACTAATGACAACCAAAACTTGTTTATATATTGACAATAAGAATAAGAGAGAAGTGAAACTTAAATATACATATACTTAAGTGTGTATATCTATATATATATATATACACACACACACACACACATAAACATGCATGTACATACATAATATATATTTAATGCATGTAATATTAAAATATCAATCATAAAAAATAACATTAGATTTTGTGATAAATTCATAAAAGGATTATTCTACTTATAATATGAATTTAAAAAAAAAAAAATCTATAAATATCAAGGTTTAAAAAATAAATTTTATATAATATAAGAAGATATTACATAGATGGAGTATTGAAAATGGATGGAGTATTGAAAATGTAAAGGGTAAAATAAACATTGCACAAGATAAAGTAGGGAGAATATCTATTATTCATAGTTGAAGGGGGAGTTTGATTTTTAAAACAAAGTTGAGGGGTGAAAATAATCTAGTTAAAAGTTAGGTTAGTGCTCTAGGGGCCGACCAGGCACCGACCGACTGAGACTCTTGTGCAGGAGCGGACTAAGTCGGTATTTGTCTTGTGAATTTTTGAACAGCAAGTCATAAAACCAAATATATTAATATGAGTCCAACAAAATAATACCTCCACTATTTGTAAAATATTTAAAACTTACCAGTTCCAGAGGGGAAAAAGGTCTTCTTCCTCCTCTTCTTCTTCTACTTCTTCTTCTTTTCTCCAAAATAACATTAATATTCATATTGTATTCTAACTTCTAAAATTGTAGAGGCCAAGGAGCATCAGGTTGAAGAATTATATCACCCAAATCTATTCGTTCTTAGCATTTAATTTGTATGAAATAAAGAGAGTAATCTAAAAAATACCTCAGATAGTAGGAAAAGAAGGGTATAACTCAAGATTTACAACAGAAAAGGGGATTCTCTATTCTTCAATGTGAAGAATCATCGAAAACTAAGAATTTTTTATACTCCTTATGATAGTTATTAGTTTGCCAAAAATAACGTGGGTGTTTTACTTTTCCAAAAAGTCTTTGCCAAAGTCAAAAAGGATTCCAAAAATAAGTTGGGTTTTTTTACTTTTTCAAACAATAAAATAGGCGAATTGTTATAAAAATAACTAAATAATAATTTGAGGAAAATAGTAAATGACAATTTCGTCTATTGCAGAGTCTTTTAATGAAGAGCAAAAAGTTCAATCAACATTTCTAAAGCCCTTCGTGTTTTTAATATAGTATATAGATTATATGGTATATATGTGTGTGTGCGGGTTTTAAAAATTGTTGAAATATGTATATGTTAGACTCTACCACTATTTTCAAATTCTTGATTAGCCTCCAAAATCCAAATAGTGTCTCTCAATTCCAGCTACCAAGTAATCAGTTGGTGCAGCTACCAAGTTCATCATACAAAATATGTCACTCTCCAGTGTAAAAGCAAAGAAGAATTTAGGCTAAGTTGGAAGAGCCAGAAGAAGTAGAAGAAAAACTCGTTTCACTTGTTCAAAAATGTCCAAATCTAAGAATCCTCCATCAAATCCATGCCCATATAATGACTCATTCATTTCTTCCACCTCCAACAATCCGCTTCAGTCTCTCCAGAGTTCTCACTTTTGCTGCCATTTCTCCCAATGGCAGTCAGTTACGCCAAACGGGTCCTTAGCCAAATCCCATATATATGTATTTGTAATTTTTTGTTGTGTATTTTTTATTTTGTATGGATATGTCTCATGATATACTTACGTTATTTCTTTCCTCATGACATTGGACACTACCGCAATGCATGGACACTATAATTTAGTATTAAGCAAAAGCAATTAATTACTGCGAAATGATAAGTTAATGATGACAATCAAGAACTTCTTCACCATTCCAACATAAATTCCTTGAACTAATTATTAACATCATGTCCCTCTATGTTTTTCTGGTAGCAAAACATCTCGAGGCTACATGTGTTATCAAGAATCGAGCATCATGCGACACGTAGTTTCATTTCGTGGATAGGCATGCAAAATTATGAGAGCAAGCAAAGCTTGGAATAATGAATATTGCAGATTTCGGTGACATTGCCAAGTTAGTTAAGGTGAAGGTAATATTTAACTTCTAGATAGCTTAAAGTTTTAGACATGTCTACATTGGGAATTGGGATATCTCACAATTATTTTAACTTATTATAACAGGTGATTAAGGGTGAAGCCAACTTAAAGTTATGAATTTAGTAGAACTCAATAATTTTGGCTCAAATTTTGTAAGCAGAAAAATTTAAATATGATTCAAAACTCATATATTAAACATAATGACTTCTTTCTGCAAGTAACATGTCTTTTTTTTAAAAAAGAAAAAAAAAAAAAGAAAAGCAAAGTAATCTTAAATTTTATGAACTATATATAATTTATAATCATCTTTAAACAATCTAATTAGTATATAGAAACTAGTACTATTTTATATATCAGTATACTGCATGCAGTTAAATTCATTCACGTTTGTGTTTAATGGATTAGAGAGCAAGTAACTTTTGTTGCGTTTAGACCACATTCTGTTTGTTTGGTCAGATTTGTGACGGGAATTTAATTATGTACTGGGAGTCAACCAAAACCCGCTTCTGTTAGGCCAAAAATTCAATGAAAGGAGCAAAACATTTTTAACTTTAAGAACCAAGTTCGCTCATCAATCGTCAGTTTCGTCACACTTGTCCTAAAATACAACCATTTTGGATAACATTTATTTACTGGGAATTTGACTCTTCATTATTATGTAAAACATAATGTTATTATACCACACCTGTTAAGGAAATAGATATATACCTAACTCAATCACGAAAACTAGCTCAAGAGGAGAGTGTTGTGCAAGTTCGTATAAAGGAGTTCAATGGGACGTACACCTTTATATTGTGTTGGGCATTTCTCACCTCTTCATGAGTTTCGGGGTTGTGTTAGGCTCAAGATCTATTTTCTTAACATGGTATCAAAGATGGGCCCATCCCAATTCATACTTTACCCGATGTTGTATAAGCCCCTATCTCATATTGTTCACGCTCTAGACAGTGGCGGAGCTAAGTAGTCTCCAGGAGGTTCATCTGAACTCCCTCGGATGAAAAATTACACTGTATTTACAAGGTTAAAATTATTTTTTTATGTATGTATAGTAGATGTTGAACTCTCTTGGCTTCTTCGTATATTTACTTCTTTATATATTTGAACCCCCTAGGCGAAAATCCTGGCTCCGCCACCGGCTCCAGATGTCCAGTCCTAGACTCACGATATATTACGAAACATGGTGGATTTTCATATATATATATTTTTTTTAGAATATATATATATATATATATATATATATATATTTTAAATATTTTTTATATTTTTTTATTTTAAAAAATATTTTTTATATTTAAAAAAAAAAAATCTCAAAGGCTCAAAAAATTACTTCAAATTTTTGTGTATGAAAGTTGCATGAAATGTGTATGTGTGAGCGAAATTTTTAATATAATTTTCATACATAAAATTGTGAGCGAAAAATTTAAGCCTTGAATATTGTATGAAAGTTGGTACAATGTTATTGTAGTTGTATTAATTTTTTTAAACCTAATATGAACTTTATATACAAAAAATGTGAATGAAATTCTAAGTCTTGAGCGAGATATACACATTTCATACCATTCTCATACATAAAATTTTGAGCGTAATGTTTAAGCCTTGATTGAGATATACACATTTCATACGTTCTTCATATATAAAATTTGAGCGAACTTTTTAAGCCTTGAGCAACATATACACATTCCATACACAAAAATTTGAGCGATTATTTTAAGTCTTGAATGTTGTATCAAAGTTGTATACAATATTGTTGTAATTGTATTAATTTTACAGAAATCTAACATGAACTTTATACATTAAAATTTGAGCGAAATTTTAAGACTTGAGCAAGAAACAAATTTCATACTATTTTCATATACACAATTTTGAGCGGATTTTTTAAGCCTTGAACGAGATATACACATTTCATACATTTTCATACCGTTTTCATACACTAAATTTTGAGCGAACTTTTTAAGCCTTGAGCGAGATATACATTTCATACAACTTTCATACATACATTTTTGAGCGAAAAAATATTTTAAGAAAAAAATATTTTTTTTAAAAATGAATTTTTTTTTTTTAATTTTTAAAAAACATGTTTTGCATAGGGTTTGTAATGTTATATTTTGTAAATATAAAACTATCATCACGTTTTGTAAATATTTCTCCTTAAGATGTATTCCCTTTTAAGTTAGGGCCAGGTGCACTTTTGTCCCTATTTTATGTTGGTCTTTTTGCCTCTCGTGTTAAATAACTTTTTTTGCGGGGCATAAGTTTGTATTTTCGCATCAATATCTCACAAATTAAGTCCTGCATGATTTTTGCCCTTAAAGAACTTATGTCACACTAGGCATAAGTTCAAATGCTAAAGGAAGTAATTGCACGGTTTGTCCTTCAAATGGACTGGTCATTAATTTTTTCCCTACAAATGGGCCGGTCTTTAATTTTTCCCCTTCAAAATTGAACTTATGTCTAGTGGGAATAAGTTCTTTAAGGGCGCTGTCATAACTTGTGGATATTATAATTCGCTTCATTCAATCAAGGAAGTTACAGTCGGTTCTGATGATTATGTCGTTTCAAGTGGATGTTCAGTTGGTTCAGCGATAGATGTAGTCGATGGGCTCTCATTCCAGGAATCAGAGGAAGGCATTCTGGCTGGTAATGAAGCTAGAAGTTTTCGGCTTGTCCGAACAAAGGGCTTCCTCCATTTTAAGCTCCATCTGGAATTGGGTCTCAATTATTTTTCTTTTTTTTTTTTGCGCGGATGTCCCTTCTTTTGGGATGGTCTTTAATTTTGTCATTCGCCTAATAGCCCTAGGTTCTGGGTTCGAACCCCAGCTCAGTAAAAAAAAAAAAAAAAGAAGGAATTTCGCAAGGCAGAGGTTTGGATTCGCAAGGCAGAATATTGCCTTCAAAACTCTGCCTTAAGGCAGAATTTTGTCGATTGAAATTTGAAGGAGACGAACACATTTGTAGAAGTTCGTATAACAGTGTAAAAGTGTGTATAAACACTCTTATGCATTATTAATACACTTTTATACAAGGTTGATCATGTATAATATTGTGTACCAGGTGTATAATATTGCGGACCTTGATATCAAAATATGGATTTTGAAAGTGAAAGACAAGAGTTCATGCGGTGCATAAGAGAGGAAGCCCATCCCATGGAAGTCCTTAGACCTCGCATTCGCCGTATCTTCGACGAATATTATGATGGGCATTCATCATTCCAACAGTTTAGAGTGGACATACATTTCGTCTCTTCATTTGCCGAAGTCGTTATGACATCTCCGACGATCGATCAATGGGTGTTTCCCCAAATTAGGAGGACCGAGGGCCGGGAGCGCGCTTTAATATTACCAGCAACAAAGGCTTTGATAGAGGCATTGCCCGTTGTTGAAATTGAAAAGATCGACAATGAATGTGCTATTTGTTTGATGAAATTTCAACTTTGCGCGCAAGCTAAAGAGATGCCATATTGTAAGCATCATTATCATTCCAATTGTATTGACAAGTGGTTGCAGATTCACGAGTTGTGCCCCGTTTGTAGGTACGAGATGCCTCTGGATGAAAGAGGATGCAGTGTTAAATAACTCAACCTTCAACCAAGTGCACCATTTAGTCTTTTTGTAGCATGTGTTCCAGCAGATAGTATTATACTAATTTTAGAAAATATATACATAAAATACATAATTTTACAGAAAGACCATGTGTTCACGTGCCCCAATTTTTGCACAGAAAATCTCCCCTGATCAACGCACAAAAAGGTTATCAAATAATGACGTTATAATTCATGAGAACTACCGAAAGAGTATCATACAGGTACAACCATAGATTACTTTGTATGTATAAAGAATAATGTGAATCTTTTGGGTATAGAAACACTAATCTTATTAAGACTCCAACAACAACAACAACAACATATCTAGTGTAATTTCACAAGTGGGGTCTGAGAAAGACAGTATGTACTCAGACCTTACCTCTACCTTGGGAAGGTAGAGAGGCTATTTCCGGAAGACCCTGAAGACCCTCGGCTCCAACATGTAATATTCTTTCTTTATTGTGTCGATTATATTAAGTACACCCAGATACAAATCCCCTAAAAGAACATTATTAGCAACACCAATACCCTATTTAAAATTCAGTATAAATAATAATTATAGTACGAAGAGATCAACTTTTTCCTTCAGTGCAATGTGGTGAGACTGTTTCAACTTTGCTGAATTGGATATTTTTGCAAATAGCCTTTGAAGTTCCACTTTCCCCTACCAAATTTATATTCTGCATTACAATTCCTTCACATGGGAAGCTCTTGCTGCAACTAAAATTTATGGCCACCTTTGTTGCACTTGTGCCCTTGATGTTCTGATACACCACATTTTTCACTTGAACGGCAGAATTCTGTGCCAAATGACAAATATAAAAATTATTAAAGTAATATATACGAGCACCGGAAAAAAAAAAAAAAAAAAAAAACATTATCGATGTCCTTAACATGTGACATCAAACTAATTACTGGAGTGTTATTTTTACCAGATTATTAGCTACATAAAGATTTACTTGTAATTACCATAATGTATGAACTTAAATTCATATGAAAATAAGACTATTACCTGTTCTTTACATGGATCATTTTGATCACAATAGTTTTGGTCTATGATTATGGGGTTCTTCACTCCTCGCATTTCCACATTTTGAAATACGATGTTGCTCGCATTTCCAGATCCTCCCTGCATTATATTATTACGATTTAGATGTCAACTATCTAATTAATAACTTTTCTTCCACATCAAAATTCACATAGCTAATTACATAATTATCCTCAGACTCTTTTGAGATAGGTGATATCATTTTATTTGCATTAAGAATCTAAAGCATGAATTTTTCTTTTTGTTTACTGTTTAAGTCCAAAATTTGCTTATAATAATTAAAAGTTTGGTTCAATCATGATCACATTGTTAGTGACTGAAGGCCATTTCAGGCCAAAATTATAACGGTAAGGATATAGATGAATTAACAAAATTTCTAAGGGAGAGTAAGTTAAACCTTTCAGATAGTACAAGTGCAAATCTGGTCATCTTTTTCCTAATATAGAAAGTGAGTATAAGACATACCTGCCAAGTCTTGATCCTGAGTCCATTTGCAGTACCAGAAAGCTTGGCTCCACTCACAATAATATCAGACACGTGAGCTTCTGAATTTCCAGATCCTAAGCTTCCAATACTAACCGAATCAGAAAAACCAAAAAAAAGGAAATAAAGCGAATTACACAAAATAATATAAGTATTACAAAAATATTTCATCAATAATTATTCCGTTCCTCTAAAATTATGAGTTTGATTTTCGTTTAGTGTACCTTTAGTAACTTTAGTGCTTGTTTAATTGAATTATAAAGCATACTTAATTAGTTAAATTAATATGAAAAAGCTAATACTAATTTAATTAATGGCCAACCAGATTGACTAAAGGGCAGGGGTAAGTGCAATTTTGTTCTTTTGAAAGGGACCAAATCTAAAAAATTAGAGTACTTATTAATAAATACTCAACATCCCAGGATATTGATAAAGAAAATAAAATTTTAAGAATTAGAGGTAGGAAAGAGGCATGGTGCGTAGTTAACTCTTCACTTCCTTTAGTAGAACCATTAATAAAAATACTATACTTATTAATAATGCAATTGAAAAGAAAATAACTAGTAAAAACGCTAGATTTTATTTTAATTTTTATAACTTTTCTAAGAAGAGAAAATAATAAACTCTTAAATACCTTATACCATGGCCTGGTCCACAAGTAATATCCGTTGCATGCACCGTTTGAGATCCTTTTGTTATGGAAATACAATCATCCCCTGGTAAAAGTAATTTGTTCGTAAAAGAAAAAATAAAGATAGTATTTTTTTGGAAATTTTATTAAAAAATAAATAAACCTGTTCCAATAGTAGAGTCAGATATTTGAATATTTTGAGTATTTGTCACATGGATTCCATCAGTGTTAGGGCTATTTTCTGGAGCAGTGACCATCAAATTTGAAGCTTCAACATTAGTGCATTTCTCAAAAGAGACATGAAATTGTTGTGCATTTATTATCTTAAGGTTCTTCACTTTCAACTTCTTGCAGTTGTAGAAGGTTAAGGCCTGCAAATTAAACCCTTTTAGTTTTAATTAGCGTTAGAAAGTAGACAAATAATTCCTCTGCAGTAAATTAAAGGTATCGAGTTTAGAGCAGTGGCGGAGCCAGAATTTTCATCCAGGGGGTTCAAAAATTCTAAAAAGTAAATACACGAACAAGTCAGGGGGTTCAACATCTACTATATATACATAGTAAAATAATTTTAACTTTAAAAATACACTGTAATTTTTCGTCGAGGGACGAACCCCTTGGAGTTAACATGGCTCCGCCCCTGGTTTAGAGGCGTAGCTAGAGTTCAGCTACCGGTTCGGCAGAACCGAGTAGCTTACGTCAAAACTCTATATATGTATTAAGAGATCCACTAAATATGTATAAATAATATATTATGAATCCAGTAAGTTGTTTTCTCTCAAATTCAGAACCCATAAATTCAAAATTTTAAATCCACCTTTAATGGGGGGTATACGACATGAATATTCGAGCCATGGGAATCGAATAAATCATTGTAGGGAATGTTTCTCCCTTTAATGGGGGGTATAAGACATGAATATTCCAAATTACTTGAGACCCAAATCAGATACGTACGGGACAGACCAGGTGAGAAAATCACATTTCCTAAATCAAATGAACGTACCGTTGGTGCTTCCTTGCATGGCTGCATAGGGGGAAGAAAAATGTAACAATCAGTACAAGGCAACTAATGATCTTCTAAAATAGAAAATTTGCTCCGAAAATTAGTATAAAATCTATGTTGTTCGGACTATTCCAAAAATGTTGTTGAAATCATGTCAGATCTTCCAAATATGCATTACTTTTTGAGGATTTAAAAACACATCCGTCGACATTTTTGCAAAAATCCAAGCAACGCAACATATAACTAAGCAAGGTTAATTACCAGTGATTTATTGATTTTGCACGAATTTTGCCACCATATTTTTCCATTGCCATTGATAATTCCTCCTCCTCCAACAGTTAAGTTTTGAACATTATTGAAAAGAATCCAATGCCTTCGATCTTTATCATAGTGTGAAGTATTATCAGATGCTTCTAAGGATCCAAAAACCTGCATAATAATTATAAAAAAGAAGGAAAAGAAACAATCAACAACCTATATTCCTATGCTAAATCGACTTTTTCTTTTTTAGTACTACTAAAAATTGCGAATTCCGTCGGAATCCATCAAAAATTGGCTAATCGGCAATTTTTTGTTGGAAATTTACATTTTTTTTTTTAAGTAATGTTTATCCTGCTATACAAAAAAAAAAAAATAATAATAATAATAATAATAATAATAATAATAATAATAATAATTAAATGATAACCGATATATCTGACCTGCATTGAAATGGAAGATTTGCATGGACCTGAAAAAGTGATTTGTTTCAGAAGATAATTCTTGTTGTGCTGAACCACAAAGTTGACAGGTATGTTAGATGAACATGCTTCTTCCCAAGCTTTCTCAAATGCCTGAAAGGTCATTCCACACGATAAGAAACAATACAAAATACACATGGTAAATTCTTTAAAAAAAAATCAGAGTGTTTGATATGACGAAACTCATTTTATATGGAAAATATTTTTTTGGTTATTATCTTTCATGGAAAACACTTTTTAATAATTTGGATGGTGAGTGAAGAATATTTTTTGAAAAGTAAAATCATGCATATTAGAATTTAATAATATTATAAGCAAATTGGAGGGTATTTTGATGAAATTTCTGAACACTAAACATCAATGTATAATAATGTCTAATTCTTAATTATAACAAATAATATGAAGTTAAAAGTCAAGAATATAGTTCTACGGAAAATGACTTATCTCACTTACGTGGAAAGCCAATTTCTACATTTTGATAGAAAATAATATTTAAAGTACTTACCATAGTATCGTCTGTATCTCCGTCACCCTTAGCTCCTAAGCTACTTACATCAATTAATGCAACCCCATTAGCAATCTCTTCAACATTATCATTGAAACCATGAATTTGATCTTGATTAATGCTGTTGCCTTCAGTAATGGAGTCCAAATAAGAAGGATAAGCTTGAAAGTCATGACCAAATTCTTGTTCTAGATTGTTGTGAGCTTGTATGGATAAATCATCATCAGCATCACATTCATGGGGGCTACTTCTACAAGTTGAAATTGATATAACCAAAAGAATAATTAGAATGATCCTTTGGATGATAGACATGATATATTGCTATATGGTATGCTTTTTAATTTGTCTATTGAAAAATGAATTATGACAAAGATTGTTATGAAGTATGGAAAAAATTTAGTCTGATGAGAGGGTACGGAAATGATATAAAAAAGGGATATGGAAAGCTATGTCTATTTATAGATTTTAGGGGGGTTTGAGTTGATCATTGTTTGTTGGATCATTTCAATACGGCATTTATGGTATCATTTTTGGATGAGAGGTTTAGACGAAAGAATTTCTTCGACGACTTTTATCCTCCATATTCCTTATAATTATAGTTTATGCTCGGTGTACTAACAGTATAAAGAATGTTTATATTATCAAGTTAAGTTGACTCATAGCAATAGGTAACTTTTCATATATGTCCGATATAGTGATATGGAAAACAGACTAATAACCCGATCGTAGGCATTGATATTTTATTTTTGATGTCTACATATATATATATATATATATATATATATATATATATATATATATATATATATATATATATATATATATCTCTTCCGCACGTGCGTTGCACGTGTATTCTATATTATTTTTCACAGAATGTATATCCAATAATAAGAAGTATAAAGTTTGTATATGTATACATAGCTGAAAATGATCTGATTGAGTTATAAAGAAATATAAAAACACCAAAAGTAGCATTGTTGCATAGTTTTTCGCCCTTTTATGAATAAAGTCAAAAGGTCTACGCTCTATCCAACGCTATCTCGATTCTTCTAGTCACGATACTACCAATTAATTCCTCCGATTTAAAATAAGTGTTCACTTAGCCTTTTTATTTTTGGTTCAAAATAAGTGTTCACTTACAATCTTACAATCTTACAAAATCAAGAAGGAATTAACTTTACTTTTTTTAGATTTGCGCCTATTAAAGGCAATAAATAGGCAAAATACCTATTTTTTTAGGAGTTAGTATTTTCTTATAGGAGTTAATATTTTCTTAAGGGGTGTGGAAAAAGATAAATGGATACTTGTTTTGAACCGGAGGGAGTATAATTTGGTATAACTCCTTTCTAAAATGTGATTGCTCCGATAAATGATGTTAAAAATAGCACTCTTTGACCATTATCTTTCTTATGTCCTTTAGTTTAACAATATCAACCGCGTCGCAATGAATTGTCTTCTCAAGGTTGATATTTTCTTTTGAAATATTCAGGCCTCGCCTTTTCTATTCTAATGTATATCATGCCAAAATCTTCAGCTTCGTTGTATATATCTACAATTAATATTTATTCATACACTGACAAATATTAGAGCTCAAATCTCATTGGCCAAAATAAAGAGTTTGAATTCCGTAAGGAGTCCTTTTTATCTACTGAATGAAAATTAAGTGATAACGTAAAACGAAATTGAGAAAGAAGGTCCAAATATGTCCTATGCTCTACTGGTAAATACTCAATATCATATTCTTTGAGCTTGATATTTTCCTCGAGTGACCATATCATATTAGCATTATCACAACGTGGATTTCTCCCCGACAAATACTAAAAGAGACTTAGATAAAGACAACATATTCAACAAAAAAATTAATCATAATATGCAAAAACATATCACAATGAAACTTAGATAAAGGAAAAATTGTAGAAGGAATTGATACATTTATCAAAATGATAAGACTTTAATGTTGTTCATCTACTTTAATTTTCTAAAATGATTCAGGTATAGTAAAAATATATTACCACTATATATAAGAAGTATATTGTCTATAATATATCTTCAGGAGTGCAACAAACTCAAAGCAGTAGAATTGGACTCACACATACCCATTAGTACATATATACAGTCAAATCTTTCTATAGCAACCTCGTCCATTCCGAGATTTTTTGGCTACTATAGCGACTGACTGTTATACACCTATAACGACATTTGACATTTAAATCTTATTTAACCGTTATAGGGGGAAAAAAAAAAGATGCATAAAATCTTCTTCTTTTTTAATATTATAAAAAATAACAAAATTATTTAAATTTAACTCTCAAAGATATCACTTTAATTTTGAATCCTAAATTTCATCACACTTTGTATAAAGAAGAGAAGTCTTTTAATGATGGAAATATATATTCATATCATATTCTTTATCATAAATAATGTATTAAAGTATTAAAATATTTGATCAAAATGTCTAGACCTATTATTGATAATCTTAGAGATTCTATTTCTATAAATATGGTTAAGTATTATACTACAAAAAAAGAAGATAGTTGTTATAAAAGCGTAATTTTACAAAGAGCTAGCGCGTTTTTATGAAGATAAATGTTGTTGTTATAGAAACAAAAACTGTTATAAAGAGGTAAAATATCATATTAAAAAATCGGTTTCAAGAAAAGCATAGTTCTTATAATGAGGTGTTATTATATAAGGATGTTGCTATAAAGAGGCCTGATCGTATGTGATTTCATCTTCATTTCTCTATAACATATTATCTACAAAAGCGAGAAATAGACAATAGCAGAGTTAAAAGTTATATCAAAACAAAATTAATGGTGCCCATTTACCAAACTTAACGTCCCTACTTAACAAATAAGGCAGAATATCTTTCTGAATTTTTAATTTAAATCCTTTCCCACCAACTAATTTATGTATGTGCAGATATAAACAAACGAAATCAGGCTTCATTAAAAGAAATGTAATCATATATTTTGAACACCTAAGAAAAGAACAAAACATTTCGCGTTCATTGATACTAATAGTTGAAAGTTTCAAATCTGCAGATTAAAGGATTTCTCTTGATTGACGTCTTTTGTTTTCCATATAAAGGCAAGATATATTTTTGAAAATTATACATCAATCAAGGACAACAGGAAAAAAAAATGCAATTCCATTGTTACATCTGAAACTTCCGATGAAAGGGAATACTTACTTTTCGAAAGCACCGTTTTTATACTTGTTAGCCTGAAATATTTTTCGAATGTAAACACATGATTTTTAAAAAAAAAAAAAGACGAAGAAGAAACCTACATACATGAAGGTACATATACACTCACTCCTTAAAAGGAATGGTTGTGACTTTTAATATTCAACTAATGAACGTTGGTTTTGGGGGATTTTTGTAAGGTTATTAGTTGGTTTTGGGGGCTTTTTGTAAGGTTATTAGTTGGTTTTGGGGGCTTTTTGTAAGGTTAGTTATTTTTTTAATAAGTAGGGTATTTAGGTTATTTAAAAGGGTATATTCGTAATTATTGCTAATCTTAGAGATTCTATTTCTATAAAGATGGTTAAGTATTATACTACAAAAAAAGAAGATAGTTGTTATAGAAGCATAATTTTACAAAGAGCTAGCGCGTTGTTATGAAGATAAATGTTGTTGTTATAGAAACAAAAACTGTTATAAAGAGGTAAAATATAATATTAAAAAATCGGTTTCGAGAAAAGCATAGTTTTTATAATGAGGTGTTATTATATAAGGATGTTGGTATAAAGAGGTCTGATCGTATGTGATTTCATCTTCATTTCTCTATAACATATTATCTACAAAAGCAAGAAATAGACAATAGCAGAGTTAAAATTTATATCAAAACAAAATTAATGGTGCCCATTTACCAAACTTAATGTCCCTACTTAATAAATAAGGTAGAATATCTTTCTGAATTTTTAATTTAAATCCTTTCCCACCAACTAATTTCTGTATGTGCAGATATAAACAAACGAAATCGGGCTTCATTAAAAGAAATGTAATCATATATCTTGAACACCTAAGAAAAGAACAAAACATTTCGCGTTCATTGATACTAATAGTTGAAAGTTTCAAATCTGCAGATTAAAGGATTTCTCTTGATTGAAATCTTTTGTTTTCCACATAAAGGCAAGATATATTTTTGAAAATTATACATCAATCAAGGACAACAGGAAAAAAAAATGCAATTCCATTGTTACATCTGAAACTTCCAAGGAAAGGGAATACTTACTTTTCGAAAGCACCGTTTTTATACTTGTCATCCTGATATATTTTTCGAATGTAAACACATGATTTTTTTTTAAAAAAAAAAAAAGACGAAGAAGAAACCTACATACACGAAGGTACATATACACTCACTCCTTAAAAGGAATGGCTGTGACTTTTAATATTCAACTAATGAACGTTGGTTTTGGGGGCTTTTTGTAAGTTTATTAGTTGGTTTTGGGGGCTTTTTGTAAGGTTATTAGTTGGTTTTGGGGGCATTTTGTAAGGTTAGTTATTTTTTTAATAAGTAGGGTATTTAGGTTATTTAAAAGAGTATATTCATAATTTAACTTTTAAGTTAGAGAATTTCATAGTGTGTTATATATATATATATATATATATATATATATATATATATATATATATATAACCAATTAAATTACACTAATAATGTAAAAGTTCTTCATATTGTTGGTGCATGCATATAACTTAAACTCACTAAAGAAATGGAAACTACAATAGATATTACGTACATGCATTAATTTATCATACATTAAATCTATGTAACATATTTCATATATTTTATGGTTATTCTTACGACTATTAGTGTTAATAGCAGGCCAAGTTTCTGTTAAGGTGCTTTCACTGCTTCAATTGGTTTGACATCAAATTAATTAACTTAATATTGCGTTTTGAAGAAGCTTTAAGTTTAAACCCCTACTTCAGTGAAGTTCAATTGATCAACTTGTCGAAATATTTCAAAGTTAAGCTAATAGACAAATTACATTAAGAAAATAAAAATATTGAAATTTAAATGTTATTGAATCCCCTCGAGAAGAAAGAGTGACTCCACAGTAATGGTCAAGGAGGTTTAATATTCACATGAAGTCTTATGTTCAAACTCCATTAACAATAGTATTCTAGTTTTTAATTCCCTGGTGAAAATCTAATTGGATCTGCCCTTTACCTTTATTCTATATACTCCCTCTGTCCCATTTGTTTGATACCTTTCGTTTTTCGAGAGTCAAATTTCTTAATTTTGACCATGTGTTTGAACATTAAATCTTTAATTTTTTTGAAATAAAATTTACATATTTGAAACTACGTAAAAAGTGTTATAAGTCACCATAATTAATAATTTAAAATATTTAATAGACATATGAAAAAATTTCGGTCAAACGACAACTCGTTTGACTCTCAAAAAGCGAAAAGTGTCAAACAAATTGGAACGGAGGGAGTATGTTTATAATGGTGTCATTCTAATTAATGTGTGATTCTCAGTAAAGCGCTAATTCTTGTTTTCCTTGATCATGCCATGAATAACTTGATTTTTTTTTTTTTTATACCACAAGAACTTTCCCTGGAGCAGGTTTTATTTGTTTGGTTGTGTTATTTAGTAAGCCTTTAATTTATCTTGAAATAGGAATTACCAATATGGCAGTTTGCGTGTTTTAATTTGTCACATTTAATTAATCTTCTCTAAATGGAAATCCTGCTTTAATTTATCCTCATATGTGTATAATTATATTTCAAGAAAGAAAGAATGTGATGCCGCATGGGCTTTACCGTGAATCATTAAGGGCCTAATTTGCCTTATAGAGTACTAATCAATTTTGCATGCAAAAAAACTCGATAATCATGATAGTGAAAAAAATATTTATACAATTAAAATTGGGCAAAAAACATATATGTACATGGTAAGGGGTATATTTACAGAACATGACGATATTTTTCAGTTTACAAAATATATCAATAGACTTGTTATAAAATCTATACGAATTAGATAAATTAAAAAGAAGCAAATAATTAAAACACATTAAATAAGGTAAGGAAATCGTTTTACTTATTTTATCCACTTTTCTCTCTCCATTCAAAATTTAGAGATATAGTTCCCTGATTTTTTTCAACTTGTGCTTCCTTATTTTATCCACTTTTCTCTTCCCATTCAAAATTAAGAGATATTGTTACCTAATTTTCTTCAACTTTTACTCAAAAATTCCATTATAATCGATAATTTTTATGTACAAAGTTCACACATCAAAAAACATATATGTATAATTTTCGTATGCAATATGTATAACTGTATAGATTCTTATAATTTTTATATATGAAATATGTATAAAATTGTCTGTGTATTTTGATTATTATAAAGTACATATAAATTGTATATAATCTAATCAAAGTATGTATAAATTTTGAGAAATATGTATAATAAACTTGTAATTGATACAAATCAGATTCCATACAAAGTTCATACACCAGAAAATAAATATATATTAATTTTTGTATGCAATATGTATAAAAGTATAAATTCGTTATAATTTTTATGTATGAAATATGTATAAAAGTTGTATGTATATTGTGATTATGATAAAGTACATATAAATTGTATAAAATCTGATCAAAGTATGTATAGATTATGAGAAAATATATATGTATAATAAGTTTTCTGATTAACACAAACCAAATTAATTCCACATTTCATACACATACCAGTTTTCAACATTTTTAAGACTAATTGATATCGAATTTGTTTGCATTTCATACACATTGTGCCGCATATATCTAAAAAATGACATATAGCAGACTCCAACACATTTCATACATATATTAGTTTTTAACATTTTTTAAAACTACAGTCTATATAATTCATACAGATTTTCAAAACACACAATGATGATATATATCTCAAAACGCTACAAATCAATTTTTATATACAATTAATACACAAGTTAGCAATCAAAAATACTTTGTTATATCGGTTTGAAAATTTATACTAGGAGAGAAGATGGAATTCCGTATGAAAATGGTGTCTATCATAGAGGGAGAGAGAGAGAGAGAAATATTTTTAAAAAGAAGAACAAGTTCAATGGTAACTATCCTAAAATTAAGTCCACATTTAAAATCAGATTTTCTTCCTTAAAAAAAGCCTAAAATCGTGGGTATCCTATTAAGCCCAAATCTGGTATACTTTGTAATTTTGTTGGTATGTTTTGTAAATAAGGAAAAGTATCCTTATGTTTTGTAATATAGAGTCTTAAATAGGTATTATTAAGTCATTTTTCCATTAAAATAATTACAAGTTAATCCTAACTAATAATTAGTAACCAGTAACCTGATAAAAGTTACAATAACTAATTCTTCATAATGAATTAAAGTACACTAATAGTGTGAATGGAAATATGATCCTCTCCTCTCTCTTCTCTCTCCTCTCTCTTCCCACAACGGTATAAGACTATTTTGACCTGACCTGAAAGTATTTCCGGCCAGTGACCACCGGAGGTCGCCCGTGTAAGTCGGCGGCACCTCTCTCTCCTCTCCTCTCTCTCTCTTTATATATATATATATCTCTCTGTCTCTCGCCCCTTTTCTCCTGCTGCACTACTTCTCCTCTCCTTTTCTCCCGCTGCACTACTTCTCCTCTTTTTTCTCTCTTCCTCTACTTCTTTCCACAACCACTGCAGATCCGTACCACCACTGTAGAATTTGTGTGGTATTTCTCTTCCCCCTAGCCTTCTCTTTTCTTTTCCCTTTTTTTGGTTTTCTTGTGGTCCCGCAATACAGATGGAAACTGAGCAGCAGACATTCGCCGGTGAACAATACTTTTCGGTGAACAGTAATTTTGATGAATAGTACTTTCCGGCACAGGAAACCAGCGACAGTGTCTCGGTAGTAGCAGAAGCACTACTTAGCAGCTAATTCAGGTTCTGTCCAGCCTGGAGTTGGTACCACTAGCTACGCTTAGTTAATTTTTCTGGTGTTCCGTCATTTTAGCGAAGTTATGCCTGTATTTCTACTCCCTGTCATTCTATTTTCTGCTTATATAGTGTTAGTGCCACCTTAGCTCGAACTTTATTATAGTGGCTACGGTGGATGATGGTGGATTAAGGTCATATCCTCGAAGGGGACGGGGAGTGGGAGGTAGGAAGAGGGTTAAGGGCGGAAAGGGAGCCGCTAGGCTGAGAATTGGGTCTTGGAACATTGGCACCCTGACGAGGAAGTCTTTAGAGTTAGATAAGATTCTTGAGAAGAGGAAAATCAACATAGCATATGTCCAGGAGTCTAGATGGGTGGGAGATAGGGCTCGGCATGTAGATGGGTTTAAGTTATAGTTCTCAGGAGAAGAACGGAGTTAGCATTCTGGTTGACAGAGAGCTCCGTGATCTGGTAGTAGGGGTCAGGAGGGTGAGCGATAGGCTGATGATTATTAAAATAGTAGTTGGAGGGCATACTTTAAACGTGGTTAGTGCTTACGCACCGCAAGCGGGCCAGGATGAGGAGATCAAAAGGCGATTCTGGGAGGATTTGGACGAGGTTGTGAGGGGTTTTTCGCACTCAGAGAAGCTTTTTCTTGGTGGTAATTTCAATAGCCACATCGAGACGTCGGCTAGGGGATACGATGATGTGCATGGAGGCTTCGGGTTTGGGGATATGAATGAGAGAGGTACGACGCTGTTAGATTTCATGAGAGCTTTCGATTTGGTGATAGTGAACTCTAGTTTTCAGAAGAGGGAAGAGCACTTGGTCACCTTTCGGAGTACGAGGGCCAAGACACAAATTGATTACCTACTCTCCCGAAAGTGCGATAGACGCGGATTGCAAGGTTATCCTGAGCGAGACCCTCACGACCCAACATAGGCTCTTGGTTATGGATCTGGAGATAAAAAGGAAGAGGAGAAAGAGAGTTGTATCGGGTCAGCCTAAGATTAGGTGGGACGCTTTGAACAAGGTCAATGCCCATGAGCTGGGGGAGCGGTGAAGGGCGTTGGGAGCCTGGAGAAGTAGCAGGGATACGAGTATTATGTGGACTGCGACGGCTGCTAACATCAGGGAAGGGGCAAGAGAGGTGCTAGGGGTCTCGAAGGGTTACTCTGGCAAACACAAAGGGGACTGGTGGTGGAACGAAGAGGTACAAGGTAAAGTGAAAGATAAGAAAGCAGCGTATCTAAAGCTAGTAGAGAGCACAGACGATGAGGAGAAAAGGGCTAATAGGAAGCAGTATAAGAAGGCGAGGAAGAAGGCGAAGTTAGCGGTTATGGCGGCTAAGACTGCTGCTTTTAGACGCTTGTATGAAGAATTGGGGAAAAAAGGCGGGAACAAGAAGTTGTACAGGCTGGCCAAAGTGAGGGAGAGGAAGGCTCGGTACCTGGATCAAGTGAAGTGTATCAAAGACGAGGGAGAGGAAATTTTGGTGGAGGACACTCTTGAACGAAGAGGGGGACCAAAACATGGTATTAGGATAATTGGAGCTCTCAGAGAGCCGCCACGATTTTGGGTACTGCAAGCGGGTCAAGGTTGAAAAGGTCGAGAGGGTTATGCGGAATATGAGGATGGGGAGAGCGACCGGGCCAGATGAAATACCGATAGAATTTTGGAAGGATGCGGGTAGGGGAGGCTTGGAGTGGCTTACGCGATTGTTGAATGTTATTTTTAGGACATCGGAGATGCTTGAAGAGTGGAGATGGAGCACCATGATCTCGTTGTATAAAAACAAGGGGGATATCCAGAATGCGTAACAACTATAGGGGTATCAAGCTGTTGAGCCATACGATGAAATTTTGGGAGATAGTGGAAGCGAGGATGAGGAAGATAGTATCTATTTCAGAGAACCAGTTGGAATTCATGCCGGGGCGTTTGACTACAGAAGCTATTCACCTTGTGAGGAGGTTGGTGGAACAATATAGGGATAAGAAGACTGACTTGCACATGCTGTTTGTTGCTTTTGAGAAGGCTTACGACAAAGTCCTAAGAGAGGTCTTTGTAGAGATGTCTGGAAGCTAGAGGTATTCTTGTAGTATACAATAAAGCGATTAAGGACATGTAAGATGAAGCCAAGAACCGGGTGAAGACGGTTGGAAGTGACTCAGAATACTTCCTAATCACAATGGGTCTGCACCAGGGGTCCGCGCTTAGCTCGTTTTTGTTTACTTTGGCAATGGACGTACTGACAAGCCACATTCAAGGAGAGGTGTCGTGGTGCATGTTGTTTGCAGATGACATTGTGCTTATTGATGAGTCGCGGAGCAGTGTTAACGCGAGACTGGAGGTTTGGCGACAGACTCTAGAGTCGAAGGGTTTCAAGTTAAGCAGGACTAAGACAGAGTACTTAGAGTGCAAGTTCAGTGATGTGAGTCAGGTAGAGGACGAGGACGTGCAGCTGGATACTCATGTCATCCCGAAGAAAGAAAGTTTCAAGTACTTAGGATCGACCATCCAAGGGATTGGCGAGATTGACGACGATGTCACACATCGTATTGGAGCAGGATGGATGAAATGGAAGCTTGCATCAGGGGTGTTGTGCGATAAGAAAGTGCCGCCTATACTAAAGGGAAAGTTCTACAAAGTGGTGGTTAGACTGACTATATTGTATGGGACGGAATGCTGGCCAGTTAAGAAAGCTCATGTCCAGAAGATGAAGGTAGCAGAGATGCGGATGCTAATATGGATGTGCGGGCATACCAGGAGAGATAGGATTCGAAATGAAGTGATTCGGGACAAGATGGATGTGGCTTCTGTGGTGGATAAGATGCGGGAAGGGAGGTTGAGATGGTTCGGCCATATGCAATGGAGATGCGTTGATGCGCCAGTGACGAGGTGTGAGAGGATGGCAATGGTGGGCCTGAAGAGAGGGAGGGGTAGGCCCAAGAAGGCCTGGGGAGAGGTGATTCGGCAGGATATGACGCTACTTCAGCTTACCGAGGACATCACAGGTGATAGGAGGGGCTGGAGGTCGAGTATCAGGGTAGAGGGCTAGTGGGGGGCCGCGAGGTTTTCTTTCCCGTATTAGGAGTATTATTATCCTGCTTCTATATGTTAGGTCTTGTCTATCTTTGTTGTTTTATCATGACTTCCTTCCTCTTGTTATTTCTCATTTTCTCATTGCTTTGATTTGCTTGTCCGTATCTGACTCTTTTCCCTGGTTTTCCCTAGTTTTCGAGTCGGTCTTTCGGAAACTTGACCTCCCTACCTTCCAAGGTGGGGGTAAGGTCTGCGTACACTTTACCCTCTCCAGACCCCACATTGTGGGATTCAATTGGGTATGTTGTTGTTGTACACTAATAGTGTGAATAATTTCTTTTACATTATTAGTGTATATAATTTAAATATATATTATTTTAATCTAGTACCGCATGGAAATCTAGTACCGCATGGATATACCCTACATCTCCTTATATAGTTATATATGTTATCTCTATCTTCATGACATTGGACACTACCGCAATGCATGGACACTTGAATTGAGCATTACGCAAGTAAAAGTAAAATTGCTGCGAAATGACAACTTAATGATGATAACCAAGAACTTGTTTATCGTTCCAACATAAATGCCTTCAACTTAATTACATCATATCCTGATATGTTTTCTGGTAATAAAACATCTCAATGCTACATGTGTTGTCAAGAATCGAGCATGCGAGCATCCTGCGACACGTCACTACTAGAAACAAAGGTTTTTCCCACCGGCATTCAGTGGGAAATTTGTGCTATAGAAGATGATTTTCCCACCTCATTCCCACCAAACCAGCTCACTGAAAAAACGCATGGTATGTAGGAAACAAGTTCCCATTGAAACACTGGGAAACTTCCTAATTATTTCGTGTAAAAAAACTATTATTTAGGTTTTTCCAACCAAGATTCAGTAAGAAATAGCCACTGAACGTTTTTCAATGGGAAAATAGAGATTTTTTTTAATAGTGCGAAGTTTCTTTTCGTAGATAGACAAAAAATTATGGGAGGAAGCAAAGATTGGAAAGAATTACTCCTACAACAGCTTTTTGTTAGTTAAGGGAAGATAATAACTTCCACCAAGCTCGAAGTTTAAGATATGTTCACATTGGAATAT
Organism: Lycium ferocissimum; assembly: GCF_029784015.1. Classification (NCBI taxonomy): domain Eukaryota; kingdom Viridiplantae; phylum Streptophyta; class Magnoliopsida; order Solanales; family Solanaceae; genus Lycium; species Lycium ferocissimum. The sequence continues at coordinate 2,656,312 of NC_081344.1, forward strand.
CTAACTATTGATAGAGTATATTTTTTTTAACTTTATATTTTAACCTATTATCACATATTACACCTTATTTTTCAAGAGACAAGAAGGGTTACTCAGATGGTAAGCATTCTCCACTTCTAAAACCTGAACTTTGTGGGTTCGAGTCATCAGTGGACTGATGGAGCAAAAAGGAGAGCTCCTGGGAAAGGGGTAAAAAAAAACTTATTTTTCGACAAATCAATCTCACTTTTTATGAACAATTACGTATAGTTATCTTAAATGAGATTGTAAAAAATATTGAAACTATCACAGAAATACTTTATTTTCAATGACATTAACTTTAAGAATACTTCACCTAGTGTAGGTGTATTTCTGTGATCATTATATGGAGTTAAGTCGCACTTAATCTCAAGAAAATGTATCTGGACATATTTTGGTAAGAGATAATTTGAACTTTTTCTGATAATAAGCTCAAAAGAATAAAAATATTCTTTTTAAAAATCAGATTTGGATTATGCCTCACGTACAAAATCCACCATCCTTCCGGCCTATTTTTCATGTGCAAAAACTTACTCTCTTTTTCTATCTCTTTAATAGTCAATTAAAACACAATTCCTTGTATACTGAAAAAGAGAGCTTTGTCTAATCTTCGTGACCATGAGGAACACTTCTTCAAAGATGCTCTTTATTTTTTTCTAACAATTTTTTTTAGTGGTGTAAAAATTATTTTATACAGTGAGCATATAATTATGATTATACTGATTTAATATAAATATTGAGTACGAATAGTTATTTGTAGAGTGAGTCCATTTCTCGTGACATTTACAATAACATTATATTTTTCCTGTACGTTCTTTTTTTTTTTTTTTTTTTTCCATCAAATTTTCCCGGTGTTCAATGGATAAGAAAGCATGTAACTTTTGTTTCGCTTAGACCACGTTCTGTTTGCTTGGTCAGAAAAATGTGAGTATGGATGGTAGTAGTTTAATTATGTACTAGGAGTCAACCAAAACCGTATATGTTAACTAGGAGTCAACCAAAACCGTATATGTTCGGCCTAAAATTCAATGAACGGAACAAAACATTATTAAATTTAAGAACCAAATTCATTCATCAGTCCTCACCCTTGTCCTAAAATACAACCATTTTTGATAACAATTATTTGTTGGAAGATAAGCTAGTTAGATAGAATCATTAAAATAATAATAAAAAAATATATATATACTCCCTCCGTTTCAATATATGTGACCTCATTTGACTGAGCATGGAGTTTAAGAAAGAAGAGAAGACCTTTAAACTTGTGGTCCTAAATGAGTCACATATATTTTGTGTGGCTATATAAATCATTGCATAAATGTAAAGTGTTTCCAAATATAGAAAGTGGCATTCTTTTCGGCACGGACTAATAAAGAAATAGGTTCACATAAATTGAACAGATGGAGTACTATTACACCAAATCCTTGTTTCATTTTGTTCTTTATCTTTGTTCTAAATTTTACAATCAAGTACCCCGCCTTTATAACTAGTCGATGAGCTAGAACTTCTAGCCTAGAAGTCTTCACACTTTCATTTCGAGGTGACTCTTCGATTACTGCTGCAAAATTTAGAATTTTGTTCGTACTTTAAACAAAAGCTGAGAGAATCTGATTGGATAAAATAATAATGAATAAAGAATACTCCCTCTGTCCCAATTTATATAACATACTTTCCTTTTTAGTCTATTTCAAAAGTAAAAAATAATGTTACATTTCTATAATTAAAAATAACTTAACTTTAAAATCTCCTTTTACCTTAATGAAATGATTTACAGTCAGACAAATGTCTAAGATTTGTTCTAAACCACAAATTTCAAATCATCTTCAAAAGGGGCCTTAGACTATATTATGAAGGTAAATATTTATTTGCATCCAGTGTTTACTCCAAATCAATGCAACTTACTATATATATTCAAGTGATTAAATTAAATGAAGTGAAAATATACATTAGTTAACTATGGTTAAGTGATAAATATGTATATTTCAACATTCATTAGTTTGGTGTAACTACCCGATCGTACAATTGATATGGTATTATGGTATATATGTGTGTGCGTGTTTTAAAAATTGTTGAAATGTGTCTATGTTAGACTCTACCACTATTTTCAAATTCTTGATTAGCCTCTAAAATCCAAATAGTGTCACTCAATTCCAGCTACCAAGTAATCAGTTGGTGCAGCTACCAAGTTCATCATACAAAATATATCAGTCTCCAGTGCAAAAGCAAAGAAGATTTTAGGCTGAGTTGGAAGAGCTGGAAGAAGTAGAAGAAAAACTCGTTTGATCGCTTGTTCAAAAATGTCCAAATCTAAGAATCCTCAATCAAATCCAGGCCCATATTATCACTCATTCATTTCTTCCGCCTCCAACAATGTAATCTCCTCCGGTCTCTCCAAAGTTCTCACTTTTGCTGCCTAGTTCTCTCAATGGCAGCCTCAGTTGCGCCAAACGGGTGTGTCATGTGTGTGTGTGTATGCATGTATATATATATTTGTAATTTTTATTGTATATTGGTAATTTTGTATGGATATGTCTCAAGATATCCTTATGTTATTTCTTTCCTCCTGACATTGGACTCTACCGCAATGCATGGACACTATAATTTAGTTTTAAGCAAAAAGCAATCAATATTTACTGCGAAATGACAACTTAATGATGAAATCAAGAACTTCTTTATCATTCCAACATATATTTTTCCTTGAACTTACATCATATCCCTGTATGTTTTTCTGGTACCAAAACATCTCGAAGCTACATTTGTTACCAATGATTGAGCATCCTCAGACAAGTAGTTTCATTTCCTAGATAGACAAAATTTATGGCAGCAAGCAAAGATTGGAATAATAGATATAACAGCTTTCTGTGACATTAGCAATTTATTTAAGTGAGGGTTATAATAACTTCAACCAAGCTTAAAGTTTAAGATATGTTCACAATGGAATATTTAATTTATATTTTTTTTCAATATTATACTCCCTTTGTTTCAATTTACGTGAACCTATTACTATTTGGTGAGTCTACGAGGTGATTTTTTGAGCACGTTTGCCTTATACTTTTCCAAAATTGTTTGAATTATAAGTTATCATAACTTATAGTATTTTTTATGTAGTTTCTAAATATATAAATTTTATTTTTACAAACTTGAAAAATCTATGTCAAAATTGAGGGTCAAAGTTATAAAGTTTGACCCTCGTACTCCGAAAAGGTTCACATAAACTGAAATGAAGGGAGTATATTTTAACTTATTATAACAACTAATATGTCTTGTTTTTAAGGTTATAAATCTCATTTTTTTGAACGATTACCTATAAAATTATTTTCTGCTGTTAATTCGTTAAGTTTAAACTCGTTCACATATCTGTCACAATGGATTAGAGAGCAACATTTGTTTCGTTTAGACCAAATTCTGTTTGCTTGGTCAGAAATTTGTGACGTTCTAGGAATTTGATAATGTACTCAGAGTCAACCAAAACCGTAATTTTTCGCCCAAACATTCGATGAATGTAACTAAACACTGTTAAAGTTGAGAACCAATTAATTTCATTCATCAATCGTCACCCTTGTCCTAAAATACCACCATTTTGGATAACAATTATATATGGGGAGTTTGGTTCTTCATTGTTATGTATGACATAATGTTATTTTACCATATACGTTAAGAAAATAGATATTATATCTAACTCAATCCCGAAAAGCTAATTTAAGAGGTGAGCATTTCCCAAGATCATATAAAGAAGTTCGCTTTCCTTATCCACGGATGTGAGGTCTTCGAATGCTCACCTCTTGAGCTAGCTTTCGATGTTGGGTTAGGCCCAAGGTTCATTTTCTTAACATGATATCAGGTTCATCCCAATTTATATTTTACTTGATGTTGATTGCCCCCCCCCCCCCCAAAAAAAAACCCCAATATTGTCCATGCTCCACATGTTCAAATCCTAAGCGTACAGAAGATCGTGTTGAGTTACCACATTAGGTTCACGGTCCATTATCTTAACAATATTCTTATTTCGTTTTGTCCTTTATCACATTTTCCAAATTTTCAGATCCTCGTGTATGAAGTTAGGTCTCAAGTCTCAACAGAGTGCAACTTCAAATCTTCAAGAAGAAGTACCAGCAACAATAGATGTAGTCTGAAGTTTATTCAAATTGGCTAAATTTTAAATAGTTTTTTAAAAACTGAATATATTTTAAATTGGGCTGCAACAAGCGGCTACATGATTTCACTTCTTCCATTTTAGGACCCTAAAACTAGTAAACACGACAATATTACTCCAATTAAGACTTAATCCGACTTCCAACCCTGTACATTTGGGCTGAGAAATAATTTTAGCCCATTGGGCGAATTCTACTAGCTCAACATTGAAGTCCAAGTTATGTATGGTTACTTCTAGGATTTAAGTTATGTAAAATTTTCACAAATAGCTATCTTTTAGCTACTTCTAACAAGTTATAACTATAAGTTTATTATATCCCGTCACATAAATATAGCTAAAATATAGACTAAATACACGGAATTGTTGAGCAAATAATGTTATTTAAGGGAGAAAAAAATCTTTTTCAAATAAATAGAAATCGTTTTTTAATGTTCCATAATCTTATTCTCTTCCATATCTAATCACATATCTCATTCAACATCTAATCATTCACATAAAATTTGAATTCAAAAACTCTCTTCATATTTTTTCCCAAAATATAACTAAAAAAAATCTCTTTTTAATGTTCCATAAATCATGCAAAGCTTGATTTGTTCATCAACTGAATTACACGTTTTACCATGTAATTGCAACTTTTATATTTTTCAACTTTTTAGTTGTTTTTCATAAATATTTTGGCTATATTTTTAATTGTATTTCGATTATTATATTCAATATTACTTATTATGGTTTCTGTTGACTATATTTAAGATATATTTTTCATATATTTTGACTATATTTAGAAAAATTTCAGAAAAAAAAAGTTGTGGTGAAAACGTTGCTATCTCAATTATGAACTCAATTATGACTATATTTTGGCTATATTTTTTTAATTATATTTTGATTAATATGTTCAATATTACTTATTATGGTTTCTGTTGACTATATTTCATATACATTTTTCATATATTTTGACTATATTTAGAAAAATTTCAGAAAAATAAAAAAAATAAAAAAGTTGTAGTGAAAACGTTGTTACCTCAATTATGAACTCAACTTGAATTTGATATTTCAACAGATGAATTCAAATATATATTTGTCGTTTAAAACGCAAAAATAACAGAGAATCTTACATATTTTAGGAAATAGAGTTGAATTTTGGGGGTAAAATGTTGAAATTAATGAGAAGTTAATATAGAGTAAAAAAAGGAAGTGAAAGAAATCAGAAACTGATTTGAAAAGCACGAAATTAGGGGAGATGGGGAGTTAGAAACGTGTATATTTAGGAAAAGGGGGGAGAGAGAAAGTGTGAAGCTAAAAAATAGGGGTGTGGGGAGTGGTAAGTTAATTGGTAGAAAAGTGGGTAGCTATAAGTGGTAAAAATATAATATTATAGCTACTAAACTTAATTATTAAAAAGTATAGTTATGTTCCATAAATAAGTAACATAGTAAGCTATGCCAAGTAAAAATTACATAAGTTATATACCTTAATCTTAATATATCCCTATAATTTAATAGTAAGTACAGTAAGTTAGTTACGGTTTTTATATAATTGTTAATTAATGTCTATTAAAATTTCTTACCTGATGTTGAGAAAATATTAAAAGTGTGCTCCCTCTAACAATTTAAGCTTTTAAATGAGATAGTCACACACTTCAATATGGTATTAGAGTCACGCTCATCTCAATTCATTGTTTACTTGATATTGGACCCTCATCTTGTATTGTCCACGCTCCAAATGTCCAGTCCTGGGGGAGTGGGGGGGAGCTGTTGATTCTCCCACATCTGTTGTGGGATTGGTGTTTGGCCTCCTTATAATCGAAAATAATGTGTTAGCTGGGGTTAGTTAGCCTCAAATTCATTCTTTATACGATATCGTAGCATAAAGGTTTGGATCGAATTTCATTGCCACCCATAATAAAATAAAATAAAGTTTCACATGCTTGGTCCATTAAAAAAAATAAAAAAAATCAAGCCCGCACGCGAAGGGCTTGTTAAGAATATAATTATATTATGCCAATGATGGATATTAATATCCAAAAGTGGACTCTGGCTCCTAAGGTTGTCTGGGTTTTATGCCTGAATCTTCTATATCACCATTGAAGCCTTTTCAGTTGAAAATCTCATTCCTTAATTAAGCGTATAAACAGTGGATATACAAACTTAGATATACTGTATACTCTTTCGGTACATATTATATTATACTTTTAGTTTGGACACACTTCTTAAAAAAATCATTCAGTCTAAAAAATAAGAGGTATTTTTCACTAAATTACCGTTAATCAAAATTTGCATCTTTCTATATTGACATAATGGTTATTGTATTGTGATTTATTAGATGAATAAACTTAGAAGTTAACGAACCATTAGAAGCATACATATGATCTTTTGGTTATCTAAAGTTCCTCATCTAATATAAGAGTAAAATTTGAAGAAAAAAATACTTTTTTATTATATAAAAATCATTTGTTTTGAAATAAATTTTAAAAAAAAAATCATATAATATGAACGGGAGGGAGAAGTTTATACCGTATATATGTGTGCGTATATTAAAAAGGAAATTTTACATGGCATAGCTAAATTCTAAGAGGTATTTATGGTATAACTACTATTTAATTTAATTACATTTCGTAACTACAATGAATTTCAATTTTTATTTCGTAGCTATATGCGGTTTTATATATGTATTTGAATGTATTTGGTTTTGAACGAGTTATATGCAGCTGTATTCTGGAGTGTCTTGTATCCTTAAATGATGTAGCGTTTTGTATACACTATGTATATCGAGTTAAATAGTTATATTACATTAAATTTTTGTGTAATCAATTTGATATAAGTAATTAGTATCAAATTCTTATACATTCAAATACATCAAAAAATATAGGGGAAATCTCAATAATGTACAATCTAGCATACAAAATTAAATGTGCTAAGCCATATTTTTAAATTACACCCCGTATAGCCACTTTTTTACAATATACAATATTATACATCTAGAGTAGACAATGTATCAACCTTGTATAAAAGTGTATAATAATGTATAGAGTGTACAATAACGTCTAAGAGGTGTTTATATCCCGTAAAAATTCAATTGTATACAACAATATACAAAAAAAAATCAATTGTAGTGAGCATACAAATTTACAACAGGCTTTTGAAGTGAGGCTACAAATTGGGCCATTTCGGGTAACTTTACAAACATGGGCTATTTCAGGTAATTATGTTTCCTAAATAATCATAGAGGGTTATTTTCCCAAAAATATATGTATATGAATGTATATTTGCTTTGAATGAGTTACATGAAGGTGTATTTGAATTATTGCTTTGGACAACGTACTGCAATGGTTGAATACATATGTATTTGTATTTATATACATATGTATATGTACTGCAATTATATACATTTATATACACTCATGTATTTGACTATATTTACCTTTACTATAATTATGACTGTATGTTTGCCAAATTAGTTAAATTTTTTATTTTATTTGCTGTTTGTTTCATTTATATGCATATGTATATCAGTACATGGTTAAACAGTGTATTCAAATACATTCAAATATACGCGGAGATATACCTAAAAACTAGCTATGAATTGTAAATATGGAAATACTAGCTACGGTTTGTTAGAAGCAGCTAAATTGTAGTTATTTGTGTAAGTTACTTTTTTAAAAATGGGAAACGGGTCAAATATACCCCTCTACTTTGTTTTATTAACTAACTATGCCCTCCGTTAGCGAAAGTGAACAAAAATACCCCTGCCATCTATAAAGTTCACAATTATACTCCTATTTGGATGGAAACCCCGAAATCATCTTAAATTACCCGATTTCAACAAAATTACCCACTTCATTTGTTGACCCGCCCCGACCCGCCTATCATCATCATCTTCATCAAGCTTCTTTCATGGAGAAAAAAGGAAAGAAGCAAAAACACATTTGATTAGTTGTATAATGAGATTAGTTGAGGAATGAGATCAATTTCTTTGTGGTTGTATAATGCCAGAGTTTACAACATGGGCAATGGACGTTTCCAGTTTTAATGACTTCTACAACTCCCACAACTACACATTTAATTTATGGAGCACAATTTATAAGATCAGCAAAACGCAAATTTAATGCGCACCATTCTACTAGGAATTGAACAAGTACTGATCAACCAGCTTCATACATTTAGTTTCAACGAGTATTTATTTCATAAATTCCAGTAAGCACGTGATTCCTAAAAGCCAATTTTACAGGCAGCTGAGCGAATATCCAGATTCTTGTTGATAAAAATTTACAAAAGATATTCACAAGCGGCTGAAGTTCTTCTTGATTGCCTTTAAATAAACCATAAGTATGAGTAAACACTTTTATTTAGATACAAGCAAACAACTGCATGATTGAAAAGTACCAGTTTGGTACCAAAAGAATCAGCTTTAGCCACCCCCATAACAAAAAAATACGTTGATTAGCTTACTTTGCTCAAAAGCTCAATTTTTTCATTAAAAAGCTCTTCTTCAACAAGAATTAGTCTACCATATTAGTTGAGGAATGAAATTAATTTCATTATACATTTATACTTGTAGAATGCCAGAGTTTAAATTGATCTTAGGCTTATCTCGTGGTTATTCTTAAATCACAAGTTCCACAATTAAGCATTTGATTTTTGGGTACCACAATTATTCAAATGGATTTTGTGGTTTATCAAGGTAAGAGTTTTAAAGGTGAAATGGATTTTGTGGTTTATCATTTGGGTGTGTGTTTTTGCTTCTTTCTTTTTTTATCCATGAAAGAAACTTGATGATGATAAGAGTCGGGGCGGGTCAACAAGAATGTGAGTAATTTTTTGAAATTGGGTAATTTAAGAGGATTTTAATTTCCATTCAAATAAAGGTATAAGTGTAACATTATGCTGCTAGAATATTTTTTATTTACTTTAGCTAATAAAATAAAAGAGAGATGATATTGACCCTTTTCCTTTAAAAAATGTTGATAGGTGTATAAGTTGGCTCTATCCACTAATTTCAAATTCTTGATTAGCCTCCAAAAAAGTGTCACTCAGTTCCAATAATCAGTTGCTGCAACTACCAAGTTTATTATCCTACAATACATCAATCTCCATTGTAAAAGAAAATACTCCGTTGTTAAAATTTTAAGCAAGTTTGAAGAGCTGGAAGAAGTTGAAGAAAAACTCGTTTCACTTGTTCAAAAATGTCCAAATCTAAGAATCCTCAATCAAATCCATGCCACTATAATAACTCATTCATTTCTTCCACTTCCAACAATCTCTTTCATTCTCTCCAAAGTTCTCACTTTTGCAGCACTTTCACCCAATGGCAACCTCAATTACGCCAAACGCGTCCTTACACAAATCTCAAACCCTGGTATATTTTCTTATAATTCACTCATTAGAGGTTTTCTTGAATCACAAGTGCAATCTCATGAACCCCTTTTCATTTTCAAGAAATTGCTGAGGAAAAATTACCCGAAAGCGAATACTTTTACTTTTGCATTTGTTTTGAAGTCGTGTTCGATTTTGACTGCGTTTAATGAGGGACAACAGGTGCATAAACATGTTGTGCAATCTGGATTTGGAGCGAGCCCATTTGTTCAGACTTCGTTGTTGAATTTATACGCGAAATGTGAGGAAATTGGATTTGCAGAGAAGGTGTTCGATGAAATTCCTGAGAGAAATCTGGTTGCTTGGAGCGCAATGATTAGTGGGTATTCGAGATTAGGGATGGTTAATGAGTGTTTTAGTTTGTTTAGGGAAATGCAGAAGACGGGTGTTTTGCCCGATAAGGTGACGATGGTTAGTGTGATTTCGGGGCGGTGCTATGTCTGGGGCATTAGATTTGGGAGGTGGGTGCATCGCAGATATTGATAAGAGATCGATTGAGAATGATCTTGAGCTTAGTACCGCGCTTGTTAATATGTATGCAAAGTGTGGGTTCATTGAGAAGGCGATAGAAGTATTCGAAGCAATGCCTGTTAAAGATGCAAAGGCTTGGAGCTCAATGATAGTTGGCTTGGCAGTAAATGGGCTCGCTGAATGTGCACTTGTGACCTTTTCCAGGATGAACAAAGCTGAGGTAATGCAATTATTATGAACAATGCTGTAAGATGCAATTTTTCATACGAAATCATTTAAAAGTTATCGTCTTGATGCACATAAAACATTAAGGGGTCGTTTGGTTGCTGGTTAGGAAGTAAATTATTCATGTAGTAAAACCATTATAGTTTGGTAGTATTTTAGTTGCTATGAATAAAATTCAGCACACTAAGTACGGTGTTTGGTTATCAGTTGACAATCCCGCATAACTTTTAAATACAAGTTATGCAAGACAGAAGAGGGAATAACTAATACATGAATGACTAGATCCTGCATTACTCTAACCAGCAATCAAACTACCCCTAAAAGAGTGCATGACTCTGTTCTTATTAGGCTTAAGTGTTGAATGTTTTCGGAAAAATCAGATGAATTGAGTTGTAGTATTTTATCTATTTATCTGTAATCTATAATTGGAGGGTAAAACTTTGTTGTATTGACTATTAGCGGCTTAATAATCCATTTTGAAATTTTCTTTTGGGGTTTAGTATGCATAACTTTGGTAATTCCTTAACAAGTGTATGCTGGGTCCAGCATAACTTTGGTAATTCCTTAACAAGTGTATGCTGGGTCCGGCATACACGCGACCCAAACCTTGCCTTGGTTTATCAAGGTAAGAGTTTTAAAGGTGAAATGGATTTTGGGGTTTATCATTTGGGTGTGTGTTTTTGCTTCTTTCTTTTTTTATCCATGAAAGAAGCTTGATGATGATAGGCAGGTCGGGGCGGGTCAACAAAGAATGTGAGTAATTTTTTTGAAATTGGGTAATTTAAGAGGATTTGGGGGTTTTCATTCAAATAGGGGTATAAGTGTGAACTTTATAAACAGTAGAGATATTTTTGTTTACTTTCACTAACGAGGATAAAGTTAGCTAATAAAACAAAGTAGAGAAGTATATTTGACCCTTTTCCATTTAAAAATTGTTGATAGGTGTATAAGTTGGCTCTACCCGCTAATTTCAAATTCTTGATTAGCCTCCAAAAAAGTGTCACTCAGTTCCAATAATCAGTTGCTGCAACTACCAAGTTTATCCTACAATACATCAATCTCCATTGTAAAAGAAAGGCAATACTCCGTTGTTAAGATTTTAAGCAAGTTAGAAGAGCTGGAAGAAGTAGAAGAAAGACTCGTTTCACTCATTCAAAAATGTCCAAATTTAAGAATCCTCAATCAAATCCATGCCACTATAATAACTCATTCATTTCTTCCACTTCCAACAATCTCTTTCATTCTCTCCAAAGTTCTCACTTTTGCAGCACTTTCACCCAATGGCAGCCTCAATTACGCCAAACGCGTCCTTACACAAATCCCAAACCCTGGTATATTTTCTTATAATTCACTCATTAGAGGTTTTCTTGAATCACAAGTCCAATCTAACGAACCCCTTTTCATTTTCAAGAAATTGCTGAGGAAAAATTACCCGAAAGCGAATACTTTTACTTTTGCCTTTGTTTTAAAGTCGTGTTCGATTTTGACTGCGTTTAATGAGGGACAACAAGTGCATAAACATGTTGTGCAATCTGGATTTGGAGCGAGCCCATTTGTTCAGACTTCGTTGTTGAATTTATACGCGAAATGTGAGGAAATTGGGTTTGCAGAGAAGGTGTTCGATGAAATTCCTGAGAGAAATGTGGTTGCCTGGAGCGCCATGATTAGTGGGTATTCGAGATTAGGGATGGTTAATGAGTGTTTTAGTTTGTTTAGGGAAATGCAGAAGACGGGTGTTTTGCCCGATAAGGTGACGATGGTGAGTGTGATTTCGGCGTGTGCTATGTCTGGGGCATTAGATTTGGGGAGGTGGGTGCACGCGTATATTGATAAGAGATCGATTGAGAATGATCTTGAGGTTAGTACTGCGCTTGTTAATATGTATGCAAAGTGTGGGTTCATTGAGAAGGCGATAGAAGTATTCGAAGCGATGCCTGTTAAAGATGCAAAGGCTTGGAGCTCAATGATAGTTGGCTTGGCAGTAAATGGGCTCGCTGAATATGCACTTGTGACCTTTTCCAGGATGAACAAAGCTGAGGTAATGCAATTATTTTGAATAATGCTGTAAGATGCAATTTTATTAAACAATATTGTATAAAAGCTACCATCTTGATACACAGAGAGCATTAAGGGGTCGTTTTGGTTGTTGGTTAGGAAGGAAATTATTCATGTATTAAAACTAGCATAGTTAATAACATGTTTATTAGCTTTTTAGTTGCTTTGTAGAAAATTCAGCACACCAAAATACGATGTTTTGTTATTAGTTTTCAATCCCGCATAACTAATACATATATAAGTTATGAGGGAATCTATGCATTATTTTATGCAGGGTAAAAGATGGAATACCTAATACATGAATAACTAAATCCTGCATAACTCTAACCAGCAACCAAACGACCGCTAAAAGAGTGCATGAATTTGTTCTTATTTGGCTTGGTGTTGAATGTTTGTGTAAAAATCAGATGAATTGAATTGTAGTATCATAATTTTTACTATAATCTATCATTGCATGGTGAAACTTCAATGTAATGACTGTTAGCAGCTTCTCTATAATATTTTCTTACAATTTTCTTTCAGGTGGAACCTAACCATGTGACACTAGTTGGGGTGTTTATGGCATGTGCTCATAGTGGACTAGTTTCTGAAGGGAAAAGGTATTGGGCAAGCATGATTGATTCCGGGATTGAGCCATCTTTAGAGCACTATGGCTGCATGGTAGATCTATTGTGCCGTTCAAACTTAATTGATGAAGCTTATTCATTTGTCGAAGCCATGCCACTTGCCCTGTGTCCAGCAATATTGCGTACATTACTTGTTGGGTGCAAAAAGAACAAGATCTTGGACAAAGGCGAAATTCTCGGTCAGCAACTCATTGAATTAGAGCCCTGCAATGCAGAGAACTATATCCTACTCTCTAGTCTGTATGCATCAGTATCAGACTGGGAGAATATGCGGCACGTGAGGAAACAGATGAAAGACAAAGGTATTAAGGCTCTGCCAGGATGCAGTTCCATTGAAGTCGACGGTTTTGTGCACGAGTTTGTGATGGGTGATTGGTCACATCCTGAAGCAGAGGAGATCAAGGAGGTCCTCAGAGATATATCTCAAAGGGTACATTTGGAAGGTCATGAACCTTGGATTGCTACTATACTGCACAATGTGAGTGATGAAGAGAAGGAGATTGCACTTTGTGAGCATAGCGAAAGGTTAGCTATTGCTTTTGGCCTTTTGAAGACAAAAGCACCAACAGTGATTAGGATAGCGAAGAACCTTAGGGTCTGTAGGGATTGCCATGAAGTGACAAAGATAATTAGTAGATTATACAACAGAGAGATAATTGTTAGGGACAGAGTTAGGTTCCACAGATTTGTAAACGGGGCTTGTTCTTGCAGAGATTTTTGGTAAATATTATTCTATGGACAATTTATTGCAAAGACCCTACTTATAGAGCTGTCACTTTTTTCCCTTTGGTTTTGGAGTGGGGAGGAGGGGGTTGAGACTTGTGACAAGAGAGTAAAGCCAGAGAACTATGTTACTCGGACTCTTCAAAAATGTCGACTAGTGCATGTCAGATTCTCCAAAAGTAATGCATTTTTGGAGGATCGTGGACTTCATACTGATCAACTGCACCACCACTGTTCAACATATCCTGTAATCCTTGATTAGCAATTTCCTGCTAAATAAGGAATTATTTACTATCTCACTAAGATGTTTTTTTGCTTAATAAGTTAAACGCAAAGAAATTCACAACTCACCTTGAAGTTCCAAGTAGGTAAACAGGTAAATGGTGATAGTGTGAGCCCAAGATATGAGAAGAATGTTGGGTTGGGCTCTTCTCAATTTTAGTCCAAAATGTTTTACTCTTCCCGTGTATTACAGTTAAAGCCAAAGCCTATTATAGTTTCTACCGGTTCTGTCTTTCCAGCCAGAGCCCAACATGGTTAAAACTCACAAATAACCACTTTTGGCTCTTTCTTGAGTAAAAATTCACAAAGTAGCCACTTTTCAGCATCAGTAATTGAAATAGCGATTGTTGTGGAATTTCAAAATCGCTATTTCAAATTTCATAGTGAAACTCCAAGGATAACTATGAAATTTCAAACTCCATTACAGTAGATATTTTTCAAAGCCGAAAAGCGGTTAGTGGATATTTCTTTTTTTGTCAATAAACTGTGAATTATTACCATACCAAACCAAAATATTTACAAACTAAGAGTATCCAGCGTCTTAACCACCTTCTAGGAAGAGTGTTAAGTACATTTGGACCTCATAGATCTTACCAAAAACCAAAGCCAACAGGCAAATTTCAAACTAATTACACACCATATGGATCAGAACTTGGCAGTTCCTAGCCCTCCTAGAACTAGCCACTAATCTTAATCTCTCTTGCAACTCCTTCTGTATCTGTACGACGGTAAACTCAGCATTAACACTTATTTGCCTAAACTGCTTCCAATTTCTTGCTTGCCAGGTGTGGTATACTATTGCTCCATACATGGCAGCCACTGTCTCCTTCCAGAATTGTCTCCAGTGTCTTCCTTTAATCCACCCCGAACATTGCTTGGTTGTCATATTCGGTAGATTCACACCTATCCATCTAGCCAACTCATTTTTCACCACGATACCCGTACGGTCTGCGAACAAATCGTGTGTGTTTAAATTACTCCTCACATAAGCAACAATTAATATTTTCAATAGGAATGTTCAGCCTTTGTAATCTCTCGTTGGTGAATAGTCTATCCTGATAAGCTAACCAAACCAGCACCCTATGCCGAGGCATCATTACTGAACTCCAAATTAGTTCAGCTTCATGAAGTCTATGTAGTGTGCCCAACATCGCGTGATAACTATTAGTCATAGAGTACGAACCAGTTGGATTCAGAGTATATATATCATTCTGATACCAATGCATCATCACTTCCTTTAGAGAGTTTAGCTTCCTCCAATACCAGCTACAATTTTGAGGTGGAAAATGTTCCCAAATGTTATCAGTTGTCTTCATATAAATCTCATGGACCCACTTGACCCATAGAATGTCTTCTTTATTTGCCAGTTGCCATAGCAACTTACCGACCGCTACTATGTTCCAAATCCTACAACTTTTAATATTTAATCCCCCATACTTTTTTGGTACGCATACATTATCCCACGCAACCAAGGACACCTTCCTCTGTCCCTCCTGACACCCCCACAAGAATTCTCTACACTTCCTATCTACTTCTTTCAATACACTTTGTGGAAGGATGAAAATAGCACACCAAAAATTATAAATTGAGAACAGGACAGCATTGATAATCTGCAGCCTCCCTGCATACGAAAGCTGCCTTGAGTAGCCATTTGTTATTCTTTTAGTGATCTTATCCACTAGTTGATGACAATCAACTTTATTCCACTTCTTAGAGGATAATGGTAGTCCTAGGTATCTTATAGGTAGTGTACCTATTGAGAAACCAGTACTTGCCAATGTACTTACCTTAGTGTCATCATCCATTCCAGCTAGAAATATGTTTGATTTCTCCAGGTTTGCAACTAGGCCAGTGGCTGCACTAAAATGTTTGTAGCTTCCATCACTCTATTAATAGAGGCTAAGTCTCCTTTACAGAACACCATTAGATCTGTTACACCCCGAAAATTTTTCGTTAACATACAGTGAATAGATTAACGAAGGGCACGACGTATACAATGTTTTGATAAGTAAGAAATAACATTTGATGATTCTAAATGAGATTTCAAAGACATTTGAGGTAGGAGACGAAAGTTGTTAAGGAAAGTAAGGTATATGTTGTATGTCGGGCAAGATTTACGAGTATCGAATTAATGATGGCTTAATGATGTTTTGGAGAAGAGTTATAATGTCCCTTAGATTGTTAACGAGGTGTTAAACAAGTGTCGAAGGTTCCATAAGGATTGGAGATCAAACGAACGACGGAGATCATTTCGAGGAATGGGGTTATACGACCGACTTATACGGTCCGTATAACATTATACGGTCCATATAAGTGGTCTGTATAACACCCAACAGTAGAGATGATGTTTGCGTGGTGGTGAACCACGACCACTTATACGGGCCGTGCAATGTTATAAGGACCGTATAAGTGTCCGTGGAAGTCCCGACGGCCGAGTTAAGTTCAATTATATAAATGTGATCCCACTTCACTAATTTCATTTCCCACACTTCTTCATCTCTCTCAAGTGCTCTCAGAGGGTTCCACACACTTCTTCCATAAGAACTCAAGAGATTCAAGATCAACTTCATCAAACCAAGAGAGTTAAGTGTAAGAAGCTCACTAGAGTTCATCCAAGACAAGGAATCTAAGTAGAAGTGAAGCTAGGGTTTTGGTGCAAGAGGAGTATCTCCGCCAAAGGCTTATTATTACACTATCTAAGGTAAGTTTTATGATCATTCCATGTTGTTTAAAGTAATGAGGGGTTGAAAGACTTGGATTGTAGAAGGATATAGAAAATGGGTTATGAATGTGAGGATAGTGACATTTTGAGTGGTAGTTTGGAATAAGTCATGAATATTGATATGTTGTGATTATAATTATGTTATAAATGACATTTAGGACATGGGCTAAGCATTATATGTGAGAAGACGTAATAGTGTACTATGACCATGATTATGGAGGAATCAAGTGAAATTGTGAAATGTGGATAACGTAGATGAAATGATTGTTGCTTATGATATTGTGAATGTTGTTATGGATTTTTGGGAGTTGATATGTAATATGAGGAAAGTTGTATAAACAAAGGAAATCTTCGCCCAATTTTCTCTAGCTTTAGTAAGCATGTTCTTATAATCGATTAGCTAATGTTAATACGAACTTTCTTGAAGGTAGAAACGCGAGCATCGATGAGAAGCGATCAAACGATAGAATAGCTAAAGCGAAAGTGGTATGTAAGGCTAATCCTCTCCTCTAAGGCATGATTCCTATGACATGAATCTTCCTATTTTTTCGTGATCTTCCTGAATAACGGAAATTATGAGTCCATGACTATAAAGAGCTACATACGCATATGATAAAGAAAAGAGATACGATACGAGCATGATAATGATGATGATGAATTTAAGTATAAAGAATCCTAGAGTAACATACGATGTCCATGAGGTTAATGATCCTAAATATGGTTCCATTGATGCTTTTCCTTGTGTGCACTCACCTTAAAATGTTAGTCCCTCCAAGGTGAGATATGACGATTATGATCATACATAACGTAGTCGGGGGTTCACGGCCTTATGTCCCCCCGACATAGCCATGGTTACCTTCAAGCTTTAATGTATGATTAATGATGAATGTATGACGATGATAAGTTTATGTTGACTATATGACGACACGATTCCACCGTGCCTAGTTGGCCGGGCATGTCACCGCGAAGGCGGGCTGCATACGATTCCACCGTGCCTAACCGGTCGGGCATGTCACCGCTAAGGCGGGCTGCTATGTTTACACCGAGCCTAGTAGGGCCGGCATGACACCACTAGTGGGTGGCATATGATGGTTACCGGACGCGGGTTAACGATGATGATATATATGATACGATGATGTATGCGCTATGATGATACATGTACTATGATTATATATGATATATGTATGAAATGTATCCACCCTTAAAAGTTACGCAGGTTATATCTTCATCTTATGTCTTATGATTTCTCTATTATGTTCATTTCATTCATACCTTACATACTCGGACAATGTTCGTACCGACGTCCGTTTTCTTTGGACGTTGTGTTCATACCACTGGTAGGCGGTGGAGGTGATCCGGACTCGTAGAAGCATGCCAGTTACATTTCGAGAGCACCCCATTATTCGGAGGTGCCTTTGATTTATTCTTTTGTGTATATATATATTTTGGGGTATGACGGGGTCCCCGTCCCGTCCATATGTCTAGTACTCTAGTAGAGGCTCGTAGCGCGTATGTGTGGGTAGTATGGTCTCACGATGTCCTTACTGTATGTACATTATTTTGATAGCCGAAGGGCTTTTGTATATAAAGGTAATTATGTTTCGAAGTGAAAAATGATTTTTCCTATGACTTGAGTATAAGATTAATGAATGAACGCTTGATGAGTGTGATGGGTAATGGTATGAGCGGTGCTTGGTGGTTAGCCCCGGGACCCGTCATGGCCCCTAGTCGGGTCGTGACAAGATCATCTGCAAATATCAAGTGTGTAAGTTTAGTGGTCTTGCACATTGGATGGTACTTGAAATCAGGTAGATCACTCATCTTCTTGAGTGTTCTAGTAAGGTACTCCATTACTAACACAAATAATAATGGGGACATGGGATCTCCTTGTCGCAACCCTCTTTTACCTTCAAAATAGCCATATCTTTCTCCATTTACTTTGACCGTGAACCTTGTTAGGTAACACAAATCATAATCAGTTGCACAAACGGAGTTGGAAATCCATAGCCCTTTAAAGCTTCTTCAATGAAATCCTAGCTAACCATATCATACGCTTTCCTTAAATCAATCTTCATCAAACACCTTGGAGTTTCTTTCTTGATTAATGTCTCAACAAATCATGACATATTAGTACATTGTGTATTAGAGACCTCCCTTCCACAAACGCAGCCTGATTACTGGCCACCACCACTGATATCGCTTTTTTCAGCCTCATACATATCATTTTAAAAATGCACTTATAGATTACATTACAACAGGATATAGGTCGAAACTGGCTTGCAAGTTCTGGTGCATCCACTTTGGGAATTAGGGAAATGATTGTAGAGTTTATTTGTTTCAGCAGTTTCCCATTTTCAAAAAACTCCAAAATTGCTTTAGTCACATCATCACCAATGACACTCCAAGCTACTCTAAAAAATCCACTGCCATACCCATCAGGCCCAGGGCTTTTATTTATGCCTATACCAAACATTGCTCCTTTTACCTCCTCAGCAGTATAAGCTTGCATGAGCAGCACCTGTTGAGCAGTATTTAGAACATAACCATTTCCCAGTAGGTTCCCACTAGCTTTTGTTCTCTGTTTTTCCTTAGTTCCCAGTAAGTTCTGATAGTATTCTACAAATATTTTTGCAATTTCTTGTTGATCATTATGCATCACGCCTTCTTTATCCTTTATTTGTATAATGGCCTATTGTAACTTCCTGTGTTTGATGACTGAGAAGAAATATCTTGTATTATCATCACCTAGTTTAATCCAGGTTGCTTTGCTTCTCTGCATTAGAAAACATTCATCCAAATATGAAGATTGTCGAAACTTCAAAAACTTCACCTTTTCCTGCTCTTGTAGAGTTCTATCCAGTGGCTGCAAGTGTAATGTAGCTTGGGCTTGAGCAAGGGCAATTCTGTCCTCATCAGCTTCTGTAATGATATTCTTGAAATACTGTCTATTCAGGCTCCTCAGTCTTCTCTTTAGTTGTTTCAGTTTTTTCACCACTCTGAACATCCGATACCCCTCAATCCCCTGATTTCATTCCTCGTTTACAATGTATAGGAAGTTAGGATGACTTGCCCAAACATTACAGTACTTAAAAGCTGGTCTGGATCTCCTAACCCCATTCGGAGGGGAGATTTTCACTGGGCAGTGATCACTCACACCCTCTGGAAGAAAGTTAGCACTATAGGCAGGCATGGTTTGTAGCCATTCACTATTTATAAACACCCAATCAATTTTTGAGAATACTCTATTGTCTCCTCTATCATTCCATGTATACGTACACCCTTGTCTAGGCATTTCTAGTGAACCACAAGCTTCCACACATGCATGAAAATCTACTATTTCGGCCATACTTCATCGGATTTCCCCTATTTTGTCACCAGAGGAGATTACAGAGTTGAAATCTCCCATAATTATCCAAGGAACTATATTTCCTTCATTCGAGTCTTCTAAGTATCCCCATACTTCTCCTCTCTTCCCTTGTATTAAAAGCATACACAACAGTCATCATGAATTCCATACTCAACCTGCAGTTTTTCACCTTACAGGTTACAGCTTGAGCACAACTACTAATTTGTACCACCTGAAAATAGTCTGGTCTCCATGTTATCCACACCCTACCATTATAGTGATCTCCATGATTCGTTACAAATTCCCATCCACCAAATAGTTTACTAGCCACTTTCCCCATATTGTTTACTTTTATTTTTGTCTCTACTAGTCCTACTAGTCCAGCGCATTCCTTACTACAAAGGAGTTTGACCTCCTTTTGCTTGTTAGGGGCATTCAAACCCCTAACATTCCAACACAACATGCTATCCATTCCCAGAGAGAGGAACACTTCCTCCCTCTTTCCTAACTGTGCTCTTCTCTAGTTGAACATTCGGGTCAATTTTATTTAGTACTTGAAAGTGATTCTGTTGATTCACACTCTGTTGTTGCACCTGGTGAGCTGGTTGTCTACTTGGACTTTTGGTAGTCTTCACTGGGGTAACCCACCCTGTAAGTGGTTGCCTTTGTCGAGACTGCCTGTTACTAGTTGGTTTGCTAGTTCCCACTTCTTTTTTAGGCATACTAGCAGCTTCACCTTTCTCAGGTTGTTTTCTATTTGATGTTGCCTTTGTCCCTGGTTCCACCAGTGTCCCCGTACCCATATCATTTGTGGTCTGTATCCCCATACCCGTACCTCCTACCTGCGCAGGTGGTGGTTTCTTCCTTCTACAGTTTTCTTCATCATGCCCATATTTTTTGCAAAAATTGCACAGCAAAGGTTTCCAGTCATATTGCACTCTTTGCTCTACTATATCACCCCTCTCATTCTTGAAGAGGATTTTATCAGGCAACTGTTGTTTCAGTTCAACTTCAATCAACAATCTTGCAAAGTTCAAACCTATTTTCTTCTCCGTGTGTTGGTCCACCATTAGAGGTTTCCCAATCAAGCTTCCAATCTTACTAAGCCCTTTTGGTCTCCAATATTTGAATTCCGATCCGAGCAGACACTTCACCCGTATACGGGAACCGTGTATAATTCCTCTCCGCTAAACTCCATATCGGGATTCCAAGCTTTCACGATGAAGGGTTTGTTGTCAAAGTGGTAGATTCCACCTTGTAATACTTCATCCTTCCCCAAACCTGTATCAAACCTTACTAACACAATCCCATTCTTCAACATCGAGATCTTATTTATGCCGTGTTTCCCCCATAACCTTCGTATGTATCCATTCATTACAGTAAACGGGGGATGGGCCCCCAACACGTAACACACAACCGCATGCTTCCAATACTCAATTTCAGTATCAATATCTTCAATTTCAATTTCACAGATTGAGGACTCACCATGTACCTCAGGAGCTACATAATCGAGCTTGAACCCAGCTTTAGACATCTTTTTAATGTCAAAGTTGTCCCATACTGATCCTTATCGGTCGGTCGGGAGATTCCTCAATTTCATCCGCCCATGACTTCCTTGGACTACTGGGTCCTTGAATAACCGCTTCCCATTCCTGTTGTAGACTCGACCCACCTTTGTCAGCTATGGTAGTTTTCTCAACACTCATCTTAGTTAGGGCAACCGCTACGTCCGTCACTTTAACAATTTCTTCAGCTTGATTTTCCCCTGTCCCACTAGATTCAACAATTGTTGCAGTGATTTCACCCTATTCATTGGCAATTTCCACCAAATCTGCACTTGATTCAGCTATGCCGTAGTTTGCTCATCCTTCTTCCGTTGCGTTTTAGAACCTTTCGCCTTTGCTTGCAGTGTCATGAGTACCTTCTCCGTGGGAATCCGAGCTCTCTTCCCCATGGACGGCGCACGTTATGCTTCATGCGCCATAGAGTTCGCGAACCTTAGAGAGAGAAAGTTGCTATTATTCTCCGTCTTTCTTTTCCTCTCAACTGATATTTAGATCGTCCATTTGTCATCAAACATAATTAACTTACAGAAGTAGTGGATTAGTTATAAAATCCTCTATTGTCCCCGGGATATTTTTAGGCGCATACTTTACAGTAATGTCACCTTTGGAGCACACTTTACTATGTGAATAGGACACCTGTTTCAATTTTCAGATTGTACTTTATCTGAAATAGGTTGTATCTTCGCTTTTTTATAAATATTTTTTAAAATAGAAAAACAAAAAAGGAAGGCTGCTGACAATTTAGACGAGTCCATGTTCATCAAGTTAAAACTCAGTCGAATTATATCATTGAGAATTTTCTTAACCTTTCTAAGTTTACGCGTTAATTCTTTATGATGACATCGTCCCCCTTTTCTACAAGTCCCCATCGATGTAGGGACATTCTAACCACGCCTCTTCTCTTTCTCTGACCAAAGCCCTTTGATCCCTTTGTTTGTGTTTTATCCTTCAAATAAGTAAAACCCTGTCCGTTGTAATTTAATAAAAGAGGAGTGAAATACCCGTTTAAAGTGGCAAAGACCTATGCTATAGTAAGAAAAAATATATGTTGATGCATTCTTCCAATGTTACTAATGATTAACGTTGTTGTTGTTTTTTCTTTCCAAAAACTAGCGATTAACCACAATATTGTTTCTCCACTATAACGACTTGACTCCATTACATCGAATTGTAGCAATATTATTAAGGACAAAATATCAACTTCAAATGTCTACTTTCATAAAACAGTAGTCACCGTGGAGATCACCAACTAGAATAAAATAAACAATAAAACAATTAAAATAATATTCAAAACATCATTTTCATGTAATATGTTCCAGTATCAGGGTAAACACTTGTAATCTAACTTTGTTGTAGCAAACAAAATTAATGGACGCATGTCATATTCCACCCTCTTTCACCCACTCACATTCACATCACTATATTTTATTGGAAAATAATAAAGTTACAACAACAAAAGTAAAAGTAAGCTTCTTGTTTTATACCATACTACCCGCATCAATTTGATAATCGCAGTGTTCGAGCCAATTTATGTGTGTTTGACTAATTCTATCGCGTACGTGTTCGAGCCAACTCATGCGTATTTGACTAATTTTTATTGTGTACTTGCTACTTCCCGTCACAAAGATAAATATTCATGAGTAATTTTGTTCAAGATTTGGAAACGTACAAAAAAATTATTTATGCCTCCACTGAAATTTAAATGTGAGACCAAGTAAGCTTCCTTGATTTTTCTTAAAAGTGTCTTAATCATTAGTTTATCAATATTAGTCCATTTTTAGCGATTGATAATGTTAATTATTACGTGTGACGTGGGCAATTTGAAAGCCCTTTAATATTTTATTCGTGATTGGTCGTACACGTGTCCTTAACCTGACGATTGGTCAATCTTTGTATCGATGAAATTGACATATGGTAACAGTTTAATATTAACCAATGAATGGACTCCACGCGTATTAGATTATAGTTTTGACTGATAACGTACAACGCGTGTGTGAATTATGTATGGTCCACCACCATCACCTACTAGGCTACTACTAATTACGACTAATACTATTTGTGGGCTCCTCCCATGCAAAATAGTTCTGGCCGACACTACTTTAAGACAAAAGAAGAAAGTGATTATTACAAATTAAAATGGTAAAAAAAAGTTTGGGTTAGATTTTTTTTTCTTTTCAGTTTTTGGAAAAAGAAACAAAAATCTTCAATGTTTTTTTTTTTTGTTTATCAAACTTCATTTGAAAAGCTTGGGTTCAACTTTATTTTAAAAATCAAACTCTCCTCTCAACTTTAAATAATAATCATTTTCCCTTTTTTATCCTAATTGACTTTTTTAAATTTCTATTTTACCCTTACATTATCAATTTTTCTTTTTTTACTTATACTTCTTTAAAATTATGAGTTTTTTTTATCTCTTTAATCTATGTAACAAATTTCCTACAAAAAAAAATATACTACTTTTGAGACGAAAAAAGAAAAATGAGAAATACTAGTTGAGTATATAACTTATTGTCGTTCTATAATGAAATAAATGAGAAGAAAAAAAGAATTTCTTTTTATTAATAATAATCAAAACTCTGATATCTATTTATACAAGTAAAAATAACAGGTAATAATAACTTTATAAATATCTTTCAATGCAGGTAATACAAAATAATTAATAAAAATAGAGGTATAGTCTATAAAAAATTCCTAAAAGATTATCTATTTATATTATAAATGAATTCTAAATTATCATTTAAAATAATCATTAATGACAACCAAAACTTGTTTATATATTGACAATAGAGAATAAGAGAGAAGTGAAACTTAAATATACATATACATATATATATATGTAAAAATAACAGGTAATATGTGAGTGTGTGTATTAAAATATCAATCATAAAAAGTAACATTTGATTTTGTGATAAATTAAAAAGGATTATTCTACTTATAATATGAATTTAAATAAAAATCTATAAATACCTAGGTTAAAAAATAGATTTTATATAATATAAAAAGATATTACATAGATGGAGGATAGAAAATGTCAAGGGTAAAATAGATATTGCATAGGATAAATGGGGAGAAAATGTCCATTGTTCATAGTTGAGGGGGAAGTTTGATTTTTTAATGAAAGTTGAAGGGTGAAATCAAAGCTGTCACTTCTATCCACAAAAACGGAAATTAACATTGTCACTTTTTTCACAGTTTTTTTATTGGCAAAATAGGTCTGCAGTAGTTTTTTTTTTTTTTTTTTTTTGGTAGCTTTTTCAAACATTGGAAAAGTTCAGTTTTTTAGAGAATCTTCTTCACCTTTTTTTGAAACTAACGCAAAATAGCTAGCCTTTGGAATGGGGTAAAACTCATAAATTGTTATTTTTCAGATTTTATAATTGAAAAATAATTACTACTATCATGAATTTTAAATTTCGCAATGTAATGTGAAACTCCTAACAAGAAAGGGCCAAAAAAATGGTCAGTGAACTATTTTCGTTTACTTGGAAATTGGAATTGTTGAGGTGTCGATCCTAGAAATAGAGATTGGTAAATATGAATAGGGAGTAATGCTGTGATTATCTACTATACTGAGCTTATCTAGGACTCTTGAACTGAGGGTCTTTCGAAAACAACCTCTTTATCTTTTGAGATGGGGGTAACGTCTGCGCACATTTTATTCTCTCCAGACTTAACACTGTGGGATTTCACTGAGTATGTTATTGTTATTGTACTGACCTTATCTAGGACCGCATGTGGAATAACTAGAGACAATGTGCACGAATATAAAAGCTACTGTATGTGGTAGTTATTTATTATACGGAATAATGTGCATGAATATAGACACCTGTATTTAGTAAGTTTGATTTATTAGAGTACATGATAAATGTCTCATTGTACTCTTGGTTTTTAAGTTTCGGAAAGGTCTTTTAGCCACATTGATGTTGGCCACAATGGCCCAAATGAGAATTCGCGACTTAAGTAATACAAAAAGAAAAGTTGAGCCAAAGTAGTACGAGAAAAAAAAAAAGCACATAAATAGATTCACACACGAATTTCGTGCGTGAAAGACTCAAACGTAAAAAATAACAATTTGGCCTTTCACGCACTAAATTAGTGCGTGAATGAGCAAACCAAAAGTCACCCCCTTTTCACCTTTTCAGCCAATGACATTTGTTGTCATTAGTTGCCCACTTGTCTTCTCCTTCTTCTTAAGTTCTCATTGCACCGCATCGCACGATCCGAATCAAAATACCCCCAAAAAATCACTTTGAACCAAAATATCTCAATAAAAAAAAAGTTACAAAACTACCTTTAAGCGCAAAGAAAAATATTGCGTTGTAGAAACAATACCAAAAAGCAAAAAAAATTGGCCAAACTTTATTTTTTACAACACTTAGTGTTTTTTTCCATACTTTGACCAACGATTAGTCGTGTGTCAAGACTCCGAAACGTCAATATTTTATATAGAACCTGATATTTTTTTCTGCGAACAATAATGTAGGCCCAATACATCAAGGATACGTAGACGTTCGGATAGTCATTTTAGGGGTTGAACAAGATGCAAAAAGCAAAAAAAAATTGGAGCCGTTAATCGCTTTAGCGCATTTTTTTTGCGTTATAGAAGCAAAAAAAAAATTCTCCGTAAGTTATGACCATCTAAAGTTTGACGACTTTACAACTAGTTTTTTCCTATATTTTTTAGAATTATATTTATATTCAAAATAAAGTTATCTTGATTAAAAATTAACACGCTTAAATCAAAATCTTAAAAAATAATACACCCTAAAGTTTTCAAACAAAACTTACTTCTCGGTAATTTTTTCAACTCCCTAAAATGACTATCCGAACGTCTACGTATCCTTGATGTATTGGCCTACATTATTGTTCGCTAAAAAATATCGTAGTTCTATATAAAATATTGACGTTTTCGGGTCTTGACACACGACTAATCGTTAGTCAAAGTAAAAAAACACTAAGTGTTGTAAAAAATAAAGTTTGGCCAATTTTTTTTTGCTTTTTGGTATCGTTTCTAAACGCAATATTTTACCGCGTTAAAGGTAGTTTTGTAACTTTTTTTTATTGAAGATATTTTGTTCAAAGTGATTTTTTTTGCAGTATTTTGATTGACTCCATGCGATGCGCAAAGGCAATGAAAATTTAAGAAGCTGAGGAGACAAGTGGGCGCCTAATGACAACAAATGTCATTGGTCGAAAAGGTGAAAAGGTGACTTTTTGTTGTTATTCACGCACTAATTTAGTGCGTGAAAGGGCAAATTGTTATTTTTTGCGCTTTTTTCACGCACTAAATTGCGCGAATGCTATTTATGTGTTTTTTTTTTTTTTTCTGTACTACTTTGGTTCAACTTTTCTTTTTTTGTACTACTTAAGTCGCGGATTCCCCAAATGAGGGTAGCATAATAAATTTAATTTACAAGGGTATCTAAGGTTAATAATTTATACTTAATGAATGTCATTCCTATCCTTCCCTCCTAAAATTCATCTTAATTCAAAATTGTACATGTAAAGGTTATGAAGGTCTTTTCACAGGTGTGATCAAATTTGGGTCAAATTAGTGTGGTAGTTTAGCAGCTCTAGTTTACCTCTTGGAATAATGGAATTATATAATTAGCATACGAGGCTTTTACTTCTTACCATATTTATAAAACAAAAATTGCTTGAAATTCTAAAACATTAATATAGCTACCGAGTGCGTAAACTCTGTGATTTCATTAATTGTCTTTTTTATTTATTGCAAGAAACTGATATTACTACTATAGTACTATATATAAGTGATAATGTAAAGAGTTTTGTAGTACTTAGTTATATTATAACTATTTGGTTAGCTTGCCAACTAAAAGTACTTGATCTTCCAAATATATGCCCTTGTATTTGTTATTTATTACTTCAATACCAAAGTATGTTTCCAATAACTCAATATATTTTAAACCCTTTTTGATAATTCATGACCTCTTAACCAATAATTCATGACCTCTTAACCAACTTCGTAAATATAATAAACTTTGAGTCCTTTGAAAATATTTGAAAAGTTGTTGATGGTGTTGATGTCATCTAATAGAAATAGTTATGCACAAAGATAATTTAAAATGGTGACTTTGGAGAACTCATTTGGTACTGACGGAGTACTCTGTCGAGCATATTTTCTTAGTAATTCTAAAATTACCATTAAATTCTCCTGATCTAATTTTTAATAAAAAAATTATTTTGAATATATTAATAGGTTTAATGATCTAACATAATTATGCAATAGAAAATAGATTTTAAAATGGATCCTTCAAATAAATATTAGCGAGAAGGAACAAATCATTAGATACGTCGTTGCACTGAGATATAATTTAATTATTTAAATTTAGATAATTCTAATTTGCTTAGGCTGTAGCATAGTTATTATACCGTAAATTTAGAAAATATTCCACTTAGATTAAGAAAAATGAAAGAAAATATCATTTCACATTTTTTGAAAGGAGAAAAAAAAATTAATTTTTCATATATCTTTTAAGTATTTTGAATTGTCAAATATTGAGATTTATAGTACTTTTTACATAGTTTTCAAATATATAAATTTTATTCCCAAAAAACTTATTAAAGATTCTATGCTCAAATTCACTATCAAAATTAAACTGTTTGACTCTGAAAATTCAAATCTTATTACATAAATTAGGACTAAGAGAGTACTTTGTTACCTAGATCTTAGAGCCCGGGCTTCTTGAGACTAGTATTACAAGAAGACAGAATAGGGCGTGAAAAGTAATTGGACATGACCTCGAGGTGAAATCTTGATTAACATGACATGTGGGACTAAAAGTTTAATCAACGCAAAAATCCATTAATCATCCGCATTAACATCTTTTTAATATAATAATGGTGTCCGGGCTAGCTTGTGCATCTCCACTAACTTCACGAGGTATCTGCTACGTGCAACAACACATATTTTGGATAACTCTGCCCACCAACTAGCAAAATAAATGTAAAGAAATCACCTATATATTATCTATGCCTCCGCTAAAATTTGAAACTGAAACCTTATGCTTTTCAACCTACTTCACTAATTTCACATTATCATTATCATATTCATGCCTAAAACTATTTCTTGAAAAAAACTATTTTGACAAAATTATTTCCATCAAAATAAACAGTTTAATTTGTAAAGGTTTGACCAAAAGGACTCCTAAATCCTCAATAATCCTCAATGCAAAGTAGTCCACTACTAATTAATTTCTGAACTCTCCTAATTCCATTAGTACTATTCCAACGTGCATGTGTGGCACATATGACTGGTCCATCTTTTTTTGTTTGATCTTTTCCCCTCGTCCTTTAGATTTAATCATATCAACAAAACAAAAATCAAGGTCATCTAAATCTTTAATTCTTTACCTTATAAATACTCCTCTCCTTAACCCCACCACTTCCTCCTCCTCCTCCTCCTCCTTCCACTACTACTAGTACTCAAACCAAATATACACTAAAAACCAAAACCCCCGCAAAAGAAGAAAAATCTTAGATATGTTGAATTATCAAAGACCTAATACCATAGCTAGTACTAGCAACAACAACAGCAGCACATTCAGAGAAAACAATCATGATGATCAAGAAGAAGAACAAATCAGAGATATCCATGCTCTAACCCCACCAAGACCTCCATCAAATCGTGGTCGTCGATTAGAAGCTTGGGAAACAAGTAGCCATAGATCATCGTCGATTTCAGAAGTAGCATCAAGTGAGAATTTTTCAACCATGAGTCGTGAATTCAACGCTCTTGTCCTCGCTGGATCGTCGATTAGCAACAATCATGGGAGTGAAAACGAGAATAATAATAACAATAGCAACATTTTGGGGAGCATAGGGGAAGATGAGCCAATAGAAGAAACAAATCCGTTAGCTATTGTGCCAGATAATTATAGTAACACTGTGGATCCAATTACTATTAATCCTTCGCCTCCAAGAAGGATTAATAATAATTCTAGTCATGGGGAAGTTACGGTTCAAAGGGTGAAAAAAGAAGAAGTTGAATCAAAGATTAGTGCATGGCAAACTGCTAAAATTTCGAAGATTAATAATAGGTTTAAACGTGAAGATGCTGTTATTAATGGATGCGAAAGTGAAGAGGTACAAAGAGCTACTTCTTGGATGAAGAAAATTGAGGTATGTTACTTCGATTTTGTATTTAATACTGTAAAAAGTCACCTTTTCTTATGTTCTTTTAAATTCAGAGACAAAATTAGAATTTTGAGTTTATAAATTCTAAAAAAAAAAATAAGTGAATTTTTAACACAAATGTAAATTTTGGGCCAAAGCTATTGAATTGTACATGCGAAAAACTATAGCTCCACGCCTTCACCTATGGTTCTAATCTTTCTACATTGTGCGTCTTTAAAATCTTCTTTACTTTCAATTTCTCCAGATTTAGTTAATTCTTCTTTTGCTTCAATTCTAGATTTTTTGCCTATTGGAGTTTATTTGACTTTATTTTTATATTAACTACCACCACAAAACTTAGTTTAATGTATCTTGCATCTTTTAATTATGCGCTTAATTGTCTATATGTTGGTGCGGAGTTTGTTAATGAATTGACATTAGAATAAATTTTGAAAACTAAACTTGATATTTAAAATTGCTTATAAAATAATATTAAGTGATTGTGATGGGATGGATGTGATCCTTCTACTCCTAATTAAAGTCGACAAGTCTTGTGTTCGAGTTTTAGGTTTGGAAAAAATTCCAATCGAGAGTACTTTCACCTTTAATGGACTTACACGACACAAATATAATCTCTCAATATGAGTATCCGACTCGGGTGGGACAAAAAAAGGTAATACGAGGTGAATGATGTGCCTAGTAAGCTAAAGTATCAGTGGTTTACATGATTGCTAAAAATCAGGAGCACTTATTTTTTTCTACGATATTGATTGTGCGCATGATTGGTCCAGCTTGACACACCACTATATTTGGAGGTTCTATAGTGATTGGATACTAAATGAGTCCAATAATAGGGCAACTACCCTCAATTGCAAGATGAATTTAGCACCAACTCAATTGCTTTCGGTTTGTCTATTAAGGCAAAGCACATGCTCTTCCCTCGTAGGTTAGGAAATCTAGGTTGGGAACTCTAATTAAGTTATTTATACCATCAATGCAATTTAGTTACTTATACTATATTATTACCTCTTTTTAAAATATTATATTAGTTGATTACAAATAATTACTTGTTGTTTTAGGTTAATTTAATTTGGCAGTATGAAAATTATAGTACGCTTAGCTTAATATGCAAAATAATGAAATAGAATAAGTTTAGCACTTACTAGAGATTATATATATAATACTTGCGATCGACTCATCTTCAATAATATACTTTCACAAAAGCATTGTTCATGCTTTGAGTGTTTCTTGATGAACTTTGTGCCCACATGTTTTCTAATTTTCTCTACCTGCCTTTAGAGAAATTATACATATTAATTGGTCTGGATCCATTCCATTTAACATCAAAATTAAAGTAACATCTCCTTTCTTTAGTCGGTTAGTATTAGGAGTAATTAAAGTAACATCTCCTTTCTTTAGTCGGTTAGTATTAGGAGTCTAAACAATTTGTAATTCTAGTTTGTCTTGTAATAATTAAGCGTATATCTGTGTATTACCAATGTTATCTTCTAAATGTTGTACAAATATCAGATGACTAATGAACATATTCACGTAGCATTACGAATACAGTAATTAGTTATGCGACAAGATAATGATTTTATTGGCCAGCTCATTCTCTAATTTAAAGGGACTTAACTTATATTGCGTTTGTCCTACCGTATGTAACACAATTATTATTAGGAGAGTTAAAAAGGGTTTTTCTTCGACAATGATTTTTCATATGTTTTATATATATTTTCGATTGTTAATTATTATGATGTACTGTATATTTTATTTATTGTAGTTTTTAAACATGTAAATTTTATTTCAAACAATTTGAATATTTTATGTCCGACTTCACAATGAAAATTAAGATAGTTTGACCCTCCTACTCCAAATCAGCTCACATAAAGTGGGACGGAGGGAGTGTACACACGATCGATGTAAATTATTTCACTAAGAATGATTAGTTATATGTAATTATTTTTTAGGTGAGTTAATAGGGTTATTTACATTATTAGTGTATCAAAGTTAATTGAGGGACTGAATAATTGAACATTTCCTTCACCGTAATGCACGCGCAATAACACATGGGATCATATTTTTCTTTCTCCCCTGGCCCCTACACCCCCACCCCCCCCCCCCCCAAAAAAAAAAAAAAAAACCAACCCAACCAATCAAATTCTTCCCTTTTTTTCTGAGGTTGGTGTATGGATCCAGAATGTTCACTAGAAATTTAATTTATTTCTTTTTCTTTCTTATTCTTTTTATTTATAATAATTTATTTGTTATTTTTCATATTTTTTTTCCAGAGGAAGTTAGAGGAGAAGAGAGCAAAAGCCCTTGAAAAAATGCAAAATGATATAGCAAAAGCACGTAGAAAAGCAGAAGAAAAAAGGGCATCAGCTGAAGGAAAGAGAGGAACAAAAGTAGCAAAAGTTCTTGAAATTTCCAATTTGATGAGAGCTGTTGGTAGAGCTCCAGCTAAGCGTTCCTTCTTTTAATAAAGGATTGTTAATTGTTTAGTCTTAGAAAAAGAAATATATATTTGGAATTTATTTAATAGTATGTTAATTAGTCTATAGGGGATCCCCTTCTCTTTTTGAAATGACTGGGTACCCCTATTGACATATAAAATTACTAGATTCAA
Source organism: Lycium ferocissimum (assembly GCF_029784015.1). Taxonomy (NCBI): domain Eukaryota; kingdom Viridiplantae; phylum Streptophyta; class Magnoliopsida; order Solanales; family Solanaceae; genus Lycium; species Lycium ferocissimum. The sequence goes on from NC_081344.1 coordinate 2,688,629, forward strand.
GACTTCCCAAAAAAGAAATGTTTGCTAGTTTGTGCTTGAAATATTTTGTTGAATCCTTTCTCTCAAGTGATTTTGAGTATTGTAGTGAGAATTTTGAGTTTTTTGTGTGTGTGGGGAAACACTTTTGTACAGATTTTTGGAAGTTACATGCAGTTTCATGAGCTTAAGAAGAAGTTTGAATGTACCATTCTATTTGACTTGAGTTTAAGTAATATGTACTGCTAGTGTATATGTTTTTATATTATCAGATCGTACTCACTTATTATTAACGTGTAACATATTTTATTTTCATATTTTAAATCTCTAATTTTATAAAGGCTTACCTTTAGATATCCTCGGAATGACCTTAATATCTAGTTACCAACATAAGGAAATGATTGACTACAAGATTAGGCATACCAATTTGGAAAAAACATAATTGGCTTTAGTTTCAATAATGTGGAAATTGAGGCATTACATGTTGTCTTACCCATATATTTAATACCTTACATGAACCTATTAAAAAGTCTTGTTCGAGAAATCCGCCTTAACATAACAGATTCTATCTAAATTCGATATCACAGATGTAGCTAAAAATTAAACAACTTAAACCCTATCAAGGAGGAACATGAATTGGCACAACACCAGAGGTTTACTGAATAGCAAGATGAATAAATTATACACCGAGTCAACAAGTGATATTGCATTCTCATTTATTTATTATGAAACTTTTATTATTTGTACATTCTTTTAGTATTTAATTTTGTTGTGATCTTTCTCAATCCAAAAAGGCATTGCTCTTGTCATGATTGGTAAGAAAACTAGAAATAGCACCTCACCAATTTCATTGTAGCAGTTGCTATTTTGTTTTGTTGTAATTGTACTTAGTTAAAATATCACAAAAGAAAAAGGCGGCAGTTCCAACTATCCAATGGCCTAACGACTTAGAATCTAGTTCTTGTTGTATTTTCATTTTTTTTTGCGCGGATTGTCCTTCTTTTGGGGTGGTCTTTCATTTTTGTCCCTCAAATTGGTGGTCTCTAATTTTTATCCTTCGCCTAATATTTCGAGGTTCTGAGTTCGAACCCAAGCTCAGTAAAAAAAAGAAGCAATTTCGCAAGGTAAAGGTTTGGCTTCGCAAGATAGAGTTTTGAAGGCAAACTTTTGCCTTAAGACAGAGTTTTGACCAAAACTCTGATGCTAGGGCAGATGTTGTGCAGATATGTGAGAGGTAATTCATTTTGATAGTGTTCTTCACCGAATAGGACATACTTTAGGCGATTTTGCTTTGTTTCAGCTAAGTAAACTTTTTGATCTGTTTCCATAGGCTGAGGGATGAGAATGGACACATTATTGAGAACACTCAAGTAATGTTTGAGATTTTAAAATTCTGCCCTAAGGCGGAGTTTTGGCCCAAAATTCTACTTAAGGTAGAGTTTAAAACTCCGCCTAAAGCATGCAAAACTCTGCCTTGTGATTTTTTTTTTAAATTTTTGACTGAGCGAGGGTTCGAACCCGAAATCAAAGGGTTCTAACGAAGAGCAAAAATTAAAGACCACCAATTTAATGGGCAAAAATTAAAGACCACCCCAAAATAAGGGCATTCCTGCGAATTGCCCTTGTATTTTCAGCTCAACAATTACATTGACGAATCACCAGGAATTTCTAGTTGACTCCCAAGTTTTGGCGGTCATCAAAAGTTCAGTATAAATTATCTTGGCAAATCACTAGAAGTTATTGGATGGAAGGATTTGTTGGAGGTCCTAACGGATTACCGGAATTTTAGTATAAACTATATCATAGTTTTGGAACAACGTCAAGTCCTGACGAATCATCAGGACTTATATAGAAATTTCACCAATACTTTTTTGCTTCAAAACTGATCTACACTGACCCAAATAATCTCCTAATGACTCTAAATTTGATATTCTAACATTTTGGTACCATTCCCAATGATTCACAATGGTGAGATTTGTTGGTGAATATACCACAATTACAATAAATTATAGTTGAAAATAAAATGAATAAAATGAAGAACAAAGTAAATAAATATTCTTCAGGCTGAGGCGCGGATATCTCGTTCTCTTTAAGGAGATTCAAGCCCACTGCGACATAATTTTCACCGGTCCGGCAGTATAACTCTGACTTGTCCCCCTATACTCTGACTTGTCCCCTCCAGGATACAACAACCCGTCAACGTCGTGTGACTCAACCAACTCTGGACAAGACGTTGGGTCCAAAGCTCCACCAAAAAGAACACCTTCCTTCAACAAAAAATTACTCTCTTTTATCCTCACTTTTTCAAGAACTCTCCAATATTTTTGTCACACCCATAAGGTAAGGATGACAAACTATTTATAGTTGAAGAATTCATCCTTGTGAATTGAATTGGATGAAAGAGTGGATTAGTGGGGGTATTAAAGAGATGTAAATATGGAGAATATGGGTGAATTATGAGTAAGAGGTTACAAAGAAAAAGAACACCACATTACCACATTCATCCATAACTCATATGAGTAATGAATTAGTTGAAGGACCAAAGTAATTGCCATGTTATGGCACCAAAACGTGTGAAAATGGTTACACCTTTATGGTCATTGATTGATGAATGAATATGGAACTTTAATATGATATTAAAATGCACATTATCTCCATCAAGATTCAAAATCAATAGACTTCCATTGTCTTTAAGATCAACAAAACCTTTGCATGGGGCTTTCCTGTTTTCAAGTTTCTTCAATCAAACTAATTCAAACCAACTACAAATAAATAGTGGATCTTTTAGTTTTTATCGCACATACAAAAAAGGATGAGGAGGACGGATGTCTATATTCACTAAACATTTTTAACAAAGACAAAGGTTAAACGTCTGTCTTTAAAAGGATAGGCCATAAAATTTGTTGAGACTAATATATGATAATTTCTGGTTGGTAGAATTCGACTCTCGAAGGCCTATGGTCTGTGATAGGAAGCATGAGAGGCCCAAAATTATGATCTGCTTAGATCTTTCACCGAATAGACCTAAAACTTAGGGGGGATGGTTTAATTACGGGCAATGTTATGAAACTTTTAGCCATAATTTGAAAAGTAATAGGCAAATAGGTACTCCCGGTCATATATAGTTTGACTAGGTACTAAATTTAAGAAAGAAAGGAAGATTTTTGAAACTTGTAATCTATAACACGTCATCAATTTTTATGTGGCTACAAATCATTTCATTAAGGGTAAAAAAGGAAGTTTTAAATTAAATTATTTCTAAATATAGAAATATATATTTTTTTTGGACAGACTAAAAAGGAAAGTATATCACATAAATTAGGACATAGGGAGTATTTTTAATATGGAAATTATATTCGGACAAAATAGTCTTACTTCAAATACGGAAGGACTTATAGAGGTTTGAACCTCGTGAATTATTTCTTACATTAGTTTTGAACTTATAGATTAGAGATTTGAACTCCATGAATCGTTCCTTAATTTTGAAACTTCAGCAAAACTTTTAGCTCCATTAATCGTTCTCTGGATTTCACTTGTCAATTTTCTGAATTCCAACACCGTTTCTTATAGTTGTTCTGTATTTAGTTGTAGGTATTTTTTTCCAAAACTTTTTTTGTGTCGGAAAAGTAGCTAAATATATAATAATATTCGAAATAGTGATTAATACTTAATAGCAGGGATTAGTGCGTATTTACCCACGGCGTCCCCAATAGACTCTGCATTAATAAGTGTTTTCAAAGAAGCAGTTCAATGACTAAGATATCATACTTTTAACCTTAACACCAAGAGTTCAAAACTTCAAATCTCAGTTGCCACTTGCAGCTCAATTGGATTTTTCCTACTTTTCACCTAACTATTTGGGAAAAAAGTTTTTGAAAATTGTTGCAACTGCTTCGAATACACTTGAATCAGGCAAATTAAATATTTTTAATTTCTTTTGGAAAATTCACACTTTTAGTATCTTAAACATCGATAAATTCTAATTTTAATTCTGATAATATCCAACAAAATACATTTCACCTTCAATTAATTCGAAATTCGCACTTTCGGTCCTTTACTCTTTATCTAAAGTGTCCTTCACAATAAAGTAGTACTAGTTCAAATTTTGTTGTCCATACCGAGCAAGACGCATAAATTATACACCTAATCAACAAGTGAGATTGCATTCTCATTTATTTATTATGACATTTTATTATCTATACATTCTTTTAGTATTTAAATATTTTGTTCTAATCCTTCACAATCCAAGAAGACATTGTTCTTATCATGATTGGTAAGCAAATTAGAAGAAAAAAATTGCCACGCCAAAATTTCATCGTAGCAGTTGCTATTTTGTTTTCTACTTATTGTACTTAGTTTTTGTTGTATTTTCAGCGCTTACATAACAAAAACGCACTTCCATTTTTCAACTATTTTCTTGGATAAAGGTAACAACATGAAAGAAGAATAAATTCATGCAAGTCAGATTTCTATTCATTGCAGTCACCTCCAAAATTTTCGGAATATTACCAAAACCCTAGTGCTTCAACTTTTGGTCAGATAAAACTGCTCGCCTTAATATGAAGGAAGTAATGAACGACGAATTAGTGCACGAATATTCGTGCGTAACACCTAAGGGGAAGAGATATCGTATACCGGAGAATTCGTCGTGTCCACCGGCTCCGAAGAAGCGAAAGCCGGTAGCTGCAGCTAAGTGTTTGTCAAAAAGAAGAAAATTATCAGATGATGCATTATTTTTTTCTCCTACTGAGGTTGAAGTCTTCTTCTTTTGTGCAATTAGGAACAATAATATTGCCAAAAGTTCCGCTGATCTTTTCAACTAGTTGTTAATTTAGTAGGAAGATGCATGATTCCCATTAGATTTAAATTAGTTATTAGGGTTGCTCAAACCTATATGTACATGTCATGCATTCTCGATTTCTGTTATTAAATTTGGTTGTTTTTTTCAGATACCTAAATCCTTAATCACAAAATTTATATGTGAGTTCTTAGCTTATGCAGTAATTAAACTTGATAACGAATAAAATTGAGTTAAAATTTGTAAGTATTTCCTTTATAGTGAAGTACTGTTGCTTTGAAAACAGTTATTAATGGCAGAGTCTATTCGGTGAAAGAACAGCTATGTGTTAAAAATTTCACGGGGTATTTTTTATTTGGACATCACTATTTAACATGTACTATTGTTTAAAAATGTTGTAAATTTTCGTATTTCGGAATAACTTCAGACATATATGTTAGCCTGACTTCAAACATAAATATTTGAAGTTACATGTGGTTGAAGTTCAGGTGTTTGAGGTTTAAGCAAAATGATTGAACTTTAGTCATATGTGCATGAACTTCAAACAAAAATGGCTAAAGTCTATAAAAAATGATTGAATTTAGCCATACATACCTTAAATTCAGGCAAAAATGACTAGACTTCAGTCATAACTCATATTAGGCTTTGTTGAGCATATAATTTCATACACCGCATATATGAAGTTATTCCGAAATAGATATAAAAATACAAATTTCTCTACGCAATACAAGCATAACTTAAAGGAATAATTACTTGGCATATATAGCTACCTCTAAGAGGTAATTATTGATAAGAACTGTCTTTTAATTTATTTATATTTAGTAGCTACGGTGATTTTGTAAATTACCATTCATAGTTATACTAAAATATATCAAGCGGCCGTGGCTGAAGTGATTATTGGGTGTGGGCTCTGCCCCTGCCTGCCCAAGTTCAAACCCAGTCAACCACATTATTTTTTCTTACATATTTTTCCTAACTTCTTCTCCTTGTATCTGAGTGTATTTGAGTGTATTTCGTCATATGTATTTGGCTTATATGTCTTGTATCTCATATGTATTTGAGCTTCTTGTCTTATATCTGAGATACATTCAAATACAGTGAATACATTCAATTTCGTGACAGCTCGAATACATTCAAATACATGTGACATCATCTAAGGTTAGATATAACTGAACAATATATTCAAATACAGCGAAAATGCCTTATGTAGCTACGAATAGTTATGAATGGTTAATTGCTCCTAAAAGATAGTTATTTATGTAAGTTGCCCTAACTTAAATGGTAATGCCAAAATCGGGTATCTGTACACTTGGGCCAAGTATATCAGCATTTTGGGCCAGTTATGATACCAATTTTTTTTTTTGCGTCGATTGGCCTTTATTTGGGGTGGTCTTTAATTTTTCCCTTCAAATTAGTGGTCTTTAAATTTTACCCATCGCCTAACACCCCAAGGTTGTGGGTTCGAACCCCAGCTCAGTTAAAAAAAAAATCGCAAGGCAAAATTTGCATGTGCAGAAATTCTGCCGATGCAAGCCAAATTCTGCTTGAAGGCAGAATTTTTGCTTGAAGGGCAGAATTTAAAGACCGCCATTTTGAGGGATAAAAATTAAAGACCACCCCAGCGAAGGGCAATCCTGCAAATTGCCCATACCAAATCATACAGCATAGGCATTCGGGTCACTTGCACCGTGCCATGTCCTTCTTCTAGGCATTCAAGAGCCAGGTTTTGATTCTTGGATGAGGCCTTTGGGCCTATCCCTACAACCAGCAATTACCAATACAGTACCTAGTACTGTAGTAATTTCTTTTTTTTTTTCCAGTGTGAGTTCAAAGTAATTTCACAAACAAAGTAAATAAGAAGCAACAAACTAATTACAAAAGAGATACATCAAAGAAAATAACAAATATCATCTAAGGAAAATACTTATTGGGACCCTCTCTATGCAATAAGCAATTAATAAATGGCATATGTCTTATCAATTTAGCATGATAAAATTATATGTACTCTTACCTTAATGTATCATTTAACCGTAGTAAAATTAAAAGGAATTTTACATTAACCACAGTAAAGTGAACATAGCCCTTTGCAATTTGAATGGAAGAAGATGGTCCTGCAAAGATCTTTTTTTTTTTAAAAAAAAAAAAATTTATTATAAAAATATGAAACTTAAAAACAAATTTGAAAAATTCTACCAAACCAACTGATTTTTTTCAGGAAGGAACATAAATGAATATGACTTTAATAGCTTCATTTCATAGTACGAACTGGGCCCCCAAATCCTTCATGGTTGTAATCCATTTTTTTGCGCGGATTGTCATTCTTTTGGGATGGTCTTTAATTTTTGGTCCTCAAATTGCTGATCTTTAATTTTTTTTCTTTTTGCTTAAAAAGGTGATAAAAAATACTCCGAAATTCTGGGTTAGCCGCTCAGTTAAAAAAAATCGCAAAGCAAAGCTTTGCAAAAAGTCTGCCTTATGCGGCAAACTTTGGTTAAAACATAACTAAAAGTTTGACTTATAAGGCAGACTTTTTGCAAAGCCTTGCCTTGCGATTTTTTATTTATTTTTATGAATAAGTCTGAGTTCGAACCCATCATCTCGGCGTATTTCAGACCAGAGACAAAAATTAAAGACCAGCAATTTGAGGACCAAAAATTAAAGACCATCTCTAACGAAGGCCAATCATGCAAATTGCCCGTTGTAATCTAGATTCAGAAGATGGGCTTTTAGCCTTTGTCATTATCTTGGCCCTCAATGATCAGAAATATGGCAATTTGTAAAAGATTTTGTATTTTAGTTTAGGAATTTTTACATGCTACAGCTATGTCTAAGAGCTAATTATATATAATAACTATTATTTTTTTTAATTTATAATTCGTAGCTATATTTTTGTTGCTAATTACACTTAGTAGCTATAGCAGTAACATTCAGTTACTTTTACTAAATACACGGCTCTCTCTCCCATCATCCCTAAATTCACTCCCATCTCCTTAATCACTACCGAAAATCATTCTCATCTTCTTAATCACTAACAAAAATCTCTCCATTCCATCTCTCTTCAGGATCTCAACGATTCCCATCAATAATAATCTTTCAGCCTCAAAATAGGTAATATTTTATTTTTCGTGATGTATTCATGTATATTTTATATGTATTCTCATCAATTTCATTATCTGGGTCATTTAATTCTTTGATGTATTTAGTTGTATTTTCATATATTTTTTATTTGGTTCATTTGTATTTTTCACATATTTCATTGTATTTCAATGTATTTTCCTTAGCTAATTCCTATATACTATATTTCTATTTTATTTAACATGCATACTCACCAGTTTTTAGTAGTTCATGTATTCTTTTATATTCAACTATATTTTTGATATAAAGTATTTTTTGGTTTTCAAATGTACTTTATTTTGCTAAGGTCATGTTTTTGGACTGTATGTTGTGTATTTTTTGATGTATTTAGTTGTAGTTTTCATATGTTTTTTATTTGGTTCATTTGTATTTTCATATATTTCATTGTATTTCAATGTATTTTCCTTAGCTAATTCCTATACACTATATTTCTAGTGTATTTTACATTCATACTCACCTGTATTTAGTAGGTTGTATTCTTTTATATTCAACTATATTTTCCTGAAGCTCCTACCAAATAATTTGGCTGAATCACAAAATTCCTGTTACCATTAATAGGATATTTAGTTCCTAAATATTTGCCTAATTCCTGTTACCATTAATAGGATATTTAGTTCCTAAATATTTGCCTAATTCCTGTTGCCATATAGTACATGCTTTAAGTAGGCGTTTGGCCATGCGTTTTCAAACCATGGTTTGAAACCATGACTCCAAATCAGCGTTTGGACATGCGTTTTGACTCATGGTTTCAACTTTTTAAAATATAAAATTTAATCCATAAGTTTATATTTTGTAAAAAAAAAGGCTCATAAGTTGGTGGATATTTTTAACATTTACCCCCATCAATCATTTATCAATCTCATTAACTTCCACCAACCTTTATTTATGTCTACCAACCTTTAATTTATGTGGGAGGATTATATTAAAGAGTAGTTATATTACTATTCATGTTAAATTTTCGTTTTTATTGAACTAAAGTTTGATTAATTGATGTTGTATTTTTTAGAAAGGCCTTCTAGTAGTTTTAATTTTGTTATAACTATGACTTGCTCATTTGATAAGATTGTATAAAAATTGAAAATGTTTTGATAGTTTTTCACAATTTGTGGGGTTTTTATTCTAAGTTAGAAAATACAACTTAAAATATTCAAATGCGTGATAAACATATTGGTTTGAAATCATATTTTCAAACCATGTCCAAACGAGGCCTAAGATTACAATATAACTCATTTATCGCCAATGTGGTCCAATTAGTAATTACTGAACTGGGTCAGAAGTCTTTCGCCTAGCCACTCTAACAAAATTCATAAAAATAACTTTAATTTTCATTTTTACAAATTTTTGCGAGTATAATATTGTATATTCGGCTGACTAAAAATCGTAGAATCCTTTTTTCGTAGCTTGGTCATGATACTGACTTCTAGGAATTGATCCAAATTTGCCATGCTGCACAATGTACTCGTCTAAAATGTGCCTTTCTAAGTGGGGTAAATTTGGCAAAAATATCTAAGCCATTTGACTAGATCTAAACATTAGAAAATTTATTTATTCTGTAAACTTTTTACCCAGTGGAGGTAATATTAAAGCTTCTTCCTGTACCTGCCATTTAAAGATAGGGACGTTACAAGTGTCTTTGGACAGACAACCAAATAAATAGCACAATATAAATTTAGGATAGTGGAATTGATAGACAACATAGTCCAATTTGTTCAATTTTCAACTATAATCAATTAATAATATATAATATGGAAATTTTTCTGAGTTAAACCATATATTTAAGGGATTTTCCAGGTTTTGGTGCACTTTATAGGTCCAACATAGTCCAAGTTGTTCAATTTTCAACTATAATCAATTAATAATGTATAATATGGAAATTTTTCTAATTTTTCTTAGTTAAAAAATATACGCAATTGATTTGAAATTTTATAGTATGTAAAGTAAGATGTAGTTAATTAAATTAAGTGTCTAATTATGGTTGTTCATTTATAATCATGGTCGTAATTAATCTGCGTAGTGCATGAGATGAATGTACATGAATTAAGTGATGATGAAAGCACTTTAATTAGCATGAGAATGTTTAATACTGTACCAGTTTGATAACATGTTAATTAGGAGATATTCTAAAGTAATTATATTATTAGGAGATATTATGATATTCTAATGTAACTTTCATAATAAAAAGAATAGCACTCACAAAAATCTCGCTATATTCAGGAAGGGGTGGATCATATTAGGTCTATGATACGACCTTACCTTATATTTGGAGGTTATTTAATTTCACAATTTGAACTCTTGACTTTTTGGTCACACAACGACAAATTCTTAAAGTTGTACCAAAGCTTTTTTCGAATTAATTATTTTAAAAGGAGATCGGTGGCAGAGTTTGTATTAGGGATGCAGCCAAGAAAATATAATAAGATTGTCTACTTTGATGTAAGCATTAATGTCTGATTGACTAATTCCAAGGCTCGAACTGTGAACTATAGATCATACGGAATCGTTGCTCTAAGACTCCCCTTTTGACTAAAAAAAATACATAAAATTTAACAATTTATTTACAAATATATTTTCAAAACCAAAAAAAGAAATAAATTATTAGACCAGCAAAGTCAATAACATTCTTTTTTTTTTATATAAAAAAAAGGGCAATATATTGAAAAACGGATCCAAACCATCATACGGTTCGTTAAAAAAGCATCAGAGGCATGCATATAGCCTGTTTAGCAATAATAGAATATTTTAGGATTAATAACGGAGGTGAAAGTGCGAAGTCAACAAGCACTTATTGCTTAGGGATGGAGACATAAAAAAACAATTTAAGAAATACTAATAACGTGATAATGCTAAACAAATAATGCCCTAAGATAAACAATTTCGAAAAACTCGTCCACAAGTGTCACACGCTGTCCATATCAAAGCAACAAAGGACCAAAACGCACAAAATGTTTGTGACAAAGTCTTTGATCCTTTAACTTTTTTTTTCTTTTTTCTTTTCTGTTAAGACAATGTATACGGCGGAGCTAGAAGCGATATACGAATTCTGCCGAACTTGGTAATTTTAGTTCAGTTACTACATTTGTATTAGACGTGTTAAAAAGATAAAATTAACCCTCGTAATAGAAGGAGTTCAGCTTAGTAATTTTAGTTCAGATACTGTATTTATATTAAAAGTACTAAAATGAAAAAATTAACTATTGTAATAAAAGGAGCCGAGCTTAGTAATTTAAGTTCAGATACTGTGTTTGTATTAAAAGTGCTAAAATGACAAAATTAATTCTTGTAAATCGCAGTAGAATGTTGAGGGTTAGTTACTTAGTTCATACCTGAAGAACTCTATATCCTCTAGAAAGTTCAAACTCTAACACATCGTGGCGTTCCTTCCCCTTTTTCCTTCCCTCCAGATCTCTTCCCTGGAATATACCAGAGAGGGTAGGCTTTTGGCTGTCGCAGAGACGACGGATAACGCAGTAGATGATACTCGGAAATAAACAGATTATAGATAAGTTTTTTCATGATGTAATTAATTTTTTAAAAGTGTCCCATATAATAACAAATATTAAGTTTTTTCAAGTATTTTTATTTACATATTATATACTGAGTAATTCATAATATATCATACTAAATATTCAGGGGGGGAAAAAAAATCTTACATTATCATACAATTTTTACATTATTAAAGTCTGCATTCTATTGTCTCTTAACCAAACAGCCCCTACTAGTAATAGCTACAGTATCGAGAAAGAGCATAGGAAATGGCGAAGTACTAAAAAGGAGAAGACAACTTCACAACTTTCTCGTCCACTTCTCTCTCTCTACTTCTTGAAAAAAATTCACTTTCTCTCTCTATACATACACAGGCATAACTATATATATTCATCTATCTGTATATATATACACACAATAAAGGGTGGGGAGTTGCTGCTTGTACTACAAACTTTGCTCTGTGCTGATAATTTGGTCAGAACTGATTTTCACTTTAATTTGTTTAAATTTCATTGTAAAATTAGGATTTATGTTAGTAGTACTTTATATGCTTTCCTAATGTAAGTTTCTTCCTTTACTGTTCTTCAATCTTGTTTATCCTTTTTGATTTTATAGTCCATATTTGTAATTCTTAACTAAAATCATATATGAATAAATAGGTATGCTTGTAAATTATTGAAGATTTAGTTGATTATGGTTTATGACAAGTTGATGTTCTACCCTTTGTGACCTTTTTTTTTATCTGTAATTTGGGAAAGTTTTTTTTTTTTTTTTTTTTTTTTTGTTCTGATTCTCTTCTTTGGGCGCTTTCTTTTACTTCTTATTGAAAAGTTTTGTTCTTTACTAGTGTTATATTTCTATTGAATGAAAGGTAAGGTTTTTTATTTTTGTTTTGTTTTAAGCATCTTGTTCCAATGTTTGAATGGTCCCCTTAGGTTTCCAAGAAAATGAAAATAGTGAAAATTTTCCATTAGTTAATAATGATTCTTTCAATTCAGAAAAGTTGTAGTTATGTGAATAATTTCTAAATTGGTTATCTAGGACAGATTCTTCTGTTTTATTTTATGTCATATGTGCCCCTTCTGTTGTCTTCAGAGTCGGAGAATAGGCGTCGAAGCTCAATCCTTTTATTGTCTTCTCGTGAACCTAAAGGGGCTCAGTTCCTATTTCTCCTTATTAGAATTAATTAATGGGAAGATTATTGCTGTGTATGAATCTCTAGCGTTTCATTTTGTTGTTTAGAGCTCTGACAAGTTGTGTTGTCTATGTTTTGAAGATAGTCGTTGGCTGTACACACAAGACGTATTGTCTAATTCATATGTGCAAATTAAAAAATCTAACATTGTACAAAATATGTTAACTTGCCAGTAAAGCTAGTTTTTCCCCTATATGAATGATATTTTCAAAGAAGACCCCCTTCCAGTCTGAGGTATTTTTCTCCGATTCTCTTCTTTGGTCGTTTTTCTTTATTTCCTATCGGAAATATCTTTGTTTGTTAGTAATGTTATTTCTGTATTGTATGAACAGCAAGTCTTTTTGTGTTAACCAATCTTGTTCCAATGCTTGGATGGCCCCTTAGGTTTCAAGAAAATGAAGTACGAAAACGAAAAGTCTGAGTCCGTAGGGAATTTTCCTTTATTTTTTGAAAATGATATTTTCATTCAAAAAAGTAGTACTATGAAAATTACTCATTTGTTACTAAGACAGATTCTTCTGTTTTCTTTTTTTTCTGTACTACGCCTTTTCTGTTGTCTTGAGCATCAGAAAATAGGCGTTCAAGCTCAATTCTTTTATTGTCTTCTCGCCAACCTAAAGGAGCATTGTTCCTTTTTTTCCTTATTAGAATTCCTGGGTATCTTATTACTTTTTATAAATCTGTAGCATTTCATTTAATTGTTAGAGCTCTGTAAGTTGTGTCTATGTTTTGGCAATAGTACTTGGCTGCACACAACGAGTACGGTCCAATCGTATGTCCACACTAAATGGATAAATACATAAAATCTAACAACTTAAACATGCTAACCTGACACTAAAGTTTTTTTTTTTTTACTTATATGAATTTGATTTTTACAGAGAAGACCAGATTCCTCTCCGTGGTGCTTTATATTTATATTTCCAGATTTTTCTTGTTTCCTTATGTCTGATTCTTATGCTTTGGTTTTCTTTTCTTACAGTGGGGTTCTGAGATGAAAGTATGTGCCTAAAACCCAGATTGTATCCAACTACTCCATAGGTTTTGGTATCTGTTGGACTGCCATCATGACCGTGAATAATCCGACTGTTGAAACTGAAGATACGTTTGCTAGCTTGCTTGAACTCGCTGCCAATGATGACATAGAGTCCTTTAAGAGATGGATTGAGCGTGACCTAGCTAGTATTCATGAGGTTGGACTGTGGTATGGGCGCCAAAAGGGCTCGAAGCAAATGGTTCTTGATCATAGAACTCCTTTGATGGTTGCTGCTACATATGGAAGTATTGATGCTCTAAAGCAGATACTATCGCTACCCGAAGTTGATGTGAATCGTTCTTGTGGCCATGATAAGAGCACCGCCCTTCACTGTGCTGCCTCTGGTGGATCTCTAAATGCAGCAGAAGCTGTCAAACTTCTCTTAGGAGCCGGTGCTGACCCACACTCTAAAGATATCAATGGTCATTACCCTATCGATGTTATAGTTGTTTCTCCTAGTTTTCACGCGGTTAAAAAATCATGCCTAGAAAGCCTTCTGATGACTAGTGCCATTGGGGACTTGAATTCTCCTCCACATTCGCCTCCTCCTGGAAATAGATCACCATCTTCTGCTTCAGACTCTACTTCTTCCCCAAAGAGTGCAAAGTCCAATGACCTACCAGAAAAGAAAGAATACCCTATTGACCCCTTCTTGCCTGACATAAAAAACGACATATATTCTTCAGACGAATTCAGGATGTTCTCATTTAAGATCAGACCTTGCTCTCGTGCATACTCTCATGATTGGACTGAATGTCCATTTCTCCATCCAGGTGAAAATGCACGAAGAAGGGATCCGAGAAAATACCACTACAGCTGTGTACCTTGCCCTGAGTTTCGGAAGGGCGCTTGCCAGCGCGGGGACATGTGTGAATACGCTCATGGTGTTTTCGAGTGTTGGCTGCACCCTGCGCAATATCGAACTCGGCTTTGCAAAGATGGTATAGATTGTAATAGAAGAGTTTGCTTCTTTGCCCACAAGCAGGAGGAACTAAGACCGCTTTATGTCTCTACTGGTTCTGCTGTTCCTTCACCTTGTGCGAATACCACTGCTGCCAATGCTATGGATTTTGCTGCCATGTCACCGTCACCTTTCACACCTCCAATGTCACCCTCTGCTAATGGAATTTCAAACATGGGTTGGGGGGCCCAACAAAACGTCCCAGCCTTGCAACTTCCTTGCAGCTTTCTTCATTCGAGTCGCCTGCGGTCATCGTTCAATGAGTTTGATGCGCAACAACAGCAACTCCTAAATGAGTTTGCCTGCTTATCCCAGCGCAGCATGAGTTCTAATTCTTTGAACCGTTCAGCTCGTCCGATGACTCTTACCCGTGCAAATCTTGAGGATTATTTTTCTGCAGAGAGCTCATCTCCTAGGTATTCTGATCAAGCATTTGCTCAAGCTGGTTTTTCCCCTACCCACAATTCAGCAGTTTGCAGTCCATTTCAGCAGCAGCAGCAAAGCCTGTTATCTCCCATTAATACGAATTTCTCGCCCAAAAATGTTGATAATCCTCTATTGCAAAGGATGTCTCCCCGAGCAATGGAGCCAATCTCACCAAGAAATTCCCGTGTGTCAATACTAGCACAACGTGACAGGCAGCAGCAATTTAGAAGTCTCAGCTCTCGTGATCTTGGCTCTAATATTTCTGCTATTGTTGGGTCGCCTCCAGCTGATACTTGGTCAAAGTGGGGCACAGCTACGGGAAAGCCAGACTGGGCTGTCAATACTGATGAGTTCGGTAGGCTTAGGCAATCATCATCATTTAAGCTTGCTAACAATGGTGAAGAGCCTGATCTTTCATGGGTGCAATCTCTTGTCAAAGAATCACCTCCAGAAATTATGAAGGATAAATGTGTTCCTCATGTAGATCTTGGTGAAGGCTCTGTGTCCAGTTCCCAGATTGATCAATCTGATCAAATTGAGTACATGAACGGAGACAAAAAATACTAGGTGATTTCTTCCCATCTGCCCAAGCCTTGGTGGATGAATTTACTTGTGCTGATGGGAGGTAACAGGTACCTGATAGAATTAGTCGAGGTGGCACAAGTTGGCCCTGACACCGCCGTCATAAAAAAACATTCTAATTCTTCATTTTATTGGGCCTTGACATCTTCAAAAAAGTAAGGTTTTAGTAAATAGTAACTGCATTATGTTCTAATGTTCTTTTTGACATGTTATCTTGGGAGCAAGCAACTGTGAACTGAGAAATAAGCAGCAGAGAAAGCAGGTCCTGAATTCGGAAGAAGATTGACTTTTTTCTTTTATATTTGAATTTGTTGTTCAAGAACGTCGTCGAAGAATGGGCCATTGAGAAATGATACCAAAGCATAGGTGATTTTTCTCCTATATTGTTATTTAATGTAGTTTAATTTTTCAGAAAAGTTCTCACTTTGTTTCATTGTAATGAAATCAGAACAAGAAGTGACTTCATTTGAGATTTGACATCTTTTTTATTTTTCAATCCACTTCTATGTTGGGTGGAAAAGAGAAATACAAGAAGATGATATCCTTCTGATGTGATGGCTTTTGGAATAAATTTAGTGGTAGAAAGTTGTCTTAAAGGATATAAAGACCATTTGAGTAGTTCTGATGTAATTTGATGCTCAAAGTTATGAGAAATAGTATTCCATATAGATTTATTCCATCCTTGTGTAGCCTTATCTTTCTTTTTGTTTCCAATAGCATAATGTTATTATGATATATGTAGATAGAGGATAATGGTGGATTCTTGCTTACTCTTCATGGGAACCAAAGTTTTGGTGTCAACTGTCTAAAGTCTCAAAAGTTTGATAGGTGTCTCGCGTTAATTCGGTTGGTGTAAAACATTGGGTCTATTGGTACGTGGGATAAGGATAATAATCTCAGGATAAAATTTGGGATTAACTTTATCTCATGTTTGATTTGGGGTATTAGCTAATTCCGGAACTATTTTATCCCACCATTTGTACTAAAATGATGGGATTACTATTCCATATAAAACCTGCTTTAAAATAATCCCATGAGATATCCTTGCTTATCCCATCCCACATACCAAATGACTCAGGGTGTGTTTGGTATGAAGGAAAATGTTTTTCCACAAAAAAATGTTTTCCTAATAATTTTTGGAAGAACAGTGGATATCTAACTTATTTTTCGATTTTTGGTAAACAAGCAAAATATGTTATCTCAAGAATATTCAGTATATAATCTTGGCAAACACTATTGGGTTGACATGAGTGTTAGAGGTATTGGGGTGGGTATTAGACATTTAGCATGAAATGCTATTTATGAAACTTGTTTTATCTATTTCCATTCGGAAAGTTTTTTTTCCCAATTTTAAGAAATTTATTTTTTTAACGAAATTTTTTTCCAAAATTTTATCAACAAAATATGAGAAAATTGGAAAACAATATTTAAGGACTCTTTGCCTTCAGTCTTGCTTGTACACTCACACATTTTCAGCCCGAAAAGTTATTTTTCTCATTTTTAAGAAACTTATTTTCTTAACGAAAATATTTTTTCAAAATTTTATCAACCAAATATGAAAAAATTGAAAAACAGTATTTAAGGACTCTTTGCCAGCAGTCTTGCTCATGCACTCACATTTTCCGATCTTCTTCATTTTTTGGTCACCTTATTATAATGAAAGTGATGGCTTTGGTGAGCCAATTTTTGAAATTAGAATGCTGAGGCTCGAAAGCAACACCAACTGACCACAAAACGCTTTCAACAACTTTATCTCTGCTGACGCTCATATTTTCTATCAGTCCAAGTTTTCTCCACCACCTATTACGAATTAACAACGGGACAAGATGTCAACTTTGTTGTGTTCATTATTTCCAGTTTTTACATCAATATATTTTATCCGCATCTAATCTACCTACAAAATAAGATTTATCATTTTTTATTATGCGTAATATTAAACTCATCAAGCTATTTTCAAAGAAACAAAAAAACAAAAAAGAGAATGACATGGAGGAGTTGGGGTGAGGGATCGGAGATGGTGGACATGGAGGAAGAAGAAGAGAGTAAGAAAGAGAAAAGAAAATGGGTTGGGTCCGTATAATTTTGGGTGAAAAAATTATATCCTGGTCGGGCTGGGTTAAGTTGGTGGGTAAGAAATTATTTGGGGGGAAAAATGGGTTGGGCGTCTAGGATGATGCCACATGGCAGGCTGTTTAACATAGGCTATAACTGAACCATAGTATAACAGTAAGGGTATAATTGACCCCATAGTATAACAAAGGGTATGAATGAATTATTTTCCAAAGTTTAGGGGTAATTTTGGCCCTTTTCCGTAATATAAATCACTTGAATGGATAAAAGGAAAGAGAAAGGGGAATTTTTTTTTTTTTTTTGGTCTAGCATCAATTCGAGATGATGAACTATTTTAGGAAAAGGATATATTATGTGATCAAATTTCCCTTTCAATTAATGTTGAAGACAAGGCATGTAAAGCTTACTCCCGTCCATCTCAATCTCTATATATAATGCTGTTTCAATTTGGATGAGAGGCAATGGGCCACTAAGTTTTGGGCTTTGAAGGACCCTGTCTATTTTGGTAAAAATTTGGAAATTTTAATGCAAATATTTCACAAGTAACTTCTCAATGGAATTTCCTAAACGTATAAAGATTACATGTTTTAAATACAAAAGCAAGTCTGCATCAAAATTAATTGTTTAATTCTCTACCTGAATCTTGTTCACAGACATATATAGACAAGGAGTAAAATAGAAATAATGGTTATAAATATAAAAAATGGCATTGCTTATCAATATAGTAATTTATTCACTTCTTTAACTATTGACATCACTTACGAAAAATCCAGCATACATTACTAGATAAGTTACTTTGAGCATAACACCAGTCCTAGAAAGAAGGTAAACTTGGGCCACTGAAACCAGCCCAACCCCACGAATTCGATTCTACATATACAAGCAGACATTTCAGTTTGAAGTAGTTCTCACTCTTTTGAATTTCTTATAGTTGAATATTTGTAAGAAATTTCATGGAATTGGCCATTGGGTATTTCAGCAGCTATGTGAAAAGGACCATAGCAAGAGTTATATTCAGGTATATAAGCATTTTCCAAGAAGTATCCCAAAATTCAACGTAATACTAATTTATTAGTCCTAATTTGACTTTTCTATGTCTCTTGTTGGTTACATTAATTAGTACAGCATAATTTCCATGACACTTCCTCCTCTGTGATATTAGCAAATGAAAAGCCAAACGTGAGAGAAAGTCACTCAATTATGTGTCTAAGTATTCTACTTTCTAGTAATGGATTTTTTTCCCGTTCAATGTTTGATACACATTTGGGAGTTGACTAATAATTCGAGTTGAAATATCTCAATTATGAATAAAATGTCTCTACCAAGTTAAATAAAATAAAAGATCTCAACCAAAATCGACTCCACTCCAAGTACTCGAACCGGAATAATGGATATGCATCCATTGACCCTTTCTCCGCACCCTTAATCTTTTCTGGCATAAGTCATAACCAAATAACATTCCCTCAATAAACCTTTAGAAAATTTAAATGCCGTATGTAATATATTTATATTTATATTTTCATAATATTCGAGTCAAATTTATATAGTAGGTATGTGACTATTGTACATGTTGGATTTACTCATACAGAGAGGATGAGAGTTAGCTCAAAATTAGCATATCCGGATTTTCAAAATATTCTTGTAGTCATGTATGATCATCTCATTTGATTATTCTTTTTCAAAGGTCATTTGTTTAAAAGAAGTTTAAGAAAGATGGGATGTGCCACTTCAGAAAAAAATATACCTATCCCACCAAATATTTTTATTTTCGGCTATTGTGATTATTTGGTTACCATGATGACAAAACAGAACTGTGTCTTTGGTGCAAAAGATGTATAGTTACATGATCATTTGTGAAAATTACCTTTTTTTTTTAATATTAGGCATGTCTTTCACCTGGTGTACCGTATATGTTTTGGTACTCCGACTAATCAAAATTTGTATCGCATCAAACAATGAAAGGAGAAAATGCTTCATATCAGGATTTTTTTCATTCCAACACTTAATCCAAGGCCTCTAATTAAAATGAGGATGTTCATTGCATCATTTCAATTCCAACCCTAAGCTAGAAAAATGTAAGATATATATATATTGTAAATACTTTTTCCTGTTTTTTTGTACCATTATGGAGCGAAAACATGTGAAAATGTTTTTCTGAAACCAAACATCAAAAATATGAAAAGGGAAAAACGTTTTTATGAGTTCGGAAGCCTTAATCTTTTCCTTGTTTGTTGTCTTTTCCCATTATAATTTCCCAATTCCATACTGTCCTTTCATGATTTTCTTTTTCATTTGTCTTTATCTAATAGTAACTGAACTTTATTAGCGAATATTCTGAAAAGCCGGCCAATTTATTCTTTAAATTGTAGTACATAAACTAATCTTCATCATAACCTTGCCTGCTTTTTCTGTATAAAAACTACAGCAGAGAGCCAAATTTTCAGAAAACTCCCGAACCGAAATCCCTTCATAATCCTAGTCCAAAAGCTCTTTTTCTATAAAAGGATTTAGCTTTGTGAAAAAGCATTAACAAAATACCGTACTCATTTTATTGTACGAGTGCTAATGTGTGACCTTATGTATAAGTGTTAATGTGTCCATTTACACTGCTAGTTGCGTTATGAGCCTTATACAGAGTTGCGATTGTTGATAGTGACGGAGCCAAAAGTTTATGCAAGGGGATTTAACTAGAATATCACACGTGGAACCCTTTTATTGCTATACTAGATTATTCGGTCATTCAGAGGTCGACATTTTAGTTTTATCTAAATTCAGTAATATAAGTCATACCGTTTCTATAAACTTCTTGAGATCGAGAATGTTGCAGTTGTTGTTTGCAGCGGGGTTTATGGCCGCACCACTTACGCTCTTTTTCCCGCCAATTCGGAGCTTGAACTCATTTGTGGAGTCGTTAGAATTTTTACACTATGAGGCCACATCGATATGTAATTTAAGTACCATGCTTCGCTTTCGCACCTTCTTCTCCAGATACTTGGCCATTCCTCCTGTACTTCTCCTCTCCTCTTCCTCGTCCCCAGCTCCAAGGTAGTGGAATAAGTCATCCCTTGTTTTTCTCTCTTCATTTCTGAAGAAAATTTATTTTGGGTTTTGTTCATAAAGTATAGAGAGTTTATGTTGCTTTTTGAATTTATGTTGCTTTTTGAAGTGTAATAAAGTTGGAAAGTGCTTTGTGAGAGGAAAAAGATGGAAATAGTCCCTTATGTATATGGCTAAACTAAATATATTTTGGTCTTTAATATATGCTAGTGATCATATGATTCAAGTTGTTAGGAAAAAAAGGAAAAAAGAAGATCATACGAGTCAAGTTATATATATCGATCACGATCAGGGATAACAAGTTTATACAATGTAAATTTTTAGCCCGTGGAAGGGGAGCTCGGTGATGGTAAAATTTATGTGACCTCAAGTCATAAAATCAATTATTGATGCTTTGTATCAAGATATACTACATACATCACACCTTCGTGAGATGAAGCCCTTCATCGAACCTTACGTGAACACAAAATACTTCGTGCACCTGACTGTCTTTTTTCGTAATAATGTAACATGTAATAGTAGGTTATTCATAATACAATGGTTGATCGATCGATTCGTATTAAGTAAAATTACATTCAATTAATTTTAAGCGGTTTAATGATATAAATATATTTTACACCATTAACATTTAGAGCTTAAATTCCTTACCATAAATGTTCTATTATAAGGTGGACACTTTTAGTGATACACTAGAGAAAATCCTAAAACTAATAGAAAATTACACTTTGCAGTTTGCCCTATATTAAGGACTAAAATACGTCTTGCCCAATACATTAGGGACTATTTTAGGGTTTTCACTTAATTTAAATTCAACTTTCTGAATTCTTAATTATAAATTTTAATTTGATTAGATTTAATTCAACTGGTTGCCGAATCCTATCCAGTTGAACGAGGACCCGACCCAAACGACCCGAAACCCGACTTATTTCTTAAATGGTTCTTCTTTTTTTTTCAATTGTTTTCACTTTCGTTCTCCGATAATTTGAAAAATCCGATCAAAATTGGACGCTTGAAAAAGAAAAAAAAAATCTAATTGTTTTGTTTCTATTTCTATTTTTGTTTCAATTTGAATTATTGGGAAATTGGGGAGCTTGCTGAATGTATACAGAAGGAGAATCAGGTTCTTAAAAAGGTTATACTTTTACTTTTATTAGCCTGTTATAAAACTAATTTCAATTTTTTTCAAGAATATCTTTATATTTATCTTTGTGTATGCGTGTTTAAATCGAAATTGGAGAATTTTAAAATTATAGAAGAAAAGGTTCTAGATAATTAGTTCTTTAGTGTTTTGTGGCATTGGATTTTGTGAGTGACAACTGAAAAATGTTCTTTACTATTTTTATCTTGAGTTTCTATAGTAATTTAAAGCTAAAACATGTGAAAGGATCCAACTTTATTTACTTTCATATTCAACCAAGTTAAATTGATCATGTTCCCTTTTTTTTTTTTTTTGTCCCAATTGATTTTTGCATTCTGAAGAGGGAGTTTTTGTTTCTTTATGGAGATTAAGAATATGTTATTTTTAACTTATCCTGTTGGCTGTGTTATCATTTTCTCAGTTCAATTTGTATAACTATAATGGTGACCGTTTGGTATCTTGCTTGAGTTAGATAAGAAAAGAAGGATCTTATGCTACCGTGGCCGTCCATTTTATCTAGTATTTAGTACTAGGGCTAGTAGAAACAATTACACAGTTTATTTCTAACCTAATAATGTTCCTTGATTTAGCATAA
Source organism: Lycium ferocissimum (assembly GCF_029784015.1). Lineage (NCBI taxonomy): Eukaryota > Viridiplantae > Streptophyta > Magnoliopsida > Solanales > Solanaceae > Lycium > Lycium ferocissimum. Next base: position 2,711,078 of record NC_081344.1, read on the forward strand.
AAAAGATATATCCAACTCTCGTTTCAATGGTATACTAATTAGTTTAAGTATGAAATTAGTTCGAGATGAAAGGACAGGTGAAGAAGTACGATTTAATTAGTTGAAACATAACATCATTTTCTAGCGCTTCTTTCTATCCCTATAGCTCATAATCACTATTACAACATTGATGCAACTTATAGAGGTGAGTGGATAGTGAAAGGAAGGAAGCTATTAAAGAAATAGCATTGGTAGGACAAGAAGGAAATTTTCGACCCAAGATGCTGTAATACATAATTGTTTTCATTTTGAGTAAATATTCACTGATTTATGCAATTTCACGTTGCCAGTTTCAGTTTATGAATAGACTTTGTTGGGGAAGCTGACATCTAAAGAAATCAAGAATAGTGTTTATATGCTATGTTCACTTGCTTGAGGAATTCTTTAATCATGTTTACTTCAGCCTTTCTACCCGCCAAGGTAGGGTTAAGGTCTGCGTACACTCTACCCTCCCCAAACCCCACTTTGTGGATTTGACTGGGTATGTTGTTGTTGTTGTATGTTTACTTGGCATGTTTTACCCTTCCTCAATGAAAGCCCCAATATATTTTGGCCTTGTTTTTAAGGCCTTTAGATAAAGTTCTATATTTGTTCTGTTTGGAACAAAAATCACGTAGAATGTCATTTGTTGTTGAGTTAATGGGTGCACACATCTAATATATTGTTACTTTGTCACTATTGTGTATTCATCGCCCTCTCATCCCTTCTATCTCTATGTCAAACAGCTTTGTGAGCAAAGCTAAGTATGAAGTAGCAGGGAAATGACACAGCGAATTTATGGTTTCTGAAGCACTGCAACAGTCTTTCATGGCTACCAAGCTTTCATGTACATCATCTCTGCCCTGGATTTGGGTGATTGAAGCACTGGCAAGTTTCAATGAAATAGACCCATCTTTACTCATCAGTATGTGTGAAGTTACAATTGCTTTATTTTGTGGAAGCTGTTGTTGAATTCTGGGCATCAGAATTTTGACTTTAATAGTTCATGCATAACAGATTTGGTTAAGAGGACTCCTGAACTTTCTGATGATCTGGGTAGAAATGCAAGGGAAATGGTTTCCTTGAGAGTTTTAGAGGGCTTGTTTGCCCGGAAAAGTTCAGATGCAAATAATGTCGCTTCAGTTCCAGGTGACAAAATTGAACTTGATCCGTCAAGGAGCTGCGAAGATGTCCTTCGTCGCATATTGTTAGAGGTAATTAGTTCTCTCTTTTACTTATCTAAGGTGAACAATTTCATACAGTTATTTGAAAGCTCTAAGAAACTGACCCGTTTACAAGGGAAAGGGTCTCCTTGAGACTAGAGAGTTTTAAATACTCCTTTTTTACACGTGCTTAGTTGTGTCTTTACATGTAAATATTATTAGGTGTCTGCATCAGATCTAAAAGCAGCTACGCCAGAGATGTTTAATTGGGATTTACGGTCATTCATAATGAAAAAAAGATCTGGCCAGCCAAAGTCTCTTTTGCAACAAGTAAGCTAGGTTTAATAGTCTTTTGACTTCGATAAGTTGGATTGTATAGTAAATATATCCGTCTGATTCTGGGATTTGCTTTATTTTCTGTTGATAAACAGCTTAAAGATGCCATTGTAAAACCTACAAGTCCTCTTTGTGTGTCCTTGAAAGAAAGAAGTGGATTGGAGTTGGGGAATCACTCCAGAGACAGTGTTCCAATTGATTCTGATGACCTTAAGCAGGGGCATGAAGTAGTAGGTGTGAATACCCGATGTGTTGCACCAAGTGGGAACTTGGATACTTTTACCCAGGGAAACACAAGTGACCTGCAAGAAAAACAGCCTGGAAGCACTTTGGTGCCTGCTAAGAGGAGTATTAATGCTTCTACTGCTTATGACATAGAAGTCAATGAAACTGAAACCATATCAGATAACAGTTCTGATCCTTGTGCAAAGGCTGCCAAGAAGTTTAAGCAGGATGTTATTAGTCCCATTCAGAACACAGTTCCTGATTTGATATCGTCTCAAAGGGATGTAGTCCCAGCAGAATCACGTGGAGGAAGTCAATCTATTGTTCAAAAAAGGAACTCGGAAGATGAAGCTGAAGTTGGTACCCTCGAAGCAAATGGATTGCTGAAGGATGGTAGCGCTGAGCATGCTGCATCAAGAAGTGTTTTATGTGGCATTGACTCTAATATCAATAATCTCTTGCCTCAAAGAGCGAGTACAGACAAAAAGTTCCAAAATATTGGAAGTAGCAGCAATGGTTGTGCTGAACTGGGATCATCAAGTGGCTCCAAAGGTGACCTGGGGTGTAATCTTCCACAACATGTGCGAAATGGTGAACCTTCTAAAGGAGATAAAGAAAATATAGAGCAAAGTCATGAATCTGAATTCTATAGTGATACTGATGAGTATCACAATGAAAGTACTGATCTTGCTTCACAGAAAAATGATTTCTTGAACTCGCAATATGCTCAGGGTGAAGATTCTTTGGCAACTGTTGATTGTACAGAGCTTAATCTTTGTGTGAAGTGTAATAAGGGGGGAAACTTATTTGTTTGTAGTTCTGATACCTGCCCTTTAGTTGTTCATGAAAGTTGCTTGGCTTCTGTACCCAACTTTGATTACAAGGGAAACTTCTATTGCCCCTTTTGTTCATATTCTCGAGCAATTTCTGAGTACCTGGAAGGTAAGAAGAAGGTCTCACTTGCTAGGAAAGACTTGAATGCATTTATTGGCTTGGGAGCTGGGCAACGATCAAAGAAGTCACTACCTAAGTCACAAGGAATGAAGCAGCATCAATCTCGAGGGAATAAGAATGAACAACTGTGCTGCAATGAGAGTGGGAGGAATTCATTAAATGAGCTCACGGAAGCAGGAAATGCTGTAGCCAACAGGAGTTCTATTGGAGCTCAAGTCATGCAAACTGGCTCACCTCAACCAGAGGCTTCTCTAAACCACAATGAGAATGGGAGGAATTCATTGAATGACGTCACAGAAGCAGGAAATGCTCCAGCCAACAGGAGTTCTGTTGGAGCTCAAGTCATGCAAACCGGTTCACCTCAACCAAAGGCTTGTCTACCCCGCAATGAGAATGGGAGGAATTCATTGAATGAGGTAACAGAAGCAGGGAGTGCTCCAGCCGACAGGAGTTCTGTCCGAGCTCAAGTCATGGAAACCGCTTCACCTCAACCAGAGGCTTCTCTACCTGAACTATTCTTAGTAGCTGGTAAACAACCTAACAAATCACCTCTTAGATGTCTTAGATCAAGACAGTCTCAGTCCAGACAGGAAGAAGAATTATGTCATGATGAGAATAGAAACACGAATTCCTTGGAGAAGGCTGAAGAAGCAGGAAGTTGTCCAGTCATTAGAAATTCTATGAATGCCGAAGTCAGGCAGATCCGTCCACCTCAAGCACGAGAAAGTTCTTCTATAGAAGAAAGTTCTGAAGAAGAAGATGATGATGAGATAGGTTCCAAATACCGTGTACAATTTAGGAAGCCAGAAAAGAAGTAAGTCTTACGCACTTCTGCAAGTATGCAAATCATGCGGTCACTTCATGTATTCTTCCAAAAGTGTCATCCTTTTCACTTATACTTTCCAGTGTCTGCATTTTTTCTGTTTTACTGCCTCTATTGCATTGAATCAAAAGATTTTGTTAATAATCATTATCAGGCACGTGATTTTTTTTTGGGGGTGGTGGTTGGGGTTGATTTCTGCCTCTGATAGTTTGCTGTTCATTTTTATTCTTAGAGCGAGTAGTTGGAAATTGTGTTGATAAAGGATGTACTTTTAATTTGCAGTACCTTTCCCTTAAATCCTCGACAGAGGAGGAAGAAGCTTCCATGGACCAAAATAGAGGAGGAAACATTAAAGGTAGCTGCATATTCTTTTGCCTAATTTTTTTTCGTTTTCTGCTTCATGCTAGTTCTCTCCTTAAAATGTGGTATGAATGCATCCAATTTGTTCTATAATAGAAGGAGAATTCACCTCTTGTTCTTGAGTGTTTATGAGTAATATATATGATATATACACACACTTACTATATAAAAAAAAGATTGTCCCATTCTCTGTTGACGAAGATCATATGGGGTTTCTTTTTGTTGGTTTCACCCGAGTGTGTTGGAGGAATTTACATGAAGCTGTGCTTTTCCTTTCATGTTGCATATGTTAAGGAAAAATATCAATTTTATTGATATACTGTAGTCAGTACTTTTCCCTTTGGCTATCTTTTGGTAATAGTCTTTGTCGTTGCTTCTGCAGGAGGGATTACTACAATTCTCACATTTTCGTGATAGATGGAAGAGAATTTTGGAATTTGGATGTGATGTTTTCCTGGAAGGTCGGACAGCAGGGGACCTCAAAGATAAGTGGAGAAACATTAGCAAAGCAAGTGAGAAGGCAACGTAAAGGTTTCTTTTTGAAATGGACTCTGTATATGTGTATAACTGTCTGATATTGTTGGCCGGTTTTTTTTTTTTTTTTTGGAACAACATAGTATTGTGCATAACGCAGTTATTGTTGAGATGCGGCTAAAGTCACTTCGATGGTAGTTTTTGTTAGGCTCGACCTCGAGGCTGTGTTGTTGTACCTTGATGTCCCTGTTATAGAAGTTTTAAGGAATGAAGTAAGGTGAAGAAGCATGTAGCTTGCAGAAAATAGCACTTTTTTGTAATCCTTTCTCTAGGCCAATTATAGAAAGGCTTGATGGTTCTGCTTGTAAATCCCTGAAGATGTAATTACAACCTTGTTTAGCAAGTCTAACAGTTCGTTTAATCCGAGGCGGAGCCAGCATTTTACTTTATGGGTTCTAGACTATGATTTTCTTACTTATTGGGTTCTGAATAAATTATTTATACATATCTAAATTTTTTAACACAAATACAGAGTTTAAGCCAAAGTTATTTGTAGCTAAAATTGTGCCTCAACCTCGGGCTTTTATGATGTCAAAAATCTCTTCTTTTAAGTACGAATACAGACATGGACATAATTTTACGAGAGTTCCAAAATTTAGGAAAATATCATCACGATTCTGGAATAAATCTAGATGAAAGGTCATATTAATGAGAAGTTAATTCAATTATAAGTACAGTGTAATTCTATGTTTTTGTTTTGATGACTTGCTGTGTTTTTGCTTTACTTGAGTTGAAGATCTATCGGGGAAATGGACATAATTTTACAGAGTTCCAAAATTTAGGAAAAATATCATCACGATTGGGAATAAATCTAGATGAAAGGTCATATTAATGAGAAGAGCATGTTGTAATTTTTTATGTTTTTTGTTTTGATGACTTGCTGTGTTTTTGGCTCGAAAGACACTCTTTCCTCTCCGCATTTTTCTCTACTTTCATGTGAAAGACACTTTCTGACTTCTTCTTTGTGTATAATGTTGTTGTAATTCTATGTTTGTCGTATATGTCATCTGCAATTTTTTTTTCCACGGACCTTTTAGGCGTTAGCTGCATGGTAATACGCCAAGAATGTAAAGGGGAATATAAGCCCGTGATTCTCCTTTTATTACTCTCACAGGTTTACTACTAGTCTTCTTCAACTAGTTGCTTTTTTTGTCTACCATTTGTTGTCAACTTGTAATCTATTTACTGGATGAGATGACTACGCTGCCCCTCCCTCCACCTCGAGAAAAAGTAGAGTCAGAAATTCTAACGGGATTATTAAAAATACAAAAATATCACTCGTCGTTCATTTACAGGATTAGATAATTTACCTGCCCATCCCTCCTCTTCTATATCAGTCAGCCACAGACCCCAATTAATGGATCTAATCCTCGACGAAAAGTAAGAACGTCCGCATATTTTGACCAATTCAAGGTGAAAAGTGGAGTTGCTTCCTCAGCAAATCGGAATAAAGTTGAGCCAAAAGATCTCGATTCAAGATAAATTCATGAGCAAGTGGTATCTCTTTAGATCTACTCCAGTGTTTAGAAATTGGTTAATCGGTACAAATACATGTGGGACCATGAATTCTAACAAAGGGCCTGCTCCTAGCTCCCTCCAGGAGAATAGTGACAGAGTCAAAAATTCTAACGAGATTAAAAAAAAAAAATACAAGAATATCCCTCTAAGTAGTGATCCAGCCCCGAATTCTAACAAGAGATCTAAAAAAAAGAGGTAATAAAATGTCACAACTGAGAGTCAATCCTGCAACTGATATAAAGCAATTTTTGAGTCATTTTACTTCTACACTAGCTAGAAGCTATTAAGGGTATTCAACAATTTGTATAATTTCAAAACAAAATTATCTTTTCCTTATTTGCATAGTGTAACTTTCTAATGAAGGAAATTCGATTGAACCCCTTTCGAATCATGTAGCTCTGCTTCTCTCTCCCTTCCCAAGGCAGATCCACAATACAATATATAGGTTTATGTAAACTCAGTAACTTTTGCCGAAACTCTGGATATGTACATATCAAGAAATTCTCTAAATATCTGTAAATATTTGGCTGTGAACCTAGTTATTATATTACTTGCGGTCGTTGTACATAGGAACCCATAAACTTTAAATTTTGGATATGCCCACCTCGGCACCGAAAATTCCACTCCCTTTGTAGCTGTGTGTATGCACAAATAGAATTTGTTTTTTCACAGTGCTATTCAAGTTATGTGCGTACGTATATGACTGCATGGGATAGAGATGAAGAGAAAGACTCGAGAATCAGGTTGTGAATGTCAGGAAAACATGTGAATTAGAGGCTCGTGAATGTCAAAAATTTCTGTGAGGTGCTTTTTAATACTTACTACAGCTTAGTGGTAACTCACTGGCTAGTGTTTCTTCTTCTGTGAATATCTTTGACTATTAGAGAAGAGTGTTGAGTAGACCATTAATAGAGAATCCAAGGAAAGTGAGGTGTCATACTGCATTCAATTCAAAGCAATCTCTTTAGTTGAGATAGAACAATGATGGCCTTCATCATAGAGTATAGTCTTAAAAAGAAAGTTGAATTATGCATGAGGTTTAACGAAGGGGACAGTGAGAATTGAACATAAAACTCTCACCAATACCACTGGATTAGAAGTACTGATTATACGATTTTAAGTTATGATATACTGTCAATATAATAAAGTTTTATATCATTAGTGTGATTTAACATATCATAACAGGTTACATACCATTTAATTTTGGTTACTTGTAATTAGTCTTTTCGTCCCATGTAATGCGAAGGTGTTACTGTTTGGAGAGTCAAAAAATTATTCTTTTACAATTCAAACTTTTTTAAAAATATTTTGAATCATTAGCTGTGTTGACTTGTAATATATTTCATGTGGGTTTAAATATGTAAATTTTATTTAAAAATATTTTGAAAAATCTATATCGAATTCATAGTCATAAAATTAAGTCTCTAATTTGACCCTCGTACTTGAAAGTCATTCACATAAATTAGGATAGAAAGAGGACCTTATAAGTGACCTGATTGTGTGAGTTTTTTTTCATATCGTAAAAGTATAGAACGGGAACTCCTTCGTAATAGCAATATGAAAAACACATTTTGACTTGCTATCGGAGGAACCTATACTAAAGAAAAATTGCACATATATGCAAATTAATCCTACTTTCATTTTTTTTATTAATGCATGCAATTTGCATATATGCAGTACACAAACCATTAGCTTATGCATTCCATATAAGGAAAAATAAATCGAAGAAATAATAAAGCAGCTGGAGCATCAGCCAGCAGCTATATTAGAACTAAAGAATAATGTGACTTGACATTATATTCAGTGTACAGTACTACTACTTAGCTAAAACGGTCACATGCATGAGCTCTTATAAGGCTTTCTACAAACGTGAAAACATTTAAATCAGAACTACAAATTCTTCCCTATACATATCCCCCGCGCCTTCACAATATATCCCTCACACTCAACACTTACCAAAAATATATTACACTCTTCACTACTACCCTTCACTAAGCTAACTTCATACAATTTAGTTCTACTCATTGGCCTTCTGGTACGGCACTGATAATCTAGTCTAGCGTGGGCTTTCAGTTGGACGGATAGTAATCACACGGACGTCGGTTGCTTTGCCTGATCCTGACATGGACAGCTACAAAAGAAATCCAATAAAACCATGGAAAAAGGGCCCTGCAAGAGGGAAAGGGGGCCCACAGAACGCGTTATGTGAATACCGAGGCGTTCGACAACGAACATGGGGAAAATGGGTGGCAGAAATCAGAGAGCCTAAGAAGAGGACAAGGCTGTGGTTGGGATCTTTTGCTACAGCTGAAGAAGCTGCTATGGCTTATGATGAAGCAGCAAGGAGATTATATGGACCAGATGCTTATCTTAATTTACCTCACATGAGAGCTAATTTCAATCCATTGAACAAATCGCAAAAGTTCAAATGGTTTTCTTCAAGCACCAACTTTGTTTCATCATTCCCTAATAGTACTGGCTTGCTCAACTTAAGTGCTCAACCTAATGTTCATGTAATTCACCAAAGACTTCAAGAACTCAAGAGAACAGAGGCGGCAGCATCATCTTCGAGTACTTCATCAATCAGCGATCCCAACAATGAAATTCAAAACTATAGTAAACAACCTCATTTAACAATTCCGCAAGTGAAGGAGAAGGAAGTTGAATTCTCATCACACAACAAAGTAGCAGTTCGTCATGATCAAGAGAAGCCTCAGCTTGATCTGAATGAATTTCTTCAACAGATTGGAATACTGAAAAGAGATGATCAGCCTGATAAAAGTCAAGATTGTTTCACAGAGTCAGGAGTTTCGCTGAAGGACAATAATTTGTTTGCTGATACAAGTTATGATTGGGACACATTGGGTGAAATAACAGGGGTAGAAGATCATGAGGAAGCAGCAGAGGCTAGTAGCTTTGTTGATGCTTATAATGTGAATGATGAGCTTATGTTTCCCTCTTCAATATGGAACTTTTGAATAGTTGAATTATTTTTCGGGGGGAATTTCAAACCACATCAGGGCAATTCCTTGTTCTATAGGGGTTGAGTTCGGTAAACTACATATATAATTGATTTAAGAGGATATCTTTTTTATGTTAGCAGAAGATATAGGTATAGACATATCGCCATAGTATTTATACGTACTAAAACTCTCCTTGATACTAATTCTTGAAAGAATTTATCTTATATAAACTGAATCATGTGAAGAATCTTTTACATGGTCTATTTATTTTATCATATTATAAAAGGTTATTTAGACAATCACAAACCGAGATGACATAATAACAGTTAATTATTTTCCGTCTAGTACAAAAATAAAATGCCAGGTCAAAGAATTTCCGACAAATAGATCTTTGTTATTGTATTTCAAACAAGGTAGGAAACCAATAAAAGTAGTTCAAAATAGAGCGCCCTCTATCACGTGGAACTCAAATTAACCATGGGAATTAAGTTCATGTTCTTCAATTCGACTGTTGAATGATGCTCCGCTCCATCCATCTCAAAAATAAAGATACTATCACTATTAGCAAGTCAACAATTTTATTTCACTACAAAATTTTCTAACCTCTCTAAATTTTTTTTACCATAAAATAAATTAATTTATAGTTTCAACTACAAGATTATATTCAGAAAGTTTAAAGAAACCAATGTCTGAGGCCACACCAATATTACATGCATTAACCTCCAAACTTTGAACCCTGACATTACATAGTATACTGTTTACCAACTTTAAAATCTGATATAGATCAACAAGTCAACAAATAATTAGAAGGGAATCAGTTCAATATAGGCAAAAGTGTCATCAATCATCAGGCACACAACACTCTTTTCAAGTTTTCTCCAAGAAAAGTCAGTTCACAGGTGAACGTGACAACCTAGAGGCCTCACAGCTTTTGCAATATGAAATCAGGATCACAAAAGATGGAAGTTCAAGACAACTTATGCGTTCAAAAAGTTGAAAAGTAATCTTCGCCAACAGCAGAAAAGGTTTAAAAAAAAATGGCAACTTCCAGGACTTCATAAGCAACAAGCAGACTTGAAACTACTATTCAAAACTCAAGGACGCTGGTGGCATTCCTAACTGACTATTCCCCTTGACAGGTTCAACAAGGAAGAAAAGAAAGGGGGGGGGGGGGGGGTTGGATCTAACTTTAAAGACAACAAATACATGATTGTTACATTTAACCAATGGCATCAAATTGATAATTCTTGGTGTTACTACAAGTTTAGCCTAAGGTTTACCAGCAGTTTGAAGAATTCATTCTGGCAATATGACGAAAAAATCTAAAATCACTTGTAGATAAGGGCATCACGACCAGGCCCAATACCAATGTAATGGATAGGTACCCCGACTAGCTCCTCTATCCTTTCTACATACTCGCGTGCAGCCTTAGGCAAGTCAGAGTACTTCCTGATGGAAGAAATGTCAGTCTGCCATCCAGGCAAAACTTCATACTCCACCTATACAGATGAGAATAAAGAAAATATATAGTAGAAGTCAGAATACAAGAAAGTAAAAAACAGTAATAACACACAAGCAACAGGGGATAAAGAAGATTCAATATGCATACTGAAGGTCTTGAAATATGAACAGCCAATAGAAGAAAATAACAATGCCGGGAGAAAAAGACAAGACGGAAAGAACAAAAATGTACCAAAAAATCAGGAAATTTCGTCTCCTTCCACTTTCCAATAGTGGGGAAGAGGAAATTAAACTAAAGTTAACTCTTCACTAAAAACAAAACTTTTCAGAAGAAGATCCGCTCATCAATGTGTTAATATGGCTCAATTTCCCCAAAACATTCACATGAAAGTTGGAACTAGTAATCTGGGTTTCCAAACACCACAAAATCATCACGTAAAAAGATGTTGAAGTATAAAGAAAAAAACACACAAGAAACTTACCTTTATTTGTTCAAGAAGATTGAGATCAGAAGGAAAAGAGTTTAATGTTGAACCATCAGGATGCCTGTAAGTGACACCCAACTGAATTTCTGATAGATCTGACAGCACATCCAGTTTTGTTAGGTTCAGAGAAGCAAATCCATTTATTTGACAGCAAAATTTCAGTGCGACTAGGTCTAGCCAACCACAGCGACGCGGGCGTCCAGTAGTTGTGCCAAACTCCTGCCCAGCAAAACGAAGAAGATCACCACCTTTGCCCATGATTTCTGTTGGGAAAGGACCAGAACCGACTCTTGTGGTATATGCCTTAACCTGCAGGAAAAACATCAATTAAAAAAGCTCAATATTTGCTGCTCGACACGTAAAATGCAATAAATGCAGACTGAAGTACCATGCAATTAATTGGTTCCTAAGAGCTAGTTGATATGAGGATCATATTCTTCTGGCTAAAAGCTGGGTGTATTGCACAACGTTTAGCTGATTCACTAGGATAGGTGTACTGCAATACGTTTTTGGAAAGATAACACTACTTTTCATTCCCACAAAATATTAGCTAGACTTTCAGATAAAATTGAGCACATGAGAATCTTCATTCTTTAGTATAAGGGACAAATTCTTTTAAGAAAAATAAATCAAATTTGCTTACCACACCAACAAGATCACCAACAACTCTGGGAGCAATGCCAAGACCTGTGCAGATTCCACCAGCTGATGGACTGGATGAAGTGACAAAAGGGTATGTCCCAAAATCGATATCTAGCATAGTTGCCTGACCACCTTCTACCAAAATCTTCTTTTTCTGAGATATAGCATCATGCATGAAGTGTACAGTATCTGTAATGTACGGTTCCAATCTCTCAGCAAATTTCTTATAGCGTTCCACTTCTTCCTTGAGCATTTCAGGGCTATACTTAAAACCTTGGAATCTTGAAGCGGCATCTGATAATAACAGATCAAGCTTTTGGGGGAATGTGTCCATATGCCTTAAATCACTTACTCTTATGCCATTTCGAATAACCTTGCTTGAATAGCAAGGCCCAATGCCTCTCTTAGTGGTTCCGATAAAGGATTTAGCTAGCTCAGCTTCTCTAAGCCCATCTATTTCTTGGTGAAAATCAAATAACAAATGAGCACGATCAGATACCAAGATCCTTCCTTGGCAAGAGACTCCATTAGATTCAAGACCATCAATTTCTTTAAAGAGTCCTGGTAGATGCACCACAACTCCATTACCAATAACACATAGTGTTTCCTCATTGAGAATCCCTGAAGGGACAAGGTGCAGAGCAAACTTCTTCCCCTCAGAATTGTAAATGGTGTGCCCAGCATTGGCTCCTCCCTGATAACAAGAAGTATTGAAGAGTTTAGTTAGAGTCGTTAACAAGTCACCTATCCTGGGGAAATATAAAGTGAAGTAGAACGATCGGATGGCAAGAAAATACAAATCACAAGTTTAAAACAAATTGGTATAGCCTATAGGTAAGAAATACATATGAACATTATACAAAAATATTTGATCCTGCACCCAAAGGTGTGACCTAGTGATCAATGAAGTGAGTTTGAGAACGCTTAAGTCTCAGGTCCAAGTTTCTTGGAGGTGAAAACAGGAGGTAATTTCTCCATATTTGTCCAAGCCTTGGTGGATAGAGGTACCAAGTGGAATTGCCAAGGTGCACACAAGCTGGCCCAGACACCACGGTTATCAAAAAAAAAAAAAAAAAAAAATAAGGAGACTCTAGAATCAAAAGACAATTCGAAACAGTTTTCTACAGAAATTATGACCCTGAATTTCAAACTTGCACGAGGCATCTTTTGGAGGCCTCCTGTATCCTGTATCCTAACTCACCCACTTACTGAAACCAAACATATTTCAAAGAAATTCAAAAATAACGAAGCAAATATCGTTCTTGATATGGCCTAAAATTTACTCCAAGACATTAGCTTTACAGTATCAGTGCCGTTTATAGGACGCCGAGGCAGATTCAGGAGTTAAATTCTATGAGTTCAACTTTTAAGGTTCTTCGTATTGAACCTATTATATTTTTAAAGTTATGCGTTCATATCTACTCTTTATTGCAATTTTAGTGAATATTGTCATATAAATTGACATCCCGTGCCTAAAGTACTAGTTTCATATGAACACCTGACAAGTTGCATCCGCCCCTGATCGGAAGTTATTCCTCTAATTTTAAGGTTATTATATCAGGCTTGATATGAAGTGTCACTTGCTGCTGTAAGTCAAACATTCTTTTCCAACATAAACTCATATCAATACTCCCTCCATTTCAATTTGGTTGTCTTACTCTTCTTTTTAGTCTGTTTAAAAAAGAATGCCTCTTTACTTTTTTGGCAAATCTTTAATTTAAACTTTCCACATGGCTTGTTTAAGACTACAAGATTAAAGGACATTTTGATACATTCTTCGTATATTTAGTTTAAGACCACAAGATTGAAAAGTCTTCCTTACTTTCTTAAACTCCGTGTCAAGTCAACACCAGACAAACTAATTGAAACCGAGGGAGTAAAATATAGAAATAAAGCAGATAATAGAGAAATCATTACATACTGGGGCAAAAGATTACAGTGTATATATAGAGTAGATTTTCTGTGTTTATGTACTAACTTTTGACTACCCTAAAGGCCTAAATAAATGCAAAAGGTTAACTCAAGCGGTCCAGGGTGTTCAAAATTGTCTCTAGCGTTTTAGGTTCGATTCCCATTGACAACATTATTTTTTATATTAAGCTTTTAACGTTGTTTTCAAACCCCCAGAATGAAAATCCTGAATCCGCCACTAATTACATAGGATTCAGAAACAAGAACAGTAACAACAAATTCTTTACAAACATAAACTCATATAAACCCCACTCCTATTGTAATAGCCCACGTACCACACAGGAGATGTAAACCGCACTAGGGAAGTTGTTGCTATGGCCTAGAATTTACTCCAAGACGTTAGCTTTAAAGTACTAGTGTTATTTAACCGATTATAGGAAGTTATCACTCTATTTTTAAGGTTATCATATCAGGTTTGATATAGAGTGTTACTACTTCTTACTTCTTGTTGTAGCTCAAAAATACTTTAGGAACATAAACTCATAAGTAGTATAAGTATACCTGACAACGAGCAACAATATCGAAATGCTTAGCCAAAATATCAACAAGTTTTCCTTTTCCTTCATCACCCCATTGACAACCTAACACACCTGATACCTGACTCAATGACTCAATTCGACTCAGTCCTGACTCGTTGACCGCCTGATGGTCAACGGTTACCGATGCAACCGGTTTTGTCGAACAAACGATAATTGAAGAATTCTTCTTATTCTTCCTTTGCTGGAACTGAAGGAACCTACAATTATTACTCCCATTGTAACTGAGGGTCCCACTCCGGTGAGTCAACTTTGATGATGATGATGATGTGGCGGTGGTGATTGAGGTGGAATCGAGTCTTAGGGTTGAGATGTTCATGGTGACGTGGCGGCGGAGAGGGGGAAAGAGGAGGGAAAGTGTGCGTGTTTTTCAGGGTTTATTGTTAGGTGAGGGGGAGTATGGGAACTATTCACTACGTGCGGGAATATTACATTCATCCCTGCACTTTCGTGGGTTAGGACTTACGAGCGGTTTGGACATGGTTTGAAATCATGGTTCAAATCATGATTTGAAATTATATTTTAATATGTAATTTAAATATTTTAAGTTGTATTTTTTGTTGTAGATATAAAAACTCTATAAGTTGTGAAAATTATCAAAACATTCTTAATTCTTATACAATCTTACTAAATAAGTAAGTCATAGTTCATAACAAAATCAATATGCTACTAGAAGGCCTTTCTAAAAAATACAATATTAATTGATCTACTTTAGTTCAATAAAAACGAAAATTTAACATGAATAGTAATGTAATTACTCTTTAATATAATCCTCCCACATGGTAGACATAAATAAAGGTTGGTGGAAGTTAATGAGGTTGGTAAATGGTTGGTCGGAGTAATTGTTAAAAATATTTACCAATTTATGGGTCTTTTTTATAAAATATAAACTTATGAGTCAAGTTTTATATTTAATTTTTTTGAAACCATGGTTTGAAACCCCAAATCATGTCTTTTTTATGATTTGGAGTTTGAAACCATGAGATGAATTGCATGTCCAAACGCTGGTTTCATATCATGGTTTCAAACCATGATTTCAAACCGCATGTTCAAACACCTACTTAGGACCTATTTTGGCATAAAATTAGTGCTCCTTCCGTTCATATATGTGATACTTTTTGTTTTTCGAAAGTCAATTTGACTAAATTTTAAAATTAAATTGGATTAGATTAATTCGATAATTTAATATTATGATTTATATATATTTGAAAACTACAAGAAAAGTACTATAGGTTGTAAGTTTTCTCATATCAATTTTGTGAAAAAATACATCTTAAAATATTGGTCAAAGTTCGTGCAGCTTGAATCTCGAAAAACGAAAAGTATCACATAAATTGAAAAAAATATATAATCAAATACAACTCCATTTTCACCTCGAACTCCATAAATTCCAAACAAAGTGAAAAATATTTGAAACCTATGGCCAAATGCCTACTTAATTTCTGGATTGAAAATAAAGTCTCTTTTAATAGGAAGTATTTTACTCATAAAATTAGATTTTCCGTTACAAATATAAATTAATCGAATCTCAAAACGTTTACAAAACACAATATAAGAAACTAAAAAATAATTAAAAAACTTCTACGCGAATTTAAATTAGTTGGTTCACGTCAAAAAGATTATAAAGGACAACTCCCACCGTTCATTTTATAATACTACTTTGATTGATCACAAATCTTAAAAGAAAACGAAGACTTTGGACAAATAGGGTGTGTGTATAATAATATGTTATCAATAACTTTAGACGTGACATGTTATTTAAAAATATATCATTAAAATAAATAAAAATAATTATCCTCACCAAAGTAAGGATAAGGTCTGCGTACATCCTATCCTCCCTAGATTTCACTTGTGGGAATACACTAGGTATGTTGTTGTTTGTACATTAAAAATTATATATGTAAAGTTGTAATCTAATTTGAACGGACAAAAATGTCATGTAAAGTATAAAGAAGGAAATACTTTGTAGGAGAAAAAATCTAAACGAGGAATAAGTTCGCTTCCTTTTCCCTGTGAAATGCCATCACTTTTGTAAATTTTGATTCTCCTTTTAGAGGTACTGTTGTCTTCTTATATGAGTAGTAATTATTCTTACAAGTTCTTATAAAACTTTTATAATTATCTCATGTGACATCCTCTCGTGGTGTCTTTTATATCTGTTTGTACTCTGTTAAATGCGATTATTATTTCTCATTTTATAATCAGTTCTATTTGACTTTCAATCATACAAGACTAATTATCTTTAATCACATGAAATAAGAAACCAATATTAATAAGATTTTAATGTAGATCAAGAGTGGTTATTGGAAACAAATCTTTATCCAATTTAAACCAAACCCATATTTTCAATTCTACACATATATCTCTATTTTAACGTGAAAATCTAATCATCCGGCAACAATTAAATACCACAAGCCTGTTAACTTTTTTCTTATATATATTTCCAAGTCTTAATAATTAAAGAAAAAAAAATCTATGCATGATTACAAAGAATCCGTCCTCTTTCTAATTAGTGTTGTCATCTGCAAATTCTGCATCAATGTCGAGCAATGGAAACTACAGCTGCAATAGCAGTGTTTTAGCCTTCAGAGTCGCTGCTTTTATTCCCTTCACTGGCAAAGTGTTAAAAGTTAATCAGGCTACAAATTATGTTATTATGATAAGAAATAAACTATCTGATGCATCAAATTATTCAAGAAACATGCACAGTCTAATCTGTCATCACATCTAATTGAGCTTGTAAAGAACATCGAGCGGACCATTTCTTACCCTGTTGATATAGCGATAATGCAGAAGAGAAGTACATCTGGAGAAAAGAATTGCTGCCAAGGAAACAAGAGAATTTCAATAATGGTTACATGTGGATGCAACAGACAACATATTGATGAAAGAAGGTTCCACAGACACCTTATTATCGTTAAGTTTGCTAGTAGTACCAGTTATTTCTTTTTACAGGCACAGGCTGGCTGTCATTCACTGAAACCTGGAGAGTCCACAGGATCAAGGGTATAAGCTCGGCTTCAATAGGAGCAGATATATAATGAATAAAAATATAATTAGCAGCAAACGAATGAACATATTACATATGTGATGCATCTGAGAGGTATCAGGGTATATCTATGGTCTCTAAACATGGCTCCAATAAAGAAAAACGATGGAATTCCATGCACAAGTTTTTATTGCACGTTAGATCCCTAACCCAATGTATAGAACAAATCTGTAGCAACTTCAATGAATTTTTGGAAGACTTATACACAGAGTTTATTACAAGTCAAATTCAACTTTTGACAAATCAGGTTCAGGAAATTCAGATTGTGATTTTAGTTGTTAGACTAATAACTATGAAAGATAAGCAAAGTGCTAGCAATTGTAACCATGGGTTCTCTGATAACTCGGCTATAACAAATGTGAATACAATCCAGAACAATTCAAAATTCGTATTCACAAACCTCAGAAATGACAAGCAACTCTGCTGTATCTTCATTTGAGGAAGATATGTAATCTCAAGGGTTAAATAATGCTCCCTAAACAAGGCACGAAGAAGTGCTACAACAGACAAGCTGCAAAAAAGAGGTGGCAGGGGGCAGAATCAACAATTTAGCTAAAGCTTTGGATCAGATAAAGCATGAGTTATGAGACTTATAAGGAAAACAAAATGTAGAAATAATCACTAAGCAGATCGAGAACATATCTTACTTGAGCATCAAAGTCCTTGGAGATTCTGAACAAAGTAGTCAGCATCAAAAGTGCTTCTAGTTTTTGGTGTTGTACGTCATCTTCTGAATGAAGAAGCTAACAGCAGAAGTTATAGAACCAAATAAGGCTGACTCGTTATATGTAAACTAATAATGTCTCTGTTCAACGACCATCAGTGCTGATTGCAACATTTCTCTGGCCTTTCTATCTGGTGAACATCCAACAGATTCCATTTCACGATATATCTTGGGGACCTAACATGCAACAATCAAATAGATCCAGATAAATGTTGCTATATACAGAAAAGACAGTCAGCATATAAATTTCCATGCCTTTTACAGCCTTTGCTCACTGAAGTCAAAAAAGAAATTGAATCATTACATCCTTTATGCATTACAACTTAACATGCATTTTTCAACTAGTGACTTTGTTTAGTCACATCATATTCAAGAAAAGAGCGAAAGCCAATGACTGATAGCAATATTAGAAGCCAAACCTGATCGAACTTTTTAGCCCTCATAAAGGCCTTCATTAAAGTGCTATAAGTAACCACATCAGGAGTAATACCCTACAGAAACAGCAGCACCACTATCAGCAAAGTTTATGTCAGGGAATATGTTTAGAAAAATTTGGAAACTTTAAGGACTTACCATCTCCTTTATATGCTGGTAAATTGATAGTGCCTCCATATGCCTACCAGCATTCCCAAAAGCATTTATCAGCATATTTAGCATTATAAGGTTTGGTTCCATTCCATCAGCTTCCATTATCTGCAGAACCTTTACAGTCTGCTCACATAATCCCTGCACACAAGGCAAAAATATTAAAAAGATGGAATCTCCTCAAAGCTACATAAAGATACTATCCTTCATCAAAAAGCTACATAAAGATACTATCTTAAACATAGTGATAGGAAACATTAACTATATATATAAATGATGTTTATAGGGAAACCAAAAGCCATGCCAGAAATCAAGACACGGTATTAGATGAGTAAA
Source organism: Lycium ferocissimum (assembly GCF_029784015.1). Taxonomy (NCBI): domain Eukaryota; kingdom Viridiplantae; phylum Streptophyta; class Magnoliopsida; order Solanales; family Solanaceae; genus Lycium; species Lycium ferocissimum. The sequence continues at coordinate 2,729,761 of NC_081344.1, forward strand.
ATACTCACCCCCACCAGGTGTTTACACCAAACAAAATAGTTCAACCTTAGCAGTTAAACTGAAGTGAGAACGCATATCACTTAACCATAACAAAAGTGTGTAAAAAAAACCCCGTCTTGCATCCATTGGTTTGATCTAAACACCAAACATGTCTTGATAGGGTTAAGGGAAAAGGGTCAAAAATACCCCTCTACTTTGGGAAAAGGGTTAAAAATATCCTCCGTTACGAATTTGGGTCAAAAATAACTTCACCTCATTAAAGTTTTCAAATATAACCCTCACTTAATGGAACTCCCCAAATAACCCGATTTCATTTTCTAAACCCGACCCAACTAAATAATAACCCATACGATCCCTTTATTCCCCCTTATTGAGAGAATTGGGGAAAATTTGGGGATTTCCGTTAAGTGAGGGGTATATTTGAGAACTTTAATGACAGGAGGGGTATTTTTGACCCAAATTCGTAACGGAGGATATTTTTAACCCTTTTCTTAAAGTAGAGGGGTATTTTTGACCCTTTTCCCTTTGGGTATACTGGGTACGAGAAAGTTTTTAACATACTAGATGGAAGGGCAATGGTTAAATATCAACTCAACTACACAACCATTTCCAAAGCTATCTAATCCAAGATTAGCACTACCATTATATAAAGTAACAGATTTACAGTGATGCAGCTCCCCACGTTGGAAATATTCACGTCCCAACGAAAGAATTTGCTTTGTCACCTAGAGGCAACTTTTGCCCTTCTGAAGAACACTTCAGGAGTCATTCCTTATGCTGTCAATATAATTCACACCTTCCTTTTTTATTATGTAACAAATAAAAGCAAATCAGTCTCCTTCAAGAAGGAAAGAGAGAACAACTCACCTGCTGAGCATAGGCATGAGCCACGACACAAAAGATGCTAGGTGAAAGCTGTAGACCTTCCAATTTTAGGGCATTTAAACAATATTCTGCATCCTGAAATCTCCCCTGCTGACCATAAATGTCAACCAACACAGCGTAAATAGCCCCGCTCTTGTGATGTCCTCTGCCTTGCATATTCTCAAGAACTTCATCAATAACATCCCACCTGCCATGCTCCACTAAATGGGTAATAACGATAATGAAAATCTTTGGATCAGGGTATAGCCCTTGCTCTTGCATCTCATTGAACAAATCTATAGCAGTATCTAGATGCCCAAACTTGCAATGCCACCGGATCAAAGAATTCCATGTTCTAAAATCAGGCTTTATGCCTTCTCGGCGCATTTTCTCAAAAACTTCTAAGGCCTCTCCCAACTCACCATACTTGCCAAAAGTATCAATGATGCTATTAAAGAGGCGCTTATCCAATCGTAGCCCCATCTCGCGGATCTCTTCCACAATTCCTAGTGCTTTTTTCCACATGCCATTGTCCCTATACAGTTCAATTATTTTACTATACACAAAAGAATTTAACGGATAACTTTCGCTCCTCATTTTGGCAACAATTAACCAAGTATCTTCCAACCGCCCAGCATTGACATAATACTCAAGCAGGATCTCATAAGTTTCTTGGTTCCTGTCAACAGCCAAATCTTCGAGTAACATCAAAACCTTATCTGCTAGCCTTAAGAGGCCTTTTCTCAAGAAACTCCTAAGTAAGGTATTGAACACCTTTATCCTTGGCCTGCGACCAGAACATAACATTTCTTGAAAGATTGCATCAGCTTCCAAAGTCCTGCCAACACTTCCTAGAGCAGCGATCAGGTTGCTATAAACTACAAAACTTGGATGAAAACCCAAAGCCTCCATCTGAGAAAGCAACCCCATTGCCTTATCAACGTCTCCTTCAGTACACAACTCACAAATAGACTCATTGTATAAATCATAAGAAATTTCCTCACCATTTCTATGACAAGTCTGGTGCTCATTATTCAAGTTGTCAATGGTTCCAACAAGACAATTAACTAAAAAGCCCCATCTTTTAGCTCTATTTTGCAATATATGCTGACATGACGTGTGTTGCATCTTGCGTTTGCCTCGATAAATGTGATGCTTCAGATAAACAGGTACAAGGCCTCTCACACCATGGGGACACATAGCTGGACTGGGACTAAAAAGAAGCTTTTGTTGAATCTGCATGCTTTTTTTGCAAGAAGTACTCACTGCAACTAAAAAATAGTTAGGTAACCATTGCTACTGAAGAGCTGTAATTGTAAACAAACAAAAAAAAGTAATCTTTTTTGTTATATCCACACATAAGGCTTAACAAATGCAAAATTATCCACAGAAGTGACGAAGTTAGGCCACGTACAAATTACGCCATCGTCAGCACAGATTACGTCATTTTCGCTTATTTGCATTTGAGTTCGTACATAGAGACGGACACTTCAGAAGCAAAACAAAATTTGTGGCTACTGATCTCAAAATTGTTAACTGCAGCCCCCCGTTAACAAATTTTATCAACACAGCAAATGCAAATCCCATCATACAGATTTTGTACATCATAATACTAACCCGTCCCAAAATACTTGTCATGTTTTGCTTTTTGACTGTGAAATTACATGAACTTTGACCAATATTTTGACATGTATTTTTTCATCATACGGCAACTTATAGTAGCAGTACTTTTCGTATAGTTTTCAAATATATACATTTTAATTTCAAAATATTGAGTTTAATTTAGCTACGTAGATTAGTCAAATTAACTCTCGAAAAGCGAAAGGTACACAAATGTTTTGGGACGGAGGGAGTACATCTTCTCCTTTTGGTACATTATATAAACACACAGTACAAAATGAGCTGATTATAATTTCCTAATCTCGACATTCATTCAAGTTAAGAAAACAGATAGCAATTTCTTAGAGCTTGTTTGGATGGGCTTTTGACATTTGGTTGATTTTTATTATTTTGGAATAAGTACTTAAAAATACTTTTTAATTTTAACTGAACACTACAAAAGTGTTTAAAAGTTACTCCCTCTATCCCATAATGAGTGTCACCTCATGCATATTAAGAAATAAATAATGTAATGTAAGGTTTATCAAATTACCCTATATAATAAAAATAAATTACTTTACCTTTTTATGAGAGCACGCACAAAAAGTAAATCTTTTGACATTGAAAATCTAATAATACTAACTTACTATATGACTTTTTCAATCAATATTTAAATATTACTTTATTATCTAAGGATAGAATTGAAAAAAATTAGTCAATTTATATCTTGACTAATTAAGGTTACACTTATTATGGGACAAAAAAATTTGATTAAAGTGACACTTATTATGGGACGGAAGTAGTATTTAGGCTTAAAAGCACTTAAAATAAGCCAATCCAAACAAGTTCTATAGTAGACACAAAATCATTGGAGAAAAGATTAGACATTAGGAAGAGGGGACTTACAATTGGATTTCGACCGTCGAAACAGAGCAAAGTTGCAGCACAAGTTCTCCACCCGCTAAATCCAATTTGGACCTTCGGAATGGGCCTTTATCGAAGATTTGCACAAAATGGGATAATTTGAGGCTACTTATTATATTTTGTCTCCTCTTAAGGAAGTTTTTTTGCAAACATAGCCCTTAACACTACACAATTCAATTCATCGCAAGTTTGCGGGATGACAGCTTTTACCTGTGTTGTTCACTTATTTACAAGCCCTTTACACAAGATTCATCGCAAGTTTGCGGGATGACAGCTTTTACCTGTGTTGTTTATTTACAAATTTAGAGCCGTTTGGATTGGGTTTAGGTTGTTTATAAAAATTTGTTTTGGTTTTTTTTAGTGTTTAAAAAATTATTTTGTGATTAAATTAAGCTCTAAAAAATAATTGAGTCTATTTGACTTATCTTATCTAAAGCAGCTTATAAGGTGCTTAAAATAAGTCCATCCAAATAGGCTCTTAGTTGGGTAGACATAATTTGATATTATTTTTATTCTATCTATTTTATTAAATTGTTCACAAATTTTATGGGATGGGCAGCTTTTATCTATGTTATTCTACTGAATAAATGTTCTAAATAAGGGTGGTCGACAAGGGGAGTTGAAAATGTACACTTTATTTATTGCTGCGTCTAAGAATTTAGTGTCATGGTATATGATAAGAATTTAGTAGGCATTTGGCCATAGAAATCAAAAACTTTTTTTGGAATTTTAGAGTTGGAATTGTGTTTGACCATAGTTTTTAAAATAATATTTTTTTCATTGAAATGTACTTGTTTGGTTTGTGCAAAACTTTTTTCAAGTTTTTCAAGTATATTTGAAATTTTTATGGCCAAACACTAATTTTTTTAAAAAGTGAAAAGAATTTCCGGAAAAAAGTGAATCATTTTCATGGCCAAACAGGTTAGTCATAGCCAATAGAGTACATGTTTTATTTCCACGTGTGGTCACTAAATTTTATTAATAGCAAAAGTATAGAACGATCTTGTCATATTAAGTTAACTAAGCTTTGTGTAAATTGCCCGAAAATATAAATGATTGGACACCTAATTTCAGTCGCCAGGTTATACAGGTCACGTCAGTGCTTTGCTTACCCTGTAAACTTTAATATCCTCTTCAATCGGCAAACTTTTATTTCAACAAAGTGAAAAAAATAATAGATTATTTGGTATTTACTTTTGATACTAATTCAAACTGTCTCTTTGTCTTGGGCTTTCTCCACTACCTTTCCACTCGCAGGAGGCAAGGGGAATCCATTCCTGATAATGTGCTGCTAACAAGGCTTACCTATTCTCCCAATGCAACTTGGCATGTCAAACAAGGTAACAAGTCTAATGGAAGGTTCAAACTCGAAGGGAATGCACGAGCATGGGCTTAATAGTGAACGCCACAAGTTCATCTCAATTTTTTTGTTCCCGTCCACTTTTTTATATGTTCATAGTACAGATTTTAATCCAATGAAATTACATGATCAATAAAGCAGAGGAAATTCTTCGACTTCAAGCAGATTGTGAATCAGCATTGGGTTCAGCTTCTACAAGCCATCTCTTTACTCTCTGTTGAGCAATTATAACCTGTATGGGTGAGAATTTTTTTGATTATTTCTGTTCCAGGACAATAAATCCAAAGCTTAATATAAACTAAAGATGATATATACCTGTTTATCCCAATCAGTTTTCAAAGTAATTATAAGTAGAACAATTGTCTGGACCAGTGTACCAAAAATCATTCCAACCCAAACACCCTAAGACATTTTCAAAAAGGAGGAAACTGTTAACAAAAAGAAAGATAGACTTTTTTCTATGTTGCTTGGAACTTTCACAATGTTGACGGCTTTTGGAGGATCCGATACCGGTGGAGCCTCATTTTTGGAGAGCCCGAGCAACATAGTTTTTTTCTATAGAGAAAGAAGAAAAGAAATGGGAGAACTTACTTTAACTTGCAGTTTGAAAACATAATCTAGCACAACTCCAACTGGAATGCCTACTAAGTAGTAGCAGCCAATGTTGACATAGGCTACAATACTCTGCCATCCGGCACCAACAGCAACGCCTGGATCAACAAAATCTTGAAATTTATGCATGATTCTTGAAAATGTTTTTTTAGTAAAATCAGCATTTGAATCAGAGAAATGTACTCACCAGAAAGAACTGGTTGAACACTGTTCATGAGTATGGAAAATGCTAGTAGAGGAGACAATTGTTCGACTTCTTTAGCCACGTCTTGGTTGTCCGTGAATAAGTAAGCCAGGCGTCCGCGCAAGAACAGAAAGAACAGAAACAGAATGAATCCAATGACAAACGATGTTGTCGCTGTATTCAAGATTGAAAAGCTTGCTGCTTTCGCGCTTCCTCTTCCCAGCTCGTTTGACACTCGTACACTAATAAAGAACAGCCTATAAAGAAGAATTTAAAGATAACTTAAAGAGGACTAAGAACTATAATTATATTACCATGCTGCAGCTAAGAAACCAAGAGATATCATCATTTCCCAACCGTTGATGTTAAGGCTGCAAAAAAGAGGCAAAAACTTGATTAATAGGTGATTGAAGTTACCACTAAAAAACAGGAATTAGCGACGAATAAATTCTGTGACTAAACAGCAAAATTCATCGCTAATCCTATTTAGCCACAGATTATCAAAAGATTTGGTTAGCTACGAACGAAGTTCATAACTAATTTGAGTTGTTTTTTTGTTTGTTTGTTGTGCTAGCATGTACAAAAGGTCTAAATGAAATGAGAAAGGAGTACAATAAGCTTACCATATAGAAAGAGCATCAATCTGAACCATAGCATTTTTCAAGTTTCCTGTAAGTAGAACTAGTATACTGCTGTACCAGAATTCAAGGCTGCCAAAAGAAACTCAAAATATTCAAACTTTTAAGGTTAAGAGATGCGATATTTTGTGACATGACACTCCCTATATACAGTCAGACCTCTCTATAACAACTATTCTCTATAACAGCCATTCTCTATAACAATATTTCATTATAATGACCAAATTTTCTTGGAACTGATTTTTTATGTTATGTTATATGACATGTTCTCTATAACAGCATTTCGCTATATTAGCCAAAAAAATATCGGAGTAAACGACGCTGTTATAGAGAGGTTTGACTGTACTAGGCTCATATGATGAGTTTCTACTTAATGAGTCTCACCATAGCATGGCACCAGAAGACAAAGAAAGCTTGATTACAGGCCCAAGATCCTTGAATGCCAAACATGTAAAACCTTTCCAAGTTTCTTTGCATCCTCCACACGTTACAAACATTAACTGACCAACATTAGGAAGCCAGTACGCCAAAATTGTAGATATCATGGCACCGGTAATTCCGAATTTAAACTTCATGGTTAAAAGCCAGGAGAGGAAAATATGGATCGCCAAGGTACAAGCTGCCAAGTATGTAATAATCTTGTTCTTACTTTGTGCTTGTAAGAACATTTGGCATGTATATGATGCAGCGAAGGAATAAGTCACCGGTATTAACCATAAAGAAATGATCCCGGCCTCTTTTGCTATCTCTTCTTTCTGGCCTAAAGCTTTTAGGATCGGCGTGGTGAAAATATAGAGTGGTAAAAGCAGGGTTGTTGTTACTGTCAAGACGATCCAAGATCTTTGAAGATAAATCCCGAGCATATGATATTGTTTAGCACCATAGGACTGTCCACATAAAGTTTCTAATCCACTTGCCATTCCCATCTGCAGGTACAAATTGTATCTAAAGTTCATCAGGCAACAAAGCATTATATAAGTCATGAGTATTGTTGAATAAGACAGGAATTAGCGACCGATAAATTCCGTAGCTAAACAGCAAAATCAATCGTTAATCCTATTTAGCGATGGATTAGCCACGGATTATCATAAAATTATGCTAGCAACGAGGGATTTAGCTATGGATTAGGAAGAAGTTCGCAGCCAATTTCAGTTATAGTGTTACATTTCATTTCTGGTTTAGAAATAAGTGAGACTAGTACCAGAATGCCATTGCCAAATCTGAGGAGGACAGTACTGACTAAAGCATAAGCAGCAAGCTCATTAGATCCAATATGACCAACAAATGAATGGCTAATAACAGTTACTCCAAACGTCGAAAATTTTGTAAACATGGCAGGACCAGCGATCACCCACATTTTCTTCGTCTCGTTCCATAATTTGTCCTTGAAATTCACTTCTTCATCACCCTCCTCCGCATCTTGTACTTCACACAACAATTTCTCACTGATATCAGCTTCCATTTCTGCATAAATATTCTATTGCAAAAAATTAGTCCATAAATTAAATATCCAATCTTGCACACTCAAATACAAAATGGAGTAACTTTTAAATGAACAAAGTGAAGAAATATCAATAAATCTGCCAAATACCAGTAAGTATGTCCTGCTAGTATCCTCTGCCTTTGACAATGTAAATTGTAAGGAATGCAATTGGATTGTGAAATTCAAATCCTTTCAAATATGATTAATAAAAAGTTTGAAACTTTATATGTTAGATATTTGAGATTTGCCAAGAATGAATCTCACATTAATCATATGAGATTCAACTTCTGGTGAAATTGACATGCAATTAGACTACTTTGCACAACAGCACAATGAATAAAGACTAAAGAAATGGACAGTAGATAGAAAAAAACCATAGACTTCTGTTCTTTATTTATTTATTCGGACAAAAAAAGGGAAAAATTTACTCAGACATTTGCAAATTGCTGCAACATCATATGCCATCAACACACACAAAAAAGGAAATACTATTTCAGGAAAGTGAGAGAGGAAAAAAAAAAAAAGAAGAGAAATTTCTGGACTTACAGTACTGAGAGAAACTGAACTTTTGGAGAACAGATTATAACTCAAGAAACAAGAAGACTGATTAGGAAGCAAAATTACTGGTAATCATTCTTGTTTCTGTTTGTCAAAGTTACTTACAGGAGAAGGAGGAGGTGAGCCAAGCTATAAAGTATAAACAAGCAGAGATAAGAAGAAAATTGCTTTACGTGCACAATATATATATTATATATATCTATATTAAAAGTACGTTGTTTATATGCATGAAAGTTGGCTTTTACTAAAGTAACAAAAGAAAATGGAAGTGGAAGTCATTAAACAGAAATTATTAAACTTTTTTTCTTCCCCGAAAAGTACTTTATGTATGGTCACCAAAAGGAATCAACTTGTGCGAGTGACTATCTTTCTGATTTCACCCAAAAAAAAAAAGGGAACTTTATTTCTTTTATTTATTCCTCCTTTGTTATTCCTTACTCCAAAAAACAGAAAAGCAAAACAAAAAGGAAAGAGAAAAAAAAATCAAATTGTTTATACTCCCTCAGTGCTAAAATAAGTGTCAACTTAGCAAAAATCACGTCCGTTAAGAAATCAATGAATACATTGATTTTTCTATCAAGTCTTAAATGACTTTTTGGTTAGATCCATTATGTGTTTCAAATATGAAGTCATCTTTGAAGCTTTACTAGGCGTTTGAACATGCGATTTGAAATCATGCTTTGAAACCATGAGATGAAATCAGCGTTTGGATATGCGATTTCATCTCATGGTTTCAAACCATATCCAAACGGCACCTTAGACAAATGTGTCATTAAGACACGTGCCATTATGGTATCTCGTACACATTTCGGGGATTAGCCAAGGGGAGAATCTATTTCTTTTGTACTTTCTAATAAATTACTTTGGACATAATTTTTATTAAGAAATCTATAAAGAAAGGGTGAGCGATATTACAAAAGTAGAAGACATATCACATACGTATCCAGTGTACTTTAATGTACAGTCGATCATCAAATTTTCAGAAGAGTGGATTATGTCTGTAGTTTCTTAAGTTAGAATGACCATTATGGTAATCCATGAAGTGAGTTAAATATGAGGTTTTAAATTCAAACTTCAGGGGAAACAAAATTACTAGGTATTTTCTTCTTATTTATCCAACATTAGTGAACAGAGTTACTAAGTATTTGTCTTTGGTGGGAGGTAACTATAATGGTACATGAATTAATCAAAACGGGAGGTGAAAGAATAATGTTATTGCTTAGCTGCTTTAATTTAAAATGATTTTTGTGTTGGGTTTTGGATCAGAATTTTATGTGGACCAATAATTAAAACCACATATTTAATTAAATGGCATTTAATTATGCCGTCAATGGAGGGACAATCTTAAGACTAAAAATAATGTTAGTGGCAAATTTGATCCAATAAGTGGAATGAGAGCATTTTTTATCAAATAGTCGGTGGAAAGAGGGATAAATTTGATCTAAGAATGTATAAGGTCAGGGTATTTTTGAGCTAGAAGGAATGTTTTTTCATTCAATAAGAGCATGACACGTGGCTTTTTAAAGTTGAAAATGAAGTTTTAATGAGTAAGGGGTAAATATAGCTAGTTTTAACCGGTAATGGGTAAATATAGTTCTAAAGTATGACTGTAGGGGTATATTTGTTGAAAAAGTATAACGAAGAACAAATATAACTTTTTTCCGATAGTAGAGGGGCAAATATGACCTTTTCCAGAATTTTATTTAAATTTTCATGGCTAAACGCTGATTTTTAAAGTGAAATTTTTTTTCGAAAAAAGGTGAATAATTTATTACCGAGCAAAACCTGGAAAATTCAAACAAAATTTGAGAAAAAAGAAGAAAAGAAAAAGAAAAAGGAGAAGATAATTTTTTTATTATTTATTAAAGCGGCAAAAGAATAATAACAGTGCTGTTTGCGACTTGTTACTAAACCCTGTCTTGTCTTAAACCCATTTCTTCAAAACCTTCTCCACAGCCTCCAAACAAAAACTTTCCGCCTCAAAATATACACTTTGCCCAAGCTGGAATTTGAAGCTTTGAGATTTAATTTTTTCCAACTGGAACTTGAAGATGGCTCAGGTAATCTCTTTCTATTTTTGTATGCTTCAGTTTATTTTCGCTTTTTTTGTTGTTATTAATGTCCAATATCACTTCCAAAAACCTGATATATAGGCTTGTTGATGCCCCTATTCTCTCTATAGCTTGATTACCCTAATTTGAACCCGTTTTCTCGTATTATTATTTTTCTTCCGGTGGAACTAATGGTATGTTTATGTTTTTCTCCTTTTTTTTTTCCTCTCCATATCTGCTAACAGATACTTCCTCCGTTCACTTTTACTTGTCCGCTTTGGGCTTTCCACACTGTTTAAGAAATAATAAATGAAGTGCATAATTTACCAATGTACCCATATTAATTGGTGCTTATTTTTATTGGATTTGAAAAATGATTTGAAGTGAGTGATTAATACCAAGGGTAAAACAGAAAAAAATAAATTGACTTTTCTTGATATGCTAGAAGTGACAAGTAAAAGTGAAAATCTATTTTTGGAATAGTGGACATGTAAAAGTGAACGGAGGGAGTGTATTACTAAAAGCCAAAACACCTGTACTTTTTGGGTTTTAACATTAGAGCACAAATTTTAGTGAATTTGATTATGATGTTGTGTATGCTTCCATATGTTAGCTTTATGTGGATGCTCCATGGCGGTAATTTTTTACGCTTAGGGCTCATTTGGTTGAGTGTATAAGAATAGTACTGAATAGGGTGTATTAGTAATGCTAACTTTACTAGTTTAAATAAAAGAGAGGGTGTATTAGTAATGCTGAGAGTATTAATGCTGGTGCTTTTCTTTGAGCCGAGGGTCTATCAGAAACAGCCTCTCTATCTTCCATGGTAGGGGTAAGGTCACTCTATCCTCCCTAGAACCCAATCTGTGGGATTACCCTGGGTATGTTGTTCTTGTTATTGTTGAGATTAGTAAAGCTGGGATAGTTATGCTGAGATTATTTCTTATCCTCTGTTTGGTTTGGTGTATTAAGGGCAGTTTTGTCTTTAACCATGCTTATCCATGTATTAATAACCCTTGTATTGCTAATATCATGGTTTGCTATGTATTAGAATAGTACTGAATAGGGTGTATACATAGGTTTAAAAACACTACCAAACAAGGGATTAATAATACCAAAGCTAGTACATGTATTATTTTATCTAATACATCCTACTAAACGACCCGTTAATGTCCCACTAATTTCTGAAATGCAAATAGGGTGATAATATCTGTTAACAGTGGCTGCTTTGTCTGGAAAATACTTTTGGGCTACATGTGTTTTGGATGTATTGTTATGTAACAAAAAAGGTTGCTGCTTATTATAGGGTGCATCAGAGGCCGTTGAGGCGGTTCACTTCAGTTTCATGACAGATGAAGAAGTTCGTAGGCACAGTGTTGTGAAAGTCACAAACCCTAATTTGCTTGATACAATAGGGCAGCCAGTGCCTAGTGGGCTGTATGATCCGGCAATGGGTCCCCTTGATGATAATTCCGCGTAAGTTTTTTTAAATGTACATGCATGCTTTGGACTAGTCAAGTACTACTGATTAGATGAAAGAATTACAGCCTCTTGTTATCTTTAATCATAAACTAGTATACCTTTTGAATAAGTAAATTGATGTATATATTGAATGTATACTTCAAAGATTATAATAGATTCTCACATTATAATCCCATTATAAATTGTTCACAAACCAAACGACCCATAGTAATATATTTTTAATTTACTATTTCTTTCATGAGGTCGGAATTGATTAGAGTGTCTTATATGCCCAGTGTCTATTTATACAAGTATGTATGATCCTCTTGCCATCATAATTTGAGTAAGTATTTTTCTTAATATGGAAACCGAAACTTGACAGGGAGGTGTAAGCTCTGCTACGTCCCACACTATGCTGGAGTGTAGGTGTAATTATTTGAATTTGATATTTATTCAACTGGTAGTCTTTTGCTTAAGTTAATATGTTTGTGAAATATATTTTGGGAAATATATAGACACGTGACTGTAGGTATAGTTCGTTTTACCCTATTTTAATATTGAAAATCAATTGCGTATTTGCAGCACAATGACTTCATTTTTTTTTTTTGGGTAGTCACTACAATTTGTTCTCCTTCTGTTGGATATTCTTTTTTTATGTCTTTGCGCTGATTTCTCTATATAACAACCTGTTCAGATGTAAATCATGTGGCCAACGTTCATTTCACTGCCCTGGTCACTGTGGTCATATTGAACTTGTTTCGCCAGTCTACAATCCCTTGCTTTTCAATATGTTGCACAATCTTCTGCAAAGAACATGCTTTTATTGCTTCCATTTTAGGGCATCCAGAGCAGAGGTAAGTCTTTTTAATTCTTTTCCTAGCAGTTGTATAACCATATATTCTTTTCCGTTCTAATACTCTACATTTCTTTTCTGAGTTAGGTTGAAAAGTGTGTTTCTGAATTAGAGTTAATTGCAAAAGGTGATGTTATTGGGGCCAAAACGATGGGCGTCCTTTCACCTGATTACTTTACTGATCAGGAGGAAAGTGAAGGGAGCCATATGTCATGTACAATGGATGATTTGAATATGCAAGATCATTCTGAGTACAACAAGAGGCCATCTTGGGACAATTTCCAGTTTACTGAAGCTATGGCAGTTATCGATAGAATTCTCAAGACGAAAACTGAGAAATGTAGCAACTGCAAAGCAAAAAATCCAAAGATCAACAAACCTAGTTTTGGACGGTTCCATATGGTATGTCTTTCTTTTGATCACATTGGTGTCTTCAATGCGTTGTTTAGGTTCCCTTTAAAAAAGATGCATTGTTCAGATTTTTGGATGTCATGTTGTATTGCCCTTCTGATATTACCGAATGAATATTGATTCTGTTATGTAGATGTTTTTTTGTCCTAAGCTTGATATATCATTCTCTAAAAAATAGCTTGGCATATTTGTTAATTGAAGTGTGTGGCCATCTCATCTAAAAGTTTAAGCTGTTAGGAGAGCATACTTTTATTTACTTAATTATGTCTTCAACATGTCACGTCACGTGTGGGCCTGATTTTTTTTTTTTTTTGATGGGTCAAGTATGTGAAATTCTTTTGATATGGATGGCGGTGAGATTCGAACCTAGGAATCTAGGACCTTTGCCTGCTCTCTCTCTTTTTTTTTTTTTGGACAATGGTAACATTCTATATATTAACAGGTGTACTATACCGAAATGTATAGTCCCCCAACTTAGAGAATTACAAAGTATGTAATACTTCTTCCTATGTTGCTTCGTTACAGATTGTCTAAAACATCAAAAATATCTTCTATTTGTACTAAGCATTCCTGTTTACACCAAAAAATAGAAAAGAGCTAGGCAATTCATCTTCAACTTCTGAATGTTGCACTGTTTGCCCTCAAAACACCTCTGGTTTCTCTCTTTCGATATAGTCCACCAAATACATGTTGGCTGCTGGGACAACCCAGGTTGAAGTGTGTGACCATCTTATCTAAAAGTTTAAATGTTTAATTGAGATCTCAAAAAAAATTAAAAGCTTTTAATTAACATGGTCACACGTTTCAATGAACATAATATCAGAGCCATAACCATCGATACCTATTTTGTTTCTCAATGTTGGGTCCTCGTGTTAAGTTAGTTACTCTCTAGCTATCCAATCCTGGCATGCCGGGGAGCCTCGTGGGTGGTGTCTTAAGTTCCACATTGCTTGTGGAATGAGTTGCAATCTCCTTATGTGGTCTCGGACAATCCTCCTCATGAGCTACTTGGACAAGGTCCATTCTTAACATGGTATCAGAGACAGACCCATTCTTATTCTTAGTTTATCCAATGTTTGGACCCTATTTTATGTTGTCCAGTCTCCATACTTCCAGTTCTAGGCGGCGGTAAGTGTTCCATATTGGTGGAGGAAATGGGTACGTTGTCTCCTTGTATTGTCTTGGGCAATCTTCATCTCATGAGCTAGCTTTTGAGTTGAGTTAGGCTCAAGATCCCTCTCTTCACAATATCATTTTATTGCCAATTGTACTTTAAAACAAATCAGGCACTTGAGATTATATTTGGGAATTTGTAGCTATTCACGGTTCTACAAAAGAATAACAGTTCCTTTTTTCCCCTTTGCAATGATTGTTTCTGCATAGTGCATCCTTCTATCAGTACTAGTATCTAGTAACTCCCACTAAAGTTAAAGCATATGGAAAAAAACTCCTAGTTTTTGACTGGTTTGGGATTCAAACTCTGGTCTCCCATGGTCTGGTTGACTGTTAGACCACACTTTTTTCCTTCCTCTTCAAGCAAAAATGTAGTAGATCAATACAATATGTCTCACCTCTTCAATCCAGCATTTCCTAATACCATCTCTCACCCCTTCAAACAAGACATTCCTTAGGTCAATACCATTTACCCACCTCTTTGCCTAGGGAGAAACCAGTTGAGGATATAAGTAGTTCCATAAAAGCTTAGTTCATGTATACTTGGTTGTTAAGTTTGAGAGCATGACTGACCTTTTCAAAAAAAAGGTTTGAGAGCATGACCTGTGAGATGTTAATCTAATTGTTGAAGGAGGCATTATTCAAACCCAACACAGTTTAGCCTTAAGTTGAAATAGGAATCCTCTTTCCCTCGTATGAGCTATCACAAACTCACATTTATTAAGTAACCTCCTTCCCAGCCGGCCACCAAAAGCACAAAAAAGGTGTGGTCAATAGTTAAAGAACCAAATGGCTTAACAACTGCCTTCTTCTCTGTCTGTTTTGCATAATCTATATCTATAAGTGTTGCTTTAGCCGTCCTGCATGTTTTCATGATTGTGGCTTCCTGTATCCATGTTCAACTTAAAATTCTCTATTTTGATAAGCTTTTGTTGTTTAAATGTTTCATTGTGGCTATTTGATTTTTGCTGCTAAATACTAGGTAAGCTATCAATTCTTTTTCCAGCTTCACTGGTACTTTTTATTTTTTTTATTTTAAACTTCCGAAGCACTATGCCCCATCCTGTTTAAATTCTGGAATTCTGGTTGAGCATGAGTGCACATGTTTGTGCTTTTGTATATCCGCCCCTATTTTAAATTTGTCTCACTGTGGATCTTTCAGAATGGAAGGTACTCTTGATTGGGTTGTCTGCCTTAGTTATAGGTCTATCATATGAATATATTTTTAGAATTACCTGATTTCAGCATGATGTTGATTTTTCTGTTGATTTCTCAAGTTTGCCGGTTAGTAGATTTGATGTTTGATATCTTTTGTGAAATGTTTTATTGAATCAAATGACAACACTCCTTCTACAGGCATAGAGATTACCTCGTAGTTATGAAGTATTAAACTGCTGTTTTCTGCTCAATTGAATTCTTTTTGTAGGATATCTCAAGTGAGCGAATTAGGGAGAATTATATGAACAGTGGCCAGACGTTCAATCTGCATTACACTGGTGGAAGTGAGGAAAATCCTTCCCCTGAGGTGGTAAATGCCACCGAGCCATTAGGGGAAGCTGATGGATTAGAAAATTCCAAGTCACGTGGGAGGCAAGGGGTTGCGCAGTCTGATATGATTGAGCAACAGAGAAACTCATTTTCAGTAGCAAATTTACCATCTCAGGTATGGCTTCCACCGTGAGCAATAAGCTTGTAGTTGTAGCTTACATGTATTTTAGCTGTTCCTCGAATCCGGCTGTCTACATTTACTTTCCCAGACCCCACTTTGTGAGATTTCACTGCGTATGTTGTTGTTGTCGTCTTTTGCAAGATTATTCTGATGATAATAATATCTTAGCTGCTATATAAATTTGTAGTTCTGTTTAGCAATCTTTTTAGGTTGTAATTGACAGGTCAGAAATATTATAGAGCATTTATGGGAAAACGAAGCTCCTCTTTGCACATTCTTCTGTGATATTCAGAGTCAGCACCGTAATACACCTTGCAAGGTGGCTGGGCCCTCTATGTTCTTTTTGGATTCCATTCTTGTACCACCAATCAAGTTCCGCCCTCCAGCCAAAGGGGGTGACTCTGTAAGCATTTTGAACACCATTTCAAATTTTCTTAAATTTGTAATTATGCTTTTCTCTTGTCAGTCTGGCACCAAGAACCATGTAATGCAACATCTGTTCTTCAAACTTGTTGTAATAGTTCCTTATTAAAAATTGTGTATAATAGTGCAATTGCTCTCGCATAGATTTAATGTTATAATTGCAGGACAATAATGAACATACACTATTAGAGCTTTTGACTGGTAAAGCTTTTTGGGAGGTTGTGTGGCATCCACTTTTGCCAGTTGCCCATAGTATGTCTACCTATTTGGTTGATATTGCTATATCACGCACGGATTCTAAAAAAGTATTTCACATTAGGTCTTTATCTCATAGTTATGTGAATCTCTCCTCTATCTTTATCCTGTACTTGAACAGCAGAAATGAAATTAATAATTCAGAGCTTTGAATATTGGTTTTCTGTCTTTTCTGATACTTTTGGTGGATATTATAGCTTTGTCTTTACCTATGGACATAGTATGTCTTGGTTCAAGTACACAAAATAAAGGGAACATAGAAATAACACATGAGGGGCAACCATGTCCATCGTTAAGTTACAAAATAACTTTGTTATACTAAATATGAAGAAAAGAAGTTTGTGTTACATTTAAAACCACAGGGGGCAGAGGCCTTTTACAAAACAACCTCAGGGGAGGTTTGTGAAATTTTCTCATCCTATCTTTATATCCCTTGTTTACTTACATTTAAGTTTTGATGTCTCTTCAGGTTATGGAACATCCACATACTGTTCTTCTTGGCAAGGTCGTTCAGTCAAATATAGCATTGGGAAATGCTCATATCAACCAGGCTGGAAGGTCTAAGATCATTAGCCGCTTGATGGATCTTCAACAATCTGTAAATGTGCTGTTTGATAGCAAATCAGCTGCTGGTGAGTATTCCTCTCTTTTGTGTTGCCTATGCTGCTTTTAAACATTTTTATTGTAAGCAGTCACTTAAAGCAATGAAACGTGCGAAGCGAGGGGTCATCACCTCATGGGACTTTGCGCTTCAGAAAAGTGCGCGCTTCAGAAACGGCGCGCAAAGTGGTCACAATGGGAAATGATCTATTCTTTGAATCTCAACTTTGAGGAAGTGGATTGCTATAGACATTATTGTATACGAGATATGGAAAAATTAGTTATTTTAATTGGAATTGATTAGTGTAGTACTAAATTCATGTATTTATGATACTTTTCTATTTTCTGTAAGTTGCACCTTCACTTTTAAGAAGCGTGTGCCTAAGTTCTCGCTTTTCGCTTCAAGCTCCACGGACGATGTCGTTTTTTTGAGCTTTTTTCTTTTAAAAATCTGCTTCTAAAAGTATTTGAGTGGGGTTGCTTCCTGCTAAGTGTACTTTGTATAACCTTTGGGATGTAGTATTATGTGTGACTTGATCCTAGGACTTCCGCCTGCCGCCTGAATATTATGTTGACTTATGTGACAATTTCGCCTAACATTTTAATGCTTAGAGAGGGCACATTTTTGTTTTTAGGTCTTCAACCATCCAAATAGGAATGTTAAAACTTGGTTGCAGCTAAGAATCTCCATTTTCTGAATTTTTAGTTGGTTTATTTTTCTGTAGACTTGCACGTATGTGACGTGGCATTTGATCTTTAAAGAAAGCAAGGTCTGCATATGTTCCTTGAAACAGCATCTAATTTTCTATCCAGTATTGTCTGCGTGATGGTGTTTATTTGCTATTGCTGCTTAGTTGTAGTTTCATCTTCTATTGCTGAATTTGGCAATTGGGGCAATTAAATCTACTCTGTTCTGGTGGTCCGACTGCAATCGTTTTTGGGCTGATGAGCAGTATCTTCTATATCAAATGGCAGGTCCGGGTCAAAAAGATGTTGGTTCGGGCATATGTCAATTGTTGGAAAAGAAAGAAGGTATCTTCCGGCAGAAAATGATGGGGAAGAGAGTCAATTTTGCCTGCCGATCAGTTATATCTCCAGATCCTTATTTGGCTGTCAATGAAATTGGAATCCCACCATATTTTGCTTTAAGGCTAACCTACCCTGAGGTATTTTACTTATTTTGGAATAGCTATGCTGTTTCTATTGTTCTTTACCTATTGAGAAAATTAAATAGAACAAGAAATACACGTTTCAACTTTTATGCTCAGACCATAATAGATAGATTTTACATTCTTCGATTCAGCATATATTAGTCTCTATTATTTTACCATTTTGTCCAGATATATCAATATTCACTAGTCTTATAAGTACTATATGCATGCATAATTTTTCTCTGTTACTTTACTGATGATCCCCCTCTCCTCTTCCTGGTGCTGCTTTTTTTTTATTTTTCGGTTTCCCCTGGGTTGTGGTTTTTTTTTTTTTTTGGGGGGGGGGGGGGGGGGGGGGTGGGGGTGGGGGGACAGAATATCAGAAACTCAAGCCTACTACTCTAAGAATTGAGGTTTTGTTTGTTATTTCTCCGGCGAAATCTCTACTTCTAATTGTATGGGCTTATTATTGCTCTACTTGTTTGTAGTCAGAGCTTTTCCTGGACGGAGTTTATTTTTGCTTCTAAAATCACATATATATGAACTTACTACCGTTGTTAGAGTTTAATGTGGTTACTAGTCCATTTAGATGCTCAATCCATCATGTGCGCAAAGTTTCTACCAGAGCGATTAGCACTTCTCACATGAACCCGTTGCCAACTGTGGAATGTTGGCTAAAATTGTCAGGGAAGATACTTTCATCTTATGCGAACCGGAATATGTAGAAATTTTCAATTTGTAGCTCCGATGCTTCCGTATATGGGTGTGCTCTCATCACTGTCTCCTGACCTCCCCACGACTTTTTTTTAATCTCTTTTTTTTTTTTTTTTTTTGTGCTTTGGTATTTTTTTCCTGTTACTTGCATTTCTCACCGTATTCTGCGAAAATTCTGAATTATCTTCTATCTTCTATATTATTGTACTCAGGTACTTAAGTAAAATATATTCAAATTCCTTTTCTTGAAGGTCTTGACTAAAAGCACAGAAAATTTTACCTAGTCGGCTTGCATATCCTTCAATCCCACACAAAGCTTTTTGAAACTCTCACTCAAGTGGCTCATAGGAGGTTAAAGGCAACTGGTGTTGTTTCCCTTGAACAATTGGAAAGCAACTAAAGATAAAACTGGGGGCAGTGTCGGATCCTGTACCAATGAGATTCTCTTGTCAAACAGTTCTGAATCTATCAAGTTATTCTGGCCATCCTTGATTAAGTGCCCTAGTTAAAAAACAATGCACTTGTAACGATGGGTCTCAAGCATGCGTTATTAACTTAATTTGGAAGGACTATGATGACGTATACAAGGGTCATGCTTGCTTTTTTTTTTTTTTTTGGTTGGGGTTGGGGGGGGGGGTTGGGGATACTAAGTCTTGTTATTTAAAACTCTGGCCCGCAATTGAAGCACCTGTAACATGTACTTCTGGTGGAAGGGAAGGGTTGATAACAACTGAGTGGTAGCTTCCACCTGTTAATCTTTGTAGAGAATAATGTCGGCGAAGCTTCATATTCCGAGACTCTGGAAATGTTGTCTTTGCTCAAATATGTGCAAGATTCATCTAAGCTGCTGAGATGGATCAAATTTTTCTGGTGTCTAGGATTATATAGGATTCCTTATTTGATTTACATCGGTTGCATAATGAACCGGTTAGAGCAAATATATCCCCTTTCCCTGTATTGTTCAATAGCCATGTTTGTTCATGGAGTTCAATTTGGCTAATATTAATTACTTGAAATGATGAGAAGATGAAGATCAAAAAATGTCGAAAGAGGAAAAGAGAAGAAAAGTATTTTTAACATCTTAATTTGTATATGCGAGCTGAATGCTTAACTTTTAGCACTATCCATATTTGCTCGTTCTGTGCTAATATCTCATTCTTTTATCAGAGGGTGACTCCTTGGAATACTGTTAAAATGAGAGATGCTATCATCAATGGGCCTGAAAACCATCCTGGGGCTGTATCTTTTGCTGATAGAATATCTACTGTGAAACTACCATCAAGCAAAAAGATGCGTACAGCAATATCTAGAAAATTGCCTTCTTCGAGGGGGGCGGTGACTCAATCTGGGAGAAACGATGAATATGAATTTGAAGGCAAAGTTGTTTATCGGCACTTACAAGATGGGGATATTGTTCTCGTGAATCGACAGGTATGGCTTTTTGCTTCAGTCTGCAGAGCTAGTTGTATGCAGTATTTCATGCTTCCTTCTAGGGGTGTAATTGCTGTTCTCAAATTAACAAAAGAACCTGCTGTTTAACAGATTAATCATTGGCAACTACGATGCTATGTAATTAAGCAAAAAGAAGTTCTAATGGATATTCCACTGTAGCTTTTGCTATGTATAAGACTATAACATGGATCACACAAGGATATCAAATCTGATTTAGATAAGTATGTTATTGGCTGGGGTTAGATGCTATAGAACAATGTCAGTAGTTCATCTTGTTAAATATAATGGTATATAAGTTTTTTGTGTTTATTCGAAGCACAAGAGAAGCAAAATTAAAACAAATGTATAGTCCTTCCCTTTGTTCTTCTTGGTTTACATTAACTTTTTTGCTCTTTTGTTCATTTCCCGCTTCACTTTGCTGTCTTAGTCAGTTGTTCTTGTCTTGGGAATCCATTTAGTTGGAGTAATCTATCCCCTGTAAATGATGTTATCCCATTTCTAGATTTCATTATCTCTCTATGTTTGGCTTGACAGCCAATCCTTTTGGTTAGCTCCATGCCCTGGATAATGTAGTTTTTGTAATGGAGCTAACCCATCTTCTTCTATACTATTTTGCATCTTCTTGATGCCAGTTATATCACACCTTGCTTCATCAAAAAGAAAGCCTGACAGTGCTAATACAAAAAATTATCCAATTTATCCATTTCCTCCCAAAACCCAGATCCTCCAGGACTTCAACATGAACCCCCAATTTACATGATCATATGCTTTTCCATTGTTGTAGTTTACATAAAATTCTAGGTGTCTCTCCCCTTATTCTGGTATCCACTCATTCATTGGCAATCAACGAGGCATCCATTATTTATCTCTCTTTGAGCCGGGGGTCTATCGGAAACAGCCTCCCTACTCATAAACGTTGAGGTAAGGTCTGCATACGCTCCACGCTCCCCTAATCCCACCTGGTGGGATTGTACTGGGCATGTTGTTGTTGTTGTTGAGGCATCCATTATTTGTCCCCTTTTATAAGGCTATTTGATGTTTGTCCACCACCAATTTGAGTTTCTCGGTCAAATACTTTAGAACAATCTTGTACGCATTCTATAGGTATGAAATCCCTCAACTCTTTAGCTCCATTTTTTTCAGGAATCAAAGCCACGTATGTCTCATTAAAGCTTTTCTCAAAGTAGTGCTGTGTATGAAAATTATCCATAGTCTTCATGATGTCCTCCTTCAAGAAATGCCGATATGAATGAAAGAATCCCGTTGAGTAACCACTTCTAGCACTTTCTGTTTTTATTTTTATTTTGTATGATATTGGTTTTAGATGAGTTTGAGTAGAGCGACATGATAGGTTAGGATTAATATAGCCGAGGCCAACCTGTATGGGATAGTCTTCATGATGTCCTCCTTCAAGAAATCCCGACATGAATGAAAGAAGCCCGTCGAGTAACCACTTCCAATATTTTTTGTTTTTATTTTTATTTTGTATGATATTGGTTTGAGATGAGCTTAAATGGAGCGACATGATAAGTTAGGATTCATATAGCCGAGCCCAACCTGTATGGGGTTGAGGCACAGTTGTTCCCGTATCTCATAGATGGATTAACAAATGAGGATTTCTATTCTTGGTGGAGTGATAAGAAAACCAGTTCCTGACACATAACCAAGTTGATACGGGCTGTTTTTATCCGGAATTCTTACCCAGGTGTAAGAAAACTGTTGGTTTGTGCAGCTTGAACACGGTGTCGCTCCAGTTGGCCTTTTACTGGATTGATCAGTATGAATTGCTTCTAGAACTGAACATTAAGGGAGTTTCTTTTTCATTGCCGTCAGAAGTTTCTTTGGATTTTCTAGCTTCCTTGTTTTTCAGCTAAGCAATTCTTTTCTTTTCTGTATGTGTTCAACATGAGAAACCTCTCATTGCCCTCATAGTAGCAGTACTGTAGCATTTGCAATAGAATATTAATGCAGTAGACTACCACATTTGGTCTCATCAATGAGGAAAATCAAAATAACTTGCCTACAAAAGGTTGCATTAGTTGTCATGGCCTTGGGGTAGGTACTATGGAAAGCTGTTCTCGGCCTCCTAGAAGCTCCACTTAAATTGCTTGGACTATTTGCAAGATATTCTGAATACTTGGGTTCCTGTTTGGATCTCACATATCCGACGCAGTGGCATATGACTTGGGTCCAATTATGTTGATGTGGTGACCAGCGTTGAAAACTTTTGCGCGCTAAAATGAGCTGGTTCTGGTTTTGTACATAAAGGTTCTTTTCTTTGTTGCTTCACTTGATAAACAAAGTAGTCACGACAGTGATTGATGGAATGTTACCCATGACTGCGTTGGGTCGACCTTGTGCGGGCTAGATTGAGCTGTTCTGGTTTTTGGTACATAATCGTTTGGTTCGTCTCTTTGTTGCTTCACTTGCAAAGACAAAATATTCAAGAAAGTGATCATTGGAATGTGTATCCATAACTGCTTTGTCTTGCCTTGGTACTTGTTTTTTCATAGCTGCACAATGGTCTAACTGGAAAAAACTGATGGCAGCCTACTCTTCACAAGCCCAGTATAATGGCTCACGTTGTCCGTGTATTGAAAGGAGAGAAAACTCTTCGCATGCACTATGCTAATTGCAGGTTGGAATTCTCTATTTGTTTTTCCATGTAATGTAATGGTACAAAATTTCCTTTCCAGGACTAATCTGCTTTTGTATTGCTTCAGTACCTATAATGCTGATTTTGACGGTGATGAAATGAATGTCCACTTTCCACAAGATGAAATTTCTCGTGCTGAAGCATATAACATCGTAAATGCTAATGAACAGTACATTGTTCCTACTAAGGGAGATACAGTTAGAGGCCTGATTCAGGTTTGAGTCACAAAACCAACTTTTTGTGATTCATTCTTGTTATGTGTTTATTCTATGTTTCTCCTAATAATTCTTTGACTTGTTCATCTTCTCCAGGATCACATTGTAGGTGCAGCGCTTCTTACCATGAAGAATACTTTTTTGACCTTTCATGAGTTCAACCAGCTTCTGTATGGATCTGGTGTGTTTGCCTCTGGGCCTGGTCCAGCTTCTGGAAGTCATTCAAATAAAGTTTCTGTAGTAGATTCTGAAGGTATTGTGCAGAATATCTTGCCTGCTGTGTGGAAACCAAAGCCTCTTTGGACAGGGAAGCAGGTGAAGACCAATCAAGCTCATTATGCACTCATTTCGAGGCCTTGGATATAATGTTAAGAGTAATCATAAAGGTCAACTTCGTCGAGAACTGATCATTTAAGCTTTGTACTTGTAGGTCATCACTGCATTACTAAATCATCTGACAAATGGTTGTGCACCTTGTACCGTGAAAAACAAAGGGAAAATTCCGTATGCATATTTCCTGAGCCAGAGTCGCCTAGTTGAATATCAGTCAAGAGGAGAAGAAGAAGATAGAACTGCTGAAAATAATTTCTTAATTTGGAAAAATGAGCTTGTGCGTGGTGTAATTGACAAGGCTCAATTTGGAAAGTTTGGTTTAGTTCACACAATTCAGGAGCTTTATGGATCCAACAAAGCAGGCATTTTACTTTCTGCTCTGAGTCGATTATTTACTATTTTCTTGCAGGTTCGCTGTGCTGTTTTAGTTATTTCTTTTCCTGGCACGTTTGTTAATCCTGTCTGCTTGGTGAAATCTTTCTTCTAAATTTACTCTTCTCTTTAGCTGCATGGCTTCACTTGTGGTGTTGATGATCTTGTCATCCTACCACATTACGATATTCGGAGGAAGGAGGAACTTGAAGGAGAGGATGTTGGAGAAGACGCTCATTGTGATTTTGTGAAGTTCAAGCCTGGAGAAATAGGTGAGTATGTCATGAAGCTCTTTGAGGTTGTAAGTATTATTCTATCTTTCATTAAGCTAAGGATTTGTGAGGCAACTGACGGAAAAATATTGCCCTACTTTATCATAGCTATGCATGGCTATCTTTGTAACAGTTTCATATTCTTTTGTATTACGTATATACACTTTCAGTTATGTGCATATGCTACTAAGGGTTACCAGTCCAAACTGCTGTAACAATTTTTTATCATTCCTTCTCTTTGAGAAAATGATCGCTGTCAGCTCAAACAATTCTCTCTCTATACACGCCTTACTAAGTAGCTTCCTTTAATGTGTGAGTTTGAGGCAATAGTTTGACTTTTCACTAACTGGATTAATTAGGGGCATTAGTCAGGAATTTGATAATGACATTAAAGTCGAAGTTACGTTGTGCTGTAGAAGCAAATATATATCAAGTCTGAAGGAAATGATTCCAATAGGTTCCAATGTATATGTCATGAGTTTGCAGGTGTTTCCCAAACTTATGTGCAGGGTGTCAACATCTCAGTATCAATGAAGAAAATTAATCATTTAAGTCTTATATGCTTCATATGAAGAGATATATAGTACCATGGTTCTGTAAAATTGCTTGCTATTGAATTTTTCTTGTCCTTATCAAGTGACTGTTGCATGTTGGAAATTTGGCTTGCAGGCCCTTTGGAGCTCCAACTAGAAATTGAGAAAGCAATAAGCAGTAACAAAGAAGCTGCCACAGCAGCCTTAGACATGAAGATGAAAAATAAATTGGCAAATAAAGGCTCACAATTTAATAAAGAGTTGCTGCTAAAAGGATTGCTGAAACCTTTCCCCAGAAACTGCATCGCCCTTATGACAATTACTGCGGCAAAGGGGAGCACGGTAAGTTGGTAAATTTTTGGAATCTTTCTGTTTAATTATGAGATATAGTTCACAACACTCGTAATTTAAGCGTGGTGCTATGTTACTCTCTCATCCTTATATCCTCAGGTTCTCTGTTAAAAGAAAAGGTCTGTATAAGTTTTCAAGTTACTTCAAGACATGCGGTTTGCTATGGCTAATCATAGATTATAAACCTTACAATATGTAGTTCCTTCTAAAAAATAAAATAAAATTCTACATTGTCTCTGTGAAACAGGGAGTACGAAGTTAATAAATTTTCTTTTGGCTACTATCATGTAATAGCTGCTTGTTCTGCTTAATCAGTCATGGTTTTCATTAAATGTCTCATAAACATGACTCCGTAATCTTGGAAGAAGCTTGCAGTTTCATTGCTGAGTTCCGTAATAGATTTAGGAGCTCATGTAAACAACTGCATGTTTGTGCCTGTTATGCCATTGAAAAGGTTATTAGGTCATATAAGAAATTGTCAATATCATTGAACTCAGAAGGAACTACCTTGCACAATTTAAATTTTGATAAAAATACTTTCAGAAATCTAATTATTCGTGATCTTCCTGATTGCTTTCCAGGGAAAATGTTAAAGAATACGTGGGTTTACAACTGGAATATTAATGATCCGCATAAGCTCTCTGATACAAAGAAAAAAGGTGCAGTTAATAAGAAAAGAGTCGCATGTTCGGCACAACCTAAAATTGTACCTGCAAACACTCCATTGAAGCTTAAATTAAATGGTTAAAGCTATCTTTTTAAATGTTTTTGTATTTCTTTAGCTTTCACGTGGGTTTTGATGCTATAGTCTGTTTTTCTACTAAATTTCTAGCACTGATGCTGTAGGATTGGTAGAGTTTGTTTTAGGATGTTCTGCATGATTTTGCACGACTTCTCGGTTGTTGACCAGTAAATTTTTGCTTCCATATCATTTTGCATACACTATTAGTTCAGCTCTAACATTACTATCATTATTATGTTATCTCTGTGCCGACTGATGGATTTCTGTATCTTTTCTTTAGGTTAATTTTCAACAAATTTCCTCTTATCTGGGCCAACAAGAGTTGGAAGGAAAACGGGTGCCACGAATGGTTTCTGGAAAGACTTTGCCCAGTTTTCCGCCATGGGATTGTGCTTCTAGGGCAGGAGGCTATGTCAGTGATCGTTTTCTTTCTGGACTTCGTCCCCAGGAGTACTATTTTCATTGCATGGCTGGTCGAGAAGGGTAAATATATGATTTTTCTCTCTCTTCGTTTTATCATTCTGACCGATTACTACTCATTTTGGTCAGGAAAAATGTAGCCATTTTGAGTTCAGGCTCTCATTTTAGAGGAGCGTATCCTAGGACATGTAATTTAAGAAAATGAAGCCAGGCCTTTTTGTATAGATGGCAAGGGGAGTCGGGATGAGGGCCCAAAATTCCTTTGCGTAAACAAGCCCACTAAAATCCAAAACGGCCTAGTGTTTTTCAAAAACCTTTTTAAGCCTTCTCTTTATGATTTATTCAAGTGCGCCTACTACTACTTCTACATCCTTTGGCTGTGGTATCTGCCAGATCTAACTTCCACCTTCTGGTTGTTACAAGTTGATCTATAGTCCTTCAGTTTTTTTCTCTGGATTTGGGTTTTCTGTATGCTACATCTTTTGCCATCCTTGGGGGTTTTTGCATTTCAGACCGGAGGTGCAACTTTGTTCTACTGGTTGATTAGGAGACCGTTTGGCTTAGCTTACCCCAACTTATTTTTTTGGGCTTATAATTTGTTTTCAGCTTATAAGCTGCTTTTTTTAAGCCCATCCAGACAGGCTCTAGATTATTTTAGATTGAAACACCTTAAATGTTTTGTTGAAGCATGAATAAGCTAGCTATTGAATGGTGACTTGACTTCTTACTGAGTAACACCCATAGTTTAGACATCTTTGTTCCATTCTCTTTCCGCTGCTGAGGAAATGGTTTGAGACTACCTATATTTCTTTAGTTAGTGTTTGTGAATCACCATTATCATGTATTTCATCAATCACTGTTCTGTTGGTCAAATTTGCATGTACTTGCCTGACTGTTGGCTCCTTGTTTACAGATTAGTTGATACTGCTGTCAAAACATCTCGCAGTGGATATCTGCAAAGGTGCTTGATAAAAAACCTGGAATCTCTTAAAGTCTGTTATGATTATACTGTCCGTGACGCAGATGGTTCAATTATCCAATTTTATTATGGAGAAGATGGTGTTGATGTACATCGAACAAGTTTTCTCAAAAACTTCAAAGCACTGAAAAATGTAAGAACTGGATTTCGAATTCCTTTCTACAGTTAAATAAATGTGTTGCTGATTGTGTAAATATTGCCATACAGATAATCTTATTTTTTTTCCCATCCTGCTAATAGGTTGTTAACTTGATTAGAGATGTATCTTACTTTGATTTTCTGTATTGTGTTGATGAAAAGATTCATGTCAAAAGCTATGTATTATACATCATTTACTAAAAGTCAAATTTGTTATAGTATCTTGTAATTATGAATTTTATCGCTTTTCTCAAGTTAGAACTTTACTTTATGCAACGGTGGAGTTTACGTATGGAACTGAAAGAAAATCTAAACTACATTAAGGAATAAGGAGGACTTATTTCAGTTACTTCCTTTATTGAAAAAAGTTGGATACTGTGGATGTTAACATTTACTAAGTTTTTAAAAGCGTAAATATGATTACCAAAGATATTGAGTAAATTGTACATTTGGATCAAGAAAGGATCAATACAAACTAATGCGAGTCATTCTAGCTTAAAAAATGTTGAGAGGAATTGGGTATTTAGCATATAATAGGTGAAGTTGGTCATTGGTTATTTAAGGAAATGATATAGAATTTAATACTGTGTTTATTATACCATAATATCCTTAATATCCGTGTTATTAATGAACTGATTGCTTGGTATTTTTCATTTTTGATATTTTTGTCATTAAATTAGTTAATGTTCATAAAGGATTCTTGTTATACATGTATATATTGTGTATCCTCCGTGTCTTGAGTCATTTTATCCATTTATTGATGTTTAGAATCAAGAGACCATTTGCCAAAAGTTGCGTCATGGACAGAAGCTCAACTCCTATATTGAGAAGTTGCCTGATGGCCTGGAAGAAAAAGTGAAGGACTTCTGGGAAAAAAAAGCAAAAAAGTTAGAGAAGAAATCAGAAAAGCAAGTGAAAAAGGAAGAGATATTGAAGCAACTGAAAGAGGAGGAGGTGGACTTTCTAGAATTGGTGGGACAAAAATACTTCTCAAGTCTGGCAGATTCAGGAGAACCAGTTGGTGTCCTTGCTGGTCAGTCAGTAGGTGAACCTTCAACCCAAATGACGTAAGATAGTATACTGTCTCTTTTCTTCTCTTAGTAGGTTATTTACTTTGTTGTTTTAAGTACTTTCGGACCACATTGATATGGAAATGCGATTGATATCTCCTAATGAAAATGCTAATCTATGATGCAAAGAAAATGAAATTAAGGTCTTTAAATCAAATGACATGTTACTGTAACAATCATTGCTTGAATTTCAGGCATTTTGCTCCCATATTGTCTTGTAGCAAACTGTCTGTGAATTAAGTTACTACTATGGTTGTACTTCCAACTACGATTTACTGAGATATGAAAGCCGGTGTGGTTGGATCATCAAACACTCCCTTTCTCAGCGCACAGACACACAAAAGAAAATAAAAGTAATGAGATGCAGAGGAGGGAAACCAGCTAGCAGCCTTATAAACCACCAGGCACCAGTACAAATTTGTATGTTACTCGTAGGATGTAATGCATATGAACTTGAAAAATGATATTTGGATTTAAATAAGGCAGTACAATTTGCTGGATTTAATCTGTTGGTTTTAAAAGCTACAGGATTAATATAGTAAGTGAATAACTTGTTTTTACTGCTCCATTAGACAACCATATAGCTGGAGGAAGGTATATGGAAAATAATTATATGGGTATTTAGTAGGTCACTGCCACAAATCTCGTTTTCTTAATCCTTATTTTTCCTGAATGTCCAACTTGTCTAGCCGCTTAATTGTTCTCTTGCTGCATGTTAATACCTTGCGTGCTCGCACGATGAGAAACAATAAGGCTGTGTGTCTATGGCTGTGCTTTATTCTTACTAATAAGGGAAGACGAATGTGCCCGTTCTCTTGTTGGTTTGGATCACTGACCACACTGCAGGTCCAATATTTAACTTTCTCCCGTCTATGCCAGTTGAATTGATCCATTTCAGATAGACTTGCTTGAATTATTGTGGCTTTCTATGATCCACAGGCAGTCTAATATTAAAATGGTTGTCATGATTGAGGATCTGGTACGTCATTATTGTATGTCATTATTGATGAAATCCAGATTTTCTTTAGTTACAGAGTTTCATATTGCTGTCTATGAAGTCTGTCTTGAAGCTTGGTTGTTCAACTTCTTGAAAATTCCACCGACCCCTCCTAATTCTTTCGCTTACTTGCCAATTACTGTCACAGTACAAGTTTGTCCGAAAGTACTGATGTTGTGAATGAATTCTGGTGAAAGTTTAGTTAAAATTGATATCAAAAGGCAACGTGAGACGGAAATAAAAGATATTGAATGCGAGTCATAAAATGAGCCTTCTCAGATATTGTCCTTACATCTATCTCCAGGAATTCGTTGATAACGAACTTGTTGGAACATGTGTTTTGCCTAAATATTGAAGTTCAGGCTAGAGTTTTCAGATACACATAATGTTTTGAATTCCACTCATTTTGTTCTCATTTCAGTCTTAACACTTTTCATCTTGCGGGCCGTGGAGAAATGAATGTCACTCTTGGAATTCCACGTCTTCAGGAGATTCTGATGACTGCCTCTGATGCTATTAAGACTCCCATCATGACGTGCCCCTTCCTCGGCTGGAAATCAAAGTTAGTTGAATTCTCCAACGATCTCTTCGTTGTTTCGAGATGGTTTCCAATTTCCATTTGAATGAGCTAACGGGTCTTTAGTCCACATTGACAATATAATGACTTACTGCCTTTTCTCATTGATAATGATTTTATGTCGTCTTTCTTATCGACATTTTCTTGAAATCTGTTGCAAATTCTAAAAGATTCAAATGATCTTCAGGGATGATGCCCAGTCTCTTTTGGCAAAAGTGAAGAAGATTACTGTTGCAGATATGATTGAGAGTATGGAGGTTAATCTTTTGCCGCTATCAATCTACAACCATCAAGTTTCTCAACTTTACAAGCTCACAGTGAAGCTCAAAAAGCACGATTTTGTGTCATCAGAAGATTGCGAGTATACCCTGAAATATGTCTTCTTAAGAGAGTTGGAGGATGCAATAGAAAGTCATTTGGCCTTGCTCTCTAAAATAAATGGCATACAGAACTTCAAGACAAGCTCGGAATCAGAGGCTTCAAATGAAACTGAAGAAAATGCTTCTAGCGCCAGACATGAAGAAGAGATGCTGGATGATGATGACGAAGGCGATGACGAAAGAACTGAAGATCTTAGTTCAGACGCGCAAAAACGGAAACAGCAAACCACCGATGAGATGGATTATGATGATGCTTCTGAAGATGAAGCTAGTGAAGCTGAGACCACTGCTGAAGTTGAAGATGAGAAAAGTGTCCAAACGCAGGAGATTGGAAATAGGGATGAAGAGGAAATTGGAGACCATGGCAATGAAGAGGACATATCAGGTACCAAAACAAGTAAATCAAACACCAAAACAACTGTCAAACAGAAGAAAAAGAAAGAAAGACGTAGCAGAAAGGATTCAGACAGGTCTGTCTTTGTTGATGTGGAGGGACAGCATTTTGAGGTCCACTTTAGACTCGTCAACGAACCTCATATCTTGTTAGCTCAGGTAATCTTCTATCATTTTTTTCCAGAAATTACCTAAAGAAAATCATTGAGTTACCCTTCTTTTATGTTCTTACATTCTTTTCTTTAATCCACACTTGATTGAGCACTTTATCATGCACTACCCACCATGTAATTATCCTTCAGCTAGCTTATGTTGAGTAGACTCATCAGTTGATCAATTAGAACTTTTTTTCTGTCCGATCTCTATGCATCACTGGGCAAATTGTTGGTCTTGAAAATTCTTTGGTCCATGATGCTCTTCGTTTACTAAATGTTCTACTTGGTGCTGCCCTGGCAGGTTTCCCAGAGGACTGCAAAGAAAGTGTATGTTAAGAACTCTGGTAAAATCGACCAATGCAGAATGGTCAAGTATGAAGTAACTGAAAATACGGTGATGTGGGATGAAAAACAAACAAAGAAACAAAGCCAAGAAACAAACTAAAAAGAATAGATTTTGGTACCTTTTGGGAAAAAGCCAAGAACTATGTTGAATTGGACCTATGAAGCTGCCCGGGCATCAATCATACGAGAGGTCAAGACTGTTTTCGGAATATATGGAGTTGAGATAGATTTTCGACATTTGAGTCTAATAGCCGACTACATGACCCATACGGGTGGATACCAGCCAATGAGCAGACATGGAAGCATTTCCGAGTCTCTGTCACCGTTCCTTAAGATGTCGTTTGAGACGGCTTCTAAATTCATAGTCGAAGCAGCTGCTCATGGTTTAACTGACTACTTGGAGACACCATCTTCCAGAATTTGCTTAGGTTTACCAGTGAAGATGGGTACTGGTTGTTTTGACATAATGCAGAAGCTAGACATTTGATGTATAAGCATATGGTGATTATTGTTTTCTGGGTGTCCAATATAATTCTTTTTTGGTGATTTTTTGTTCTGTGCTGCAATTGTCCCCAATTCTAGTTGCTTTGTCTGTTTATTTATGCTGTTATCAGTATTATGAAAAAAGAGATTTAAGTTCTGCCCACAAGGCTTACTTCCAAGTGGCAAAGTTGAGGGACTTAAGACTTGGATCACAGATTCGAGCCCTGCACCATGCGAATTAAACTTGGTATTTAAGTGGTGAAGGATAGATGGGTGGGTTCATTATCCCTGAGTTTTGAAGTTAGCGGTTGGTCCTAAGGGGTGGTCATAGAAAAGAGGATATCGTCTTACGGACTTCTCTGTCATAAAAAAGAGGTTAGTTCTATTCACTCACAATGTGACGTATATTTGTACGATCAGATTACTTAATAAACTAAGTCAACCGTTAAAAAATATATTTAGAAGTTTACTTCTTTTTACTTATTATGGTCTAAGTGATTTAATTTAGTTAAAATATGCATTAATTACAATGATTAAGTGATAGAAGTGTATGTATAAATATATGTCATGCATCTTTACTTTAGGTGATCTCTTTATCGCCAAACTGTAAGCGCGTAATTAATTAAAATAAACACACGTTATTGATGGAATATGAATAATCATACTTTTTCATAGATACTAAACACAACATGAACCATGAATGAAAATGAAAGTTGCATTGATAATAATGATCTCTTGGAAAACTGCTAGAAATATTGAGAATGTGAAGATTTGGATAAATTCTGCTTTCGTTAGTCGTACATAGACAATCCCTTTAACTCAGACGATGCGATATAAAATTTTAGAATTAAAATGTTTTCATGAAGATTTTGTAGGATATATATGGCTTCAACTTAGACGACTTGATATGTAGGTTTTCACCATATAACTCGACATTACTACCCCCAATCTAGGGTATAAGTTATAGGTCCATTTGAATTTTAAGAAATTGGTTGAGATCTCGTATATTTATTTAAAAGTTTACGCATAAGTATAAATAATTGACCTCAAACTCAGTAAATCAAGTGAATTGTGGTAGAATCACGAAGTTGAACTCATAAATGTTATGATATGTTTAGAACTACAAATTTCTTACATTTTATTGTCACACACATGTCATCACATATTTGAAAGCACAAGTGAAAAAAATTACTCTTATAAATTAGAACGGAGGGACAATTTGCTCCTTTGACTGATTTGTCTTCATCAGTAATTATCATTTTTTTTTGGTTAAAGTAGTTACTAGAGTACCATTTTATAATTAGGAGCCTGCGGCCACTAATTGCTCAAAACCACGTTAATCTCACTAATTTTGATTTGCTTTCATCTGCTAATCCAAGCAATATAGGTTGACAATGATACTTCACCCATCAAATTAAAAGAGTAAATTAACAACATCTTATTATTGGTTTTGTGGAATACGTCAGAGATTGCCCCTGGTATTAATACGGGGAAAATCATGCTTCTTTGTTACATATCACTAATCAATAGAGTATGATTTAACATGTTATGCGAGGTTATTAATTACATATCACTAATCAATAGAGTATGATTTAACATGTTATGCGAGGTTATTAATTTTAGTTGTGTT
The DNA here is from genome assembly GCF_029784015.1 of Lycium ferocissimum. Classification (NCBI taxonomy): domain Eukaryota; kingdom Viridiplantae; phylum Streptophyta; class Magnoliopsida; order Solanales; family Solanaceae; genus Lycium; species Lycium ferocissimum. Next base: position 2,763,234 of record NC_081344.1, read on the forward strand.
ATCATATCATATTATTATAAATTGTATCATATGTTATTACAGGCAATTTGTCTTGATAATTTAGGAATATCATACACTACCAATGCACATAATTTAAACTCGTTGACAAGAAACTTTTGAGGAGGGAAAAACGTTTGGGGCCATTAGTGCCGTAGCTACATACACGAAAGGGAAGTCAGTTGAATATTTTTCATCGCAAAGTTATATTATGTATATAAAATATAATATTGAGTAAATAGATCGAAAATTACTTTTTTTAGATATATATTAATTCTTGAACACCCTTAGCAAAATCCTTAGCTTCGCCACTGGCCCAACTGGATGGAAGTTAGTGGCATAGCTGCATCCAATACAGGGTGTTCAGTTGAACACCCTTTGTCGAAAAGAAAATACTAAAGGCCCCTTTGGATACAGATTTTGTCAAAAACACATTTCCAAAACATTGTTTGATCAATTTTTCAATGTAAGTAATTTTCCGACTCATAGCACTTTTATTTCTTTTCAAATGAAATGCCGTGCGTATTCACACCCAACTTCTAACTTCAATTTTTTTTTTTTTCAAGTTTCAATTAAATCTATGTGTGAACACCTACTAATAGGTCAAAAATTTACTTTTTATATCTATAAATTAATTCTTAAACACTAATTTTTTGGTTTCGCCACTTGTGAAAGTAATAGGTTGAAGTTAACACCACTCTATGCTTCGCTCTCCGTGCACTTCCCTTGTGGCGAACTCGTTCTTAACCAGTACTCCTATGTTTCAATTTGTTTGTCTTAGTTTGATTGGGAACGAAATTTAAAAAAGTAAAAAAGACTTTTGAATCTTTTGGTCTTCAACTGAATATATGTATAATGTACCAACATGCCCTTTAATTTTGTTGTCATAAACAGGTCATTTGGAATGTTGAAATTAAAAAGTTGCCAAATTAGGAAAGAGACGTTTATTTTAAACAGACTAAAAAGGATAGTAATTCCTTATTAGCGAAATCAAGCTATATTATAGATAGTGGCGAGTTATTAAGTTCTAATCTCGCAATACTTAATAATTATAGATAGTTATAATTATTTAGGTGTTAAGTAACATCTCTTTACATGATTATTATATGAATGAACACGTGTATCAGCATTTCTTCTTAGTTTCTGACATATATATATATCCATTTACACACCCAAACATACTTCAAACTAAAGAAAATTAGACAAATAAAGAGGGGGGAAAAAAAAAAAAAAAGAGAGAGATGGAGAAGGGGACTGTATGTGTAACTGGTGGAACTGGTTATGTGGCTTCCTGGTTAATAATGAAGCTCCTTCAATCTGGCTATTCTGTCAATACCACCATTAACTATAACTTGGATCCAGGTATGTATCTCTTTAGTTATAATAACTGTTGTTTTAATTTTACTTAATGGGAGAGTCAGGAATTCTAGTGAGGGGATTCAAAAAATTGAAAAATGTCATGCCTGGAGCTTGAACTTGTATTTATCTTCTGTTAATGAGATTCAAAAAATTTTATTTATACAAAAGAGAATTATACTATTGTTTTTACACTGTTTAAGCAATATATACAACCCTACATTGCATGTGGTTGTGCACTTGTGCCAATGATTTTACCCTCTGTTATATCTTCATACCTTAGCTTTGCCGGTAGAAAATGTCTCAATTTCCCTTGAGACTAATTCTTCAAATTATCCTTAGCTTTGCCGGTGCATCAACATGCAAATTTATCCTTCTACTTTTTGCTATAATTTGGAATTATCCTATATCAATATACTTCAAATGGGAGTTTTGTAAAGGGTTGATTTCTCAGATCGTCACTCTACTAATAGTTAAGTTATTATCCTAGAAAGTCATGACCCTTCTTGATTCTAAATTATTTTTTAACAATGAAAATGACTTTATGAGATAATAACTATTAGTTGAGCGACCATTTGAGAAATCAACTCCTTCGTTAAACCCAAGAACAAAAACTAAGACATTTTGTTTATTAACGGCAAGAATATGAATAAACAAAATATATCAGAGAGTAAACTTAAAATATTTTTTATCTAGTGAAGGTTAATTTTGACCCTTTAATTTTCCTTCTCTAAATCATTAATGCCTGCTAGCTGCTAATTTTCCATGCATGTTGGAACATGCATTGCATGCTGTGCAATATTCAGAAGGAGCAAGTTTCTTGGAGAAGTTACCAAATGCATCCCAAAAACTCAAAATTTTCAGGACAAATCCTGAAGAGCCTGAAAGCTTTCATCCAGCAATTGAAGGGTGCAATGGTGTTATAATTGGTCATTCTGTTGATTTCGAGGATAAAAACGATGAAGAGACGAAAATCCAACGATCTATTACCGGGATTTTGGGCATTCTGAAGGCATGTTTGGATTCAACAACAATTAAACGAGTTATATACACTTCTACTGATGGTGCAGTTATCTATAACGAAAAGGGTCCAGATGTAGTAGACGAAAGTTCATGGAGTGATATAGATTTTCTCAAAAAGTTGAATCCTTTAGGAGTTGCTTACTCAATAAGTAAAACTTTAATAGAAAAAGAAGCTCAAAATTTTGCAGAGAAATATGGGCTGGATCTTGTGTGTGTGAATCATGCTTGGGTTTTTGGCCCATTCATTGCTCCTCAATGCCCTATAATTGTTCTTCAAAACATGGCTATGATTCTAGGTATTTCTTCAACAATTTCTTTATTATTTTCGTTTAACTAATACTACAGTACTGTAAAACGTTTTTACATTATCATATGTCTAAAGATAATGAAAAAATATAACAACCTATAATATGTGAAATTAGTAGCCTGAGCAAGTAGACTTTTGTAGCAAGTTAAATTGCATGATAATGAAATTGACGAATGGAGTATAAGTTAAATCCTTATTATTTTGGTTTTATGTTTATCTATACTAAGGGGCCGTTTGGTTCAAGAGATTAGGTGCGTTATACCGGAGTTGAAATCAGGATTATAATCTGGATAACTTATTCATATAGAAGGTGAGATAAGCTATCCGGTAATAGTCCTGGTTTTAATCCCAAAATTATAATCTTGGGATATGCTAGTTTCAAACCGAACGTAACGGCCTATAAAGATTAGACATGATCAATGTAATTTACCTATTTTAGCATGTTTGTCACCATATTTATTTGATTTCTCAATTAGTGTTTATTATACCAGGAACTATCTAATAAATGACTTGATCGTATAAGCATTTTTCATACCAATTAATGTGTTTAAGCAATTTTTAAAATCATATTATTGATCTAACCTAACGTGAGCACCTAATTATGGAATGCTTCTACTGTTTCACTTTGTCATATTAAATTTGTAGGTAATTGGACAAATATAGAGTATGATTCTCTTATCGCATTCGTCCACGTGGATGATGTGGCTCGGGCTCATATATTTCTTTTGGAATGTCCTCAAGTTAAAGGGAGGTACATTTGTTGTAGTGCTGGTTTAACTCCAGATGAATTATCTCACTTTCTAAGAGCTAGATATCCTCAATACCAAATCCCAACTATTGAGTGAGTTTTTCCTACTTTTGTATTTGTCGTTTAAGATTTAAATACATTCCTATCGCTACAAGAAAGAAGACATTTGCTAACAAAAATATTGTTGTTGCATAAACTTTTACCAATGGTTATTCTTTTGCAACAACAATTTTTTTGTTGTTGCTTAATAAACTTTTGCAACAACAGTCAATACTATGGCAACAAAATCAAATCGTTTGGCAAAAAAAAAAAAAAAAAATTAAAAGATTCATCATATATGCCAACAATAAAACTAAGTTGTTGCCAAATATTAAAATTTGCCAACTATATTATTTTTGTTGCCAAAAGAGTTGTTGTCATTTCTGTACTTTCTTGTATTGGGCCTCCTTATCCTTCTTTTATTCCAATAAATTATAATCACACAACTAAAATTACAACAATAATAACAGCATACCCAGTTTAATCCCACAAAGTTGGGATCTAGAGAGGGTAGAGTGTATACAGATCTTACCTCTACCTCCATTGTGCAAATCTTACCTCTAACTTGGAGGTAGAAAAATTGTTTTCGATAGACCCTCGGCTCGAGGAATCACACAACTAAAATTAGTTGGAGAAAATTGAAAACACAATTATTTTATTTTGTTGAGCTGGAAAAAAGTTTGTTGAAGAAGATAAAATAATTTTATTGGTTTTTGAAGGTTTGGGTTGAATCTAACAATTAAAATTATTGATTGATATTAGAAAATTGTATATCAACTTCAGAGTCATTTGGAATTGGTTTGGACCGATTTTGAAGTAAAAAATGTCTTTGTGAGATTTTTACACAACAACTTATGGCGATCCGTTACGATTTGTGGTCAATTTTGGCGATTCGTCAGAATTTATGGTCAAAATTCTGGCGATCTATCGGGTTTTGGCCACAAATCATGATGAGGCTAGTTTTTCCCGTCGACTTGAAATATGTCAGGATTAATGGCCCGAATTATGGAGATTGTGGGGATTGATGATTTTTGTGACAATCAAGTCTTGTCCATCAATTTCAAATCGTAGCGATTCGCCAGGATTTTGTTGCCTAATGCTGGATGTGTCCATTTTTTGCAAAAAAATTCTAATGGAGTCAAAATTAAACAATGATACTGAAAAATCCTATTTATGCAAATCACCCTCTAATTAATTAATGTACATTCGGAAGTGTAAATTATTGGCTCTTTAATTTTATTTGCAGTTGTTTGAAGGTGACAAAAGCATTCAAGCACCCTAGTCCTTCTTCCAAGAAACTCATGGACAGTGGATTCAAGTTCAAGTACAATCTTGAAGATATGTATGATGGAGCCATTGCTAGTTGCAAACAAGTTGGTTTACTCTAGAAATATCACTTGGGGATGATGATGTGGCATGAATAAATTAAGATTAGCAAGTTAAACTAAATAATGAACTTTTCTTCATGTTGTCATTTTAATTTCTTAAAATCATCTTGTTTGATGAGTCCTCTAGAGTGTATGTTAATAAAGAATCACAATTCAAAAAGATTTTGGAGACTCCGTCCAATTTTATTTCCTTCAAACCCAACGCCTCAACAAGGCGAAAATAATATTGATGACTTGAATACTACTTTTTTAATATAGTTGTAACAAGAGGATTAGGTAACGGAATTAACAACAGGCAGTGAATTAGTGGATTCAAAATTGCAAATTATATGTGAATGGTGATCTCTTGATCGTCAAACTGTAAATGTGTGTTACTAAGTAATCCAAACCAACTCATATTATTCATGATTAACGATGAATAAACATATTTTTTGTAACATATTAAATACAACTCTATGAATCATGAGCAATATGAAGGTTACACTAATGATAAGTTCTATATTCGGCTTTTATCATATCTCGTTGGTTACATATTTTATAGCTAAGTTAGCAAACTATCTCTATATATTATATTATAGATATTTAATTATTATAGAAAGTGATAATAATTCTAGGTGTTAACTGTCAAGTAACATCTCTTTGCATGATTAGTATATAAAACTTATACCTGACTGAACACGTGTATTAGCATCTCATCTTAATTTCTGTTATGTGTATATATAAATGTAGACACACAAATATACTTCATATAAGGAATTTGACAAAAGAAAAAAGAGAGAGATGGAGAAGAATGAGAAGAGCATTGTATGTGTAACTGGTGGAACAGGTTATGTAACATCTTGGTTGATAATGAGGCTCCTACAATCTGGTTATTCTGTTAATACCACCTTTAACAATAACTTGGATCCAGGTATGTATCGATCTCTAGTTAATTTATTATACGAAATATTTTAATTTCACTCTTCAAAATTTAGTCCTAACAAGGGATTCAGAAAAATCTAAAGATGCCGCCTTTGCACCTTGAACTTATTTCTATTTTAAAAGGGATTCAAAAATTTATATATGTATTAAAGCTTTTTGGTTTTACTCTATCTACGCCGTATAACCCTTCATTGAATGTGGCTGTGTCACTGATTTTACTCTCTGTTTTATTTTGGGTCACTAGTAACCTTGTCGTTAGAAATTATCTAAATTTTCCCTTGATTCTAATAGAACTCCAATATGGACCACTGGCTGAAATCCAAATATGTCTACGTACGTAATTTAGGAGAAATGTCCAAATTTAATCCTTTGCTTTTGATTATAATTTGGAATTGCCATTCGTTATACTTCAAATTGGAGCTTTATTATGCCAAAAAGCATATGCTGAGACATTTTGTTAACAACAAGAATATGAATAACAACATAGTAAAACTAAAATATTTCGTATAGTAAAAAGGTATTCCTAATCCTTTTCCGTTCTCTAAATCATTAAGGCCTGCTAATTTTCCATGTTCTATGCAATCAGAAGGAGCAAGTTTCTTGGAGAAATTACCAAATGCATCCAATAAACTCAAAATTTTCAGGACAAATCCTGAAAAGCCCGAAAGCTTTCAACCAGCAATTGAAGGGTGCAATGGAGTCATAATTGGTCATTCTGTTGATTTCGAGGATAAAAACGATGAGGAGACGAAGATTCAAAGAGCTATTACTGGGATTATAGGCATTTTAAAGGCATGTTCGGATTCGAAAACAATTAAATGAGTTATATACACTTCTAGTGATGCTACAGTTGGTTACGTTACTGAGGATCAAGATGTAGTAGAAGAAAGTTCGTGGAGTGATACAGATTTTATCAAAAAGTTGAATCCTTTAGGAGCTGTTTACTCCATAAGTAAAACATTAATAGAAAAAGAAGTTCTAAATTTTGGAGAGAAAAATGGAGTTGATGTTGTGTGTTTGAATCATGCTTGGGTTCTTGGCCCTTTTATTACTCCTCAATGTCCTGAAGTTGTTCGCTACTCCATGGCTATGATTCTAGGTACTCTATGTAGCAGTATCTTTATGGATTTAACTCCTATACACTAACCCACAACATATAACAAATTTTTACTCTATGGGTGTATTCGGTACTGAGAAAAATATTTTTCAGAAAATATTTTCTTTCATACCTAACACACCCTACTTTATTTTTATAACGATATTACTTTCAAATATGGCCTGACAATACATGTTTAACATAACATGTATGTAATTAAACGGTGAAACGGTCAATAATTTTGAAAATTAGTGAATATTGATAATCAAAGGAATCAAAATCCACATTTCAAGTAATTGAAAGTTAAATGTGTTTAGTCAGATATAAGGATTAAAATTAAAATTTACTAATACACGAGGGACCAAAAATATTGTTGACCCATAGAATATTTTACACTGTGAATATATACTTGTTAAATTCATATTGTATGCTTCTACTATTTCACTTTGTCAAATTAAATTTGTAGGGAATTGGACTACCATAGAGTATGATTCTGGAGTTATCGCATTGGTGCACATAGATGATGTGGCTAGAGCTCACATTTTTCTTTTGGAATGTCCAAATGTTAAAGGGAGGTACATTTGTTCAAGTGCAGATATAAGTCCAGATGAATTATCTCAATTTCTAAGAGCTAGATATCCTCAATTCCAAATCCCAACTATTGAGTGAGTTTTTCTCCGATTTTTTTTTTTTTTATCTGTCGATTAAGATTTTGATACGCTCATTAATTATTACAAATATTTGATGTTACATACAAAAGTGTAAGTTATTGGCTCTTTTGATTCTATTGTAGTTGTTTGAAGGTGACAAAAGAATTCAAGTTCCCTCGGCCTAGTTCGAAGAAACTCATGGACAGTGGATTCAAATTCAAATACAATCTTGATGATATGTATGATGGAGCCATTGGTAGTTGCAAGCAAGTTGGTTCTCTCTAAAAACATTACTTGGGGATGATGATGTGACATCAATGAGATATAGCAAAAATAAATAATGTACCTTTAATCATATTTTCTTAAAATCTTCTTGTTTGATGAATCATCTTTATGAATAAAAGCGGCGTCTAGACATTCCTTGTTGCTCCAATTTCCCCTAATTAATACCTAGAATGTTAGTCATAATCAGTTGATATTCCCCTTTGATTATTTCTTCCTCACTGTTGACATCAGCAAGACCTAGTCAGATATTGTCTATTAGTTGATAGTGAGAAGAATTTTATAGTAAATGCATACCTAAAACATGGCGCTTCTAATTTAAAAATGAATAGTGCTCTTTTGATTGTCATAATGTAGGCGTGTAACAAAGTAAGCCAAATCAATTTACGTTACTGATGAATAAGCAAAATGAATGTTGCATTAATGATAAAGTTTTCTGAGAAAGCCATTAATACAATATTGAATATGTGAGAAAATTCTGCTTTCATTATTCTAGGTTGAGACAGTTCCTATGACATAATCGACGCGATATGAATTTCATAGAGGATTTTCATGAAAGATCGTAGAATAGCTTCCATTTTAACTTGAAATCTCGCCATCAAGTTGTCTTAAATAAAAGTAATGCACATAAAAACAAAACAATTTAAGCTTCAATAAAAGGTACATAAGCACTCTTATTTCTGCAAGATTCTTGAATCAAAGGCGGAAAAATGATTGGAATATATCTAGACAATATTTGAATCATACTTTATTTATTTGGATTTTTAATGATTCCTTTACAGTTGTTGCTCTACTTTCCTACTTATTAATTATTTAAAACTTTTAACAAATAGGAGTTGATGATGGGTAGTAACATGCTTGAACGTGGTGGTTGGCCTACCTATATTATGTTTCATCAAATATCTTGAGCATTGAATTTGTACTATAGCACATGTATGCCATGTTGTTTAAGATGGGACATCTGTTCGTATAGGCCATTAGAATTTTTTTTTTTTTTTTTGGCCAAACCCATCGACAAATACTTGTGGTCATCCACTTCTTTAAAGACTCAAAGTGGCTACTTGTTCCATTTAGACACTTTAGGTGGCATTCCTATTCCACTTAGCACACTTTTTGCATCGTTATCGAGCAAAACCAACACCGCCGTCTCTACGTGGATTAAGTGGCCAATTAAATTGAGTCAAATTTCATTTAAATTGTGCCAACTCAATTAAATTGTGTCAACTCATTTTAATTGTAAATTCACTAATTTGTAAATTCGTGGAGTTTTGACGGACCATTAAAAATCGGGGGCTTTGGTGGTTGGATGTGCGGTAGGTGGCGCCCTTTTGTTGGTTTTTGCTCGATAACGGTGCAAAAAGTGTCTAAGTGGAATAGGAATGGCCAATTGAAATGTTTAAATGGAATAAGGGTCACTTTGGTCTTCGAAAGTGAAAGAAGTGGACAGCATCTGTTGTCGATGAGTTTTTTTTTTTTTTTTTTTTGGTTATATATCCCTTTTCACAAAAGATTAACATAAGATATTAATAAATAAAATACAAGATCTTTATAGAATCTTTGTACATAATTGATCATAGAAGATAATTTCGTCAAAAATACAAAGGGGCCTAAAACAATAATTATTGGGAGCCATATCTAATTTTTCAAACAATTACATTTGAAGAAAAAAAAAATCAAATTAGTTTAAAACTTATTTGATGGAACAAACAACAAATATTGGGCAATTTTAACGTGGACCCAACCATTTTTTATGGGTGTCTTCTGTCTACTAAAGAGGCAAAGATTTAGCCAAATAATATGAGATCTCTTGTTTTAGTTCCTTACTTATTTGATGGAACAAACAAACAAAAACTATAGGGAAGTTTTTTTTTAACCAAAAAATTATGTTTGGTCAAGCAAATATCGAGCCTATTATTGTTTTATATCATATAAAGCAAAATCGGGTTTTAATTAATATATTTAATATTTAGTTTTTATGTTAATGACAGTGGAAATTAGACATTCAGAAAGTCTTCATTTTACCAATAGATTCAGCGCATTGCTAGGCACAAAACATAGTAAATAAATGCCTTTGATCTTCAATCAGTAAAAACTTTTTCTCATCATCAATAATACCAGAAACAATTTTCTATTTGTTCATCCAAGTCCAATTGAATAAAAAATTAAAATACGCAGTAACAAAATCACATTTACAATAGGAAAATGTTGACGAAAATTACAAAGAAAGTTCAGAAACTTATCAATAACACTCCTCACTCCATATACAAACACAAAAGAATCAATCGAATAATAGCATTTCGATTACAATAAATCCTCCAAAATCCAATCAAATCAAAAACAATTAATTCCTCAATGAAGCGAACAGAGATACGATCAGAGATGTTCCGATCAACACACCGGAAACCGGCATGGAGAACCCTGCCCCGGCGTCCGGCGACGGAGCTGGAGCTAAACCGACCTCCTGTGCTGACGTGGCAACGGCGGCGATAACGACGGCGAGGATGAAGGCCTTAGTTATGTTGCTAACTTGCGCCATTTGGATGGAATTGATAGAAGAAACTGATGAACTTTCTAGAAAAGGGAAAGTGAAATTTGAATTTGTAGAGAGAGAAAGTATGGGCTTGAGTGATGGGGAAAGAAGAGTGGAGAAGGAGGTTACTTATAGTGGAAAAATGCTTAAGGAAGGAAGTGACAGCTGGAGGAGGAATTGAGCCGTTGAACTAACAGCTCTGTTTTACTGTAGAGATGACGGCAACTGTGGGGGCATTATTGTTGAACTGTCTTTTATTTGCACCATTCTTTTTACAGAAAGATCAATAAATATAATAAGATACTCAAAAGCACAAAGAATCTTAACAACTAATGAAATGATAGGAGATGATTGCTTCTAATCTAAAATACAGAGGGCCAAAACTACAACTCATTTGAGGTACTATAAGCGATTAAAAAACATAGATTTTGAGCCTAATCAAACTTAAAAATTAGCTCTAATTGAGAATTATTCAAGATTATAGGTGATCTAATAACCCACTAACAACAAATGTGATACTACAACATCCTTGCATATTCAGAACTAGACATTTAAAGCGTGGAGCAATATAATATGAAGTCTAATATCTAATAAATCAAAAAATAATACTCATATGAGTTTCGCTTTGATACCATTATTTAAACAAAATATACATTAAGATTTAACTTCAAAAACTGCTTTACTATCATTATTTTAAAAAATATATATATATTACGATTTAATTTCAAAAACTAACTCACAAGCTGATGATTGTCAAAATCATAGAGATCAAACAACCCACTGACAGCCAATATGAGACTCTGACCACTAGGTAAAGAGTGGGACATGATGGAGAGAAGTAATGTGGTGCACTTTTCACATCATGAGTTAAGTAAATCAACTATATCTAATATTTCAAAGAAAAAATACATAAGTTCCTCCCCAAAGTTGTCCCGAGAACTTAGTTACACACTTTAACTTTACGGTTACTTTTTTACCCCTCTATTTTTATTCGCTGTGAAATTAGTACTTCCTTAAGAGATGATGTGGCAAAGAAAGTGGTTCTACCCTTCTATAGGCACGTAACCGAGGAAATAAAAGTAAAAAACGTGTGATACATTGTTTATTTGTTTAACACAAATGTTAAATGGTACTCCTATGTCCTAACAGAAAGTAAGCCAAAATTAAATAAATAAAATCAGGTACTCGTACACGCAATAACGCTGCTCGTACACGCAATAACGCTGCCAGCGATTCGCTGGTGAAATAAAATTCTCAGAAAGTAAACACATTTTAAGAAGAATTTAACTCTTTAACTCTCATCCTCCCCATTTTCCTCCTCCAATTCGCTACCCGTAAAGTTAAATTATTAAAGTGAGTTTTGAGAACAACTTAGGGGGATTTAATGTATTTTCCCATTTTCAAACTTTACATTTGAAAGGAAAAACAAATATTGGGCAGTTTTAACGTGCACCCAATACTTTTTTGTATGTTCCAAATATGAGATCTTTTTTTTGTTTTGTAGCCTCTTACTTATTCGATGGAACAAACAAAAATTGTATGGGGAAGTTTTTTAGTCATGTTTTTCGTGCATTCATGTAAAACTAGATTCTTCCCGCAGTCCTTCAAATCGGCTATCTATTATTTTATCACAAGAAGCATAATTGTTTTTACTAATTGATATTTTATTTTGAATTTTTTTTTTTTTGGTAACATGGTTCTTATTAAAATAGTAAACTAATCAGAGTCATTCCAGCAGGAGATTGCCTTTGTTACTCAAAGCGGAAATACAAAACTAGTACATTAAACTTTGTTGTTGTGACTGGAAATTGGCCGTTGAAATAAAATTCCTAAAGTGTATTTCACCTACAACTACAACCTCTATTCTGCTCTCATTTTACCTTATTTGCTAATATGGGAAGAAGCGATTAAAAGTATATGGAGTTTTTTCCTCCTAGCAGATTTTAGCAATGAAGCTTATGAACGAGTTTAATATTTCTGTACCCAAAAAAAGAAAAAAGAAAAAAAAAGCAGCAGATTAAGAATATTGCAAGGTAAAACAGAGTAAATGCCTTTGTTCATCAATAATCCCAGATCAAGTTTCTGTTTGCTAATCCAAGTCCAGTTGAACAAAAATTAAAATAAAATAAAAGGAACACAATCCATAAGCAAATATTTTAAGAAAAATCAGATATTAATCAATAACACTTCATATATACAAAGGCAAAAGAATCAATCGAATAATAGCATTTCGATTACAATAAAACCTCCAAATTCCCAATCAAATCGAAGCAATGAAATTGCTTTTAATTCCTCAATGAAGCGAACAGAGAGACGATCAGAGATGTTCCGATCAAAGCACCGGAAACCGGCACGGAGAATCCTGCTCCGGCGTCCGGTGACGGAGCTGGAGCTAAACCGACCTCCTGTGCTGACGTGGCGACTGCGGCAACAACTACTGCGAGGACGAAGGCCTTAATAATGCTGCTAATTTGCGCCATTTGGATGAATTGATAGAAAAAACTGAAGAATCGATAGGAAGGGGAAACTGAAATAATTGGCAGAGAAGAAAGTTGATGGGAAAAGAAGAGCGGAGGAGGAGGTTATTTATAGTGGGAAAAAGGAAGGAAATGACAGCTGGCGGAGGAATTGAACCGTTGAACTAACAGCTCAGTTTACTGTAGAGATGACGGCGACTGGGGAGGCATCATTGCTCAACTGTTTTTTTGTTTATCTCGCGTTTACGCGCGTGTCGGAATATTTTTGCACGATAGGTTATCTCCTTTTTACATAAGAAAAATTTGGGGTAAGAATGGGTATGGGAAAATTTAAAATTCATGAAATAATGAGGTGGGCCATGACCACCTTGAAATATAAATGTATGGAATTAGATGACATGTGATCATAAAACTTTTATTATTTAAAGAAAACTCTAGAAATTTAAGAAAACTAATGCATGGTCATGTGCTCATTCATATATATATATATGAGTCAAGAGAGGGAGAACACAACATCTCTCCTAAATTCGAAAAGTTGAAGAAAGGAAGAGAAAGGGCACGGCCAAGGGGCTCGAAATCAGCCCTTAATTTTGGTCTCTGGAAAAATATTTTCTCCTTGTTTCTCTAATTGGAAGGTCCCCCGTCGACGTGGAATAATTGTCAAGCAAGAAAAACACTCCCCGTCAATCTGGCCAAGAGAGGGTGAAGGAAAGGTATGGTTTTATCTTATTTTCATAGGTTATAGATGATTGTGTATGTTGTGGAGGGTGTAGATGAATAAAGTTTGTGGTAAGTTGTGTGTGTGTGTATGTATTAGATTGTATGAGGACTAATTTATTTAACATGTTGGATTGTCGTATTATGGATGGTTGTGCGTGTTGTATATGTGAAGGAATGAATGGAAATCATGAAATTATGGTGTTGGTATGTTATTTCCGATTTGTGAAGGAAGAATGAATCAAATTTATTTAGTGTTCTTAGCTATTGTTGTTGAGAATTATATGGTGAGAATGAAAGTTTAATGACTTATGTTGAAGTTGCGCAATTGTTGTGGGTCGTTTTTGAAAGTTAATATGGTTCTAATGTGTTCTCTTTATATTTATGAGCTAATGTGGAAATAAATGGAATTGTTGACATAGTATGAGAATTGGAAAGAAAGAAACGCATTATTATCGTATTCATTAAGTTGGAAGATTTCGGGTTGCATAGCATATTGTTGAGTTGTCTTGAAATATTGTGCGAATTGCTTAGAATGCGTTATGAGTTGATTATGGATGTTGTCTTTATGATTATTGGTTTGGTTGTTGAAAATTGGCAGTTAAATTCTCGGGGTTGATGGATTTATGAAGTCTTTTGTTGTTAAAAAGTAATGCTTGGAATTGGAAGATATGGTTAATGTCGGGCACCTTATGACATTATTGTAGAATGAACGTAGAAGCGGGACGTAAGGTTGGAATACTGGCTTATTGGCATGTCCGGATTCTTATTTGTTTTCGACCTCCGATGTGCCTAATGCAGGCAAATTATAGTTTCTATGCCTGTTATGACCCGAACAAGAATGTGCTTAAAAGAATATATAAGTCGAAACGCCACGAACGCCTTAAATAACTCCGAAACTCATAAGTCACAACCATTGTGAAATCACGTCCGCAAGATGCACAAGACTAGACATTTTGGGATCGTAGTTTTTAATAAAGATATATATAATATGGCGGATCTAATATTGAAAACTAATTAATTTAAATAAATTTAATCTTAATATCATGATTAAAAAAAATAATAGGACTTAACCTCAAAAACAAGCTCATGAATCATGACGCGGTGAAGACCTGTCAAAAACTATACAAGGTGGAAAAAAACCCCGATAATGACAACAATATGAGACTGACATAGGTAAAGAGACTGACACAGGTAAAGAGTGGGACATAATGGGAGAGGAGTAATGTGGTGTACTATACTTTCACAAGATTCAATATAGAATTATTAAGTTGAGGCAAATCAATTATATCTAATTTTTCAAACAACTACATTTGAAAGATAAAGTTGTTTGTTCTTTTGAAAGCTTGTATTATGTTGATGGTTTAATACAAGAAATATTGGGCATCACACCCTTTAACGTGCGTGACACACGATTCCTTTTTACATAAGATCAATAAATATAATACTCCTAAAAAAATTGTAAAACAATAAGAATCTTTATAACTAATGAAATGATAACATATAAATTAGTAAATTACCTCTAAATACAAAAAAGGGGGGCAAAACAACAATTCAATAGGGAGTCATAGTATATTTGAGTATTATTTATTGTTGAGATCTTTTTTGTACCCGATGTATTTTCTTTTAACTTACCGAGCCAAGAGTTTATCGTTCGATGGTAAACATCACTCACCTCAAACAGATTATGTGGGAATTTTTTTTCAGATTAAATAACTAACTCATAAGTCACAACCACCGTGAAATCACGTCCGTGCATGCACAAGACTAGACATTTTGGAGCGTAGAACAATATAATATGGTGTATCTAATATTGGGTAAACTAAGAAATTAAATAAATTTAACCTTAATATCATGATTAAAAAAATACAATAGGACTTAACTTAACCTCAAAAACAAGCTCATAATCATGAGGTGAACTATACAAGGTGAAAAACCCGCTGACAGCAATATGAGACTGACATAGGTAAAGAGACTGACACAGGTAAAGAGTGGGACATAATGGGAGAGGAGTAATGTGGTGTACTATACTTTCACAAGATTCAATATAGAATTATTTTTCTATATCTAATTTTTCAAACAACTACATTTGAAAGATAAAAGTTCGATTAGTATAGAGCTTCTTTGATGGAACAAACAAGAAATAGTGGGCAGTTTTAACGTGCCAACCAAATTTTTTTGTCTGTGCCAAATATGAGATCTTTATTTGTACCCTTTACTTGTTCGATGGAACAAACAAAAGATTATGTGGGAATTTTTTCAGAAAAACAATTATTTCATGTAAAACTAGATTTTTCCCTCAGTTGTTTAAATCGGCTACCTATTTTATCAGTAGAAGCATAAGTAGGCGTTTGGCCATAAGTATCAAATATTTTTCACTTTTTTTAAAATTTTGAAGCTAGTTTTTTTTAAAATATTCGATTTCAAAAAAATGAAAGGGTTTTTTAAAAAGTCCAAATACAATTTCAAAAAAATGGAAGGTGTTTTTCAAAAATTTGAAAAATTCTCATGACCAAACGAGTCCTAATTGTATTTTAGTTGATATTTTATTTTAACTTTTTCGTTTTTGGTAATGAGCTTTTATTAAAGCAATAAATTAATTAGAGTCATTACAGTAGATCATTAATTTTGTTGTTATGACTGGAAATTGGCCGTTCAAATAAAATTCCTAAAGCGCGTCACCTACAACTACAGTCTTACAGCCTATCTGTTTGCATTTCACATTAGTATTTGTTAATATGGGAAGAAGCAAAAGAAAAAGAATCACAATCCACAGGCGAACATTTTACGAAAATTGAGATATTAATGAATAAGAATCCATATACAAAGGCAAAAGAATCAGTCGAATAATAGCATTTCGATTACAATAGACCTCCAAATCCAGTCACATCAAACATAGAAGTGAAGTATAACCATTTCACTCCAAAAATTAGGTCATCGCCTGGAGTTTTAATTCCTCAATGAAGCGTACAAAGAGACGATCAGAGAGGTTCCGATCAACACACCGGAAACCGGCAAGGAGAATCCTGCTCCGGCATCCGGTGACGGAGCTGGAGCTAAACCGACCTCCTGTGCTGACGTGGCAACGGCAGCGAGAACGACAGCGAGGATGAAGGCCTTTATGATGTTGCTAACTTGCGCCATTTCGATGAATTGATACGACAAAAAAAAAAACTGCTGAATTAGTTTTCTAAGCAAAAAGGGAAAGTGAAATTAAATTAGCAGAGACAGAAAGTATGGGTTTTGGGATGGGAAAAGAAGAGTTAAGAAGGAGGTTATTTATAGTAGGAAAAAGAAAGGAAATGACAGCTGGCGGAGGAATTGATCCGTTGAACTAACAGCTCAGTTTTCTGTCTGTGGAAATGATTGTGAGCATTATTGTTGAACTGTCTTTTTATTTGCACGATTCTTTTTAAGATACGTGAAACACCAAGAATCTTTACAACCAATAAAATGATAGAAGATAATTGCCTCTAAAATACAGAGGGGCCAAAACCACAATTCAATTCGGAGTCATAGAGCCTGTTTGGATTGGCTTAAAAAAAGTAGCTTATAAGCTGAAACAACTTATAAGTCCAACAAAAAAGTAACTTGAGCTATCATATTTATTTTTTTAGCTTATAAGCTGCTTTTTTTAAACTAAGCCAAACGAGCCAATTTATTTTTTTGGGCTTATTTTAAGCACAAAATAACTTATAAGCTAGCCAGCCAAACACTCAAAAGAGTTGAAAACAGCTTATAAGTTGTTTTCAGCAACTTATAAGCTAAGCCAAACGGGCTCATAGTATCATCATTTAAGGCGTTAAAAATATATAGAGGTGAACATTGTTCAAGACCATATAGGGAATCAAATAACTTATTCACAATCAATCTGAGACTCTGATATACTTGGACGTCCATAACTAGACATTTGAATCTTGGAACATATAATATAGAGGCTCAATATCAGGTAAACCAATAATTGAGATTAGTTTGGCTTTTATACGATGATAAAAAAGAAAATGGGGCAGGAAAAAGAGTCTCATCGACCAGGTTCGACGATCCGGAGAAGCAAAACGAAATCAAAAATTGAGATTAGGATGAAAGGCTTTCTTTCATTTACATTCAGTGAAGGTGTATAACTTCTTTAAATGTCTCGCTAATTGACTACTAAAATTAAAGATGGGATTATACCTTACTTAATTTCAAAAACTAATTTATGAGGTGAGCATTGTTAAAATAATCAATCAATATATAATATAAAGTTAGGCATAGACAATCCTATATGACACCTCTCTATGGCCTCCATTGGCATTTATCTTTTTTCTCAATTTTTTGACATTTTCCTCTTCATTTCTCTATTTTACTAAATAAAGTAAAATATTAAAGGTTTCATCACTCTCTCATAATAAAGACTCACTCACCATTTAATATCATTATTTTTTCCATCACTTCCCCTATAATTATTATAATTACTTTGTATTAAATTTATTATAACTAAAGGCAATGAACCTTCCCCTCATTCTACTCATTCAATTCAATTAAATTCAATTTTAAGAATATATATATATATATATTGCATCATTCTTCTCATTAATTATATTTAAAAGCCTATGTAAAGGCAATAAATAATTATAGTAAATAATTGAGAATGATGAAGAGTCACAGTATGGGCACCGTTACCTACAAAGTGAAGAACGAGGATTTGAGGCAATAAAGATTTGCACTAATAAATGATAATGAAGAGTGGTAGAGTCATTTTGAAACTGAAGAAATTAATTCTCTTCCTGAAATCTCCTCTATTCCTTCTAGTTCTATTCCTCCGTTTTTTGCCACAAACAATCTTCTTAATCCACCTTTTCCTTTCTTCTTCCCATTTTCTTTTTAAGTAGATTTTGTGTTTTGCAATGTAGTTGAAACCTTTTCCAAAAATGCTTAAAATTAGAAGTCAACTGTTATTATTCTTTTTTGTTTTTGTTTCCCATTTCCATTAATTTAAGTTGGGAATGTTCTATTATTGATCTTTGTTTGAGGCTTTTCCTAATTTAATTATTGAAAATTGGAATATTACATGTGCTTAGAGTGTCGGTTTCTAGTGTTTTGTTTTCTACGATTTTTTATATTTTATTAACTTTAGTTTTGTTGACTATTGCAGGTTGCTCAGTTTGTGAATTTGCTGATTTGGATTATTTTTGTTTTAAAGATATTGTTAAAATTATTCGGCAAGTGTATTTTTAAGTCTATTATGAAAAACGATAGTTACATTGCTCATTACTTTTTGGGAGGACTAATTTGCTTCTTCTTTTCATGCTGGCACACATAAAATCCTATCATCAGTGATCAAGCATTTACTGCTACTGATCTCAAGATAATATTGCATAGACTGTTTTAGAGCAGATTAAATTTAAGGAGAATGAGACAGAGAGTTGCGGCAAGATTCAAAATCTACACTTTTTTTTTATAAAGTTTACCCACTAAATACATAAATGTATATATGTAAATACCTCTTCAGATATGTAAGACTTAGTTAAATTTTTTGATGTACAATTTTTGGATTTACAATTGAATGGAGAAAATATGTGATCAAATAGTCTATAACGTTCTTACATGTTGTGCTTGAAAATTTTTATTTTCTTATATGTGTTTTTTTTAATATTGCTAATATTTGTTCTTTATATTTCGATGTAGGAATATATTAGAACGAATGGACATGATTAAAGATTCTGAAGAAAGAACTTGAATCAGAATTGGAACAACTAACTACGTCTCTTTCACTTTGGGAAACGATAATTTTGTGTAATTTTCTATAAAATAGCTTAAATCTTATGAATGAATAGCCTATTTCCTAATGTTTTTGCCTTAATTGTTTGGAATTGACTATATTTCGTTTCCTTTAGATTTAACAATATTATAGAAACCATTAAAAAACTAAAAGTTATCCTAAATTTTTTCTTTCAATATATTAAAAAGTGATACTTTCGCTATTTTCATTTAGAATTTTAAGCATAGTATCTTCTCTAAGTTTCCTTTATCTTATACCTTTTGGAAATAAAATAGTTCTCTAATATATATATATATATATATATATATATATATATATATATATATATATATATAAAATGAATGAATAAAGAATATAATACCAGGGATGAAAACAATGAAAAGGGACAAAACTTCCTTGTGTTTACGTTTTTTGTTTTTATATTTATTCTTAGAAAACTATATGTTGTGTTGAATTTTCTCTCTCCTTTTCTAAATTGAACTGTTCAATATGATAAATATCATTTTTTTTGGTTTAATATGATACATGATATCATCCAATTATGGCTAATGACATAACAAGATATGTCATTATTTTATCATATAAGAGACATTATCTTGATTAATTATCTAAATTCATGTATTGAGAAAACATTTGCATTGTAATAAAAAAATTTATATTATTGAAATTATTGAGAAAAAGTATATAGTGTATTTTGTGAAGGTGAAGGTTTTACGCCTCCATATTTAAAACGCGGAAGAAATAGAGGTTGAAAGTATTCTTTCAATTAATGAGAAGTTAAAATGTCTCATATCATTCGGCATATGCTTCTATATATGTAAGTGGATATAATGTCTCTCCATTCCCCGTCACATTTTCATCAAGTCTAGATTTTTTTTGTTTTTGTTTTTGACTGTCTTTTGCTTTTTATGAGTGCAAGAAATGGATGGAAGGCTATGATTTCACTCAAAGAGATGGGGGATAAACTTGATCACAAGAATATATAAATATTAGTTTTTTTATAATAATTAGAACAATCAATTCAGTCATAAACATTTTTCTTTAACGATCGCGCAAAGCGTGAGCTAATTCACTAGAAAAAGAGAAACCCGGTGACAACCAATATGACAACAAGGTCAAGAGTGGGACATAATGGCGGAGAGGAGTAATGTGGTGCACTATACTTTTCACAAGAGTCAATCTAGAGTTATTAAGTTGAGTAACGTTTTCAGAAACAAATCAATTTAGACTATAACTTCCTTATGGAACGTGCAACCAATAATATTTTGTCTGTTCCAAATATGTTAGTATGGAACAAACAAAAAATTATATGGGGAAGAAGTCATGCGTTTCGTGCGTTATATTAGAGTTTAATTTTCATGCACTGTTGATGTACAGGTAATTGATATTTCATTTTTAACTTTTTTTTGGGTAGTAAGACTTTTCTTAAAACAGTAAACTAATTAGAGTCTATGCGGATAAAGTGATTTAAACTTTGAGTGCTCAACCTTTTAACATTCTTAAAGATAAACCATTTATTTAAAAGTTATGTGTCTCACGCTCATGTTATTGCAATTTTGACATTTTTACACATAAATTTATACTCCTGTGTCGAAAGTTTGGGGTTCAATTGAACCCCCACCCAATGTGCTACATACGCCCCTGATTAGAGTCATTATTCTGTTATGACTGGAAATTGGCCGTTCAAATAAAATTCCCAGGGCCGCAAAGGGCCTTTATTCTGTTTTCATATTATATACTTACATTATTTGTTATTTGTATTTAATATGGGAAGAAGGGATTAAGCCTAGGGACTTTTTTGCTCGCAGCAATTTTCAGCAGTGTAGCTTGTGCACGAGTTTAATATTTCCATTTAATATTTTGTAACAAAAAAAAAAAATAACAGATTAATTGCAAGGTAAAACAGAGTAAATGCCTTCGTTCTTCAACCAGTAAAAAGTTTTTTTTATCACCACAATAATCCCAGAACAATTTTCTGTTTGCTAATCCAAGTCAAACTAAAGAAAAAATAAGATACACCAAAAAAAAAAAAATCATAATCCATAATCAATTTATACGAAAATTCAGATATATTATCCATATACAAAGGCAAAAGAATCAATCGAATAATAGCATTTCGATTACAATAAAACCTCCAAATCCAATAAAATCGAACAGAGAAGAAAAATAAATCCATAGCCTGGAGTTTTAATTCCTCAATGAAGCGAACAGAGATACGATCAGAGAGGTTCCGATCAACACACCGGAAACCGGCACGGAGAAACCTGCTCCGGCATCCGGCGACGGAGCTGGAGCTAAACCGACCTCCTGTGCTGACGTGGCAACTGCAGCGAGAACGATGGCTAGAACAGAAGCCTTAATGATGCTGCTAACTTGCGCCATTTCAATGAATTGATAGAAGAAATTGATTAATTTTTAATTTAGAAAAAGGAAGTTGAAATTGAATTAGTAGCTGAGGAGAAAAGAAGAGTGGGGAAGGAGGTTATTTATAGTGGGAATAACAGCTAAGTTGAGGGGGGACTGTGGGGGGATGGCATTATTGCTGTTGCTGAATGGTCTTTTGGGGGATGTTTGGTCTGCCGTTAGAGAGACGTTCTCAATAATTTTCCCGTTGGGTTCATTATTGATTGGTCCCCGTCATTTCTCTATGTTTGCTTTTCTGTCTTCCTTTGCAGTAAATTAAGGAGCAAAAGAGGGAGGAATTTAAAGGGAAAAAAAAAAAAGCTCTCTATTTGGTCCATATTTGAGTGTTGTGTTTTTCAAACTAAATTGTTCAATTTTGCGGAAAAACTACGGGTAAAATATTTCTCGATTTAAGGTACTGTGGTTGTAAAAAGATAAAATTGAAAGGACTGTAGTTCTTTTAAGGTGTGGTAGCAGTATAGTTAAATGTGTTGGATCCTCGGCAAAAAAAAAAAAAAAATGTGTTGGGTTTGTGACCTTGTAATATAGTTGGTTGAAAATATATATATATATATAATGAGTAATGATACTTTTAATGATGTGAGATTTTTTGAGAATTGCATGAACCCGGACTTACCTTAATGTCTTTGGCTACCAAGACGATTTACTATAGCTTTGGAAACTTGTACACTAAAAGAAAGTACAGGGGCGTCCACAAAAAGAAACTACAGGGGCTTTAATAGACATAAATACACTACTGATGTGGGTGTCATATAGAGTAGTTAATCTTCAAATACGATGATAATTCACGTGAAAGAGATAGATCTGATTGATCTGAGAAACAACTCCTTGGATATGGATACAAGGCGCCTGGTGAGAGCTAAGGGGTGCGAAAAATTGATTCCATATCAGATATATCAGCATCTTGAACTGGTGGTGAAGCTTGAGACTGGCGGAGCTCCGATGAGCTACTCTGGCTCTACTTTCCTAATTTTAGATTTCTTGCTTTGGTGTTGTCGGCTGAGCATTTGGTTATGTTGTCTTTATTTTATTTTATGTTGTCGGCTGAGCATTTAGTTTGCATAGGCCTTTGTATATATTACCTTTTGTTTATTATCAATAAAATAGTCCACTAAGTCCCACTTAGTGGTTACCAAAAAAAAATTCACGTGAAATTTAATTCAAAGGGGAAAAAAATGTTGGATATCGGAATAAAATTTCAAAGGAAATTCTTAATCGTGTGAGATGAAAGAAGACAATATCACACCAATTAGAGATTTACTTTTCAACGACAAATCAAATTTTGATTCTTCTAACTTTTTTGGAAAATAAATGTACATATTTCAACACGAAACGGACTCTATGTCGTGCATTGACCACTTCTTAGCAAAGTTGCAAACTTGCAGTCAAGAAAATAACAGTTTGATTTTCAAATAATAATAGTGACTTATAAAATTGATCATTTCAAGATTGATGACTCTACCGACATTCTAAGCTAGAGATGCCATATTACATACAACCTAGTTTAGTTCGAAGATTATTTCTTTAGTTTGAACTTCGAACTTGCATTTGAATGCTAATTACCTCTTTGTTGCAAAAGTAAACTTCAATAAACAAAGACTTGGCTTAAAAAATTGAACCAAAAATATCTCAACCATTGAAATTCTTAAAGTTACAGAACCAATCTTCTAAAACACTAAAATTACCAAAAAATTAGTTAAGCTAACTCGAGCTTCATGAATCATGAACACCAGTTAATACGGAGTCCTTTTAAACCAACTAAATGCAAGGTATAACCATCCAAAGCAAAAGTTTAAAAAGAAATCACCGAAATGACCATTGGTTTCAATTTTGTTCTTAAGAAAGAAATCCTCAGCTCAAATCTGCCTATTAATATCTGTTTCTGAGATGTTTCTTAATATTGGATATAATTGTAATTTTCGAGTACAACCATTTGTTGAGAGAACATCCACCAAAACACAAGTACAACTATAAACATTACAGAATTAACACCAGAGACACAAAGGCAAAGGGAAGAAGAAATAGGAAATATGGCAACAAGGAATTCAACTTTCATAATAAATTTTTAACTTTATTTCTCATATATACGGCAAAAAAAACAGGGAAAAGGGTCAAAAATATCTCTCTACTTTAAAAAAAGGGCTAAAAATATTCTCTATTATAAATTTGCTTCAAAAATACCCCTCTCGTTATTAAAGTTTTTAAATATATCCCTGTCTTAACGGAAATTTCAATATAATCCGATTTCATTTTTAAACCAGCTCCATTTAAACATGACTCAACTAAATAAAAAACCCATATGGATTACACGTTCCTGTGCTTAGTGGCTCCAGATGTAGAACTCGGGAACGAGTTGGTCGCATATGCATTTTTTATGCAATTGGTCCGAGTTTAAATAGAGCGGGTTTAAAAATGAAATCAGATTATTTTGAAAATTTTTGTTTAGATAGAGGTATATTTGAAAACTTTAGTGACAAGAGAGATATTTTTTACCCAAATTCTTAACGAAACATATTTTTAGCTCTTTTCCCAAAGTAGAGGAGCATTTTTTACCCTTTTCCTAAAGAAGAATAATAATACTAATAGTAATACATATCAAGCCAATAATACAGAGAACCAAACTTCCTAAATCCTTAGCGAATCACTCACTCGGTCTCTCTAGGTAAACAGATCTGATCTCGAACATAATAATCAAAATAATACATCAATAAGGCCATCGCCAACCTTGCCCCTTTTTTTACATCAAATCCTATTTTGGTGTAAAAAATAGTGTTTTGAAGCTCTAACCTTGCACCCTTTCTTACATCATTTTAGTGTATGAATAGTGTTTGGTGCAACATTATTCATCAACACCATTACTATTCATCAATATATTTTTTTTAATTATATAACACTTTTAATTTAACATATTATAAATTTTAATTTTTTCATTTAGGTCTCTAATATACCTAAATATTTTTTATAAAATATCTTTATAATATTAATTTTACATCTTAATTTTGGAGTGTAATTTTTATAAATTAATTTTCGTATATATTATTTTTATATAAAATTGTAAGTTAATTTTATTATAAGTTATAATTGTATAAAAAATATAAGCATCGCAAAAAAATATAATATGTTGTTAATAAATAACACAATGTTCAATAACATAATAATTTAGAATTAAAAATACATTAAAATTAAGACACAAAAAAAGATGCTTGAGAAGGTCCAACTCCAACAGTAGAAATGGTAGTAGACGAAAATTATCGATTTAAACAATGTTTAGCTCGACACAAAAAATATGAAGAACAAAGAGGTTCATTTTGCACTTCGTAATGCATTAATAGAGCACTTATGGGAGCAACATACTAATCGTGGATAGGGCTGGGCATAAAATACCGAAAACCGAATTACCGAACCGAACCAGCTATTTCGGTATTTCGGTAATTCGGTTCAGTATTCGGTACTGAAATATAAAATTTAGTATTTCGGTTTCGGTATTCGGTATTTACAATTATACCGTTCGGTAAATACCGAATACCGAAATTAAATTACCAATACTGTACAGGAGTAAGGGGCTAAAGCCTAGGGTTGGGCATAAAATACTGAAAACCGAATTACTGAACCGAACCGGCTATTTCGGTATTCGGTAATTCGGTTCGGTATTCGGTACTGAAATATAAAATTTAGTGTTTCGGTATTCGGTATTTACAATTATACTGTTTCGGCATCCGGTAAATACCGAATACCGAAATTAAATTACCAATATCACGAGAGAAGGGCTAAAGCCTAAAGGCCCATTGTAAAACATTTCAAGTCCGGAAATCCAATAGCCAATAGCCCAAATCCGGAAATCCAATAGCCAGATGGCCCAGATCCGTAAAAATCCCTAAGGCCCTAACACAGTAACACTTCACCTTCAATCCTTCATCGTCTCATCGTCGTCATCGATCCGTTCACCTTCATCCCTAAGTAACCGACATCGTCTCATCGTCGTCATCGATCACTTCACCTTCATCCCTAACCCCTTAACCGACATCGTTTCATCTCAGCCTCCAAAAACTGTATCATCTCAGCCTCCAAAAACCCCTTAAACGACATCGTTTCATCTTCCAAACCTGACCCGAACACCCCTTTAAGAAGGCGCTGGCATTGTTTGCGTGAACGACAACTTTTGAAGTCGATTACTGGTTTCTGACGTGTTTAACGAGTCTAAACTTGACCAGCTCACATTAATTTAGCTGCATGTGGAATGGTCTATTAATTTTAGCTGCATGTGGAATGGTCATTCATCACAATGGGAACCTCATTAGTATTTTAGCAGCTATCTGAAAAATGTTACTGTAAGTGTGGAGGATAAATTTCGAGCTCTTTAAGGATTGGCACATGTCAAATGTACATCTAGGCCCTTTCTACACCGTGAATGCCATTGTTATTTTGTGATAGCTAATTAATCTTTTTTTGTTCAAAAATGAGAAGTTTTTTTTTTTTCCATAGGTCTTGAACCCGAAACGAAGTATTACTACAAGTGCGGGGATAGTTCTTTAGCAAAGAATGAGTGAGGAACTTGAATTTGAGACCTTCGCATTGCCTACACCTAACAAGTATCCACGACGAATAGCATAGTTGTTGGCGACTTGGGCCTTACAAGCAATACAACCACAACCATTGATCATCTCATAATGAATGATCCTTCCATGATTTTGATGGTTGGAGATTTAACTTATGCGAATCAATACCTTACAACGGTGGTAAAGGAGCTTCATGTTATTCTTGTCAGCTTCGTACGCACCTATAAGAGAGACATATCAACCTCGATGGGATGGATGGGGAAGGTCACCTCTTCTTTTTCTCACTTAACTAATCCCCTTAGTCTTTCAAAACTTTTCAACCCTTAATTTCTCTTTATCTTTCTTGACAAAGAGCCTCCAGTTGGTTATTCATATTTTATACTATCGATATGTCTTTGCTATGGTGTATTGCTACAAAATAGTCGTTGCTTCTGCAAATATGTCTTGCAATTGAATATTGTTCCCTCTTTAATTTTTCAACTTTCTATTCTTATCTGGAGAATCTAGTTGAAGAAAGTAGAAAGCTCATCTTTATAGCAATTTTGAATTCAGGAAAACAGATGAATTTTGTTATACTAAGATGCACAAAAATGTGTGCCACTGGAACAATGCCATATTGTTATAGCTAGATGTGTTGTGAGCAGAATCTTTTGAAGGGCCAATTGCAAGGAAAAAATAGGTGCCTATTCCTAAGATGGAGCCCTCTGTATTCTTTCACCTTTCATTAGTATATGCTAAGCTTACCAGTGGATAAGATCTTTTCTTTTCTTGGATTGCCACAAATGCCCTTTCTTGTTGTTGGAAGCTGCTGTATTATGACTTATGAGATCTTGGACTAAGAATTTATAAGTAGCTACTTTTTGGGGTTGTCGTTTGTTATTGAAATAACTTAAGGATTTTTAAAGATCTAACTAGAGTAGAATGTCTTCAATTCTGGAACTGTTGCTGTTGTTACTAATTACATTGACCCCCTGCATAGTATACTTGCATTCTAATACAGTGGACTTTGACTTCAATATGGTATTACCGAATACCGTACCGAACCGAAGTTTGATTTACCGATTACCGAATTACCGAACCGAAGTTTGAAAGTTCGGTATTTGGTATATGCTTTGAATTACCGATTACCGAATTACCGAACCCGAACACCGAACGCCCAGCCCTAATCGTGGAAGTAGAATATTTATGTAGAAATTAAAATAAATTTTACCATAACATAATTTTTTTATATATATTTTATCAATGATTTCACTTTTATTTGAATTATCCATTAATATGTATAACGTATAATATTTGCTTATAATTTATATTATTTAAAAATTTATGGTATAAAATAATTTTATATTAAATGATTATATAACAAAAGAATATGAATTACATGAGATGAATATGTAAAAACGAAAAAAAGAAAAGATTTGTTTTATGAAATAAAAAAATAAAATATAAATAAAAGAAAATAAGGAGTATAATATAGAAGAGAGAGAATAATATAAAAGGAATATTCTTTTATTGTGTAAAAAATAGTGTAATGGATTGAAATTAATTTCCACCAAAATGGTGTACAAGATTGGAGATGCCCTAAGTAGCCACCAATGCAACCAAAAATGCCTAGAGAATGCTAATTTGTGCCATTACTGCTAAATTTGGAAGTAGACGAATTGAAAATTTGAAGGTAGAGAGATTTTTCCTTTAGATGCGGAGAGAACATTCACCAAACATAATTAGGACAATAAACGTTACAGAAATAGGGAATACGACAAAATGAATCCACTTTAATACTAATAAACTGTAAACTTATTTATCATACATACTGCAAAAAGAATAATAGTAGTAAAGACATATCAAACCAATAATTGATCAAACTTCCTAAATCCCTAACAGAGCAACTCTGTATAAATAGATCCCGCAAAATCGACCAACATTGGATTATAATTGTAATTTTCGGGTACAGTTATTTGTTTTGTTAACAGAAAATACACCAAACGCTACTAGAACCAGAATTAAAACAACAGACATAAAGAGAAGACATAGGGAATAAACCGTAAAATTTATTTCTCATATATACTGCAAAAAGAATAATAATACTCGCACTAATACATATCAAAAAAGTAATAATAATAACCAAACTTCCTAAATCCCTAACAAATCAATCACTCTGTCTCTCGAACATAATACATAAATATTTAGTGCCTCAAAAGAGCAACAGCAGAAACAAGTAGAGAAGTAGCCACCACTGCACCAGATTGAGCCAAGCCGAACGCAGCTCCGGCGTCAGGAGCCGGTGCTGGAGCCATTGCAATCTCCTGAGCCGATGCTGCTGCTGCAGAGAAAACAACAACAATCACTGCAACCAAAAATTGCTTGACAATGCTGATTTGTGCCATTGCTGCTAGATTTTAGGAAGAAGAATACAGAGAACCTTTTTTTTTTTTTTTTTGCCCGAGATGCGGAGAGAATTAGGGTTTTGATTTGATGATTTGAAGGGGAAGGGGTTGTGAATTTATAGGGAGTGGGGAACGCGTGAAGGAAACAGCTGGCATTAGGTATCGTTTGGTTCGCTAAGTAACTTATCTCGGCAATATAGGTTTGGAGTATTGCATTATCTCACCTGATGAACAGTGGAATAAAATAATACTTATTATACTGTAGTTTGATGGAATATTCAAAATTAAATTTATACTTCGATTGAAGGTATAAAATACGAATATTCTATGAGCTGCAATATCTCATGAGATTATTTTTTCCGACCTTTTATATTTGATAGTACTATCATTTTAGTACAAATGTGATATAAAATAATCACAAAATTAATTTATTTTCTTTCCCAAACTCTGAATAAAACAAATTAACATTTTATTCCAAATTTTTTTTAAGAGATCGTTAGAGGATAGGATGGAATAAGATTATTAGTCTTATGTTTGATTGGTGGGATAACTCTTTTAGTGGGACAAGATATCCCATCCTACCAAATCTCATCTATATGGAATATTTCTTTCTGGTCATTTGGTATGCGGATTAAATTATCCCAAAATTATAATCATGCGAGCAATTTATCTCATCTAGTAGGTGGAATAAAATAATTTCAAGATTAACAATAACGCTGGATATTCCATCAATAAGTTTGGACTTCATCTTATATTCTGTTTCGTAAAAGATATAACTTAGTCGTGAAATAAATTTATATACACTATCAAAAAAAGTAAACTTAGAGCCTGTTTGGACGAACTTAAAAAAAAAATTTATGTTCTATGTCGCTTTCGAGCAAGCTTAGTTCAAACAAACTCAATTAATTTTTTGAGCTTATTTTAAGACAAAATAACTTTAAGTTCCCGCTACTACCCAAACACTCAAAAAAACCTCGAAAACAAATTTTATAAAAGAACTTATAAGCCAATCCAAACGCGCTCTTAATCTCAAACTTAATGGTAAAACCTTACGCCGTATACCAAACGACCCTGAAAGAGTTTTGATTGGTGTGGTGGGTAACCGAGAATCGTTGCGACATGTGAAACCTAGAAAGTTATTGTGGTTGCGGCGCTGGGAACACAGAAAAGGGCTGGACACGTTGCACATATCTACTGGTAATGGCCTGCTTAACGTTGGACTCTTCTTTATGTGCGTAGTCTTTAATTTGCTTTAACTTTAAGAAAACAATTACGTAAAAGATCTTTAAACAGATTTATTTTTTCTTGGGAGTGTTTGGTACTAAAAATATTTATTCTCTCCATTAGGGGCGGATTTAGGGGATGTGAGGTAAAAAATTACACTTTATATATAGAGGATAGATTTTTTTATATTTTTGTACATATATAAGTTCTTAACACTCTAAGCATATCCAAAAATTTAGCTCAAGTGATCCAAGGTTCGATCCCCAGGAACAACATTATTTTTTTATTTAACTTTTGTTATTTTTTTGAACCTCTGTTCTTCGTCTCAACTCTCAATTTAAGTGTCTTATCTAGCATTTAGCTATAAATTTTGGATCAGATGGAATGTGTTGAAAGAAAAATAAGTTAAATATAAGGTGTAATAATACAATGGTGTGAGATTTTTTGAGAAAAAACGGTGCGGCGATTAAAACAGACAATTATATCACACCATATTAAGAGTATTTTTGAGCTAGATTAGACCAACAACTGGTAACAAAGAGCCCGTTTGGATTGGCTTATAGCTTAAAGCTGTTTTCAGCTTATAAGCTGCTTTAGATAAACTAAATTAAATGGGTCCAATTATTTTTTGCCTTATTTTAAGACAAAATGACTTCTGGAAATTACCAACCAAACACTCAAAAAATTAAAACAAATTTTTATAAGCTCCAACCTATGCCCAATCCAAACGGGCTCAAAGTCTCAAAGGATAATTCAAGAGAGACGGATATGGAGATGGCGCAGTAATTGGGTGAGACCCCACTTAATGCCTTTGCACAAAGGAAAATTATTAGGGGTTTGAAATAAAATCTCAAAGGATGCTTTTAATCCTGTAAGGAAAAAGTAGATAATCTCACACCAATTAGAGATTTCTTTTCAGCTTCAAATCAAAATTTGATTCTTTAATCTTTTTGAAAATAAACGTACATATTTCAGCACGAAACAGATTCTAAGTCACAATCTTTTGCAATTAAAAGTATTTACCACTTCTAGTCAGTCAAGAAAATAACAGTTTGATTTTTCAAATAATAACATAGTGACTTATAAAATTGAAAGGTTGATGACTTTACGAACATACTAAGCTAGAGATACCATAATACACCCTAGTTTAGTTCTGCGAGTATTCTTTGGTTTGAACTTCGAATTCCATTTGAATGCTACTTACCTCTTAGTTCCAAAAGTAAAATTCAATAAATCAAAGACTCGCCTTGAAAATTACCTTTGCATTACCTTTGAATAAATCATAGACTCGGCTTGAAAATTTGAACCAAAAAATCCTCAACCAAACCATAGAAATACTTAAAAGTTCAGAACCAATTTACTAAAACACTAAAATTACCAAAAATTAGTTAATACTTTGTAACCATCTAAACGCAAAGGTTCAAAAATCATTTTCCCAGCGCTTAAAGCTTCAACAGAAATGATCAAAAGTTTAAAACTAATAGTACTACTGTACAAACCATCCCAAACAAAAGTTTTAAAAAGTACTTTCACAGAAATGAGCTATTGTTTTAATTTTGTTCTTGAGAAAGAAATCCTCAGAGCTCAAATTTTGCCTATTACATATATGTTTCTCCGGTGTTCATTATATTGAATACAATTGTAATTTTTAGTACAACAATTCGCCAAGAGAAAATACCCCAAACATTACAGAATATGACAATAAGCAATAAGGAATCCAACTTTAATTATAAAATGAAAATTTTATTTCTCATATATACTGCAAAAAGAATAATAATAATAGTAGGAATACACATCAAATCAATAATAACCAAGGTTCCTAAATCCCTAATAATCACTTTGTCTGTATAAACAGATCTCGATAATGATAAATAATATTTAGTGCCTCAAGAGAGCAACAGCAGAGACAAGTAGAGAAGTAGCCACCAATGCACCAGATTGAGCCAAGCCGAACGCAGCTCCGGCGTCAGGAGCCGGTGCTGGAGCCATTCCAATTTCCTGAGCCGATGCTGCTGCAGAGAAAACAGGAGAAAAAGGCATAAATGGTCCCTTAACTATGAGAGTAGGTTCAAAATAGTCCCTTAACTATGCACTTAACGGTTTTGGTCCTTTAAATTTGCCATAAGTTAACAAAAATGGTCCTTTAACTATGAGGGTTGGTTAAAAATAGTCCCTTAAATATGCACTTAACAGTTTTGGTCCTTTAAGTTCGCCAAAAGTTAACAGTTTTAGTCTCCGACAAAATATTCATGGAACTTTGTTTGTTAGATTTGACGAGAACTATGAAAAAAAAGGAAAAAATTAGCGAGAACTCACATCTAGAGGTACACATTATTAAAGAAACAATCAAATACCTCGAGACAAAACCGACGGACGTCAGTCGGTTATAGAAAAAAAACCGAGGAAAAACCTACATACTTGATAATGTCGAAATAGTGTCTCGAACACAAGACCGACGGACTCGTAAATTAAAATCGAGAGAGTCCACTCAAGCAAAAATACACTGGACTCGTTTTTACTGAAAACTCGATAAAAATAAATACTTCCGGTGTAGTGATTCTTTTTTTAAAAAAAATAGTTTCCGCGCATATTTCCTCAATAACCGATGAACTTCCGTTGGTTTTCGTAAAAAACAATAAAAATAAAAAAAAAAAAATAGTGTCCCTCAATTTTATCCATTGGTTTCCGTCCATCGTTTTTTTCGCTTGTTTTTAGTAGTGACAACTTTTTTAGTTTCTGATATTTCTAATTTATTTCTAAAGTCTAGTGTATTTTATTTAGCCGATGGATACCCTCGGTTTTAATCGACAGAATCCGTCGGTCTTTGTGTTCCGAGACACTATTTTCTGACATTATCAAGTCTGTAGGTTTTTCCTCAATTTTTTCCTATAAACTACTGACGTCCGTCAGTTTTGTCCCGAGGTATTTGACTATTTCTTTAATAATGTGTACCTCTATATGTGAGTTCTCACTAATTTTTCCTTTTTGTTTCATAGTTCTCATCAAATCTAACAAACAGAGCTCGATGAATATTTTATCGGGGACTAAAACTGTTAACTTTTAGTAAACTTAAAGGACCAAAACTGTTAAGTGCATACTTAAGGGACTATTTTTAACCAATCATCATAGTTAAGGGACCATTTTTGTTAACTTGTGACAAATTTAAAGGACCAAAACTGTTAAGTGCATAATTAAGGGACTATTTTGAACCTACTCATATAGTTAAGGGACCATTTATGTCCTTTTCTCGAGAAAACAGCAACAATCATTGCAACCAAAAATGCCTTCTTCATAATAATGCTGATTTGTGCCATTTCTGCTAGATTTGAGGAAAAGAAGAGAATTTTTGCTTTTGCTTTTGCTTGAGATGCGGAGAAAATTAGGGTATTGATTTAATGATTTGAAGGCTATGGGGTAGAGAATTTATAGGGAGTGGGAAACGCGTGAAGGAGTACAGCTGGCATTAGGGATCGTTTGGTACGCGAAAAGAGTTATCTCGGAAATATAGTTCTAGGTCAGTGAATTAGTTTATCCCACGTGAATGTTGGAATAAAATACTCTCTCTATTTCAATTTATGTGAATCTATTACTTCTTTCGGATAAAAAAAAAGAGTTTACTTAGCAAATCAAGAAAGAATTAACCTTATTTTTTTCATATTTGCTCCTATTAAGTGTTATATTATCAAATGTCAATGTCTATTTAACTAGAGGTAGTTTAGTCAAATTACCTATTTTTATCTAGGAGTTAGTATTTTCTTAAGGTATGTGCAAATGGCTAAGTGAACTCTTTTTTTTTTTATCCGGAGGGAGTACTATTTAGGGAGACTTCGAGGTGGTTCTTTGACCACATTTTTCTTATATTTTTTTCTAAATCATTTAAATTATAAATTACCATAACATATAGTACATTTTATATAGTTTCTTAATATATAAATTGTATTTTTACAAACTTGAAAAATCTATATCAAAATTGAGGGTCAAAGTTATAAAGTTTGACTCTCGTATTCCGAAAAAGTTCATATAAATTAAAACGGATGGAGTATTATATTATTCTCTCCTTTTCAATGAGAGTGTTCATTTAGTTTTTATTTTTTGATTAGAAAAGAATTGCCACTTGTCAAGTCAAAAAAAAAACTAACCTTATTTTTTAAAATTTGCCTTTATAAAATGTTAAGTGATCAATTTCTAATACCTATTTAATTAAGGGTAATTTAGTCAAATTATTATTTTTATCTAAAAGTTAGTATTTTCTTAATAGGTGTGCAAATAACTAAATACATATTCTTTTTGAACTGAAGAGAGTTCTATCTAGTTTGATGGGATATTCAAGACTAAACTGGACTAAATTTATATTTTGATTAAAGGTATAATATAAGAGTATCCTATGAGCTGGAATATCTCATGAGGTTATTTTTTCCGACCTTCTATATTGGATAGAAATCTCACCATTTTAATATAAATGTGAGATAAAATAATTTCAAAACTAATTAATTCACTTTACCAAATACCAAATAAAATAATCTCATATTTTATTTC
The DNA here is from genome assembly GCF_029784015.1 of Lycium ferocissimum. Taxonomy (NCBI): domain Eukaryota; kingdom Viridiplantae; phylum Streptophyta; class Magnoliopsida; order Solanales; family Solanaceae; genus Lycium; species Lycium ferocissimum. The sequence goes on from NC_081344.1 coordinate 2,797,650, forward strand.
AAAATTATGATTCTAATCCTACGTACCAAACGACCACTAGAGTTTTGATTGGTGTGGTGGGTAACCGAGAATCGCAGCGGCATGTGAAACCATGAAAATTAGTAATGGGGTTGGGGCGCTGACAAAAATAAAAAAAGGTAGACACGTTGCACATATCTACTGGTAATGGCCTGCTTAACGTCGGACACTTTTTTATGTGCGTTGTTTTTAATTTGCTTTAACTTTAAGAAAACAATTCAAAGATCTTTAAACAGATTTATTTTTTCTTGGGAATGTTTGGTACTAAAATATTTACTCCCTCCATCTCAACTCTCAATTTAAGTGTCTTAGCATTTAGCTATGAATTTTAGATCAAATTTTAAAAATTTAACTTCAAAATATTTTTAAGTTTCAAAAACTAGTTCATACTAGCTTTTGGGAGAAATTTCACTTTCACTTACAAAATTTTAAATTTTTTTCAAATAAATTGCATGTCCATATCAATTTCAAGTTTCAAAAATTCAAATTTTCAAAGTTTCAATGAAATGTTCTATACACACATAAATATTTATGACTTATTTTTCTTCCTTTCATTCTTAAATTTCGTGTTCAGTCAAACACTTTCAAATAAACTAAAGTGTGGTAGCAATATAGTTAAATGTGTAGGGTTTGTGAAACAATACTATTAGTTGAAAAGAAAAATATGGTGTAATAATACTATTAATGGTGTGAGATCATAATTCAAGAGAGACGAGTATGAAGAGGCATGTTGTGTGAGACCCGACTTAATGCCTTTGCTTACAAAGGAAAATTATTGGGGATTTGAATAAAATCTCAAAGGATGCTTTTTAATCGTGCGAGAAAAAAGTTGATAATCTCACACCAATTAGAGATTTACTTTTCAACTTCAAATAAAAATTTGATTCTTTAAATTTTTTGAAAATAAGTGTACATATTTCAGCTCGAATAAGATTCTAAGTCACAATCTTTTGCAATTAACAGTATTTAGCACTTCTTGTCAGTCAAGAAAATAACTGTTTGATTTTTCAAATAATAATAATAGTGAATTATAAAATTGACCCTTTCAAGGATGATGACTCTACCAACATATTAAGTTGGAGATACATTAATACACCCTAGTTTAGTTCTATGATTATTTCTTTAGTTTGAACTTCGAATTCCATTTGAATGCTAATTACCTCATAGTATTTACCACTTCTTGTCAGTCAAGAAAATAACTCTTTGATTATTCAAATAATAGTAATAGTGACTTATAAAATTGACCATTTCAACATACTAGTCACAATAATCAAGAAAACAGGGCGGCCAAAAATTTACATTTGATTATATACCCCAAATAATGAAGCCGTTAAAAAAGTGCAAACATAAATTTTTTTATGTTTTTGTGTGACTCTATGAAAAATATGTAATTGACCATTTGCACTAAAGTATTGAAAATTTCATACTTTCTCTGTTCTCACTTTGGAGAAAAGATATTTCCATTTGATATTAACTCGAGACTCTATATGATCTAGAATTTTAAATTAATTACACGAGCACCAAGTTCAAAAAGTCACAAAACCAAAAGAATTTCTAATATTTTTGTTAAATTTGTTGTAACTTTGTAAAATCTAGTAGGAGAATACGTTTTAAACCTATCATAGATTATTTTTACAATATTAGTAAAACGGAGGGAACGTTTTTAAATTTTTTTTTTTTTTTTCGGCTTCAATCGTCACGAATGATCCATTTGAATGCTAATTTAGTTCTAATTTAGTTCTCGATTATTTTTAGTTTGAACTTCGAATTCCATTTGTCAGTCAAGAAAATAATTGTTTGATTTTTCAAATAATAATAGTGACTTATAAAATTGACTCTTTCAAGATTGATGACTCTACCGACATATTAAGCTAGAGATACAACAATACACCCTAGTTTAGTTCTACGATTTTTTTCTTTAGTTTGAACTTCAAATTCCATTTGAATGCTAATTACCTCTTAGTACACTTCTTGTTAGTCAAGAAAATAGTTGTTTGATTTTTCAAATAATAGTAATAGTGACTTATAAAATTAATCCTTTCAAGGTTGATGACTCTACCGACATACTAAGCTGGCGATACACACACCCTAGTTTAGTTCTACGATTATTTCTTTAGTTTGAACTTCGAAATCCATTTGAATGCTAATTACCTCTTAGTATTAATACTTCTTGTCGGTCAAGAAAATAACTGTTTGACTTTTCAAATAATAGTAATAGTGACTTATAAAATTGATCATTTCAAGGTTGATGACTCTACCGGCATACTAAGCTAGAGATACAATAATACACGCTAGTTTAGTTCTACGATTTTTTTTTTAGTTTGAACTTCAAATTCCATTTGAATACTAATTACCTCTTGCAATTTACCACTTCGTGTCAGTCAAGAAAGTAATTGTTTGACTTTTCAGATAATATTAATAGTGACTTATAAAATTGATCATTTAGTGCATCAGAGAAAACACCAACAATCATTGGAACCAAACATGCATTGATAATGCTGATTTGTGCCATTTCTGCTAGATTTGAGGAAGAAGAATAGAGACTTTTTTTTTTTGGCTTGAGATGCGGAGAGAATTAAGGGTTTTGATTTGATGATGGGAAATTGAAGGCCAGGGGGTTGTGAATTTACAAGGAGTGGGGAGCACGTGAAGGAAAAAGCTGGCATTAAGGGTCGTTTGATATGCCGATTAAGTTATTTCGGAAAAATAATTCTGGGATTCTTGGATTAATTTGTCCCCACCTGAATGGTGGAATAAAAGTACTATAGTTTGATGGGATATTAAAAATTATATTTGTACTTTGATTGAAGGTATAAAATAAGGATTCCTATGGGCTGGAATATTTCATGAAGTTATTTTTCCCACCTTCTATATAAAATAGTAATTTCACCGTTTTAGTACAAACGTGAGATAAAATAATCTTAAAACTAATTAATTCTCTTTACCAAATACGGTATAAAATAATCTCACATCCTATTCCAAAATTATTATTCTTCCTTATCCTACTTCGTTTGGTAGCTAATAGAATTATGCTATTAGTAAGAATAGGTATGATTATTAGTTATAGGGATTAAGAATGGTTATGAATAGTTATGCATGTATTAGTTACTTATGATTTATACCGTTTGGCTGCTTATTTTTCCCCCAAAAGACGCTTATTTTTTCAATAAGTGTTTATTTGAAAAAAAAAAGGCGTTAATAAGCTTGGGAGAAAATGCCGCTTACGTGAAAGACAGGTACAGCTTTTTTGGGCCTAAAAATCGTTTTTTGCCCAAAAGCACTTTTTTTAAAAGTACTTTTGAGAAAAATACAAATAGAAACACTTTTTAAAAGTTTGGTCAAACACTAATTGCTGTTAAAAAGTGTTTTTTTAATTAATTGATCAAACACAAACCTGCAAGCATTTTTCGCTAAAAGTGCTTTTAAAAAAAATACTCTTTTAAAAAAATAAACTGATTTTAGAAACTTGGCCAAACAAGCTATTAGTTATGTATAAATTATTTCTTTAGATATTGGTTTGTTATATGAAAAGCTAATAAATATTATATACTTTTTAAAATTTAAAATATTTGTTTACAATTAAAAGTCAAATATTATATTTTCTTACAAAATAGTAAAAAATTATATAAAAATATTTGTTTAGAAAGGAAATATTTAAGTGGGGAGTGATAAGGGCAATACTGTTATTTCAACTTTTTATTCATATATTAGTTATTCCATCGTCTATCCCACATCAAATAATATATAAATTTTCTCATAACTTATACATGTATTAGTTATACGGATTTTCAAATTGCAAATCAAACGTTATATTATTTTTATACCAACTTATTTTCTAACTAGCTATCAAACGTGGTATAAATATACATAAATTAAAACATGAATAAAATATCTCTTTATTAACTACCAAACATGATAAATTATGTAAAAATTAATATATAAATAGCCTGTCTTTACTAATTAGCAAACGGCCCTTAGAATTTTGAGTGGTGTGTTGGGGAACCGAGAATCGCCTCGGCAAGTGAAACCAGGAAAGTTCGAAATGGACTTGCGGCGCTGGGAAAAAAAAAAAAAAAAAAAAAGGACACGTTACACATAGCTAATGTCTCTATATTTTGTTTAGACCTTTTCTTTCTTTCTTTCTTTCTTGTGCTTTGTTTTTGCTGAATTGATTAAATAAAATAAAATGGTCACTAGGGTCCCACCTAGTGACCTTTTTTTTTTAAAAAAAAAACTACTACTGGTAATGACCTGCTTAACGTTGGACTCTTCTTTATGTGCGTTGTCTTTAATTTGCTTCAACGTTAAGATAATTAAAAGATCTTTAAACAGATTTATTTTGTCTTGGGAGTGTTTGGTACTAAGGAAGAAATTTTTCATAAAAGATATTTACTCCCTCTGCCTCAATTTAAATGTCTTAGCTAGCGTTTGGCAATAGATATTGAATCAAATGTTAAAATTTTATCTTCAGAAATCTGCTTTGTCATGAAATTTGATCAGACTTTGAAAATTTGTCTTCAAATTATTTTCAAGTTTTAAAAACTGACTTAGACTAGCTCTTGGGACAAATTTCACTTTCACTCACAAAATTTTAATTTTTTTTCAAGTAAAACACATGTCCAAACACAACGTCAAAATTCAAATTTTCAAGTTTGTGGCTAATAGATTAGCTTAATGGTCCAGTGAAGAGATGGGTAATGTTAATGATCAAGTGGAAATTTGGGAACCTAAGATGCAACTACTGGAAGATGAAGACTTGCCCAACAGATCTAAAGACAACAGATAAGAAGTTAACAAGGGTCATGTTAAATATGTATACTGGCTCAATAAGCAGGAATCTCTTTTGAAGCAAAAAGCCAAGGTGAAGTGGTTTGAAGAAGGAGATACTAATAGCAAGTATTTCCGTGTTGTTATCAGGGTGGGTATCAACACTATAAAAAATAAAAGAGGAAACTGGATTTCTGGTAATGACAAGATTGCCAAAGCTGCTATTAAACACTATGAGCACCTCTTTAATCTTCACCCCATACCTGTGGATCCTAATTTATTGGACTACATTCCTAGTTGTATTAAACATGAGGATAATGTCAATATTTCTAAGTGTCCTCAAGAAGATGAAATTAAAGATGTTGTGTTTGACATGAGTGCTGACAGTGCTGCAGGGCCAGATGGATTCTCAAGTAAGTTTTTTCACTCTTGTCGGGATATTGTTAATAGATTAGCTAAATGGTCCAGAGAAAAGATGGGTGATGTTAATGATCAGGTGGAAATTTGGGAAGCTAAGATGCAATTACTGGAAGATGAAGACTTGCTCAACAGATTTGAAGACAACAGACAAGAAGTTAACAAGGGTCATGTTAAATATGTATACTGGCTCAATAAGCAGGAATCTCTTTTGAAGCAAAAAGCCAAGATGAAGTGGTTTGAAGAAGGAGATACTAATAGCAAGTATTTCCTTCTTGTTGTCAGGGACAGGAAGAAGAAGAAGAATGGGTACTCGATTTTTGGTAATGACAAGATTGCCAAAGCTGCTATTAAACATTATGAGCACCTCTTTAATCTTCACCCCATACTTGTGGATCTTAATTTATTGGACTGCATTCTTAGTTGTAATAAACATGAGGATAATGTCAATATTTCTAAGTGTCCTCAAGAAGATGAAATTAAAGATGTTGTGTTTGACATGAGTGCTGACAGTGCTGCAGGGCCAGATGGATTCTCAGGTAAGTTTTTTCACTCTTGTTGGGATATTGTTAAGAAGGAGGTAATAGAATTCAGTTTTTCTTTTTGACATGTAGACTAACCAAGTTCTTTTCACATACCATTTTAGCATTAATTCCAAAGGTTGATTCTCCTGCTACTTTCTCTGATTTAAGGCCTATCAGCCGTTAGCAGTTTTTCTAGAAAAATCATCTCTAAAATTCTTTCTAAAATGCTTAACCCTTTACTTCTTAATATGATTGCTGAAAATCAAAGTGGTTTTCTTGAAAGGAAGGCTTATTACTGAGAATATTTTACATACTCAAGAGATTGTTCAGGATATTAAAAGTAAGAATTTAAGGGGTAATGTGGTTATCAAATTAGATATGGCCAAAGCTTATGATAGAATGTCATGGCCTTTTATCACTGCTTATTTATTCAAATTGGGATTCTCTAAAGATGTTATTATCCTGTTTATAGGCACTGCTTCTAATGTTTGGTATTCAATCATTATTAATGGTACTAGAAATGATTTCTTCCCCCTCTCTTTTTATCATTGGTGCTAAGGTTTTGGCTAGACTTCCTAACAGACTAATTACTAGTGAGCATTTCATTCCTTTTGTCATGTCTAGCATGAGCCTATTATTAACCATCTTCCTTATGCAGATGACATTGTGATTTTTACAAGTGATAACACTAAGTCCATAAAAATGATCATGAAAAGATTCAATGATATGGTAAAAGCTCTGATCAAAAAATGAACAAGCACAAGTGTTTTTTTCTTATTGCTCTAGGAATTGGTCCCAGCAGAATCAACAAGATTAGAAGTGCTATAGGATTCCTCAACAAAGAGTTTCCTTTTTATTATTTGGAATGTCCTATCTATATAAACTGAAGAAAAGTAAATACTTTGAGAAGCTGTTGTCTAAGGTCATTAAAAGGTTAAATGGTTGACAAAGCAACATGTTATCATGTGGAGGCAAATACATATTAATCAAGCATGTGCTTAAGTCCTTGCCTATATATACGCTGACAGCTCTTACTCCTCCAGAAGGCATCATCAAAATGATGAAATGGCATTTTGCGAGATTTTTTTGGGGTTCTAATGCTGACGAAGATAAATACTATTGGAGTTCTTAGAAGAATATGTCCTACCCTAAGAATGAGGGGGTGGGGCTTGAAATGAGAAGTATGAAGGATATTTTTGACATCATAAATATCAAAAAGTGGTGGAGATTCAGAGGACAAGATTCTCTGTGGGCAACTTTCACCAAAGCCAAGTATTGCATTAGGGCCCATGCTGTTTCCAAAGTATGGGTATCTGGTAATTCTTATATTTGAAAAAATCTGACTCAAGCTAGAGCAAAAGCTGAACATAATATGATATGGAAGATCCATAGTGGGAATAGTAGTTTTTGGTGGGACCATTGGACAAGCTATGGTGCATTAGCTATCTATTGCCCTGACCAGAGGCATCATATTAACACTACTGCGAACTACTTCTTCAATAATCAAATTTGGGATGCTCAGAAACTGCAAAATGTTCTACCACGATGGCTAGTGGATAAGATTATTAACTTGGAAATTGGTTCCAACAACAAACTTGACATGCTGTCTTGGAATGCTTCTTCAGATGCAATTTTCACCAACAAGACAACTTGGGAATCTATTAGAGATTTTAGAATGACTGACCCTGTGTTCAAAAATATATGGCACAAGAGTGTTCCTTTTAAGATTTTTTTGCTAATGTGGAGACTAATAAAATTTAAATTTCCTTTAATGATGTTATTTGCAGGTCTTGGAATAGAAGCCCAATGAATTGCTTATGCTGTGCAGATTCTCAACCTGAAACCATCAAGCATTTTTTCATAGACTCTGAGCTTGCTCAAAGCTTATGGAAATACTTTGGTCAGCCTATGGGGATCAGATATCAATGTAGAACAGTGAGAAGCTTCTTACAAGATTGGTGGCAAGCAAAGAGGGAAGAATGTTATTCACAAAATGATGATACAAATCATACCTACTGTGATTTGTTGGATACTTTGGACCACAAGATGCTTTTGTAGATATGGGACACAAACAAGGTTTTACACAAGAAGAATGGAGCAGCAGTGTCAATGGCTTAACGGCTATGGATAAAACCTATCAAATGCACAAGATGAATTTACAATGGATACAATTATGTGATACAGTTGAAAGAATGAGGCATAAAACAATTGCAAAGGTCGTGACATTGAGTATGCCTTGTGATGATTGGATTAAAATCAACACTGATGGAAGTTTTATGAGAGAAAATGGAAAAGCAGGCATTGGTGGAATAGCTAGGGACTCTGTTGGAAATCTGTTTTTTGCTTTTGTTGCACCAGTTCAATGTAGAGACCATAATATTGCTGAAGCTTTGGCTGCCCTTTATGTTGTGCAATGGTTAAAGAACGATGGCTACAAACATTGCAACCTTGAAATGGATTTTGCGATCATTGTAGATATGATGAAGAGCAAGACATCTCAAAATCTTAATTTGAAGACCATTATAAAGGACATTGCTAACTTGACTAGCAACTCCAATGTTACTTTCTTTCATTGCTATAAAGAAGCCAACAGAGTGGCTGATCATTTGGCTAAATTAGCTACAACTCTGAGAGAGCAAAGAGTCTATAACACTTTTGAGCAGCTGCCTATTGGTGCTAAAGGGCCTTTTTTGCTGGATAAGAGACAGATCCCTAACATTAGGATTAAATACGACAAGGCCAATTTTTTTGTTAGCTAAATATATAGCATGTACTATAAGGGGAATGTTTTTTTGCAATCTGCATAAACATTCCTAGGTGATTGCATTGCAATCTGTGATGTATACATGGGGTTTTGGTATAGCGCACCCCCCCTCCCCATGCTTTTATGTACCATTTACATGAATAAATACATCACCACCAGGATCCAATCAGGTAATATTATTTAAAAAAATGAAATGTTCTATAGACACGTAAATATCTATGACTTATTTTTCTTCCTTTTATTCTTAAATTTCGTGTACAGTCAAACACCTTCGAATAATCTAGATGGAGGGTGTAACAATTAAAGGAGTGTAGTACTTTCTAAGGTGTGGTAGCAATATTGTTAAATGTGTTGGGTTTGTGAATCAATATTGTTAGTTGAAAAACAAAAATAAGTTAAATATAAAGTGTAATAATACTATTAATGGTGTGAGATAATAATAAAAGAGAGACGAGTATTTAGATGGTATGGTATTTGCGTGAGACCCGAATTAATGCCTTTGCCTACAATGAAAAATTATTGGGAATTTGAATAAAATCTCGAAGGATGCTTTTAATCGTGTGAGAAAAAAGTTGATAATCTCACACCAATTAGAGATTTACTTTTCAACTTCAAATCAAATTTTGATTCTTTAAATTTTTTGAAATAAATGTACATATTTCAGCACGAATCAGATTCTAAGTCACAATCGAAACAAATATACAGATCGACAAGGGAAGGCAACGGAAAAGACGTCAACTTTACAAGAGAAGCAACACCACAAATCAAATCGGCAAAAAGGGCAACGGAGATGATGAATCTGAAGATTTGCAATTAAAAGTATTTACCAAGTAAAATGGAAACTTCTTGTCAGTCAAGAAAATAATTGTTTGATGGGTCTTGCATTGTAGGACCTTTACTTTCAATATTAATAAAACAGCCCATGGGGCCTTATTTTTTAAAAAAAAAAAAAAAGTCACAATCTTTTGCAATTAAAAGTACTTACCACTTCTTGTCAGTCAAGAAAATAATTGTTTGATGGGTCTTGCTAGCATACTACACGGAGGTAGTATGTTAGCATCCTCCCATTTTTTTTATTCTTCAAAAATGCCACTGCCAACACATAGCTAGCACATTAATTGGAGGGTCATTTTTGTCTTTTAGCCAAATTCTCAAAACTTTCCCCGTCTACATTTTGCAATATCCCTCCATTTTTTTGCGCGGATTGCCCTTCTTTTGGGGTGGTCTTTAAATTTTACTCCTCATTTGTGGTGTCAAATTTCCCTCATATTTCCATGTTGTAAGTCTTTTCTAAGTTTGTGTAGTGACTTAAAAAAAGGTGGGCGAATACGAGTGCTTACCGGATTCGAAACCCGCTATACAGGCTCGAAAAACTGCATGGATATCGGTGAATTAGGCATAACTAGAAGTCACCCTATAAGGCAGTTTTATGCCTTATAGAGCGTACTTTTGTTGCACATATCCAAAGATGCCTTTTTAGTTATGTCGTAAGCAAAAAGTTCGCTTAAAAGGCATTTTTAGTTATATCTTATGAGCCGCCTTTTAGTTAAGGCATATTATATCTTAAAAGTATGTCCCGTTAAGGCATAAATTAAGCTTTTGCCTAGACAAAAGTTTCTCGCATAAAAGTAAAAAAAAAAAAATATATGCGTCGAGCGAAAGTCGCCTAAATGCGAGACTTTAGTTATGCTTAACTAAAAGTCTGCCCGATGGAGCAGAGCGAAATTTAAACTTTGCCTTGCGAATATTTTTAAAATTTTTGAATGAGCGGGATTTGAACCCGAAATCTATGAATTTTAGGAGAAGGACAAAACTTAAAAGACGAGCAATTTGAGTGGCAAAATTTAAAGACCACCCCAGAAGAAGGCAATTCGCCCTCTCCCAGATTGAACTTGACCGAAACCCAACTCCTTCAAAATGGTATGCTTGGACTCTCTAATCATAGACATATCTCTACTAATATTTACACAACAGTTCCTATTTAGCTAGTTCTTCCTTTTATTTCAACAAAAGCTTTCTGGCAATATCTTTGAAACACATGGAAATTTCTCATTTCAGAGAAATGAAAAAGATTACCAAGGATGGTTTTCCCAATTCTCAAATAGTGACTTTTTCAATTCAAAAAGCAAAGCAGAAAGCTACCTTGAGAGTAAAATGCAGAGGAGGGGTTTTTCTCCTTTTTAATATCAGTTTGCCCAATCTAAATTGTCCATGCACTTGACAGATAAATAAATGATATTCATCTTCTTCAATCCATAGTTGGATGAAAAATGATAATTAGAGAAGCTATTATTGAGTAAAACGTTCCCAACACCTGCAATAGAATTCGCCATGGATGGAGGAGAGAAAGGCACTAAAGAAGAGCTGGGTTCATTTTTAGTGTTGGGTTTAGTTCTTTAGTTAAAGACAAAAAAGCGCTTCTAGTTTTTTAGTTTTAATGTGATATCAAGGGTACTTAAGGAAAACACGAAATGGAGAGTATGTACTGTGTTAGCAAGAACCCTGTTTGATTATTCAAATAATAATATAGTGACTTATAAAATTGATCCTTTCAAGGTTGATGACTCTGCCGACATACTAAGCTGGAGATATAATAATACACCCTAGTTTAGTTTTAGAATTATTTCTTTAGTTTGAACCTCGAATTCCATTTGAACGCTAAAATTCAATATATCAAAGACTTGGCTTAAAAATTACCTTTAAATAAATCAAAGACTTGGCTTGAAAATTACCTTTGCATTACCTTTGAATAAATCAAAGACTTGGCTTGACCAAAAAAAATTACCAAAAATCATTTTCCCAACGCTTTTGTTGTAACCATCGAAATGCAAAGGTTCGAAAATCATTTCCCAAACGCTTAAACATTCATCAGAAATTATCAAAAGTTTAAAATTGATATTTTTAGTAATATGGACAATTATCAAAAGTTTAAAATGAGCAATTGTTTTAATTTTGTTCTTGAGAAAAGAAAAAAAATCCTCAGCTCAAATTTTGCCTATTACGCATATATTTCTCCGGTGTTTATTATATTGCATATAATCGTAACTTTTAGTACAACAATTCGTTAAGAGAAAATACACCAAAACATTACAGAATATGACAATAAGCAATAAGGAATCCAACTTTAATTATAAAATGTAGTAAATTTTATTTCTCATATATACTGCAAAAAGAATAATAATAGTAGGAATACACATCAAATCAATAATAACCAAGGTTCCTAAATCCCTAATAATCACTCTCTCTGTATAAACAGATCTCGATAATAATAAATAATATTTAGTTCCTCAAGAGAGCAACAGCAGAGACAAGTAGAGAAGTAGCCACCAATGCACCAGATTGAGCCAAGCCGAACGCAGCTCCGGCGTCAGGAGCCGGTGCTGGAGCCATTCCAATATCCTGAGCCGATGCTGCTGCAGATAAAACAGCAACAATCATTGCAACCAAACATGCCTTAACAATGTTGATTTGTGCCATTGCTGTTAAAGAAGAATTGAAGGTAAGAGAGATTTTTTTTGTTTTTGCTTTAGATGTATAGAGAGAGAGAATTAGGGTTTTGATTTGATGATTTGAAGGGTATGGGGTTGTGAATTTATAGTGAGTGGGAAACGCGTGAAGGAGTACAGCTGGCAAAAGAGTTTTGGTTGGCGTGGGTAACCGAAAAATCGGCTATGAAATTGCACGACTTGTCCTTCACATGGGTTGGTCTTCAATTTTGTTAGTTAGCAATTGAATTTAGAGCATAAATTATTTAAGGGAAAAAGTCACCTGAGATATAATTTATGGGATATTATAATGTGAAAATATAAGTTTATGATACACGAAAAGTTACTCTCGTTGTCTCAATTTATGTGACATTTTTTTGCTTTTCGAGAATTAATGACTTTGAAGTTAAATTGAATTAAATTAACTCAATATTTTAAGATTAAAATATAAATATTTAAAAACTACATGAAAAGTATTATAAGTTGCAACTTTAATCATATCAATTTGGTAACAAAAAAAAATTCTAAAACGTTGATAAAATTTCATATACATGTATAATTTCAATCTCAAAAAGTGAAAATTATCACATAAATTAGAGCAAATGACCCAGAAATGCGAAAAAAAAAAAAAAAGATAATTTGTTGGAAAATGACCTGCTAAATTATCGTGCGGGATTAAGAAAACTTAATGACCAACGTAAAATAGGGACGAAAGTGCAAATGACCCAGAATCGGCGGGGCATGTGAAAGGAGGAAAGTTCGTATTTCGTAATGGTTTGCGGCGCTGGAAAAAGATGCTGGACACGTTTCACGTATCTTCTGGAAATGACCTGCTTAACGTTGGACTCTTCTCTATGTGCGCTGTCTTTAATTTGCTTTTACTTTAAGAAAACTATTTAAAACATCTTTAAACGGAAGTGTTTGGTACTAAGGAAGATATTTTTCATGTGCGCTGTCTTTATATTAATTTAGGTAAATACTACGAGTGTGAAGGGATTTTGGATGGAGGAAATTAGATCTTTAGCTCTTTTATAATTTGAATAGAAAAAAATAATTTTTTCAGATCTCTTATATGTTTTTTTCAGATCTCTTATATATAAATAATAAAGATCTCTCGTAAAAGCGTCTAAAACTTAAGGAAGTTTATAAAGGACCAAAAACCCAATTCTCCATATTGGATGAAGGTGGATCGTAAAATCAACAGCGTTATAAGCCTATCTATCTCAAAATTTTGGTAAGGTTGTTCAAATGTTGACAAGTATATAAATTTTTTTCAATGAATGCGTGCAACAATTTTTTTTTTTAAAACATTATCACTGCACACCAGGCTAAACTTTTATGGTCCAATTGATTTTGCAAGTTATTCTTGATAAATTTCATTGTTAGAAAACTCTTACGGTATTGATTACTGTAGTATCAAATGATGATACAACAATACCCGAGTGTACGTAATCCCTTTAAAGCAGTAGAGAACAATAAGGGGCGTTATTCGTAACTTTAATCATATCAAGAATGTTACAACGCGAGAGATAACGAATAATTAATTTTCTTTGAAAAAAAGAAAGAAAGGGAACAAAATTAGATAATTAAAATGTTCACACAAGCAATTAAAAAAGAAAAGAGAACAAAATAAGTGGTAGCTAACTTGCTATTAGATCTTTGTCTTCTTTTTTAACAATATGTCTTCGTCTTTTTAAAATAGGAAGGAAGAAAGAAAGTAAATACTAAAGGAAGGCTTGACAAATGAATCCAACGTAACTCCAAACCTACATAGGAATATAATAAATGCAAATCATGCCTAACTCAAATACAAATTCTCCATAAATTCAATCGGAAATGGAAGCAAATAAGTGCAAATACAAATCAACCAAAGTTAAACTTGGACATTGTTTGTATGTTTTCTTTTAAGAAAAAGATGACCAAGTAATCCCACATTTGACGCAAGGCAATTAATTTCCTTGAAAAAAAGAAAGAAATAGAACAAAACTTTTAGGTAAAATTGAAACACTTTCGCTTATTCATCTATCTTAACAATATTTTAAAGGGTGTTCAAAATTTCCAAACCTCTACATCCAATCATAACTCAAATAATATCTAATAAATAAGAAATACAAATCAACCAAAGAATCACAGTAGCTTTCTTGTATACATTTTCGCATTTGAGGGTGTGACTTTAAAGAAAGTGATCGCAAGCCTATCTATCCATTTTGAGTGGCTCACATCCAATTAACTATAATATCTAATCCGGGGGGTGGGGATGGGGTGAGGATTGTACATAGATGGAGTATTGAGTGATAGGCTGTAAGGGAGATCATTATCATGGAATGTCATTTATAAAACTTATTTTTCTTACTTTTACCAAAAAAGTCATTTTCCTGATAATTTATTTGTTTTACATTTTGAGCAATCAAACATGAAAAATTTAGAAAATCTTTTCCAGCTCCATACCAAACACGCCCTTGGTTTCAATATTCAGCAGAAAAAGAAAAAGAAAAAGAAAAAACCCTTGGTTTCAATGATCCTTTTTCTTTTCTAGGAGGCATAGAATTGTGAATAGTGTGTATTGATTTTTGAATAGTGTAGAAAATCACACAAATAGTGTACAAATTGGTGTCAAGAGGCACCGGTAGGGCCCGATAAGTTTTACCTCGTTACTGTTTGACGATAAAACTTCATATGTTCAACTGATTATACTAAATTATATGTACTTAGGGCATGTTTAGAATGCACCTGATAATTGAAATTGAGTGTAATTATATAGTTTGACCTATTTGTTTGACCAAAGAATTACTTTGTTAGGTGGGAATTGAATGAAATTGAGATGGTGTAATTACACTCTCCAATTCTTAAGGAGGGATTGAGAATTGGGTGTAATTACACCCTATAATTACATTGTTACTTTTTAGCTTCCTTCTTTATTTTTTGTTTTATTTTATTTTAATTTCTTTTCTTTTTTATTTTTTATTTTATCTTCTTTCTTATTTTTATTCCTAAAATATATTTTTCTTTTTTATATTATTTATCGTTCATTTCCTTTTTTTCCTCATTCCTAACCTTTACTCTTCTTGTTCCATGTAATTGTTCTTATTTTTTTATTTTTTATTTTATACATTTAGCATAACTGTGTTATTATTCTAATTTTTGAAACCACATCTCTTAGTATTAAAGAGAATGAGTCATCAACAAACTTGGCATATAATGAGTGATGTTATTAAAGTAGAATTTCATTGTGAATGAGGTTATATATTTACAGTTTCCCTTTCTTTTAAATTATATTTGCTTAAGTTATGTTGGAACTTACTTATGTAATGTTGGAATTTGACATCAAAATAGTATGTTAACTTTTCTTTTTTAGATTTTGAATTTAGGTTGTATTTTCAATTTTAATTTATTTGCTTTAGTACTATTGACTTGTTTTTTCACATCGCATGTTGTTTATTTTTCACTTACAATTGATAAATTTGTTTTTGTCAAACATTTGAATAATGTTATGGCATTATATTTATAAATATTACTTTTTTTTTTTTGGGGAATCCTTTTGAACAACCCGTTATAATAGGAAAGCCTTATATCTTGAAATTAATTCATCAAGTTGATGATAAAATCCATGGGTGTTCATTATGCGCTTGTTAGACAACAACTCCTTAGAGGAAGAGCCAGGGGGACAACAGGTAGGAGAAATGGAGGTTTGGGCTCTCAAACATCCAATCCATGATGTTCTCACAACAAAGTCTGCTTTTAATTTTTATAATTAATTAAAATTAAAATACTATTAATTTGAAATATATATATATATATATATATATTATTTTTACAATATTATACAAATATATGATTATTAAGTAATATATTTTCAAGAAATAATGTGTTGTTAATACATAATTTAATATCATTTATAAAGGCACATATTTTTCAAATATTATTTTTTCATTTTTGATAATTAAATTTTATTTTAAAATTAAACTAACAGTATAATTTACACTTGTGCAACCAAATAGTAAGCTTGTAATTACACTGTAATTACGTGACGACAAACAAACAGGTCGTTGTAATTACAATAAATACTGTGTAATTACTAGGTTGTATAATTACTACCCTAGTAATTACACCAATTCCAATTACTAGGTGGCTTTCCAAACAGACCCTAGTAAATATAATGGTTACATGACTGATTTCTCGCATTTTTTCTTTGTTTTGGACTTTTGGTCACTACTTCGTTTGGCCTTCCTCTTTTCCTAGGTCTATGTTCCAAAGCTAGCAAAAAAATGGGGCCTTTGGAATCGCCCTTGAACCGGTAGAATATAAGTGCTTTTCTTCTATTGATGCTGCGACTGATGTTCTTGACTGTTTCACGTATCAATTACCATAAATTAATTATAGTTAAGTGAGAAAAATGTATGTGCAAAATACATGATATGTATAATGTGTTATTGATACATTTGATATTATGAAAAAGCACCTTCCCAACTCTATTTTATCAACATTGAACTTTATCAAAATGTAATTATGACAAAGACTGCCATACAAACATTCAATTAGCACATATTAGATCATCGAACTCTAGAATTGCAACTTGAGTTTTTATTTCTTCAAATGAAAGTTCAATAAAATGCGAAATCACATGTCCTCAAGATCATCGTTCCCAAAAAGGTTCTTAGAAGATACCAATGACAGCACTAACTTTTCGTGACACACAATAGTTTGTAATTCTATTAGCACGTGTCTCTGACTCTCTGTTACTTACAAAAGTATAAATGAAGAATTATTTATACGTATATTAATAAAAACGACAATACAAGCACGTATACTACAACACAACAACATTAAACAAAAAGTATAGTACAAGCTCAAACACCTTCAGCAGCAATATCTCTTCATAGAACGATATTCAACGAAATAAAACAACCACCATAGAAAACAACACTGAAAAACAAACCAATGCCTCAGAAACGGGCAACCCGAATCCATTGCCAGTGTCCGATCCAGTTTCCATAGGCGGTGTTGGAGCCATTGCAAGTTCTTGTGCCATAGCAGCTGACGAGAAAAATAGCATAATTATCCCCATGGCAATGGCTAGCAAAAACCTCATAACGTTACCATTTTGTGCCATTTTTGCAAAACAAGTTTAATTTTGCTTTGTAGTTTTAGAACAGCAAAAGAACTGGAATCGAATAATTGGGCTACCAGCTGCTGAAGTAATTGTTGTTGGAATAGCCACAATTTATACTAAGTGGCAATCGAGACTAAATTTTTATTTCGTTTTTGTGTTCATATTTTTATTTTTGGTTGAAATTTTAAGGTATAGCCTTTGTGGTCACGATTTGTGGGTACCACAAATGTGAATCTCAGGTAAGGAGTAGGCCTCCCATCTTACTGTGGGGCACCAATGAAACCTTACATTTTAATTTCTAGTCATTTTCGGCCTCTAGCTTCTATTAACGTGCTTATTGGGTCCCAATAAAAAGTTGTGCTTTCTTTTTCTACCTTCTTTTGGATTTTGACTAGGGATATTGGTGTACTAGGCGGCCAAATAAAATTATGCTAAAATGTTTATGTATTTCAAATACTCCTTCCGTTTCAATTTATGTGAAGCCATTTGATTGGACACGGAGTTTAAGAAAGTAGAGAAGACTTTAAAACTTATGGTGTAAAATGAGTCACATATATTTTGTGTGGCTATAAATCATTGCATAAAGGTAAACTCTTTCCAACTATAGAAAGAGGTCATTCTTTTTTGCACTGACTAATAAGGAAATAGGTTCACATAAATTAAAACAGAGGGAGTAATACAATAACAGCATATCCCATGTAAACCGGTGGAGTCTGGAAAAGATATTTACTTCATACCTATTTACAAAAATATTTATAAAATCTTCGGTAGGTACTCATACATTGAATTATTAAGGTATACAATTGTAGTTTTCAAAGATATCATTATATAACTGTCATATTATAATTTCTTAAGGGACCAATTTTATTAACAGGTATACGTAAGCATATATTTTATTTTGCCCGCGAATTATAAAAATCTCCCTCTGACTTTCACGAAATAAATCTTTATACTTTCAATGCGAATTTTAAATAAAGTTGTTAGGATTCATATAGTCGGCCCTAATTTACTTGGAACTGAGGTGTAGTTGTTGTTATTTCTAGTACAATTTAAGTTGTTCTAGGAAATCACTAGCCTTATTATTCCGATTAATAATTTCTCTTATTGTGCCAAATTGCGTGTAATTTAGTTTTCAAATGACGTTATATTGTAACAAAATGCACACTATTCGTATTATAGTAGAAGCTTTACTTTCTATTTTTGCCGGTTAAGACTGAAGATCATAAGGAACTGCAAGCAATGACGTGGAACAACGACAGCCGTCCGATTGGAACTCGTCGAGAAGTAATTTTCTTGTAGTCCTCATCACAACAATAAAATTGACACTTCAATTTCTTCCAATGGATCAGTTTATCTTTGTAATGCGAGAAAATAGAGTAGCATCTGTCTGGAAAAATTGATACTTTATCTTTGTTAATCAATTCTTTTTATCTAGGATTTCAAATATTTTATAAGTTCTTTAACTTATATAATATTTTAAATTTTAGTACTTCGGTTCCAAATATATAAATTTTATAAAAACATTTAAACAATGTTATTTAAAAAGTATGGCATAATACCTCAGGACCCCATGAACTCGGCATTTTTTATTTGGTGCATATCTAAATTACTTTTTGTCCTAATTACCCTCCTGAACTTAACAGTTTGATGGCATTCACCTCCTAAATCTTTGAAATGGCAAACAGAGTGCATCCACTCTCTTTTAGGCACGTAAGAATCAAGAAAAATAAGACTGAAGAAATGAATGATCTTCTTCTAATGGTAGTTTTGGAGAAACACAAACAGTACAAGAATGTTGCAAATATATGGAGTAGAAATCAACTTAGCAGTACATTATGACCTTCACAACTCCATCAAGTGTCCTACAACAATAAAATTAAAACTAATGGAACCTCCACCACGTCGAGCCTCCAGCAATAATTTATCCCAACAACACTTGCTACGAGCTCCTTCAATGGGCAAAACACTATGCAAGCATGCAGCATTCTTTGCAACATCACGATCCTTTGGCCACTTTTTGTGCGGTCATGAGACTTTTTGTCAGCCAGATAGCTGTCTCTCTAGACGACATTCCATCATCCCCGAATGGTTTCAGCACACCAGCAAGCTCATCGATTTTTTCCTGCTTAAGTAGTCGCGCACAAACCTCCAAAAGAGACTCTAAAGCTTCAGCTCTTTGTTGAGTTGGATTCCCCCAGTCGTCTTTGTCCTCTTTACCAGCTAATGCGGCTAGTGACTTGAGCTGTGATACCTTATCATCCAGTGCTCGAAGAGCATCTTTCTTAGCCTGTTTCTTTTCTATCTCGTCTTTATGTAGAAGTGAACCATCGCTTTCAGTTGACATGCAGTCAATAGCAACTTCTCTACACTCGCTACCATTTTCAGTTTCAGCAGCATAGCACCTTGGTTTTGCCGGCTGTGAATCTGATGAAGTGCTTTCTTCATCAAAGGATCGAGTTTTATCATTGGATCTTCCATTAGACAATGTCGTTATACTGGGCTTTCCGGAGAAACATTCCACTACATCTGCTTCCTCATTGTCCAGTGGACTTCTCAACACCTCGAGCTCTTTTGTTTTGCAACTCTTCTTATCACCCTCTTCGAATTGCATAACATGCTCCGGAGAAGCATGTTCTTGTTCTTCGGACCATATTTTTGCTCTTGAACTTGAAGAGCTTGGTGTAATCGTAGTTTCCGTTTGCGAGATTGTCTCCGGTTGATCACTATCTTCAGAGATCCTAACTGAGTAGCTTGTTGGATCAACTCTCTTAGTCTCAAGTTTGGCTTTGAAAGTGTCATAATTGTCTGATAAATTTCTTGGCTGAATGTTATCACCTTCATTAAAGTAAAGGACAGTTCTCTTCTCTTTTAGCTTCAACTGTCTGTCTCTGCTATCTCTCGGACTGATTGATTTTCCAGGTGATGGTCGTGTTTTCTCTTTCGTGCTTGTTGGGGACTTCACAGGAAGAAACACAGATGACGGGTTGTGACACAAGAGGAGGTATGGTTGCAAATGTTGATGCCTCAACAACTCGGCAGCCTATAAGTTGAGGTAAAAAGATATCAGGATGAATGATGAATCTTAATTTAATAACATTTGAACATATGGAGCTTCACTACTAAAATATCATGAATTAGCAACGGACAAATTTTATAGCTAAACAGAAAATCCGTCGCTAATACTATTTAGAGATGGATTATCATAAAATTCTATTGGTTACGAGCAATTTAGCAACGGATTAGCGACGAAGTTCGTAGCTAATTTCAGTTTTTCTGCACTCACTGTAGGTCTGTGTTCTGGAGTTTTCCTTAGCATGCTTTTGATTATCTGTTTCCTGCAGGCATTAAATCCGCTATGTCAATTGACCGATATGTTATACTTGTGGCGCGATGAGAAGGAAGGTACTTACAAGGTGGAGGAGTATATAATCGGAAGTGGTGAGAATAAACCTCGGTTTATTTTGTTGATAAGTCCAGTCTTGTCCTGATGGATCGATGTATTGGGTTAGTACATCATATAGAAAATATCAGGATAAAAAATGTGTCTTTCTTTTTCCGCAACAAGTATAACTTTTCAAGGTAAAAATCAACTTACAGCAGCTTTAAATGGTGGTTGATGTGCGGCAATCTCAAACATGCAACATCCTAGAATCACGTTAAAATGGTAATTCTATTATTAGGGACGTGATATGAAGAGCGGTTATAGATTGTTCATTAACTTTCTTACCAAGGGACCATATATCAGATTTGTAGCCATATGGCATACCAGAGAGAAGCTCAGGGCACATGTTGATTGGAGTGCCAGATACCTGTTTTAAGCTGAAGAAGTTATTACATGAAACTTGTTCCAAAACTAAGGATTAGCGGAACAACTCGGCGTGTTTTTCTCATATGCATTAAGCTGGATGGGTTGGCGGTCGGAGCTTTGTAATATGATGACGACCACAATATTTTTTTTTTTTTTTTTTTTTTTTTTTTTTTTTTGAAAATGTAATGAAAGATAACTAACACAACTTTTAGTCTCTACGAGACAATTTCCATAACAGAAAAAAAAAAAAAAAATTGTTTTTCTCAACAATAAGAAAAAACTAATTGGTTTTCTCAGCCCTGGAGGGAGAAGGGATTTCTATCTTGCTAAATAGATACTCCCTGCGTCCCAAATTCCTTGTCACATTTCCTTTCTTGAGTCAAACTACATAAACTTTGACCAACATGTTAAGATGTATTTTTTCACCATATTGATATGAAAAGAATTGCAACTTATAGTTTTTGAATACCTAAATTTTAATCTTAAAATATTAAATTAATCTAATCCAATTTAGCTTCAAGATTAGTCAAATTGACTCTCGAGAAGCGAAATCTAACAAGTATTTTGGGATGGAGGAGTATATTGAATCAATTGTTTGGTGTTAATACTTTGTTGTCAGTAAGTAAGAGGCGAATCTTGCCACTATAGAAACTCATACCGAGGAAACAAGGCCTTCTCCATCGACCAATTTTCCTAAGCCAAAATCACCTGTGATAATCAAGTGAATTTGATTATAAATAATAAAGAAGCAAAGACGCCCCAATCGAGCAATTGGTCGGGCATTCTTACCTAACCTGATGTCATTGTCCTTTGTGATGAATATGTTACATAACTGAAATTCAAAATAGTTCACGTTAAAAACATTTCATACTGAGAAGGCTTTTCTATTTCACTGATTACAGAATGTTTGTACCTTGAGGTTTCTATGATGAACACGGTTGGAATGCAGATACTCCAAAGCTAACAGTAGCTGAGTCAGCCATTTGCAGAGTTTCTACAGAGGCACGGAAAAAACACAAAATATAGACATGTTATTTTTTAAGCTACCAGGAAGGAACGGAGAAGTATCAATAGGTATTGAAATTACATCTGACTACCTCTTCAGGAAAAAATGCTCCTCTAGACTTCCTTATGATCTCTGCCCTGAACACCAGAAAAAAAAATAAAAAATTGCCACCATCTTCAGATTACACCAAAACCAAAAAGAAATTCTATAATCATCATATTCGTCTCTTATTTTCAACTTCATTACCCCCTCTATCCTATTTTTAGTGGCATTATTACTATTTGGGAAGCAAACTGGTCATTCTTTGACGACAAACGTGTCAGACATTCTTAAAATACTTTTTAACTATAAAAAACTGTATTTATAGTATTCCTGTCTAATTTATAAATATGTATAATTTATTTCAAGTAATTAAGATTTGGTGCTGGAATTCACACCAAAAATTAGATGTAGTGATTCCTCGTACTCCGATCCCTCCATTGTTCTGGAAGCAGCCATGAACCTTGGGAAAAGTTCACCTCTACGAACATAAGTTAACCATTTTGGGCGAGAAAAATATAGACCATGTCTATGACGAAGAATTTTACTTAACTATTTTTTTCCCTTCCCTCATTTAGAGGCTCCTTTTGTTGTTCATTTTTACCTTTCTTTATAAAAAAGGGAGAGGATGGAGTACACATCTAAAATGATAGCAAAATTAGGGATAATCACTCACATATTTCCATCTTCACAATAATCGGCAACGATGCATATACAGCTTCCCTGGAAGAAAAAGAAAGTCAACATTTTCCCAGACGCAACTTATGTATTAAATACTTGCAACTAATAAAGGCAACTTGTTGCACTTTCAGATCCTGTAACCACAAAACTGGATAATAGTATACCTTGTCCACCCACGCATCTTTGTACTCCACAATATATGGATGGCTTAGTTTAGCTATCAAATTCATCTGCAATGGAAAAAAACTGTCCATCATTAGATAAAAGAATATTATCCAGGTGTATCTTGCCACCAAGTTAAACTTTTCATATAGTAAATCATAAGATGAGTTGACGAGTTTGTATTTAAATGTATGTCGGTTCAAAATTTATAGGTTTCCAACAATAGAACTTATAGGATGTTCCACTTATTTTCCTAATGTATTGATCAGGATGATCACTCTTCACATAGTCCAGCATACTAAACAATTGCAGTTTTATCCCCAGGTTCAACTATTTAGAAAAAACTTCTTGAAGAAATAAGATTTAGCATGGGAAAACACACCTCCAAAATATACGACAGCATTAATTGTGAAAATGTTAATAGCACAGGAAGAATGATGTGGTATGAGAGTGATAATCCACGATGAGGTTGATTAGGAGAGATGTGAACACAAATAACCAATCATTGAATTTGCCGGTACCACTAGACCACTAAGAAAATGGGTCAAAAAAGAGACAGAATAACCATCAGTTATCAAATTCTTTATGATGGAAACCTCATATAGTATAGCTCGCTATCGAAACTACAAGGAAAACTATTCAAGTAGACAATCTAAGACTAGATTGCTGATTTGACCCACTAGATTATGTCATAGATATGGGGACATTTCATTGGTGGCTAAAGTGTGTGATCAACCAACTTAAAATTCAGCAACTTCGAAGAATAATGACGAAAATAGGATTGGTTTTCAATTAATCATAGTACAATTTTTTTTCAGAGCTAGACATGTACTGGAGATGATAAGTTCCTTTTGCTACTCTACTTCTGTAACTACTATGCATCCACTTGATGCCAGCAATGAAATTACTTACTTTATCAAAAAAAAAAAAAAAAAAAATTCAGAGAACAAAATTAAGAAAAGCACTTGAAAGACCTCCTGATGGGCACTGCGCTTGGACTTTTCTGTCTGTTTCGTAAATGGTATCCTCGTCAGAACACACCTACAAGAAAAAGGAAAATCAGAACTCCATAAAGTTGGATTTACATTACTTGTCTTTAAGTCAAAGTAGTCGTTTTTTGACAGAATGATAAGTCAAATGTGCTGTGCAACTTTACATCAGTAAGAAATAGGATCATTTACGTTTCTGTTCTCAAGTACACTGCATTTCGTGTTCCTTAGTTTCTATTCTTTGATGAACGCTAATTAACAGAAACAATCAAAGTTTAAGTAGAAGGAAGATTAATGGCACAAAAAATGCTCTCCTCTATTTTCTTTTCATAGATAGGACCCTATGCATTAAGCTGAAACCATACTCCTTGAGACTGAAGTAGTACCCATATACATAAAAAAATGAGAGTAATAGAATGCCGATCCTCGGGCTTTATTGTAAAGTCGCCATTCCTTGGTAATCAAACCCCAAGAGAGCAAACCATCATCAAAACTAGCTTCTAAAAGCTTCCCGTTTGAAATTCCAAGAAATGCAAATTTACCAGAACATGAAACAACTCCAAGGAATGTATAAGTAAAGCAGATGCCAAGTTCAACAAATTTGCAGAAATGCTTATCAGAAACCTTGCAGATACAATTAAAATAGTCATTCAATTCCTGCATGAAGCAAAAATATCTGAAACTTTGTGCTCGAAATTCTCAAATCCAAACTGACACAAACTGGCAAAGTAGGAAAAATGAGAAACAGAAAATGCACTTTCAGCAATAACAAGTAATATAAGGGGGGAAATCCAGTACTATTAGCTTACTTCTTCTTCTCAGTTCGATGGAGAACCAGAAATGCAGTTCCAATAGCTCTTCTTCCCAACTGTTCTATCACCTCATAATCATCTGTCTTCGACTTGGTATCACTATCACCCTTCTGAGTCTCCATTCTGCCACTAAAACCACAAACATTACACTGTTTAGCCACATTGCAATTAAAGAATCAACCTTTCTGTAAATTGCGCTGATTCTTGAACTCACCCAACTCAAAACTTAGGCAAACATTACACTATACAATAAATTTACAGTTAAAGATTCAATATTTCTGTTAATTGAACTGATTCTTGAACTCAACCAACATAAAACTTATGAAAACACTACACCCAACTCAAAACTTAAGCAAATCTTTCAGTGCTAAAATTACAGTTGAAGATTCAATCTTTCTGTTAATTGAACTGATTCCTGAACTGACCCAACTCAAAACTTACGCAACATTACACTTTTACAGTGAAATTACAGTTAAAGATTCAGTCTTTGTGCAAATTGAACTGATTCTTGAACTCACCCAACATAAAACTTAGGCAAACATTGCACTTTACAATAAATTTACAGTTAGATTCAATCTTTCTGTAAATTGAACTAGTTCTTGAACTCACCCAACTCAAAACTTAGGCATACATTACACTTTACAATAACAATACAGTTAAAGATTCAATCTTTCTGCTACTTGAACTCACCCATCTCAAAATTTATGCAAATCTTTCAGTGCTAAAATTACAGTCAAAGATCAATCTTTTTGTTACCTGAACAAGTTCTTGAACTCAACCAACTCAAAATGTAGGAAATCTTTAAGGGTCAATACTGAAATCCTTGCAACTACAAGCAAACCTTGACTTCACCCCGGCAAAAAAAAAAAAAACAGATTATGGAACTTAGGTCTTTGAGATTGTTTGAAGTATGGGGCTTGAAATGAATTGGGACAATGCTGTACTTGTACTTATGATGTAAGAGCTGCAACTATACACTGAACAATAAAATTACAGCTAAGATCCAATCTTTCTGTTACTTGAACAAGTTCTTGAACTCACCCAACTCAAAACTTACGCAAATATTACACTTTACAATGATATTACAGCTAAAGATTCAATCTTTTTGTTAATTTACATTAAAAAATTCAATCTTTTTGCTAATTGAGCTGATTCTTGAACTCACCCAAGTCAAAATGTGGCAAATCTTTCAGGTTCAGCACTGAAATCCTTGCAACTACAAGCAAATCTTGACTTCACTCCAGCAAAAAAATAAAAGACTTTGAAACTTGGGTTTTTGAGATTGTTCAAGTATGGGGCTTGAAATGAATTGGGACAATGCTGTACTTGTATTTATTGATGTAAGAGCTGCAACTATACTTACTGTACGTTTGTTTGTGAGTGAGAATTTGAGAGGGCCCGAATAAGGAGGATCTGTAGTAGGGGCTAACATTTAGGAAGGCAACAACACTATAATTAAAGCTGCATTGGATTTGCCAATATCTCATATATTATAGTTTAATGGAAACTTAATGCACATAGAAAACAGGTCTAATGAAACAAAAAATTAGATTCTAAAGTTGATATTGTTATTAACATAATGCACCAGTTTGTATCTTAGTGATTTGTAGAGTAAGTAATTAACACAGGAATATTACCGTTAAAACAATTACTCTCTTTCATTTTAAGTATTTGGCGGGTGCAGAATTTAACATAGAAAGAAAAAGGCCTAATGCATATGGAGCCCCCTAAATTTTTCCCTTTTTTTTTCATTTTAAGACTTCAATTAAGATTGTTTTTATTAAATGTCCCCTTAGCCAAAAGTCATACATCAAACACAATTCAACTTACATAATAACATATATGGTGAGTTTCATTTTCTTCAGCCTTGCGCGTGAATGTCAATCTCATCCTACATGAAAAATTCAATCAATTAAAACACCACACCCATTTTAATTATACACATCAGATAGGAAGAAGTGTGCTACTGTGTTATACAAGTGAAGAAGCACCACTTAAAGCAATCAAATAACAAAATCGGACAATAAGAAATCAAAATTGGAAACTAAAACTCGAAAACGAAAAAATGAGAAACCAAAAACTGGAAAATAAGAAACCAAAAATATTAAGCAACACCAGATCCTATTATGTTATTCCAAAATTCAAAAAAGCTTTAAAATCAATCTCAAAAGGCTGGTCTT
Source organism: Lycium ferocissimum (assembly GCF_029784015.1). NCBI lineage: Eukaryota > Viridiplantae > Streptophyta > Magnoliopsida > Solanales > Solanaceae > Lycium > Lycium ferocissimum. The sequence continues at coordinate 2,824,412 of NC_081344.1, forward strand.
CACTTCCTGGTTGGCCGAATTGCTTGTTTCTTGAAAAAAGGCAGTTATACACATATTTTAATGATTTGTATAATTAAAATGCGTGAGGGGTTTTAATTGGTTGAATTTTCCACGTAGGATGCGATTGATGTTCACACTAAAGAAAATGAAACGCACCATATATGTTATGTATGATTGTGTTTGATTGACACACTTGAGCGCCAAGTCAGGATGCTCAATTGAACAACACTTAGTTAAGGCCTAAAATGGAAAAAGTGGTCAAGTTTTAGTGAGCTACATATGCATTAAGCCAAAGAAAAACATGTGAAATTTACAGTACGTGTATACATGTCATGACGATTGGCAGTAAAAGTTTATATTATTAAGATAAACGAGAAATTTACAATTACATTATTTACGAATATATATATTTATATTTTGAATAATATACAAAATGAAGTGTTAGCTACCTAATATGTTGTGAATAAATAGGTTATATGCTATAGTAGATAAAAATATGTTAATATTATTTTAAAAATATATATATTATCAATGGATACGAGTTGAAATTACTTATGGGAAAACAACAAAACAATACAGAGAAAGATGGAAAGGCATAGTCAAGAAAAGCAACATTAGACCAGTAAATTAACAGGGCAATCAAGATTGAATTATTACAAATTGGAAAATGTGTGCATGTGGGAAAAATATAAAAACCAAAAAAATGTTTTTCTGCAAAAATATTAAATTCACTGCCTTTAATCATATCACAAGAGGCTTGAGGGTGGAATAGAATATTTGTTAGGTCACTGCCATGATGTCACCGATCACCATCCTCAACTACTACTACTACTACTTGTCTTTAAATACAATTAAAATGCTAAGTACATCATATTTAAGTGTCACTTTATTTTTGATTTCTTTAGGCTATTTGCTGCCTATTGGCACCTAATTGATAATAATTTTCACTGAACATGTAATATTCTGGTGTGCCTAAATTGCTCTTTTAGGAAGAAAAAAGACAATTAAAGTCAAATTCCAACAACCACAATGCTGCTGGAAGGCAAATATTTAAACCTAAAAAGAGAAAAAAGAAATCAACAAGACAAAGCATGCCAATAGAATGCAAATTTGGCTACATTATTTTAAAGATGAAAAAAAGGGCATATTCTTCTGCAATTTTTTGTTGATTACATTTTTTTTTCTCCCTCAGTATTAATCCACAACAGTAATTATTTTGATTAGTTTTGCATAGCAAGGGATATGTACTCGAATTTTGTCGGTGGAATCGATTAGGCACTTCCCTTAAAAAGGTGACACTGAAATATGAAATAAATGTTTGGATTTTGTGATGCCATATTGCTCCCTATTTGACCCACCGCTTGATAATGCTAGAAAAAGATAGGCCTGTGCACAAATTGGCTCAATCCGAGTTTCCGAATCGATTCGAAATAATTCGGATAATTTAATTTGGATAATACAATTCGATTTTAATTTACAAATGCAATTGTAAAATATTACGGTTTAACGGTTCGGATATGGTTGGCTTCAATTATCAACTGAACCGATCCGAACAAACCGAATTTATATGCCACTAGTAACTAATATGACTAATACTCTAATAGTCTAACTATATATACGCGTAATACTTTATATGAAGTAATATTTATTTAACTTCAGAAGTGGTGCAAATGAATGTCTGCATGCACACCTTGCCTTTGGATATTCATGGCCTTCTTGTTGGCCTCAAGCTGACTTCCCTTTTGGTCTTTCATCTTTTCAGCGTTCTTCACACGAGCCATCTTTGCCTTTTGGCCATTGCCTCCACCCATGGCTTTGTTTGTTCTTTGATCTTAGCCTGTACAAATTAGAGTTTTTTTGTTTTTGTTTTTTGAGGATGCAAACTGAGTTATTATGCTTACGTAATTGCAAGGTGCTGATTATTAATTTGGTATATGTAATGTGGTGTTGGCGGATTTGTATGCTTGCACAAGTTGTCAAGCTCTTGTTTTGCTATTTATATGCTATTATGCTTGCAAGTTTATGATTTTTTTCTTGGTTAATGTCTTGGTTATAAGGCTGCAAATTTAGGATCTCATTATTTTTTGTTATGTTTACTCTAAAACTGAAATGAAATAGTTACTTGTTTAAATTTCGAATAAACTGAACAAATCGATTTGTGTAACCGAACCGAAATAATAAAAAACGAATCGAATTGAACCTAGAATGGATCGAATTTGGTTGAGAATTTTAGAAAGTCGAAATTCGAAATTTCAAATCGATGATGGCCAAAACCGAACCGAACGGATTCGTGCACAGGCTTAGAAAAAGATACATTATTTAAGAAATCAAATGTTGAACATCATAAAAACGACAGAATGACCCCTTTTTTGTTATAATAGGTAGTTTGGTATCTAAAATCCACCGATCAGCTTGCTTAAAAATTTAACCAAAAAAAAAACTGCTTAAATTCCTATTATGTATGACTCATTTAAGGAGAAGTATTTCACCATTTTGGAGACTCAAACTCAATTTATAGGAATTTGATTGACTATTTGAACTTTTACTAGTTGTTGGTGAGGGTTCGTAATCATCTTCTTACCTCTTATGTAATAATTTTTTTAAAAAAAAAAAAAAAAACTCAAAATTTTTAATTAAAAAAAAAGAAGAAGATCACATTCAACTCTAAAACCCCTAAATAGTTAATACTGTACTCAAATTGAGTAGTTAACTTCATGCACACACGCTAATTTGTCTGAGTCCCCTTTTTACTTTCCTTCAGAAAATAAATAGAAGAAAATGATCTTTTATGTCACCTTACCATTTGAAGAAAAAGAGTATCCTACAAAGATTTATTATGAAAAAGGTCACTTAATTTAGTTTTACAGGATCAAATCATTTTTGACATAATTATTGGTATAAAGCTTCACATAATTAGTAAGATATACAATTTTCTTACGATAAGATAAAGAAAAAGTTACACTATACGTATATGTGTCGGATATCCCACACCGACTATAGATGGAGGACTTGATCTTCTTATGTGGTTTTCTTTCCCAATTTAATTGTTTACTCGATATTGAGTTTCGTATTATATTGTACAGCCTTCAATACAGGGAGTGGCAAATCACATCGAGTATAAATAAGATACTTGATCTTCTTAAATAGTTTTGAACAATTCTTACCTCATAAGTTAGCTTTTGAATTGGAGTTAGACTCGGAGTCCATTTTCTTATTAATATGCGAGTCATATTCTAATAAAATTTGTGTAATCAAATTTTTAAATTTCTCACTTGGTATCTGATATCTACATTGGAACTCGATTAAATGTGCATTGCATGTCGCGCAAGCATATCCCATAATATGGATAAAAGCATTTCACTAAAAAGACGATTATGTCATTGTCCCTTGAACTCAAAATCGTAACCTCTAATTAAAAATGAAAGAATATTTATCACTCGACCATAACTCTCGTTAGTAACGTAATTGATTAAGCATATGAATAGGGAGCCATGATACACTTGAACAGAAGGTATCATAGGTAGGAATGGATTGTCCCGACTCATGATAACAACACTTATTTGTTTTTGATGATTCAATTCCCAAAGCGATCTTGAAAATTACAACGTCTCCTTTGAGTATGTATATACTCTAATAGAGTTTTTTTTTTTTCGGTGTCACAATTAGTGGGCCCCAATTCCATAAATAGAGATGGAATCTTGAGACAACTAAGAAGTCAAAAAACCTTATGTTTAATTATCTTGATACTTTCAGTTTACTTTAGAACACATCATCAGGACGTGGTACATAATCTAATTGCATACGAAGAGCCCGTTTGGATCCATCATAAGCTTAAAGTTCAGTCAGCAAACATAAGTTCAAAAAAAATAAGTTGGGGTATTAACTTATTTTTTTTTACTTATAAGTTGTTTTAGAACTTTATACTTTGTTAGATAAACTAAGTTAAATGGGTCAATTATTTTTTTGAGCTTATTTTAAGACAAAATGACTTTGAAATGACTACCCAAACACTCAAAAAAAAATAAAACATGCTATAAAGCGCCCAACTTATAAGCCAATCCAAACGGGCTCGAAGTTCGATATTTGTAATTGAAACTTGAGACATTAACTTAAGTGCACTAGTTTTGTCAAACTGTAAGTAAACAGGTTAGATAACCAGCCCACAGGATACAAAACAGAATAATAAACAATAATATTAGAGCCTCAAGTGGTAAGAATTTGAGAAGCAACTCCCATAATCCACCCATCTCAAATACTCCTTCTGTTTCAATTTCTATGAACCTATTTTCTTTTTAGTCCATACTAAAATGAATGATCTCTTTCCTAATTTGGAAACAAATTCACTTTATGAAATGATTTACAGCCACACAAATATTCAAGACTTATTTTGAACCACAAGTTTCAAAAGTCTTTACTCTTTCTTAAATGTCGTGCCCAATCAAATGGGTTTACATAAATTGAAACGGAGGGAGTATTAGTTATTTTGACGAATTAAATTTGATTTAAGATATTTGACATACTAATTTTGCAAAATCAATTGTCTTTATAGTACTTTTTATTGTTTTTCAAATTTATCCTTAATTACTTCTCTAATTAGTGGAGTATTAATCAGGAGAGATAAGCTTAAGGGGCATAGTTTACAAATATTTTAACTAATGTTATTAAATATTTTTTTTAGGTGTGCAAAAATCTTAAAAGACGACAACTAATATATACAAGAATAAGATGGAGTGATAATACTAGTAGTGGTATACTCCCTCTGTCCCAATTTATGCAAGTACCATTTTTTTCTTTTTTAATTTAAGAAAAGAAAGGAAGATTTTTGAAATGTGTGGTCCAAAACAAGCCTTATATAAATGAGTGGCTGTAAATCATCTTATAAAGTTAAATTATTTCTAAATATAGAAAGGTAACATTCTTTTTGAGACAGACCAAAAAGGAAATGGTGCCACATAAATTGGGTGAGAGTAGGGGTGAGCGTTCGGTTCTTCGGTTCGGTTTTATCAAACTTCTGTTTGGCTATTTCGGTTTCGGTTTTTTGAAGGTGGACACCGAACACCGAACCCAACTAGTTCGGTTCCGTTCTTTCGATTTCGATTTTTTGAAGTTTGATTCTATTCGGTTTCGGTTTTTTCAATTCGGTTTTTTTGATATGATATTAGAAGTAATTCCATTTATACTAATTCATATTCTCAAAAGCAACAAAACATAAAACTAACAAATCAAAATCAAAATCAAACAAACAGGATACACAAGAACAAAAAACCATAATCATAATATAGGATTACTAGGTGTTATATACATACAGTAAGAATAATTAAGAAAACACATGAAGGACATACATTAATCTTAAAGACACATCCTAATCACCTTTCTTTGTTAAGGATATTTGATTTTCTCAACTGAAGTGGAAAATTAGGTATACAAAAGCAAAAGAGAGCTTATTACAATTGGATTTTTTTTGGGCTTAAACTTAATGGGTCTGGACTATTTTAATTTTTTTGGGTAATGTATAAATTTCGGTTCTTTGGTTCAGTTTCATCAAAGTTCGGTTCGGCTATTTCGGTTTTGATTTTTTGAAGGTGAACACCAAACTAGTTCGGTTCGGTCCTTTCGGTTTCGGTTTCTTGAAGTTCGGTTCGGTCCGATCGGATTTTTCGATTTTCGGTATTTAAGCCCAGCCCAGGGAGTATATGCGGATAACATCTAGTAATACCTTTGGTTGAAGATTGAAAAAAAGGCAAGAAAATAGACAATCTTGTATGGATTGGGTTGCGTCAATAGACACGAATCAATGCAACATGCGCAGCCCATTTGCACTTATGTTTGCCCATGTTACTTGAAGCTTGACAAGCTTAGCTTGTTCGTGTTATACGAATATTCTCATTCTAAATTATCTTTGTTACTTATTATACATGTCTTACAATTCAGGATAAAAAAATTTAAAAATAAAAATTCTGGTGATTCATTGAAAATTGTTTTCCAATTTGTTTCAGAGTCACTACAAGTCTACAAGATTCTTAATTCGCCTGAATTTGTGGCAAGTTTATTCATCAAAATCTTTGAATGATCCTTCAGGATATTTTGTATGAAATCATAGTGATCTGTCATGTGTTTATTTTTTGGTGATCCACTATGAATTGACCTCCAATTGCACTATCTAGCGGAGGTAGCTTTCAGACTTATCCTCTTTTAAAAATGAAAAAAAGTTGGGTATCCTTTCTTCTCCTCTCTTTTTCATCTTTGTTTTTCTTGTTTCGAATATCTTTTATTTTAAGAATCAGTGGTCCTGGGAATATATATGTATGGAGAGAGGGTTCAATTTCAGTTTAGTTATATTCAAATTGAGGAAGAAAGAGATGGAAATGGAGACAGCTCTATAGTGGGATTCGAATCAGTACTAAAGAAAAATCATGTACTCGAAATGATAGAACGACATGCCATTATTTATCAAGGTTTGACATTAAAAGTAGCAGAACTTATTACTAACACTAATCAAATTGTTTGCGCGTTGCGCGGTCATATAAGACCTTATTAAATTTTGATTTGTTTATTTCTAATACCCAAATATTAAAAGTAATCACAAAATACTTTTGTTAAATCTAAAGTTTTTTAAAATTCTCTTAAAAAAACTAAACCATATTAAACTTACAATTTGTTTTTTCAATTACCCAAATATAAAAAATAATCACAAAGTATGTTTTGTGAAATTTAAAGTATGTTTTGTGAAATTTAAAGTATATATAATTTTCATAAGATTCAACTGTTATATATATTTCAATAATTAAATTAAAAGTCAAAATAAATAAAAATATCACCAACATTCTTAGTAATATATATATATATACACACACACACACACCACACAATAACAACAAAAAACCTAAAACTCGAAATATTTTCTGAAAGAGTTGATTTTTCGTTATGTGAGAGAAAAACTCACGTGTTGGATGATTTTCAATTACTTGGAGCCAAAGGATGTATTGCTTGGAGTTCTCTCACGTGTTGGATGATTTTCAATTACTTGGAGCCAAAGGATGTATTGCTTGGAGCCAAAGAACGCTAAGATGTGGAGGAGAATTGAAGAGCTCATGTAGCACACTTGGAGCCCAAGTCATTTTATGCCTATAAAATGAGAGGCAATTCGTCTTTGTTTATCATCCCAAAAAAATCATAAATCCTTTGTAGTGAGTAGAGAGTTGAGAGAGCAATTCTCTTAGGTGTAATTAAAAAATCTCCCATTCCTTTGCCAATAATATAAAGGCAACCGTTCTCTGGTGGATGTAGGATCATTTTGATCTGAACCACGTTAAATCTTGTGTTTTTTCTTTTACATTTCCGCTAACATTTTCCGTTTCAAACACAACATATATTATATAAAACATAGCTTTCAGGTATTGAGGACACTTTGAGAAACCAAAAATAGATCTAAAAATTCCAGAATATCTTTTGCATGACATATATATATTCATGGTGTTTAGATAGAGGAATAAGGTTGAAAAATATGTGAAAGACACAAAAAAATTATTACGAAATTAAACACCGAAAAACAATAGCTTATTCATCTATCTACAATAAACTATCATAAACTCCGATTTGATTGCAATAAATTTTTACAATAACTATCAACATTAGATAATTCTCTCATCAATTTAACACAATGATTCACCTCAATCTTCAGCTTGTTATCCCTTTTCTTCTCAACTTGTCGTTCAAAGTTTCATTTTCCCGATAGCTTCATCGCGGAGGGTAACTGGTATGCCTTTTTTGTCTCTTTATATATCTATCTGCATCATTTGATCTGTCGTAGATTTCATGAACACATCAGGGTGCATAACGTCAGAATTATAAGAAATTTATATATTTACAACTCATATACACATGCAAAAATTATTAACGAAACCTTTGGGGTGCGGCCCTCTTTCGAACTCTGCTAACCCGAGATGCTTTGTTTATCGTGTTTTTCTTTTTTTGGAATGACAAAACAATTTGTTGATTTTAATAAAAAAAACAGTATAGAGAACCAAAACATCATTACAAGAAGTGTTCTCACGTGTTATAAAAGAAGACAAAAACAAATTAAGAAATGAAGAACTTGTCATCAGAATAAGAGATAAAGCAAAGATTTCATCATCAAAGCCCATATCTGAAGAGGTGGCATTTCAGAAGGCATACAAAAGTTCTTTTGAGAATATAAAGAATTTATAGTCAGGAGTCCAAACAATATATAATGAAAGAAATATCTTCAAATATGGTAATGGGGGAGAAGAAATGGTGGTGGACAAACTTAGAAAGCTGATAGTGGGCTTTTAATTCTCCATTAGTAACTTAACAGAGCAAATACTTAATTAGCATAGCAATTACAAATGAAAAACCTCTACTGTTAACGATCATATCATCTGCTGAAGAAACCAATCGGATACAATAATAATTAATACACAATGAATTAAATGAAACTCAATAAATAGAGTATATTATTAATAATTTTTTAACTAAAAGATAAGGGAAAATATATTTAAAAAAATGAAATAAAAGATAAATAGGAATAGTGGTAATTATAGATCGCGCCACATCATTATTAATACATCTTTCATTTTATATTATATATGATATAAATATAAATTTTTATTTTATTAAAAAGAAAAAAGAGATAAAAACAAAACGTAAACAATAAAGTTGGACCAGGACGGCTAAGAACAGTAGAAGAGCGTGTGGATGACTTGCCCCGTGGCCCCACACTCCAAAAAGAGTTTTGTTTGAAAACTAATGTAGCTTTTTAGTCCTAAACAGAAACATACACTACTCTTTCTGTGCACTTTTACTTATTCGCTATTTCAAAATAAATTATTATTTTTATTTGTCACTTTTATCATATTAAAATAAGATAAAAAAAATTTCTGTTTTATCTATAGCATTAAATACTCATTTCAAATTTTTTCAAATTCAATAAAAATATGCATCAATTAATATGAGTATATTGATATATTATGCACTTTATTTATTATTTCTTAAGAAGTGTTTATAGTAAAAAATGAACAAGTAAAAGTGAACTGAGGGATTAATAATTATTCGGGAAAAAATATTAGCACTTAATATTTACACAAAGTGAATAGATTCATAATATATATTTGTACGTAATGTTTTAGAATTTAATCATAACTATTTAATAATATTTTCCCCTCATCAAATAACATAACTTTATAAATCTACACACCGAGTGTTTACCTACTTTAACATAACATAATTTTAATTTATGTGAGTGTATTTTATTAAAGGGAAAGGGTGCAAATATAACCTTCAATTTTGTAATTTAGAGCAGATATACCCCTTATTAAAAAAATGGTGCATATATACCTCTGTCATTACACAAATAGTACAAATATACCCCTGATCTAAAGGTTATTTGCACCTTTTCCCTTTATTAAATATTTTGTTACACAAATAAAGCAAATATTTGCACTTTTGCCCTTTATAAATACAAAAGCTAAAAAAAAATTAAAATTAATACTTTGAAACACCTACTAATATTTGTGTAGCTAAATTTTTAAATATATCGTAAACTACAAGGAAATATTAAGGGCCTGTTTGGAAAGCCACCCAGGTAATTGGAATTGGATGTAATTGGGTGTAATTACACAGTTTGGCCTGTTTGTTTGACCAGGTAATTACACAGTTAGGTGGGAATTGGGTGTAATTGATAGGGTGTAATTACACTCTCCAATTCTCGAGGGGGGGGGGGTGAGAATTGGGTGTAATTACACCCTGTAATTACAGAGTTACTTTTTAGTTAATTTTTTATTTTTTTATTTCTTTTCTTTTTAATTTTTTTTTAATTTATATTATTTAGTTTTTATTTTATTTTAATTTCTTTGCTTTTCTAATTTATTTTTCTTTGCTTTTCTAATTTATTTTTTTATTTCTATTAATTAATTTATTTTTTATTTTTATTTTTTTAAAATATATTTTTCTTTTTATATTATTTATATTTCATTTACTTTCTTCTCATTCCCAACCTTTACTTCTTGTGGGTCCATGTAATTCTTTCGTATTTTTATTTTTTATTTTATTCATTTAGCATATTATTCTAATTTTTGGAACTACATCTCTTAATATTAGAAAGAATGAGTCATTAACAAACTTGGCACATAATGAGTGACGTTATTAAAGTAGAATTTCGTTGTGAATGTGGTTATAGACTTATATTTTGCCTTTCTTTTGAATTATAGGAGTATTTACTTATATTACGTTGGAACTTACTTATGTAATGTTGGAATTTGACATAAGAGTATTATGTTAAAAAAAATTCTTTTGGATTTTGAAGTTAGGTTATATTTTCAACTTTAATTTATTTGCTTTATTACTATTGACTTATTATTTCACCTTGCTTGTTGTTTATTTTTCACTTATAATTAATAGAATTTTTTTTAAACATTTGAATAATATTGTGGCATTATATTTATAAATATTCTTTTTTTTTTCAAACATCAAATCCCATGATGTTCTCACGAAAAAAAGTATTTTAAGTTTTATAATCAATTAAAATAAAAATATTATTAATTTGAAATTATATATCAACTATTTTTTACAATATTAGTTACAAATATATGATTATTAATTAACGTATTTTCAAGAAACAATGTGTTATTAAATAGCTAATTTAATATCATTTATAAAGGCACATATTTTTTAAATATTAATTTTAAATTTTTTATAGTTAAGTTTTATTTTAAATTAAACTAACTGTGTAATTACACTTGTGCAACCAAACAGCACGCTTGTAATTACATTGTGATTACATTATGACAAACAAACAGGTTATTGTAATTACAATAATATATAATTACTAGGCTGTGTAATTACTAGGGTAGTAATTACACCAATTCCATTACCAGGTGGCTTTCCAAACAGACCCTAAGAGTAAAATAAAAAGGTTTCTATATTTAGAAAGAGTTTGTCTTTTCTGAAACGGCCTAAAAAGGTAAAGGAGTATCATTTTAATATTCTTTTCTTAGGAGCTCCTCCCTAATCATCTTAAAAATTTGTCGTCATCTCTTATTCTTCATCTCTCAATTTCTCCAATTCTTCGATTGAGGTATGCCATTCGTATATTTATGATTAATAAATTCCTGGGGTTGTATTTTTTATTTTTTTTGGTTAATTGTTTTCTTCTGTTGGGGATTCAGTAAAAAAAATAAAAAAATATATGGGTTCAATTTTGTTTACTTGAAGATCGAGGAGAACTTTCGATTTGATTGAACCGTTAAGAAGGTTTTATAGATTAAAGGGGTTTTGTCTTGTCATCGTGGTCTATTCTTAAGCATGTTTATTTGCATCTAAAAGTTCAAAAATAGGTTCTTTTTTTTGGTAATTGTTCAAAATATTGGTACTTTGTTAGACTTTGGACTAGTATGGTGTTTGTGGTTTTGCATGTTATGGTGTTTTATATATATATATATATATATATATATAAAATTGAGGAGGAGTTAAGTGGTTTAAACTTTAAAGGTTTGAGTTTTTGGCACATTTCAGTGCAAAGACAACTACTTTTATGCTGTGATATTGATATTGAGTTCTGTTCTTCTGTGCTGAGGATTTTTTTTTTTTTTTTAAACCATGGTGTTCGGGCTGTGTGCACGCCGACTAATTCCACGCGCAGAGGCGGATCCAGTATTTGAACTCTATGGGTTCAAACTTAAGATTCTTAGTGTAAACCCGGCGTATTTTAAAAGTTATGGCTTCATGTCTACTATTTATTGCAGTTTTAATAAATTTTTATACATAAATTTATGCTCCGCGTCCAAACTTGGGGGTTCAATGGAACCCCCACCTAGCATGCTAGATCCGCCACTGTCCACGGGTACTTGCTCCTTCCACTAGCACAGTTACAGGGTAACTCTATATGTCAATGCTTTTGATGGATATAAGAAATCACCTAGTGTTTTTGGTCCTGTAGGATTTGAACCATGATGAGTTCTGGTTTTATAAGTTTGTTGTTTTGCTTTATGTTAACCATTTAATAATGTACTGGGTATGAACTGCAAGACTTCAATATTTAAGTTTAACTATAGGGTGTCTTCGGTACGAAGGAAAATGTTTTACCGGAAAATAAGTGAGTTTCTTACTTATTGTCTTGTGTTTGGTACTCAAGCAAAAATATAATCCTAAAATTAAGTATTTGTATATAATCTAGACAAAATACTATGGGATGGGGGTAGGGGTAGGTGTGTGGGGTTGGGGGCTATGGGAGGTGGGGGTGAAGATGAGGTGTGTTGGAGGGTGGGGAAGACACAATCAATGTGGAATGCCACTTATGGAACTTTTTTTCCATGCTTCCGCTAGGGAAGTCATTTTAATCATTTTTAAGGAACTTGTTATCCTAGAGAAAATATTTTTTAATAATTTTGACCAACCGAACATAGGAAATTGGAAATACATTTTCATCCATTACCGAACACACCTTTTTTTTTTTTTTTTTAATATTTTTATTACATAGGGGGTAGGGGAGGGGAAATGGGGAAGGGGATTACAATGTAGGGATTCGAACCCTCACCAACTAGGTGAAAGTTCAGGTAGCCAGCCAACCAACTGAGCTCTTTGGATCTACCAAACACACCCTTAATCTTTATAAGAAGTCATTTTGTACTTCTATGAGATTTAGATGACATATATAGCTTGTGATATGATCAATTCACAGAAAACATCCCTGAACTCTGTTGTGCAAATTTGGTTATACGGTATAATTCTCTCTCTTATCTTCATCATTCTGCTGAATTACGTCAGCTAAGTTTTACGATCTTCATAAGTACTAGTTCTTGTTTGATGAATTGGTTTTTCGGGTTCTTTGAATTTGAAATATTTCGTGATCTTACTGGTAATCTCACATTCACCAGGCTGAGAAGTAGTAAGCAACTTAACAAATTAAAGTTCAAGTGAACTATAGTTATTTAGGGATAGTTGAGACATTTTTGTGTTCGTCTCTTACAGGGAAACCATTTCGAGAATACATGCCAAACAGAGTAGATAACAACAGCTAGAAAGTGGTCAGATAGTTTAACTGGTATGTAAAGAAATATAAGATCAAATTGCCTCATGCCTGTCCAGAATATGTGATTGTAACTGCTTATCAAGAGAACTCGTGTAGCAAAAAGAAAGTGTTATTGCATGATAATCAGCTGTCGTAATGGGCAGCAGTGAGGTGGCATCCTAGCAAGTCTATTGGTAAAATATGTTTTTCTCTCGTCTCTTATAAAGGGGTAATGAGCTGAGCAAGCTGGAGTTGAGCCTAGAGGGTCTCATTTTAGCGTCCTCTAGTATGAATTGAGGATAGTACCTTCTTTGAACTTCGGTTATGAATCTCTTAACTCACATGCAAGTTCAAAGCAGCTTTTACCTAGTTTCCAGAAAAAAAAATCTTACCGGATACTCAAATTTTGGTATATACTAAACTGTGATAACAGTTGTATCCAAATCTATTGCAAATGTCTAGATAAAGATTGGTTAAAGGCAATTTGAAGTTTCTCAGCTAACATGTCTCGCATGATTTGAGTTATGTATGAGCATGTTTTGAGTTATGTATGAGAAAGATATCTGGTAAGTGATTACTATTTAACATCTGTTATGGTTTCCGCTAAAGGTGTTTCTTTTAAGCTTGCTTTTTAATATCTTCTTGTGACGGTGGAGAAGAGAGAGCTGCCATTTTTTTCCACTAGTTGCCTCCATGTCATATTTTATCATTTGAGTTAGTGAGTTAGTGAATTGAATCTTCCTTAGTGTTAACAGCATGCCTGAAAAGCTCTCATTTTGGCAATTTAATTCAAGTTATGATTAATTGTTTAAGCTGTTAAATATGCCAAATTGTCCCAGTACCGAAAATCTAGCAAGTATGGAAGAATGTACTTAATGAACTTGTGTGGAATTGGCTTATTAACTGCAGATATGGAGTCATCTAAAGAGACAGGTTGCCGAGCTCCAGAAGGCCCCATCCTTTGCATCAACAACTGTGGTTTTTTCGGTAGTGCAGCCACCATGAATATGTGTTCCAAGTGTCACAAGGAAATGATACTTAAGCAGGAACACGCAAAATTTGCAGCTGCATCCATCGAAAACATCGTAAATGGAAGCTCAAACAGTGTTGAAAAAGAAGCTGTAGAAGCCATATCAGCGGAATTAAAGGTTGTGTCTGCAGAAGCATCTTCAGATATAACCTCAGAGATTTCAGAAGTGAAGCCAAAAGAGGGTCCGAATAAGTGCACAGCTTGTCGTAAGCGTGTGGGTTTAACAGGTTTCAACTGCAAGTGTGGAAATCTTTTCTGTGCTGTTCATCGTTATTCAGACAAACACAACTGCCCGTTTGATTATAGGAATGCTGGTCAGAATGCAATAGCAAAAGCAAATCCTGTCATCGTAGCAGAAAAGCTTAATAAGATATAAGAGGCATGATGCTTTTACTTTAAAATCTGTCCATAGTCCGATAAGTTGGTCTCATCTTACAGGGTCTCCTATGAATATGCATGGATCGTATAAGGCGATGAAAATTGGTTTGGGGTTGGGTTTTTTTTTTTTTTTTTTGGGTTGGGGGGGGGGGGGGGGGGTGGGGGTTTCTTTTCAAGTACTAGAGCCTAGATTATTTCTGGTGTGTAAGTTGTTATATATGCTGGTTTGGTGGACATTTTTATGGAATTTGTAATTTGTCCTTGTTCTTTCCCATTTCTCTGCTTCATGTCTAATATAATGTGCATAATGACTATCCCTTTAAAACAAGCACGATCACATTTGGAGAGGCTATTATTGAAGATTGTAGAGTGTAAATATTTGTTAAATTTCAACAAAGCTTCTATTAAACATATCTGGAGAGAAGCTAACCAAAATGCCGACTTTCTAGCAAACGAAGGGCACAAGCAGTTGCTTTCGAAAGATTGTAAGCTTACCTTTTTAGTCTTTAGTCTCATCTGATGTATACAATTTTTTCATTTCATTTTTTTGTTCTGGCCAAGAGTAACAAACTGCTAAAAGCTTCAAAACAAAAGCTTTTGATACGTCTGGTCAGGCCGGCATACCTAGCTGTGAGATTTACTGTAGACTAAAATATCAAACCACTATGTGTGTGTGTATATATATTGCAAGAGAATCAGCAAGTATTATAGAAACGAGAACTAATTAGAGTAAATATTTGAAAGGAAAAAAAAAAAAAAAACTATGGCTAAGAGCTTGCCAATCATAGACATGCAACATAGCATAATTAGTGATGAAATAGTGAAATCACTTGAACGTTGGGGTTGTTTCAGGCTTGTTAATCATGGAGTTCCACCATCTTTCTTGTCGGAAATAATGGCCGTCGGCCGGGCGTTGATGGAACTTCCGGTGGAAATGAAGGGGCTAAATGTTCACAAAGACAAAAGCTTCGGCTATATTCCGGTAAATATGACTAGTGCCATGTTTGAGTCCTTAGGAGTTTATGATGCCACTTTACCTGAGGATGTTGATCATTTTTGTGCTCAATTGAATCTATTCCCACATCAAAGGTAAATTCGTAATACTCCCTCCGTTTGAAATTATTTATCGTGTTTTGCTTTTCATGATTCAAACTATATGTCAATTTTGATCAATAATTTTAAAATTTATTTTCATCATATTGACATAAGAAGAATTAATTGTAATTTATAGTGCTTTTCATATAGTTTTTAAATAATTAAATTTAATTTTGAAATATTGAGTTGATCTAATTCATTTTTACTTTAAAAGCGAGTCAAATTATTTTCTAAAAAGAAAAAATGAAGCTTATTTTTGGGACGAAGGGAATATAAAACTTAGCAGCTTGCCTTCTATAATTTCAGCCATTTGGATTCTAATTAATCTGGTCTCATGTCTTATTGAGTATAACATGAAAAAGATAAGCCATATTAGCCCGTTTGAATCATTTTAGAATCTGCTTGTTTATGAAATTGGTTTTTGAAAAAGTACATTTGAAAAGTATCATATTTGACTAATTAATGCGAAAAGAAGAACTTTTGCCGTCAAAAGTATAGCAATAATTTTCAATGTTTCAAAAAGTGCTTATGGGCAGAGCTGTTTTTTTCAGCTTATAAAAAACGTTTTTGTTACTATTTTAAAATACTTATTTTTTCTCTCTAAAATAAGCATTTTTGATTTCCCATAAACTTGACCAAACAAACTATAGACTCATTTAGATTTGCATCATATAGGATCCGTTTAAGGAGAAAACGAGTCATACCAAGAGTAATTTTTTTATTTTCAAACTCAAACCCGAGATCTTTATCAAATAAAATAATTGTGGCTCAGTACTTAGTAACATGTGGAATGATGATTAACATTTGAGTTTTGTTGCAGGGAGGTGATGGTAAAGTATTCAGAAGCAATTTATGATCTCACAAAAAAACTTGGGAGTAAGCTCATGGAAGGTTTTGGTTTAGAAAGTGGAGATTTGTTTAAGGATTGGCCTTGCTTAATGAAATTCAATAAATACAACAATAATTTTGAAACAGTGGGATTAACAGGAGCTACAACACATTCTGATAAAGGATTTTTCACAATATTATTGGATGATGAATTAGTTAATGGCCTTGAAATGCTTGATGACCAAACTGGGGAATTTATTCCCGCTAATCCAATCCCAGGTTCATTTTTTGTTAATGCTGGAGATATTGCTAAGGTCAGCCATTTTATGTTTACTTGTTATTTATTTATCATGGTTAAGTCCTAAATAAGGTCAGAAAAATAAATTAATTATAATTTAATGATAAGAGTATATGTAAAGGCATGTGCCATGCATTATTTGATTGGTGTAAACGCCGGGATGGGAAAGTTGTTACGTATATATTAGCATACCATTGTTTAAAGTTGTCTAAAGTTTCACATTGATTATTATACGCTTAAAATATATACTTAAGTGACATTCACGAAAAAATTGAACTTTTATATAAGATTGTTGATGCAATTGGATATATTATTAGATTAGATATATTAGAGTAGATGTTATTTTGCGCTATTATATGCTACTGCTATTAATTATCCAATTAACTCAAAAAAAAAAAAGAGTAAATAACGTCATGGGTTCGACTCTTACCACCGTCTAACAACAAATAAAAACATCTAAATAACCCTCAAGAGGGAGAATCTTGGATTCGGATATTGAGAATGGAGAATCACTTAGTAAGGAGTGCTTCCCCTCTTTAATGGGCTCTATGCAACCAAAATTTAAATTAATCTGGCAAATGAATTTCGAATACGAGATGGTTATATTAAAAGAAAATATTTAGATGCCTAGGCCCAATAATTAAGTTCACACGTGAAAGAGCTTATTTTTTCAACAATTAGTAAAAGATATTTTTCACGTTATATTTCTTTAGGTGCCGTTTGGCCATAAATACCAAAAATAAATTCACTTTTTTTGGAATTTTTGAAGTTGGAGTTGGAGTTGTGTTTGGCCATAGTTTTTGAAATTGTAGTTTTTGGTAAAATGTAGTGTAAAAAAGTGAAAAAAGTGATTTTTTTTTTAAAAACAAGTTTTTCTTGTTTTTGGTATTCCGGAATACAACTCTGGAGTTGTATTCCGAATATTTATGGCCAAACGCCTAAAAGTAAAAAAAAAAAAAAAGTGAAAAATTTCTGGAAAAAAGTGAATAATTTTTATGGCCAAACGGCTACTTAGTCTTTCATTTTTTACCTTTAGTTTCATTTCCGACTTATTTTTTATATTTTTATGATTCTAGCAATCCTTTTTGATATATGCATTTCTAAATATAATGTGCTAGGCATGGAGCAATGGAAGAATTTGCAATGTGAGGCATAGAGTACAATGCAATGAACCAAGAGTACGATACTCCGTTACATTCTTTGTGTTGGGTCCAAGAAATGAAAAAATGGAGACACCTTCTAAACTAGTGGATTATCAACATCCTCCTCTCTATGTTCCTTTTCATTTTGAAGAATACTGTGCCCTTCGAACTTCTACCAAATCCATAAAGGGTGAAGTTCTTGACTTGTTTCGTAAAAAATAGCTGATTTCTTTATCTGTAGTTTTGAAATCGTGATGGTTTTATATGGTTTGAGTAATCCGATTAAACATTTATATTGAATATAGTTTGAAGTCATACCGGCCTATCATGATTTGTATGTCAGATTTCTGTAACGTTTTTTTCCCCTTTTATTTGTCTGTACCTTTTGACATTGAATAATCCAACATGATAGCTCCGTTGAATATAACATGAAGTCATATCGTCTGTCATGACTTGTAATGCCCCAGTTTATCAGTTTCTATCATCGTCATCACTGCTTTCAACTTAAGGTTATTTTAGTTCTATTTTAAACTTAAAATGATCATTTACACACATATATCAAAATGGGTAGCAACACAAAAAAAGTCAAAAGAAAAGCATAAATTTTTACTAATTGTTCCTTTGTGACGGTTGTTTAGTAAATGATCCTCTTTATACTTCTCTGCAACTTATAGATCTTTTCGATTACGGACTAAAAATCCATTTCGAACAAATTGAAATTTTATGAGAAAATGTTAGGTCCAGTCTAAAACTCTATAGAGTTAGATGACACTCTAAAATTTTGTTAATCCAATTAGTTATATTGTCACAATTTCAAAATAAAGACAAAATCTAAATGATGACCTAAGAAATGGATATTTGTGTAAATCAACTTAAGAAAATGATTCGCTGAAATATGGGCTCACTCAACTTCATTTTTTTGCGCGGAGTGCCCTTCTTTTGGGGTGGTCTTTAAATTTTGCCCCTCATATTTGAAATCTTTAAAATTTGCCCTTCGGCTAACACCCATAGGAGGTTCGAACCCACGCGTAAAATCAAAATTTTAAAAAAAAAAATTCGCAAGGCGAGTTTAAATTTCGCTATGCGGACCCGACATACTTTTGTTAAGGAATTACAAAGTTATGCGGACCCCGCATACTTATGCCTTGTGGGCGGACTTAGCATAAGTATGCGGGTCCCGGATAACTTTGATAATTCCTTCACAAAGTTATGCGGGTCCCGAAAAAGTTTGCCCATTAAAAGTATGCCCCCAAGCATAACTTTGTGAAGGAATTATCAAAGTTATCGGACCCTAAAAGCATACTTATGCCAAGTCCGCCCATAAGGCATAAGTATTCAAGAAAAAGTCGATTCTTCACATAATTTTTAACTACATGCCCATCCTAATTAAAATAAATAGAATCCAAACTTAACAATATTAACACATCCGCACGATTGACAACCTCATCATGAATTGCATTTGCACCAAAGATCATCGTTTCATTTCCACCAAAGACAAGAGCATGTTTATTCGTCAAGAAGTAAATCTTAGATAAAGCCAAGACAATAATTACGTGTAAGTAAGCTAGCTATAGATAGTCGGTCAAGCACCGAATGCTATCCACAATGTCGAAACTTTAGGTCCTCCACGTGATACATCTAGCAAGCTTCCACAAGAATGATGAATATTTTGAACTACTTTACGGGATAACTCCGGTAACAAAACATGCTATGACTTATCACTCAAATATTTATTTTTAGGACCCTAAGCATAACTTTGATAATTCCTTCACAAAGTTATGCTGGTACATACTTTTAACGGGAAACTTTATATCGGATCCGCATAACTTTGTGAAGGAATTATCAAAGTTATCTGGGACCGCATACTTATGCCAAGTCTGCCCACAAGGCATAAGTATGATGGGTCCGGCATAACTTTGGTAATTCCTTCACAAGTGTATGCCGTTGGCGGCATAGCGAAATTTAAACTGCCTTGCGAATTTTTTTTAAAATTTTGACTGCGCGTGGGTTCGAACCTGGAACCTATGGGTGTTAGCCGAAGGGCAAAATTTAAACATTTCAAATATGAGGGGCAAAATTTAAAGACCACCCCAAAAGAAGGACAATTCTGCGAATTGCCCACTCAACTTCAGCAAATGACCCAGCAAGATTCGCATGATTGGATCTTGGGGTGGTCTTTAATTTTTGTCCCTCAATTGCTGGTCTTTTTTTTCCGTCAGCGCTTTAAGTAATAAAAAAGTGGCCGAAATTACCCATAACATTTTGGGTTCAAACCTCAATAGAGTAAAAAATAATAATTTCGTAAGGTAAGGTTTTCATATAAACTATGCTTATTCGGTCAAAGTTATGCCTTAAGGCATAGTTATGTAGTATGCCTTTTCCGGCATAGCAAAGTTTCTATGTACCTATTTAGAAACTATGCCTTGTCCGGCATGGTTCTGTACCGGCGTTTTAAGGGAGGGGGGGGGGGGGGCGAGGCGTTTTATGCATCATAGGGCCAGGCGTGATCCCCGAGACACGGGTGGGCGTAAGTTCCATGGATCTACGAGGCGCATGTCTCATGTATCTTCAATTTTATAATTTTATTACTGAAAAAATAAGCAAAAGTAATTTTTTTATTAAAATTCTAAGTGTATTCAAATAAATCACCAATAATATAAAAATAATTATTACAATTATTATTTGAGAAAGGTAACAACACAAAAAATGATAGAAGTTTAGATAATCTTAAAATGAAATTTTCATCATCAATCTCCATATCTAATTGTTCTTCCCACCTAAACTAATTTTTTTTACCTGATTTTTATTTATATATTTCAAAGAAGGAGAAGGGTAAAAGTGTAAGAGTTAACAAATGAATAAACTTGCTTCAAGAACATAGCGCTATGAAATCTCTATCCTATCAATTTCAGATATAATCATCTAAAAAATTATTTATGACAGTGTTATTTTTTATTTCTTATGAAAGTTGCTTTCTTTATTTATATATTTTAGAAAAAAACCACTACAATATGATAACATGAAGTATAAAAATCATTACACCAATAGTAAAAATCATAATCTATGGCAAAAATATTTTTAAAACAATAAAAAATCAAATTTAACGCCCGTTACGTACGCAAAAACGCTTGGGGTTTACACTTTTGCTCTCGGGACTTACGCCCTAAATTCTAGGGCATATTATGCCCTATGGATTTATGCCTTTTATTTGCGCCTGAGAGCGTTTTTGATACGCTCTGGCTCGAGACTCGCCCCGAAAACGCCTTTAAAAATACTGTACAGAACTATGCCTTAAGGCTTCTTTGCCCCGAGTAGGTATAGTTTCTATGAAAACCTTGCCTTGAAATTTTTTTCTTCTACAAATTAGACTGAGAGGCTCAGATTTGATATGAAGCGGTGTACTTCAACCTAAACATAAATTTATTTTTTGGCTTGCTGTACAGGGCAGATTACTCACAAAGAAGAGGCTCCATAGATTGAATATTCCAGTAGATAATTCTCTATGTAGCTTGTGTGATGGTCAGACCACTGAAACACAAGTCCACTTGTTCTTGGATTGTGTTTGGACCAGGAGGGTCTTAGCTGCTATTGTGCAATGGGCAAGGGTCCAAATACCAATAGGTGAAGCTAAACAGGTGCTGACAAGAATCAGGAAAAGGAAATGGAAGCAGTTCTATATAGAGGTGGTAACAACCCTATGGGTGGGGTGGGGGAAGGGGGGCAATCATATATAATGTGTGGCAAGCAAGATATAGAGCCATATTCAGAGGAGCTTGTAGATATTGATACAACGATTACGCAGATTAAACAGGATTTTGTTACTAGAATAGAGGCAGTTAGACATTCTAAGAAGGCTAGTAGATGTGGTTCATTAATATAGCAGTTCTTTATGTAAATAGACTTGTTGGAGGCTTGATTGAATGACACACTTCTTAGAAGGTGGTCATGAGATTAGGTGCTCTTTAGGTGTAATTATTTTTGTTTGTTAATGGTAATATTTACATTTGTTACCAAAAAAAAAAAAAGATTTTTTTTTGTCTACTCTCTTGGGGATTGAACCCAGAATCTCTGATTTCATAGACCTGCGAATAAGGTACTTTGACCCACAAATTTTCATTAAATGAGAAGTGAGAGCAAAAATTAAAGACCAGCGACTTGAGGGAAAAAAATTAAAGACCAGTCCATATGAAGGCAATCCGAGGCAATTTGCCTAGTGGTATATAAGTTCTTAAAAATTTATATTGACACGGATATAACTTGTGAGGTACTTATGCCTGCGAAAAAGTTATTTGTATTAATGAGCAACAAATTAAAGATCATCACAAAACAGGGCCAAAAATGCAAATGACACCCTGAGAAACAGAAGCTTAAGCCCATTTGACGATATTAAAACGGCTTTCTGAACCAAAATTTGAATCTGATAACACATCACGTGCTCACCATTAAAACTCCCATACCTTTTTAATTTCCAATTCAAATGATTAATCCCACCTCACGTGCTCCCCATTTAAAATTTTCATTTTATTTTAAAAAAAATTTCAAAATTTTTGAATGTTTCAGTTGTGAAAATTTTCATTTTGTTATAAAGAACCGCCCAAATGAATTTTTGAAAAATTGCCAATGTGCCTATCTCTCTCTCTCTCTAAGCTTCTCTATCTTTTCAATTCATTTTTCCACTTTACACCAAAAATAAAGCCTCAACAACAACCCTAAATACAAACCCACAACATTTTCAAGGTAAATTAACTTTCTTTTACATATGAAAATTGATGCATTTGTTATTACTTGTATACATTTTCCTGCTAAAATTGTCTTCTGGGTCACCTTTTTTTTTTTTTTTTTTTTTGATAAATGATTTTGTAATTGATGTATTTGCTTTGCTATCAAATGGGTTCTGATTATAATATTGTTTTTTTTTCTTTTACTTTCTGAAAACTAACATTTACTTGTTCTTGATGCATTTGCTATCAGTTGTCTATATTTTCATGCTAAAATGCTGTTCTGGGTCACTCAAATTTTTCTTGATTTTGCATAAAAGATTCAATCTGGTAATTGAAATTGATGTATTTGCTTTGTTATCAAATGGGTTCTAATTATAATTTTTTTTTTGGGTCTGAAAACTAACATTTACTTGTTTGGGAATGAAATGAATTCAATTAAAGCGGTATAGTTAGATGATTCAGATCACATTTGAAAACTAGTAAAGGATTAAGATGTACCAGTTGATTGAATGATTTAGATAATATTTCTTTGTTTGCTTTTTGGTAAAAGATTCAATCTGGTATATGAAATTGATCCATTTGCTATCTGGGTTCTAGTGATACTCTTTTTTTTTTCTTTCAGAAAACTGACATTTACTTGTTTGGATGATTCAAATCACCTCTCACAGCTAGATGTAGTTGATTGAATGATTATATAATATTTTTTTGCCTTTTGTTTTCAGTTGAATATATTGTAAAAGAAATGGCTGAAGGAAGGGACAGATTATCCAGGCAAGAAGATCCAATAGAAGTTTACACTCGTAGACGAACAAGGTCATCAATTGGCAGAGGTAGCATTGAGATTTTAGAGGATGAATCACCTTCCACAGGGACTCCGGCGACAGCAACTCGTGGTGGTGGTGGTGGTACTGGAAGAATTGGTGGTTTTGGGTCGCCAAGAAATAGGCGTGGACGAACTCCAGCTAGGGTGATTGGTCGTCAGAACATTTCGCCAACAGGTCATCAGGGCAGAAATCGAGGGCGTCATAGTGTCCTTCCTTCTTGGTATCCAAGAACTCCTCTCCGTGACATCACTTCCATTGTCAGGGTAACTATTTTCTTGACTAACTAACTTTTTTCTTGCTATTCATGGTTGATTTGTCATATATTTGGTCCAATGAACTATAGTGAGCAACTGGTTGATAATGAGAGGTGGATTTAGAATATGGAAATAGTTACTGCACGCTTTAGCATCGCTTGTCTTATCATTTGTGTTGTAAGTCAACCTTTGATTGCCTGATAGAGTTTGAATTCATCTAGCAATAGTTGTTCTAGCAAGAGTATGTTTTGGTCATTTTGGGATAAAAGATAAGTTCAAATGTTGTCTTCTATCTGAGAAAATGTAAAAATAAAATGGTCACTTCCACTGTAATGGTAACTACTTACTTAACTATTTAAGCCTTTTTTTAGTGATTGAACTTCTTGGGCATAATCTTGACTTGCTATTCATAGTTAATTTCTCATATATTTGGTCCAACGAACTATAGGAGTAAGGGGTCATTTGGTAACGTGTATAAGAATAGTACTGAATATGGAGTATTAGTAATGCTAAGATTAGTAATTTTTTTTTTATATCAACTGTCCGGTTTGTTGTATTAAATGAGTAGAGTGTATTAGAATATGAATAGTACCTGTATTGTTAAAGTCATCATTTACTATATATAAGAATATTGAATATGGTGTATAACTACTACATGTATTCATAATACATAGGTTGAAAACACTACTAAACACACTACTCTCTTCCCTATTTAAGCCTTTTTTTTTTTTTAAAGTTATTGAGCTACTTATGCATAATCTTTTTTTTGTTATTCATACTTAATTTCTCATCGGAGTAACTGGTTTATAGTAAGAGATTGTTGCAAGATTGAATTTGGAAAGAAATTTAGCTAAGCTAAAACTACACTAAAGAAGCTAAGAGATAATTTCATTGATAAATTTTACGATGGTTACACCAACAGAATATATACTACTAGCTAATGGGTCTAAAAGAAACTAGTGCAATAAAAATTGGCGCAAAATGAATACTTCCGGAGTCTGAATGTAATTACTTCCATTGTCAGGGTAACCACTTTTTGCCTATTTAAGTAGGCGTTTGGACATGCGATTTGAAACCATGGTTTGAAACCATGAGATGAAATCAACGTTTGGACATGCATTCCATCTCATGGTTTCAAATCGCAAATCATCCAAAAAGGCATGATTTGGGTATCAAACCATGGTTTCAAATATATTTGACTCATGTTTATAAAAAAAAAAAGACCCATAAGTTGGTCGATATTTTTAACAATTACTCCCACCAACCATTTACCAACCTTTATTTATGTCTACCATGTTGGAGGATTATATTAAAGAGTAGTTACATTACAAGTTATGTTAATAGTTACGTTACTATTTATATTAGATTTTCTTTTTTATTGAACTAAAGTTTGATCAATTGGTGTTGTATTTTTTAGAAAGGCCTTCTAGTAGCGTATCAATTTTGTTATGAACTATGACTTGCTCATTTAGTAAGATTGTATAAGAAGCAAGAATATTTTGATAGTTTTCACAACTTGTGGGGTTTTTATGTCTATAAGAAAAAATACAGCTTAAGATATCCAAATTGCATGTCCAAACATAGTTCAAATCATGGTTTTATCTCATGGTTTCAAACCATGTCCAAACGGCTCCTAAGCCTTTTTTTAGAGATTAAACTTTATTGGGCATAATCTTGATTTGCTATTCATAATTTATCATAAATTTGGTCCAAGGAACTATAGGAGTAACTGCATTGCTTGTTTTTAGGTTGCTTATCTTACATTTGTGTTTCTAAGTAGACATTTGATTGCCTGATAAAGTTTGGATTCAGGTAGCAATTAGCATTAAGTAGTTCTAGCAAGAGTATGTTTTGGTCATTTTGGGATAAAAGAGGAGTTCAATTGTTGTCTTCTATCTCACTGTTTGTTTGTTTGGATTCATCTGGCTGTTTACAGTTTAAGATTTCTCTACTTGTTTGCATTGCAATAGCCTATGTGCATTAAGATGTCTATTGCTCAATACAGGAAGTTCCATTACTTGCAATAGCCTTTTAGGAATGTCTAGACAATCTTTATATATAAGTAATCATCATGAACAGTGTTCTGTACCCAATTTGAATTAGTGAGTTATCTTGCCGTATCTTAAAGCAAGGTAGTACATACAAAAAGTATTATGTGCAAAGATTTAGTTATCCCCCCCAATCTATATAGTACTGTAACATTTATGAGAGAGTTAAGAGTTTGATTGGGTTGATAATAGTCCAGAGATGCTTTGATAAATGACTTTGAACAATATAAAGTGGAATTCTATTAGCAAAAGTAGCTTCCATCAATAAAACTATATCCCTATGATGTTTGAACAGAGGCAAAAGAAATTTCCTCCATAACATAGAGTTTAAGTTGGCCTTTGAAAAGAGGCAAAAGAAGTTTCGTCCATAACATATAGTGTGCTTAATCAAATAACATAAATAACAGGATCTTTGATGTATTGAGAAGTGACAGAATGAGAGGTAGCTAGAGAGAGGGACGCAAATATTGAAGCTATATCAGACTGGAAGAAGATAATGGCATAAAGCTGAAAAAGAATAGGATAGAGGAAGAAGAAAAAGAGACCGGAAGCTAACCTGATAGGTTGATACCATGAAATACATATAAAGTTTGCATTTCTGTATAAAGATTAATCTATGCTCACAATTCACATATACTTATCAATTACCTTCTAATGTATTTTGTTTCTTTTTATTTTTTCCTTTTGCAGTTTTATCTATGCATTATACTGGCCCAGCATGTCTCTCATTACCTCAACTGTTCAGCCACCCAACTTAAATAGACAAATTAAGATCAATCAGTATTAGTAGCTGAATAATGCTCTCAATTCAAGTTTCTGACAATAACCTTTACTATTAGAAAATAGAACGAGACAGGAGAAATTCTTTGCTTTCTTAAGAAAGCTCTGACATGCTTGTGGCGATGTATGAGTTCACTCGAGCTCACCTACTTGCTTGCTTATCTAGTTACATGGTAGGATTTGATATTTTATTACATCTTAACATAGCTACATGCTCTCAAGTTTTAATTTATATAGTTCTAAGAGAAGACATATTTGGTATCATGTAAACTGGATGAGTCTGATTGTAATTGGATTCCCTCCATAGGCCATTGAAAGAACAAGAGCTCGCTTGAGAGAAAGTGAAGGCGGGGAACAACTTGAGAGTGTTGTACCTCAGGACCACACTGTTCCTGATCCTTCTGAATCTACATCTGGTGCTCAACTTGATCCCAATGATCCTATGCTTACTCCAGGTCTAAAAACCAGAAACAGGTATTATCCCAAATCTGTTGGTAAAGTGCCAAAGATATTGCTTGATATCACCAATCAAAAACCAGAAGCAGGTAGTTCTGGAGCCTCTGATTGCGTCACACCAGGAAGAAAGCTGCTGGACTCAATCGAAACTGTTGAGAAAGATGTGAAGGAAGAACTGCATAAATTGAAGAGGACCCCAAGTGCTAGGAAACAAGAGAGGGAGAAAAGAGTTAAAACTTTAATGTCCATGCGATGATTTTCCATTTGATGTCCAACTCAATCAAGGTTGAGGCACACAGGCTTGGAAATTTGGAGAAAGGAGATAGTACGGCTGACGGGGGAGAGGTAATATGTGGATCATCTTCTGATGATCAGACACTTAGTTGAAATTAGGATATCTTTCGATATCTTTCTGTTCCTTGTCAGTAATTGGAATTAGAATGTACCTTATAGAGTTGACTTTTACATCCTGCTGAAGTTTTCTTTTGCTGTCTTCCTGGTTCTATTGATTATATGCTGGAGATATGCATTTGAATATGTAAATAGTGTCTGATTTTGGTTTCATACTTGAGTTTTGTTTAGTATTTGATAAAAGGAGATGCAGTTCTATGGTTGTTTGTTATTTTGGAACTATACCCTATTTAGAGGGAACCTGGTGTACTATTCTCCAGCTATGCACTGGATTCAGAGAAGAAAAGAACCAAATATATTGAAGTTCATTGTATGAGCCTCATCTTGCTTTGTTATGAGATATTGTTTTCACACGTCCTGAACTCATATAACTTGATCGTAGACTGGCAGCTCTTATTGTTTTTGCCAAATTAAATTCCCCTTCAACTGTCCCTATCTATGCATACATTTTTACCTAGACTGGAAGCCAAGACCCCATAAGCAGACGGTATGGTGTTACATGCATAGAACCAGTGTCCTATGATTGATGTAAGTATTCATGAAACTGGAACAACATCTGGGTAAAAATAATGTTACATAAGTTAAAACTACTTTGATAGTGTTAACATTTTTTGCATAGTCTGCTCTTAGGGTAACTAACATGATCTGTCCATTAAGCTATCTCTTGTTGAACTAGGATAAAATAAGTAAAAAGGCGAAACACCCCCGCCCACAACAAATGATATATGTAGGGGTAACAGGTACTAGGTACGTTGCCAATTCTTCTATTGGCTATACATACTCTTCGTCTTAATATTCATCTTCTCTCTGATCATTTCCATTTCCTCACCTCTTTGTAACTTAAATAAGAAAGGGAAAGTTAAAGTAGCATCTTTCGAGTTTTCCAGCATCTACCAACTACTACATCCTAATATCTTTTTTTTTTTCTTCACGTTTTCCAATGTATACCTAGCTATACACTCGCGCACACACACGCTATAACATGTGTGCCTTTACACGGAGGTGGATAGAATTTGAAAGTGAACTGAACCTATATTATATCGATGCAAAACATAAATATACATGTGAAAAATTATTAAAATTTCGGTGAGCAGTAAATTTGAACGCATAATTTCAGAAGTGTAATATATATATGTTTAGCGTGAAAACCTTAAAATGTCATTCCAATAAATTTAACTATTGATTTGCCTCTGCCTTTACATACATTATTTCATCTGACTGTTCATCTGCTTCTCTCATCCAAGTAATTGTATTGTTTGACTTTGTGTTAGGATGTCATACATTTAAAAATTTAGATCACCTAATCTCTTCTTTATGGCGTCAATTGCCTCCATGACTTTTGGGAAAACCATGTCATATCGAAAAGGATAACACAACATACCAATTGAGAGATAATAGTCAACTAACATGAATATTATTTGAGAGATATCTATATACATTTTCATAATTTTCTTTAGAGACAGGGAAAACAAAGTAGAAGAGGGATATGATATTTGATAGTTAGAACTCTGAACCTATATTAAAGTGAAAGTTGTGACGAAAACTGTGACTCCAATACCAATAGATAGTAAATTTATAATTAGGTTCTTTGCACTGTCATGGTATATGCTTTTATATTCTTTTTATATCATCAGATTAAGTTCACTTACAAGAAGAAGTAAGTTACTATAGTAAGCTTGATATGGCAACCTGAAAAATAAAATAACCTACAAACTTGCCATAACTACTTTAATTAAACTGATGGTGTAAAAATACTTTACGATTAGTGTTTATAATTTAAATCTTTATCTTAATTTTAGTACAAAAAGAAGTTCTACTATAGTTTTATTTGTTTTGGATATATGATTGAAACTTCCATCACTTCTCCTTTCCACTCCTATCCAAATTCTCAGACATGGCCACATATCGTGATGATCAATACCCAAAATCAAATATTATTGAAGAAAACAAATCAAAATCAAAAGAAGAAACATTTCTACTATTTTCCATCTATCTACGCAACACTATCAAAAACATAATTAGGTTAGTGTGAAACAAAGAAAACATAGGTGAAGAAATTAAGACTATAAAAGGCTAATTAACTAGCTAATTATTTTAGATTTTTTTTTTTTTTTATTATTCTTGTCGAGGACGCGCCAGCCACAGCGAGCTGAGGGCTCGAAGCCGATGGAAATACTCGCCGATTGCTAGAAAGCACCTTGCGGCTTGATGAGTAGTTAAGATTTGGTGAAGCCGATGAATCGTTTGGCGCCTCAAATTATCGGCCTGGAAGAGAAAACATTAATAATTTATTTCTTACGGCTCTAATTCAACCACAAAAACTAGTTTATAAGGTGAATATTATTCAAAACTATATAAGCAATCCAAGTGCACATCCCACAAATGATGTGAGATTCAACCCCCTTTCTCTCGGCACGTCTAGAACTGGACATATAAAGCGTGGACACTATGACATGAGATAACGAATTAAACAAGAATTAGGATGGGTCTCTCTAGCTTTGATATATAGCGATAAAGAAATAGATAGTGGAACTCAACTGCAAAATTTAGCTTATGATGTGGAGATTGCCATAAAATCATATAAGGAATCCAATTTTCCATCCCACACGATGTGAGAACTTTGTAATACATGTTTTATTAGTCAATAATAATAAATTAAACAATATGCTTGACTTTGAAACTTGAAAGGTTGTTTATTCTTTTTTTTTTAGAGTATTTTGAAGGTATATTGTATAGAAATAAGAAGACATCGCTAATAACTCTTCTGACTATGGAGTTATGGTTAAAGCATGGTCTGTTTTGTCGAGGTTTATGACTTATGACATCACACAAATATGGGCCTACCATTATTCTCTATTGGCCCTACCAATCATCCAGAAATATACATGATTCTATCTCAATCGCATATTATAATTAGGTTCATTTAAATTTAGTAATCTTCAAAGTTAAACTGGAATCCAATAAATCTATTTAACTTAGGAAAGTAAAGTGATGAAGTACAGGAAAAAAATAGTAAGCGATTTCTAATCTGTCAAAGCCTTTATAGACATAATTATTCGGTATCTGTGTTGGTGAGATAGTAAACACCTCTGAAATTAGTCGAGATGTGCGCAAGCTGACTTGAACAGTAGATATTATAAAAAAAGATACCATTATTAACTTGTAAGGTGTTCATAATATAATATACCTGTCTAAGGAAGGCTTCAACAGTGGAAAGTTTGTTGATGGCAAGAGCCATTTGTCCCATGTAGTTTCCCATATTTTGAGGACAATTAGCCAATAATGCATCAGACGCAATTGTGTCTGAGAGAGACTGATTCAAAGCTTCCAATCCTTGTGATAGAGCATCCTCAGCTTCTTGTGTTGATTGTTGTAGCCCACATATTCCTAATACTTGGTTTTCTGTTAATGGCTCAATCTGATTGAGTATAATCTGTTCAATCAATTTAATTTCATAAAACACCAAAACAAAGATTAGCTATACACGGTCGTCTGATAAGAGAGTTATTACACAATTAATTAAGCGGCGCCGGATAAGGATTATGAGTTATATGGGTTTTGAATAAATTATTTATACATATTAAGTGTATTTCTTAACACAAAGTATAAGATTTTGATTAAAACTACTAAATTCTGCCGAAACTAGATTTAGCTCCACCTATTCTATATATTAAGTCATATAAAAGATAACTATATATATTTGTAATCGCTCATATTAAGCCCAACTAGTTACCTGAAAAAGTAAACAAAATAAGTTGTTGTACTATTAAAAATTTGATTTAACTTACTCTAACATGAGCTAAATCCATTCATAAAAAAACAAAACAAGATTAGCTATAATCCATTTATAAACCTCCACAACGATATCAATATGACCTTAATTAATTAATTATAGAAATAAATAGTGTGGTAGTTGGATATGAAATATAAATTACAAGAGTCCTTAATTTTATTTCTTGTTACTTAGTAGGAGTACTACCTACTAAAGTTAATAGAGATCTAGAAGAAAGCATGACGGATTCTTTGCGTCAATATGAAAGATAGACAAAGGACCAGTGTAAAGGTAGTAAGAGACATACATATCTTTATGGTTGAGTAGGGAAATATATCTAACAGGGTTCTATTAGGGAAAGTTTTGGGATCTTTCTTATAATACATCTACACAGAAGTCACAGAACATCATGACAGGTTGCATTATTATTGAGTTAGCACATCTTGTATTTGTCATGATGTCTCTCGCTCTCTCCACATGTTCACCAACTCAAAATAAAAAAAGAGAAGGAAAAAGAAAGACCAAAAAAACAGAAAACAGAAGAAGAAACACATGTATATCTCATGCAAACTAGGTGTGCATGTCGTACATCTCTTTTCTTTTTAGTTACGTGTTTTTTCTATCGTCATTATTCGACTAGATTAATTCAAATTTACTGTGTATGACCTATTACTAAAAGAGAAGCGATCCTGAATGATCTTCACTATTCCTACATGAGTATAGCTTCTATGAACTAATATATAAAACTACGCATCAGTCCAAACAAGTTGGGATTAGCAATTGAATCTTCACTTCTTCATTTCGCTCATTTCATATTTTGAATTATTAAGTCATTTAAAGGTTAATTGCAGGTAATAAAATCGCTCACAATAAGCGAGATTAGTGATATGTAAAATAAAGAATGTATCTGCAGCATATTAGAATATATTGATAGTATAAAATTTCTTTACATGATCATGGCGTATAAAAAAAGTACTGTTAAGTATACGTACTTTGAGAAGTTCGGATGGGCGGAAATCTCCGATCCACAAGAAACAACGCTCAGCTGGAGACTTATACAAGCCAGAAACCAGATGAAATACATCAGTTTTTGCCAGCATGCCCTTGAGGTTCATCATCTCGTCATAATGTGTCACACAATTTTCGACGTAAATACCAAGTTGGTCCTCCGGCAAATGCTCCTGATCATTTACTGCATTTCTAAGCTCACACATGAGTCGATGATGTTCCTCCAGCCATCTTGCATACTCCAAATCGAAAACTGCAGCATCTAATTAAAAGAATTCAATTATATATATATGAGTAGTATAAAAAATAGCATTTAATTACTTGAAATATCAAGTTATTTGTCTTATATTTTTCAAGAAAAGTTTCACTTATTATATATTATGGGTAATTACATGTAACTCATATATTTTAAGCTACCTGATAGTATAAAATAAAAATTTGTGTATGCGATGATGGTGTATTAAATTAAACTCCATGAGATTTAACATTTATCCACCTATATGATATTTTTTTAATATTATTAGTGCAATTTCACCTAAGCTAGCACATCCATGCATGTACAATGATTGATTTTCTGTATATTCTACATTTTAGGTGATAATCTGATTGTGCAAAAATTCCTACTATTATATACTAACAGTATATAAGAGTTAAACTTCATGTATGGAATTTAACATGTATATGTCAGTGAAAGAATAGTGCAAAATGAGAGCTCTATTTCATGTTTAAATTGGAATTGAATTAGTACCTGAGCTGATATTGGCCATATTAAGTTGAAAGCCTTGGTCTCCTCCTAGAAGAGCATTTCCCCCAACATGAAATCCCTTAACAAATTAAGCAAAATTTTCTTGTAAATTATTTAACAAAATATCTTGTTGGTAAAATCTTAAGAATATTATGAGCTGGGAAGGGAAATTAAAGTTACTTGAGATCTGGCCCTTTGTATTTCTTGTTCTAATTGAGCAAGCCTTATTCTACTTGACTCTAGTTGTTGAACATAAGCCTGTAACGGAAGAAACAGGTAGAATAAAAACAAAGTTTCCACAGAAAAAAATAATTCTCAAGTTTCAAGAGCTACACTAAAATTATAATCGTAAAATAAAAGAGTTAATGGCAATGAACCTTTTTCCTAAGTCTGCTTTTCCTCGCTGCCTCTCTATTCTGAGCAAGTCGCCTTAATGTCTGCAACAAGAATCAAAATCAATCTGGAATTTAACTTCAATAATTCACCGTTATTACATTATTAATTCACCTAAAATGACTACAAATAATTGTATGTAAATAGTGAAATTAGTAACTTTAATACAAGACAGCCACAACATGTTACAATACACTACTCCTTACTTCCAATTTATGTGATGTACGCAATTTGACTCAACACAGAATTTAAGAAACAAATAAAAAAAATTGTAACTTATGATTTCAGACATATCACAATATTTTTGCAATTTTAATAGCTGATCTCATTGAGGTTTGAACTTAAATGTTTCAAAATTATAAATGTGTCATTGTTTTTTAAGAAACAATATACTGTTACATAAATCTTACCTTGGGATCTGGTGTTTTTGGTGCATCTTGCTCTGAACATGAAGTTGGGCCCTTACGATTTCCTTCTCGCTGAGACCACATTTCGAAGTAGTAAGGATTTTAAGGTCAAAAACGAGAGAACAATCAAGGAGAAAAGACATTATTTATTAAGGTGAAAGTGATATAAAACCTTACTTATATGGAAGTAGGTTTTGAAATGAGAATTAATGATACCTTATTAGCAGTTTTGGGTGGTTCAGGTCCAGATGCAGCAGTAGGAACATCAGTTTTGGCCATGGACGGCTGAGATGATTTCTTGGAACCACTTGAAACTAATCCATTATTTCCCTACCAAACAAATTAAAGACGATCGCACAACTCCATTTAAGGTTAATTGTAAACCAAAGTAGCCAACAGTAAGAAAATGAAACATTTTAACGGTCTTAATTTCTAACTATACATGTACACATATTTTTTGTCGTACTTAGGTCAATTTAACCTGAGAGCGTAAAAAAATCTATATTTCTAGCGTATAGAGAAGTTAAAACTCTTACTCCATTAATTCTTCTTAATATTTAAGTTATATACATTGACAATGTAAAACTTTTTACATATTAGGCTTGTTATGAAGAGCTATATTATGTTGTTACGGGTCAATTTAATCTGATAATGTAAAATAAATATAAGTATACCATCGTGGCACAAAACTTAAAGCCTTCTCAGTATACCTTAGTCGAAGATGGCTCGATATGCATTGGCTGTGATGGAAAAATGTTGAGAGTTGGTGGCCTCATCCCAGAATTCACTGTAATTATATCACAGAAAAAGAAATAATTAAAGTTTTCGTCTTTCCGACTGTTCATGCATTTTTTAGCTGATCTTTGTAAGCATAAAGATAATTTACAGAAAAAAGAAAGGGACAAATTAACGGGACAGTAAAAGCTTGCAAAAAGAGAGGAAACAGAAAATCATTTCAT
Source organism: Lycium ferocissimum (assembly GCF_029784015.1). NCBI lineage: Eukaryota > Viridiplantae > Streptophyta > Magnoliopsida > Solanales > Solanaceae > Lycium > Lycium ferocissimum. Next base: position 2,858,985 of record NC_081344.1, read on the forward strand.
TTTATACAGTTTGGATTAAAATCCGAAATGGTAAAAATTCTTTATTTGCTTGTGAGTTGTGAGAGGATCTGGTCAAAGTAAGTACAGTATCAGATTTTAATTCGTCGACAACATGCTTTTCTCATGACCAAAATCAGAGAGAATCTCAACAGAATATATAGACCTAAAATTAAATAAAAAACAAAAGCTAAGTCCTTTATTGATCAGACAAAAAGAATTAAATTAAAGAAGCTCACATACGTTTTTGATCTTTGATTGAAGAAGGCTCTTGTCCATCAAGATAAAGAAATAGTGCTTGATCATCTAGTTCACCTAAATCATAAGCTCCACTATTCTCTTTGCTTCTGCTCATACAACAGGACCAAAAACAAAAAAAGATTTAAAATTACATAAAAGAAAAAAAGAAAGATATCAAGACATGACTTAGTGGTTAATAAAGTGAGTTAGGAATCATGAAATCTCAGTTTCAAATCCTAATAAAAACAAAAATACTAGATTTCACTTGTGCGATTTGGTTCCAGACATCATCAACCTTAATGAATGGACTATGAAGGGATCAGTCGAGTGATTGGGGTTTTCGGTCGGTTCCATTCGCCTTCCACTCACCCCTCAAATAGTAGTTCATTAGGGGGTAGGGTGGCCAACTTATAAGGCAATCGCCTTCCCCTCATATAGTAGTTCATTAGTGGGTAGGCTGACCAACTTAGAAGGTGATCGCCTCCTCTTTTGATGTGTCCTTGACATTTCTTGACCTGTCCAACCTTTAGCGGACATAGATACTCGAAATTTGTGATGGTGAGAGATAGCAGATACTTTTTGAAAATAATTGAGGTACATGCAAGCTGACACGATATCCACGATTATTAAAGAAAAAATTCAATAAAAATGATCTAAGAAGAAACGAGGAAAAAAAGATTAATTACATGAAGTTTTCAGGATTAGCAGATGATGAAGAAGTTGACTGCTGTAATAGTCCAAAAGACATCTGATTATTTTCCATTTGATGATCAAGTTGCTGCTGAGAACTATGAAAAAGCTGATGGTGGTGGCTGAAAGAAATTTGACTGTTGTTACTTTGTAAGGGGTCATTGCTTTTGTTAGAGAAAGCCATGAAATGAACTCCAACACCAACAAAAAGATTTATTTTTTGCTCCAGAAAAGATCCTTCAAAGCCCATTTACATGATCACAACTTATAGAACTAACCATAATGGATGCTTATAAAAATAAGACCAAAGAGAGCTAAGCTGGAGTCGGTGGTGTTATTGATAAAAAGCTAAGGGTCTGTTAAAGAGGATAAGAAAAACGAAGAAGAAGAAGAAGAAGAAGAAGAAAAAGAAGAAGAAGACAACATTTATTCAACAAAAGAGTTTCAGAAACTTGTTTTTTCTCTACCTTAACAGGGTCTATAGAAACCGCTTTTGAGCTTGCTTGTCACACCATCTCAGTCTTGGTTAGATGCAATGACTTTAATGTCCTTCCTGCTTCATCATTATTCCCATTGACAATTGTTTTTAGATGATGAGGGGTGTCGTAACCGGCTAGTGCACAGACAATTCGTATCCTTATATATGTTCATGAGAAATTTTTAGCTCTTGAGCTAGTTTTTGGGTTTGAGTTAGATTTAATGTCTATTTTACTACGCTTCAGATGTCCAATCCTAATGTATGGAGTGTTGACTCATATATATATTTGTGGGATGAGAATTATGTGCCTTTTGGTATGATCTTGGACCGTTAAAACTAGCTCAAGAGGTAACGATGGCTCAAGACCATATATATAAAGAGATCAATACTATTCTTCCCAACCAATGTGGGAACTCAACCACCCCGGCCCTCCCTCCTATGCCCAAGACTGAATATGTGGACAGTGGGCAAAGACCTACTATTAAGTAAATTTATAAATTGGGATTTGAGTGTAGCTCTGATACACACAAATATATTCTTTCTCAAAACGTAAATAAATGAAAAGAAATCACCTATTAGTATTTTTTGCCGCCATTAAAAATTGGTCCTGACATTTTTCTTATGCAACTTTTTGAACTTACACTAAATAACTGATTAAGGAGATCACCGGCCTGTTCTATTTGACTAGACTTTTACTTCGAACTAGATCAAACCAATAATGTCAATTTATCAAATATATATAAATTGGAATTAAGCAAAATAAAATCACCAAAGGAGTTTTCGGTGGTTTTATGACGGTTTCTAGCGTGTTTGGCCTTTTGAGAAACAAATAAATAGTGATGTTTATTATTATAAATTTAATAGTAAATTCATCAAGTTAAATGTCTATTTGAAGAAGTTACTCCAAATGAAAACATACGAAATTATCTAACATAAATATATTTACCTATTTGAATTTTCAAAATTTATTAGCTAAGAAAGACAACAAAAGATTACCTCTGCGGTCCACCAGAAGCATTTTCGTGTAAGAATATTATTATATTTTTAATTTAAAAAATATATAAATAGCATTTTTTTTCATACAAGGAATGAAAAAACATGTTTCACTTTCAAGAGTCAAACAATCTCGAGACATTAGTCCTGATCAGGGTTTCTGAATTAAACTAGTTCATATGTTAATACTCCTATTTTTGATCTGTTTTGATTAAAAAAAATATCTCTGTATCTATAAATTAGGTATCTGTTTTATTCTCATTTTAACATTGCCATGAGTTCTTATGAGACGCGTTCGATAAAAATTAAATCGTCTGTCACAAGCATAGCTTTGACATTCTTTTTCATATAGTATTAAACTTATGTATTATTAAAAAGATATAACTTTATTTTCATTTCTAGGTCCAATCAAACGATAAGAAAACAAATTATATTTGAGCAGAAGCTAAGCAATAATTTTCTCAGCTCAAATACAATATAAAAATTTATCTATATTGTATATTTGTGCTTAACTAATATATATAAGTCTATTGGCCTGTCCATAAAATATAGTAAATAATTGCTTAAAAAGCAAGAATAACTTCTCTCACAATATGCAAATTTGAAAGAATCTTATATGTCTGTTAAGGAGGTGAGAATGTCTGTTGTTTAAAGTTGAAGAGAAAGTTTGATTTTAAATAAAATTGAGGGGTGTAAATGATTCATCCTATATTATTTAGACGGTCATTATCAAGACGTTTTAGCGTTTAATATAATAAAATAGATTGGAGAGACGGAGAAGAAAAGAATATAATCTTTCTTAATTTGTTAAAAAATAAAAATAGTAGCTAAGTTTTCAATGACTTGATTTGGATTAGGTATATCAACAAATGCTTTTAAGTCGTTTTTAAGACAAATAAATCAAATATATTTGTTTCAACCAACTCCTCCGATTGGACAAGTCTAACACTTCCAAGCACAAGATGATCAACTATAATGAACCGAATTGGTAAAAAATTAGAGCCTTTGGATTGACTTATTTTAGGTGTTTTTAAGCCAAAATAGCTTTTAAGTATTTTTGTACTATTTGGATCAAAAAATAATAATAAAAAAAAATTAAGCACTTGTTTTTAAGCCAAAATAATAAAAATAAGTCACAAATCATAAATTAGGATTCATAACTTATGACTTATGCTTATAATTAAGTGATAAGTTATAAGCCCGTCCAAACAAGCTCTTACTTACACCATATTTATGTTAAATCAATAATAACATGAGGGTTGGCTGAGTTGGTTGGGTTAGGAGACCTGGGATCGATTCCCATCACCAGCAGCCTTTTCAGTTAGAGCTCGTCGCACGGGGCTTGCCTAGTGCGGTTTATATCTCCTATGTGGTTTGTGAGTTATTACATAGTGAGCAGGTTACCCAGTGCGCACCCAAAGGGTAGCGGCTGCGGGTTTCCCTGAAATTTCCAAAAAAATAATAATAACATGACATGTGTCTCCGACATACTCTTTTATCACCTAACTATAATTAATTAATACTATATATTTCACTTTACTTATTTATTACTTCATTATAGTAAAATTCATCAGTTTGATATAAACACTAAATACATATAAGTTTTAAACGAACATCATATATGTCACCTGAAAGAATGAAGGAAGAGGGAATAGGAAAATTAGGAATTTGATAATCCAACAATTTATTCGATTTCTCTTCTTTATTTTTTATTTTTATGGAGAAAATAATTGTCGGAATACTAATTGATGAAGGATAAAGTGTGTAATTCCCGTAGAAGTTTCTCTTCATTATATATAGCGTTAACTCTTTTTAATTGATTAATTTTAGCTGCTCATTGAAAATTAGGTCACCCAACCTTGTCAATTTCATTTAAGATAATTAACCAAGCATTTTTATAAATGGCGAATATACAGTAGTCTTCTCTCTCTTTCTCTTACAATTTCAAGCTATAACATGAATTAGAAGAACCTTACATAGTCATATAATTCTCCAAGTTTCGTAGAGTCCAATTTGTTTGAATTACTTCTTAAAAATAGCTGATAACCATCAAGTGTTAGAATTCGACCTTTAAAATTGCTTGATTAAAAGTGGTTGCAAACCATTAATAAGTGTCGAAACATATTTTCAAGTGCTGAAACTGATCTAATGAAAAAATAGTTATGTGTCTAACTTATAGTATTTAAATTGTTAAACTGTGAATGTATATTGATAAACTTTGTTTAGCGAAATCATTGTTAACTAGATCTAAAACATAAGTTTATAGTCTATATTAAGCATGAGATTAAATAACTACCGGTGTTACACCGAAAATGACAGCCTTAAAGTAAACTCTATTTCTCTTCTTCTAGTTCTTTTTTTTTTTTTTTTTTTAAATTTAAGAAATTATTATTGACGTGAGAAAAATAGACAGATCAAGTAACTCCTTAGTTGGATTCATTACTGTTTCATAAATATAAATTGCTTATAAAAGGTTCATTAGCTGAGAATATGTATATGGTAAGAACACAATCAGATTCAATGTATCACAAATACTTACATTATTCAAATTGTTTTCTTCTCATGTTTTGACAATCCACGCATCATTGGCCGCTGGTCAGCGACTAGTATAAGTATAATAAGGCTAATCTCAACTCGTTTGTTAGACTTTTTTAGCCTGATTTTTTATGCCGTGGTGGAAATTTTAAAAGAGATTCACAATATAAAAAAGTAAATGCACAAAAGAGCCAAAAGGATTCAACATGTAATATATACATGAGAAAATTAATTTATCTAGTAATTTTTCAAATGAAGGGTTGTCAATGGACGCCCATGAACATGGGGGCCGCCCCCTGTTGTTAAGTAAAACCTTGCTTGTGTTCAAATTTCATTGAAGATAAAACTACTAGGTGATTTCTTTCTGTCTGATCAGGTTTTGGACAGAGTTACAAGTGCTTGTGCTAATGAGAGTAACTTCTTAAGTACCCGTAGAATTAACAGCGGTGTGCGCAAACTGACCTGATACCTTAATTATAAGAGAGAGAGAGAGAGTTAATTTATTGTCTCCATTTCAAATGTCTAATTTTTATTAATTAGGCACCTTTTGGGAAAGTATAGCATGCCGTATACCCTTTACCAACTAGCATTTTAAGGTCAGCATCATAATAACAATTAATTATTTAATTATGATTAGTTTATACATCCAGACTTTCATATGTGTCAAACATCGTCTTACCATCACCTATGTATATTTTCACAATTTCTTCTAGTTCGAGCTGTTATTTCAAAAGGCAATTTCAGAACTTGCCTTGAGGCTCGCCTCGGGACAGGGCACTGATAAAATACCCCGAGACTCACGTGCGGGGCTTAGTTCCTGTGAGGCTTACGTCCTAAGCGTCCGACTGTACGTCCTAAACATGCATAACGCCCAACGCGAAGCTCGCCTAATAGTTCTTACACAAATTGTATGTTAAATTCCTTAATTAAAATCGTTGACCCTCATAATTCTTTAACAAATGAATGATACTTATAACAAGATTGGTTGTAACTCAAATAACAAGTCGTAGTATTGCATATTTACTATTTGAGAACATCGTGAGGGTGAGTATCACTCAATATTTCTTTTAAAATACATAGCTGAATCGTACATTTTCACTTGTCATTGGTCTTTTATCCTATGTATCAAAATTATCATATTTTATTATTTCGCTCTTTGAAAGTAATCTTATTTTTATTCTTGAAGGAGTTACGCTTTAATTATAATACTTATATAGTTTCTTGATTATTTGCTTATAGGGAGATAAAATGAATAGTATGATAGTAATATTGTTTTAAGAAATTGTAATTTTTTAAGATTTTAGAGTTCATTTGCATTTCATAATAGCCTTTATATCATTGTATTGTTTATACTTGTAAAATTATGTTATATATATATTTACAAGGTATAAGTGGCATATAATGGATTGCTTTGATTATTTTTTTGTGAGGATCAAGCGCGCGCGCCTGTATATATTTCATTTACGGTTTTCTTTTATTTTTTATGTAATTTTACCTATTTAAAAATATTTATTGTAATTATATTATTTTATGAAATACTAAAAATTAAATACCCATGGGGCATACGCCCTGTGCCTCGGTGCTTACGCCTAGCCGAGACATATGTAAAACGTCCCGCCTTTTTAAAATACTGATTAAAATCCTGAAATGATTTGCATGCCCCTTTGATTCAGACAAGCATCTCTTTTTCCAAAACGTGTTTATATTATGTTGACGAATTTTAAGTCCAGCAGTTTTGATTATAATTAATAAGAAACACCTCGATTAAAAAGAACGAAGACAAATTAAGCCAAGCAAATGCTATTATTAGTTCACGTTAGTTAACAAAATTACAATTAAATTACATTAAGCACAAGCTTTTATATAAATTATTCAATTAGTTTCGTAAATAGAGACAACTAAATCCTATATATCAATTATAGATATCTCATACTAATATTAGAATCCACTGATAAATCGTTTATAATACGGAAGAAACTAGTTTAAATATTTCTTCTTCTTTTTTCTCAAAAAAAAAAAAAAAATCCTTTTGTTTTTACGCTTTTTATACTCAATTGTTCGAAAATATATCACATGTAAGGGTCTCCAAAGAAGCTTATAATGGTCACGGAATACTTCACTCACTACCTTAAGTTTTTTCTTGCTCATATTTTTTCGAATGGTATCAGATATATAGTACTCCCTTGTTCGACTTTATGTGACAATATTTTCTTTTTAGTTCATTCCAAAAAATGTGGTATAGTAGCTTTTAAAATTTGAAAATAATTTAACTTAAACTTTTCATTCAACCCTTAATGAGAAGTTATAATAGTCATACTAATGTTATGAAATATTTAAGACCACAAGTTTTAAAAATTCTATATCCACACAAATATTGTAGCATGTTTAGGATCACAATTCAAAAGCCTTCATTTAATTAACCTCCGTGTCTATTTAAATTTTGGCACCTAAATTGTAACGGATGGAGTAGAGGAACGGAAAATTCCATTAATAGTATTTTTCCAAGTTCCCATGTGAGGCCATGCATTTTTCCATAAACGGCAAAATTAGTTATGCTAAACGACTCGAGACTTTAAAGAGGGATATAAAAGAGTTTAGGTGAGTGCTATATTTTTTTTTTTCGTGTTTGAGGCATGCATATTTACCCATTATTTGGACACCTTAAAAAAAAAAACAATATTTTTTTAAACAAAATTTTTTAAAAAAATTTTTTATTTTTTTTAAAAAAAAAAAATCCATATATGAATGAACAAAATAGAAATGTGTAAAAAGCAAAAATAGTTTGCTAAAAATTTTGGAAAAATGAGAAATGGTTAGGGATCAAAATGTGTGCATGGAGAAGAAATTTGTAGAGAGTCTTAAAAATTTCACTCACATTTTTTTGTTAAGAGTATTTATTGCTCTATTTCAAGACTTAAAATAATTCAAATTTTTGTGTTGAATGGTATATCTTGGGAGAGATAAATTTTATGTATGGCTAAATATAGCACTTAAACATTATGCAAATTTTTGTGAGTGGATGAATGTGTATATCTTCCTCAAGACTTTAATTAAAAGTTTGTATATAAATTTCATATTAGGTTAAAAATTATGAGTGAAAAAAAATTCATACAATATTCAAGGCTTAAAGTTTTGCGAAATTTTGTATATGAAAATTATATTAAAAATTTTGCTCTTGATAAAAATTTATTGGAAATTTGATTTTTTAAGCCATTGAAAAAAAAAAAAAAAATAATATTTAAAAAAATATATATAAAATATTTTTAAAAAAATATTTTTTTATAAAAAATATATATATTTTCTGGAAAAAAAAATAAAAAAAAAAAATATATGAAAATCCGTCATGTTTTGTAATATATCGTTATGTTTTGTAAATAAGGAAAAATTATCGTTACGTTTCGTAAATAGAAGGACAATCCGTATATATATGAGTTTTCATATTTTTTCGTGTTTGAGGCATGCATAGCCCATTATTTGGACACCTTCAAAAACAAATTTAAACAAAATTAAATTATTTTGGAAAAGGAAAAAAATCCATCTATGAATGAACAAAATAGGAGTACAAAAGCAAAAGAGTTTGGTGAGGGTTAGGGATCGCATGGAGAAGAGAAAGACTTTTTTTGTTAAGAGTATTTATTGCTCTTTTGCTGTTTAGGTTGAATGGTGGGAGGAGATAACATTTTATGGCTAAATATAGCACAGTCAAACGTTGTGGTGGATAATATATATATATATATTAATTAAAATTAACTGATAAAAAGCTTATGAATAAAAAAATTTATATATCTCTTGATTTTTAAATATCATATGTAAAAATCTCTTGGTTTCGGATTTCTTCAACCTTAAGGCCATTTTGAGCAAAACTCTCTTTTTCTGCATTCTAAAATAGAAAAATGATGATTATGTTGGAAGGACCTTTTTGAGAGGCAAAAATTAAAGACCTCCCTAAAAGAAGGACAATCCGCGCAATAAAAATGAAATTCAAGTAGAGACTGTTTTCTCTTTCATCTGGACCTTACCTTATTTTTTTCTTTCTCTACGAAAAATTTCCATCATAAAATTAGCATTAATTAATACAAAATATAGCAAAACCTTTTTATGGGTTATGGGGTTCTTAATGGACCCTACATAAGTCCCCCCCCCCACTACCAACGACCGGTCAGAGGAAAAAACTACTTGTATTATCAAAGAATATGAATTTACAGTAATTAAGTAACATATTAGGTAATAATATATATATATATATTAATTTACTATAATTAACTGATAAAAAGCGTATATAAAACCAATATTTTATATATCTCTTGATTTAATATAAAATATCATATGTGAATAAACTTTTTTCTTCCTGAGCCATGAGCAAGAGCCCTCTTTTTCTGCATTCCAAAAATAGAAAAATGTTGATCATGTTGGAAGGACCTTAGTTTGAAAAGTTGCCAAATCCACAGATTTTCTAAATTTGGTTTCAAGACAAATGACTTGTTCTTGAATTTTAATGCTTAGTCCAATGGTTCACACTGTTCCTTCTACTCCAATCATCTGTCCCTCTACCTTATTTTTTTCTTTCTCTACTTAAATTTCCACATAAAATTAGCATTAATTAATACATGTATAGTTGCTCCTTTTTATGTTTTTCATAAATAAACCTGCATAAGTCACGCGGATGGAATATGAAAGAAAAATACAGATATTACTAGTACAAGGTTAAACATACCAAAATGACAAAACTAACACTCACAATAGGTAAAAAGAATTCTTCGATATAAAAAGTTAATACATTTATTGATTTATGGACCTTGGAGTGCTATCTCTTTGGGTCGAGAAATTGGGCCTTCCACTGGCTCAAGTCCTTGCTTTCATTTGTGAAGCTGTCTATTGATTATTCTTGTAAAATTTCCAACCCAATTTTTACCAATTTACTCCTCAGCCTTGTAACATAAATTATTAATTTCAAGATATGTGTATTTCGGGCACAACATTGACTAATAATATGCGTCTTACTTTAGTATAATGTAGTCGGTAATATGAATGCGTAATTGAATTGTTGGAATATGAATTTTGTATCATTACGAAAAATCATCATGATTAACATGGACTCGCATAGAGTAGGCATTATTATCTTTTGGCATATAATGCATACGTTTCTTAATTATAGTTGAAGAAAAGTCTAGACCTATTGAAACTACTATTGTATGACTAATAATTCTAATTTTGTTACACTAATTCTGGACAATTGTGTTGCATGTGAATCCCATATAAGCCGTACATATGACATGAGTTATCTATAAACCTCATTGTAATAAGCAGAGGTGGACCCAGGATTTGAAAACCGCGGGGGCACCATTATCTTAAGTCTTAACATAGAAGCCAGCTAAACTACCAATGACGACTAAGATCTAATACCTAGACGTTAACACTATTGAACTAACTTATAGAGGTAGATCAGAGGTCAAAGTTGTGCAAACCATATGAATGGTTGCAGGATCGATCCTGGGTATCTCATTTGTGCGTACTAATTTTTTGGGGTAAAAACACATTATCCGGTGCAAAAGAAGATTATTAACAAAAAATATCCAAGGCATACGTTTCTTAATTATAGTTGACGAAAAGTATCGACCTATTGAAACTACTATTGTATTACTAATAATTCAAATTTTGTTACACTAGTTCTGGACACGTGCGTTGCACGTGAGTCCCATACAAGCCGTACATATGACATGAGTTATATATATACCTCATTGTAATAAGCAGAGGTGGACCCAGGATTTGAAAACCGCGGGGGCACCATTATCTTAAGTCTTAACATAGAAGCCAGCTAAACTACCAATGACGACTGAGATCTAATACCTAGACGTTAACACTATTGAACCAACTTATAGAGGTAGATCAGAGGTCAAAGTTGTGCAAACCATATGAATGGTTGCAGGATCGATCCTGGGTATCTCATTTGTGCGGAGAGCACTATTTGGGGAATCAATCCTAGGTATGGGCTATGGAGACGGGAATCCAAATGCTCTTATGTTTACGGGAGTGCAAATTTATATATATATATATATATATATATATATATATATATATATATATATATATATATATATATATATATCACATATATATACAAAATATTTCCGAAGTTACGAGTGCACATGCCGGAATCGATCCTAGGTATGGGCTATGGGAAGCGAACGCTTCAGCCAGTGCACCAAATGCTCTTATGTTTACAGGAGTGCAAATTTATATATATATATATATATATATATATATATATATATATATATATATATATATATATATATATATATATCACATACATATACAAAATATTTCCGAAGTTACCGAGTGCACATGCCCTCTCTCCTTACCACATGGGTCCGCCTCGGGTAATAAGTAACACAAGCTATTCGGTGAAAAAATTCAAGTTGAAATTGATGAACAGTCAGCCTATTGATATGACTTCGTTGTTGGATGAAAGATGATTAGATATTCTCTGAACCTGCGAAATCTGAACAACAAACTTAAGCTGATTATTTAAAATGTATAATGAGTTACCTTTTTATGTTATTAGATGAAAATATGTAGTATAAGGAGATGATACACAAAACTGTGCAAAGACTACTTTGATAGTTAAACTAGTTAATCAATACGCGCTTCGCGCGATCAGACATTTGTTTGTGTAAATTTAGTGGAAAAGATGGGGAAAAAAGTTATATATATATATATATATATATATATATGAAAAAAATTATAATCAAATGTATTTGAAAATATACATCGTGAAGAAGTAAAACAGAAGAAAACAAATACATATATATATAATGCGTTGCTCAACATTTATAATTTTATAAAGTCCTCGGACAATTCTCTCAATTGGGGAATAGAAGTTACACTTACTTTATACTGGAAAATTTACGTAATATAAATTTTCTCATCTTACTATCGTTTTTAAATGTTGAAGTTCATAAATTAGGCATGTATTAAGTTTCAGCAATAAATTGAGTACTACTCTTCATCTTTGATCACCGTCCAAACACTCTTGTTCCGTCATTCAACCACCGACAATTCTTTTGCCATATACATAATGAAGCCTAACTGATCTTTTACCACAATTTTTGGAAACTTCCATGGGAAAAATAGGAAAAAACCCGCTTACAAATCCCATATTGATAAGCTTTTAACTACTACTCCAAAATAAATAACCAATGAAACTTGTCGTTCAAAATTCTATCAAACACAAAAACGCTTGTCTTATCAATTTCTTGATTCTCGGGTATCATATATAGAGAGACTTACATGATGTGTCACTAAAACGACGATGATGCTAGAGGTTGACACTGACTGCGGTGGTTTCATCGACTTGCAAGAGTTCGGTATGGTGAAGGCCCTAACAAAATATAAACGTCATGTCTTTAGATTTAATTTAATTCTTTTTCTTCTTATTTTAAAGAAAGAAATAAAAGGGTAACAAATTTCAATTTAAGATTAATTAGTAAGAAGTAAAGAGTACATGAAAATTAAAATCAAAATTGGTATCATGCATGTAATGGTAATCAAAAACCTTGAAGATTGAAGTGTGACTTTGAGAGGCAAATATAACAAAGCTAATCTCCATTTCAAACCTGAATTAATTGGCAGCAATTTCAATTCGTGAATGCAATGACATATGTATAAACATTAACATACAAGTGTATATGCGAAGATGTTAAGAAGAGAGTGACATGAAGGAATATGTGTTACCTGAATTTTGAGGAGAGAAGGATAAAATTTGCTTTCACTTAGAAATGATTGTTAAATGGAGCAGTAAGTTAGCAGTTACACGGGAATTAGGAAGCGGGAAATCTGAAATAGCAAACGGATCGGACGGATGCATCGCTTCCTTAGTGAGGCGAAACGGTCCATTGTTTAAATGGGTGTCATTTGGCATTTTTTTATTTTTACTGAATTAAAAGAATGTTGAGAAAAATCAAATAAATGATTGGAAAAAAGATAAATCTAAATTAAAGGCTTACAAGTATATGGCCATGTCAGCACTTTATATATATAGATTGTTTCCATAGACATCTTTCTTCAGTAATCATGGAAAATGAATGGAAGTTAATAGAAGCAAATGAAAATACCCAAGTTTATTGGACCTTGTAAATACATTGTGAAAGAAAATTTATAGAAAAATAAATACATGATGCAAATCCCTGAGTTTAACTTTCCTCCTCACTGAAAACCTTCTCATCCCAATAACTACAAGAAACTCTTAAACTGGCACCGGTAGTTACCTTAACCTAATACTATGAATAAGTTAATGGATATATAAGCTTAAGAAAAAGAGTTGACTTGCTAACTTTAAATGGTAACCATTCAAGGATAGGGTGATACCTTCAGTGTCTAGCAACTAAGCCACCATTTCTTAATCGCACCAAACGATCTTGAACCAATATTTTTTCCACCATTGCAAATCGTTCCTGAGGAAACAACATATATACACTTCTCTTGAGAATAACTTATAACAACTATGCAAATGTTAAATAAAAGCATGTGGATGTACATGGTATGTTTTCCCAATACGTACGTATGATATAAATATATTGGCTAAATTATGGAGTTAAAACCCCACAATTTCTTCTATTTGATCGAAAGTTGAGGCGTATTTCCCTTAAATTATATGAAGATCAAAAGGTTATACAACACACAAGGAAAAACACAATTAAAAGAACAAATAGCAATTTTTTAGGAACAATAACTACATGGCTCAGAATTGAACAAACAGACAGAAGGAAATATTTTAAATTACCAGGTAATTAAGTTTGCAGATGTGCTCTATTGTTTCATCCAATGGTCAGATTAGACATATTCTTGAGGTCCATTTATATAAGATGTTTGATGAGCATAATTTAGCATAAATTCACCATTAGTGCTAATTTATAACTGAAGGAAATTTAAAAAAAAAAAAATAACTGAAGGAAATCAAAAAGTTTGAGACGTAGGCATTCTTCATTGTATTTGTTTAACGTAGCAATTAGTTAGCATTTAATTGCAGCTCACTAAATCACGTAATTAAAAAAACAACGTGTTCTATGGGAGAGAAAATTTCTTCGGTTGACGATGGTTTGAGAGAGAACAATTGCTTATTTAATCATGCACTTTCTGATATTTGAGCATAATTTAACATATCAATAAAGGATGAGAAAAGACTAAAATATATTGTACATGTAGAATTACTTTTAACAACCCACAGTATATCAGTCCAAAAGTTGGAAGTTGAAAGAAATTCAACGCATCAAGCCTCATTTTAAAGTTGAAATAAATTGTACCATTAGGATATGCACTGGAAGATGAAAGTTCAAAGCATTGAATAGGCTGCACTAAATGGGAGTTCTGACGTGGAAAGTAAGTTCAGTTTTTGGAAGAAAACAAAAAGATTATAAAAATAGTTTTACATTAAGGGCGAAATGGTCGTTCACGGGCAATTTGGTAATTCAACTTCACGTTGTGGCTTTCCACTTTTATAATAATATGATATGATATGATGTAAAGCTGGACTGTCCATTGATGCAGTCTCTCTCTAAAGGGTCTTATAAACTTCAATTGAGAAACTACCGAATACAAAAAAAAAAAAAAAAAAAGTGCCTATCAATTATTGTACCAAATAGCGTAGGCAGAATACTTAAAGAATCCTCCTAAATTAACGGGTTTTATTGTATTCTTCTTAATCTTTACTTGGTCCTAATTACCCCCAGTACTTGTTTTTTTTTAAATTTTAATTTTATAATTGCTACCTCTTCAAACAATAACTGATCTTAATTAATCCTCTATAACTGACTTTTCCATAATCGTGACCTCCTCAAAAGAAAAGTTGGCACCTGTATTTTAACGGAGGAATAAAGAATATATATTGAAGGAGATAAAGAAATAATTGTGGGAATGACTAAATATAAAAGAAAATGATATTTTAATTTTTTTTATATATCATGTGATTGTTATTTTATACTCTTACGCGCCAAATATCATTTGAAATCACCTGAATTATAAAAAAGCTAAATACATGAGATAATTAGGATCAATTATTAACCGAAGGGTAACAATTATTAAAAAGCCAAATACAAAAGGCAATTGGATCAGGTATAATTTATTTTTTTAAGAACAAAAAGCACCACATTTAACAGGGTCTTTAGCTATTCTGTTAACTAGCGTATAATCGAAATTGAAGTGCCAAATTTTTTGCACATTAGTTTCGCAATATGATAATTTTAGTATTTACCGAAGTAATACCCAAAAATAAAAACAAAGACCCAATACAGGAAAAAAAATATTCGCAAGACGCAAGCACATCGATGAATATATATCTGCATCACTTGTGGGGTTCGGTGTAATACTGAAACCTTAGCACTCAGCAGATCCACCCCACCTCATTGAATAACACAAGAAAAACAGAGCAACTAACCACCCACTCAGGGGCGGAGCCAGCCCTTCGCCTATGAGTTCGGCGAATTCAGTAGATTTTGTCCGAATAATATATTTATATTAAATTTTTTATTTAATATACATAAATTATTAATTTTAAATAATTAGAATCCGAACCCACAAGCTTCGAATCCTAACTCTGCCTTCCGATCCCACCCACCACTCCTACCCCATTGAAGGACACAAGAAAAACAGAGCAACTAACCACCCACGCAACCCCACTGCTCTGTCTTTTTCCGTTCTTTTTTCTCTCTCTAACTTTACTCCTTTTTCCTTTTTCTCTCTCTATTTCTTTTTGCCCTTGTTGTTGTTGTTGTTGTCTATTTCACCCTTTTTTCCTCTCTATCTAGACCTCACTATATACCATTCTCCATATCACTTTGATACCACAACAGAATCCCTTTTGCTTTTTCTCCTCAAAAATCCCATCTTTACCATCAGCTTCCATGAACCTTCCAGGTATATTCATTTCTCTTTCTGAATATTTTTCTTTTATGTAGAAAAAAGTTGGTGCATTAAATAAATAAAAGTCTTCTTGTTAAATAAATAAAAGTCTTCTTGAAAAATCATTTTCTTTTGTTGTGTTTAATGCTTGGTTGTGAGATTACATTGGGTATGTTTTTTTTTTGTTTAATGTTTGCTTGGTGTTACATTCTTGGTGTTTGTTGAAGTTTTTTTTTTTTTTTTTTTTTTTTTTTCCTCTCTTTTTTTTTAGGGTAAGGGAGAAGGGTTTTTTTGTTTAAGTTTGTTGAAGCATTTTGCTAATAAACATTTTTTTTTTTTTTTTGCTGTTGTTGTTTTTGCTTTGATTTATATGGCTTTGTCAGCTTAGTGTTCTTGTTTTTTATTTTGATGTTTTGTAGGGTGGAGCATTCAAGTGAATCAGATCTGAGGCTGTGAATGATTTTTGGCAGTTTTCATGAGGTTCTTTTTTAAACCTTAAGTTAATTAGGGTTAAACACACTTAGACTGTGTTGTATATGAAGTTTCTAGAGTAGTAGTGTAGTTTTGAGTGGTTGAAAATATTATCTAGGAGATTTGTTTTAACTGTAGTGGAGAAGTAGAAGGGTTTTGAAAATGCAGAGACCACCACAAGAAGATTTTTCTCTCAAAGAGACCAGACCCTTCCTTGGTGGAAGGAAGGTTACGGGCGATAAACTTACTAGCACCTATGACTTGGTTGAGCAAATGCAGTATCTTTATGTTCGGGTGGTGAAAGCGAAAGATTTACCGGGAAAGGATCTAACGGGTAGTCTTGATCCTTATGTTGAGGTTAGGCTTGGAAACTATAGGGGTACGACTCCTCATTTTGAGAAGAAATCGAATCCTGAATGGAATCGGGTGTTTGCTTTTGCAAAGGAACGGATTCAGGCTTCCGTACTTGAGGTGAATGTGAAAGATAAGGATGTTGTTAAGGATGACTTTGTTGGTCGTGTTATGTTTGATTTGAATGAGATTCCTAAAAGGGTCCCACCGGATAGTCCTCTTGCTCCACAGTGGTATAGGTTGGAGGACAGACACGGTAATAAAGTTAGAGGAGAGTTGATGTTGGCTGTTTGGATGGGTACTCAGGCTGATGAAGCGTTTCCTGAATCTTGGCATTCAGATGCGGCCACTGTTGTTGGTGCTGATGCTCTTGCGAATATAAGGTCTAAGGTGTACCTCTCGCCAAAGCTGTGGTACCTTAGAGTTAATGTGATTGAGGCTCAGGACTTGATTCCCGGTGACAGAAGTAGGTTTCCAGAAGTTTACGTGAAGGCTATCCTTGGAAATCAGGTATTGAAAACCAGAGTTTCGACGAGCAAGACTATTAATCCCATGTGGAATGAGGATCTGATGTTTGTAGCAGCAGAGCCATTTGAGGAACCGTTGATTTTGAGTGTGGAAGATAGAGTTGCACCAAATGAAGTACTTGGGAGATGTGCTATTCCTTTGCAGTACATTGATAAGAGGTTGGACTACAGACCTATTAACAGTAAGTGGTATAATCTTGAAAAACATATTATGGTTGAGGGAGACAAGAAGAAGGAATTCAAATTTGCAAGCAGGATTCACTTGAGGCTTTATTTGGAAGGAGGCTACCATGTTCTGGATGAGTCAACCCACTACAGTAGTGATCTTAGGCCGACCGCAAAACAATTGTGGAAGTCCAGCATTGGTGTCCTAGAATTGGGTATTCTGAGTGCTACGGGCCTTTCGCCCATGAAAGCAAAAGATGGACGGGCAACGACAGATGCCTATTGTGTCGCTAAGTATGGGCAGAAGTGGATTCGAACAAGGACAATTATAGATAGCTTTACTCCCAAGTGGAACGAGCAATACACTTGGGAAGTATTTGATCCATGTACTGTCATAACTATTGGGGTATTTGATAATTGTCATCTGCATGGAGGAGATAAACCTGGAGGGGCTCGGGACTCGAGGATTGGAAAGGTCAGGATCCGTCTCTCAACTCTCGAAACAGATCGTGTCTACACGCATTCTTATCCGCTATTGGTCTTGCATCCTACTGGCGTAAAGAAGATGGGCGAAATTCACTTGGCTGTAAGGTTTACTTGCTCATCATTAATGAACATGATGCATATGTACTCTCAGCCACTGTTACCCAAAATGCACTATATTTTTCCTTTAACCGTTACTCAACTGGACAGCTTGAGGCATCAGGCCACTCAGATTGTGTCTATGAGGCTGAGTCGTGCTGAGCCACCTTTGAGGAAAGAGATAGTGGAGTATATGTTAGATGTTGGTTCTCACATGTGGAGTATGAGGAGAAGCAAAGCTAACTTTTTTAGGATTATGGGTGTTTTAGGTGGATTAATTGCTATCGGGAGATGGTTTGATCAAATTTGCAATTGGAAAAACCCCATTACGACTGTTTTGATCCATATCTTGTTCTTGATACTAGTTCTGTATCCGGAGCTGATTCTGCCTACCATTTTCCTTTATCTCTTCTTAATTGGCGTTTGGTACTACAGATGGAGGCCTAGAAATCCTCCCCACATGGATACTCGTCTTTCTTGTGCTGAGAATGCTCAGCCTGATGAATTAGACGAGGAGTTTGATACTTTTCCTACTTCACGTCCTCCTGACGTTGTTCGGATGAGGTATGACCGTTTGAGAAGTATTGCTGGAAGGATACAGACTGTGGTTGGTGACTTGGCTACTCAAGGGGAGAGGCTTCAATCTTTGCTGAGCTGGAGGGACCCTAGAGCTACCGCACTTTTTGTTATTTTCTGCTTGATTGCTGCCATTGTGCTCTATGTGACGCCCTTCCAAGTTGTGGCGCTCTTGACTGGATTTTATGTGTTAAGACATCCAAGGTTCCGTCACAAGCTACCATCTGCTCCGCTGAATTTCTTCAGAAGATTGCCCGCAAGAACAGACTGCATGCTATGAACTGTGTTGCTGGCTGCTGTTTTCTTTGTTATCCCATGAGTTTCTCTCTCGTCTCGAATTGATGAAAATGATGTAAAAATGAGTCGGGCTCTTCTTTTTTCCTGCATCTAGTGGTGAATGTTAGGTTCTGCTTTTGTGTGTTAGATCTCCCTGAACTATTAGATCTAGTAGAATTAGTTACTGTTTATTTATTCTAAGTTTGTCAAAAGTTTGCTGCTTTATGCAAATCCATATTTGTTATTTTGTGAATGTTTTCTTTCTGAGAA
Source organism: Lycium ferocissimum (assembly GCF_029784015.1). Classification (NCBI taxonomy): domain Eukaryota; kingdom Viridiplantae; phylum Streptophyta; class Magnoliopsida; order Solanales; family Solanaceae; genus Lycium; species Lycium ferocissimum. Next base: position 2,878,032 of record NC_081344.1, read on the forward strand.
ACATGCTCCATGATTAATTCAAAGTACTCTTAATGTTCTAGTTACAGTTTTTTTTTTTTTTTTTTTTTTTGATGTGATGTTGGATGGAGGTGCAAGCATTCAAGAGCAGTTTGATTTCTTAATAAATTAGTTTTCCTTAAGAATGAAGCAATATATTTGATGTTGGAATGTCCTGTCAATGATGCCTTGACAAATGTGATATATTAGTTCTCCCTTTATGTATGCGATTAATGTAGAGAGGGAATAACTGTTCTTTGTATTGTTTGTATAATGCAAGTTGGCATTATATTAGTTGGTGATGTTTGTCTGCTTATGAAGACAAAATAAGGTAGATAACCAGAGATCCTGCAACCATGTGCTATGTGTGTGTGTTTTTTTTTTTTTTTTTTTTTTTTAATTTTATTTTAATAATGCTGTTGATTCTGGAATATTGTACCATGAGGTCTAATCGGGTTCCAATTTCAGCAGGCAAAAAATATTACTACTAGGTGATTTCTTCTTATCAACCTAAGCTATAGTTGGTAGAGTTACTCGATATTTATATTGGTGGAAGGTAGTAAATGATCGACAAAATAGTTGAAATGTGTGCAAACGATAACTTGAGTAGAGTGCTTGACAGTTCGCTTAAGGGAAACTAATTTATAAAAAGAAAAATGGAGTTGCTATACCATGTCAATTTTACAAATGAAAAGTTCAAGCATGACCCTATTTTTTCCATAATTTCCTTTTAATCGCGGTGCACGATAGGATTTAATGCAACGGTAGTTTTTCATGGTCATAATTTGACTTGTAATTGAGTTTGAGTTTGGGAATCATAGCGCTTTTAAATTTTAATTTTATACTATATTAATATATTTTGTATTTTTTTCAAATAGTGTCAGCTGCGGTAAGTATTATCGTTCAGAAAAATATTTTTTACACAAACACAGTATTAGATTTTTTTTGTAGATCAATACCGGATGGCTCTTAGTAATAGAAGTCTAGAAAGGAGAAGACGAGAAACACATGTAACAGATTAAATGTTGCAAATTAAATGGATTGTGAAGCAGTCAAGAGGATATACAACATTGAACGTATAATGCAGGTTAACATAATTTAAGCAAGTGATGCTTGTCAGCTTATAAAGACAAAATAAGGTGTTGTCTTACTCTCTTCGTTCCAATTTAAGTGTCTTACTTTCTTTCTTTTTTTATTTGTCTCAAAAAGATGTGTGTAGTTCTATATTTATCAAGTCTTCCAATTCCAGCACTCTACGTGGCAAGTTTGACGCCACAAAATATAAAGAACTACACGCATCCTTAATATAAGATCACGAGATTCAAAAGTCTCCCTTTGTTTCTTATACTCCGTGCCCAATTAAACTAAAACACTTAAATTGGAACGGAGAAAGTGTGTTTTATTTTTATTTTTTATAATGCTGTTGGATCTAGAAAATTAGTACACCTACACAACCCGGTAAATGAAGTAAAGATGGAAAAGCTAAAATACAACAACAACAACAACAACAACAACATCCCACAACGTGGTCCGGAGCAAGAGAGATACGTAGCACCTTACTCCTACCAGGTGGAATTATTGTTTCCGAAAGACCCTCGGCGGCTAATAAAGCATAAAAGAGGTCGGATAAGTCCAAGAAATTCAAAGAAAATGAAAATAGCGAAAGCGACTAAGCCATGATAGCGGTTGCAAAGGCGTAGCTATCACAGATAAAATAAGATAATCAAAGTACAAGAAATAACAGATAGTAGCAGAAATCAAAGCTCAAGAAATTATAGCGCGATAATGCAACTGCTAATATGAAAGGATAAACGAGACTATCTACTAGCCTTTTAGCCTAATTTGGTTCCTCCATACCCTCCTATCTAGGGTCATGTCCTCTGTAAGCTGTAACTGTACCATGTCATGTCTAATCACCTTCCCCCAATACTTCTTCGGCCTACCCCTACCTCTTCTGAAACCATCCATGACTAACCTCTCACACTTATGCACTGGAGCATCTGTGACTCTCCTCTTCACATGCCCAAACCATCTCAGTCTCGCTTCCCGCATCTTGTCTTCCACCGATGCCACTCCGACCTTGTCCCCGATAGCCTCATTCCTAATCTGTGCCACCTCCCGGCGTGCCCACACATCCATCTCAACATTCTCATCTCGGCAACTTTCATCTTTTGAACGTGAGAGATCTTAACTGGCCAACACTCCGCCCCATACAACATAGTCGGTCTAACCATCACTTTGTAGAACTTGCCCTTAAGTCATGGTGGCACTTTCTTATCACATAGTATTCCGGAAGTGAGCCTTTATTTCATCCACCCTGCCTCAATACGATGTGTAACATCATCGTCAATCTCCCGCTGCCTTGTATAATAGACCCAAGATACTTGAAACTACTTTTCTTCTGGATGGCCTGGGTACCAAGCCTCACTTCCACGCCAGACCCTCCCCGAGGTGCTTCATCGAACTTGCACTCCAAGTACTCGTCTCGGGTCCTGCTCGCCCTTGAATCCTTTAGACGGTAGTCCGTCTCCAACCCTCCAGCTTAGCGTTAACTCCGCTCCGAGTCTCGTCAATCAGGACTATGTCATTTGCGAAAAGTATACACCATGGCACCTCACCTTGGATTTGTCGCGTCAATCCATCCATCACCAAGGCAAATAAAAACGGACTAAGAGCTGATCCTTGATGCAACCCCATCACAACTGGAAAGTGCTCTGAGTCTCCTCCTACTGTCCTTACCCTGATTTTGGCTTCCTTTATACATGTCCTGATCACCCTAATGTACGCCGCTGTGCACACCTTTATCCTCCAAGCATCTCCATAGGATCTCCCTTGAACTTTGTCGTAAGCCTTTTCTAGGTCGATGAATACCATGTGTAAGTCCCTCTTCCTCTCCGTATATCGCTCCACCCGCCCACACAAGATGGATGGCTTCGCGGTTCCGAGCATCCCGCATGAATCCGAACCGGTTCTCCGAAATAGACGCGCCTCTCCTCACCCTCATCTCCACCACCCTTTCCCACACTTTCATAGTATGGCTTAGCGCCTTGATACCTCTATAGCCTGTTTTGCAACTCTGGATATCGCCCTTATTCTTGTATAGAGGGATCATTACACTCGACCTTAAAGATGACATTAAACAACCTAGCCAGTGTCACACCCCAACTTTTGATAGGGCATGACGGGCACCCGACCCTTACTTAGGGCCGAGCGAACCCGCTGATCCTCGTGATACTCATAACCTTACTGGACTCTTAAATCATAAAATGAGTGCGTAATGTAAGCTTTTCAAAAAAACATGCTTTTCGTCTTTCTCAAATCGAGTAAAATCTGTAATCATATGAAATTTGTAACCTAATGCATAATGATACGTCCGAACTTACGAGCCGCTTACAAGACCGACACGTTATACACGTGACTGTCGCAAAGTCTCTAACATAAACCAGGATACCATAATATAGATACTCGACTCGGCGGCAGACCCGGAAGGAAGTGGAGCTCGCCAATCCAGCTGGAACATCTTCTACTAATATCCTCTACTCATCTGTATACACCTGCGTGGCATGAAATGCAGCCTCCCGAAGAAAGGTGGTCAGTACGGAATATGTACTGAGTATGTAGAGCATGAAGTACCGTAAACAGGATTGTACTGAATTAGAAGTACAGAAAATCATAAGGTTTGCCTCTGAAACATAAATAAATAATCATCATGTACATATGCATGTATAACGTGTCCCGACCCTCTAGTGAGGGACTCGGTAAGTAAAATCATCATATACACGTGTACATATAGCGTGTCCGCCCCCTACAGTGAGGGACTCGGTGAATGAAGTCATCATATGCCATCCTGGCCGCCATCCCCATATCATCATATACATATATATATAGCGTGTCCCGGCCCTCTAGTGAGGGACTCGGTGAACAATGCAGTGGAATGTGCACGAATACGTGTCCTGGCCCGGGACTCAGTGAAGGACATATTGAGGATGGCACGAGCAGAGTAGTGAGAAACCATATGCATAAAAATCAGCTTTTAAGACTCAATAGATACGTAGACAAATCACGCTCGAGTATCAAATGATAGTCATATCAAATCCGTTCTAAATGTCATTAGGGCTGCATTAAAAGAAATTTGAGGGATCGTAGACATGTAACAAACCAATCCGAGCCCGCCCCGGAAAGTTACGGACATTATTCACTTTAGGACTTTCTACGAACATATCGAAGCGATCCGAGCCCTTCTATGAAAGTTAGGGACCTTATTCGACATAGAATCTTTTAAGAACAAAAATTCTTTATGCAACATTTGAAATCCAATCATACAAAAAACATAAGGACCATAGTTCGACCATGTTAAGAATGCCAACATCAAGAAGTGAATAAGAATCGTAGACATGCTCGGATCGTAAGAATAGAGTTACCCCGAGGCTCGTATCATAGCCTACTTACAACTAAGACATGCCAAAAAGAAGAAAGGTTAGGCTTTACATACCTGTTCCGCCTCCTATTAGCTACGCTTATTTGCCCGAGCGTGCAAGTCTACATTTAAGAGGATTTACATTAACATTAGCCTCTTCATCGCACACTTGTACCAAGTTTCAAATCAAACTATTCTATATTCGCCGAAAATCGGGCAGCATCTCCCCTGTTTATATGCCTAGCCCGAATTCTCAATTCAACAACCAACAACAATTCCAACAATACCAATATTAACCATAATATTTCCAACTTCAAAATACTTCATAAACATTCCATATGGTGTTTGTCCCATATTTCCATCACATGTGAACCATTTTATAACGATTTTCTGCTCTTTCTCCGTAAATAAACCAATATTAACACAAATAGAAAGAGATTCATACCTTTCCCTCGATAACAATGCTATATATTTACTCCTCCACTTGAACTTAAGCCACAAAGCCTCAATACGCAGCTTTGAAGTCACAACTATACGCTGTCTGGACCGAAATTTGGGAATTATACCTGGTTTCGGGCTAAAAGTTGGTGGTGGAAGGTTGGGGAATTTTCTAAAATATTTGGAATGTTTTTTTTTTTTTGGGCTGACTCTTGGCTGAAAATGAGGGGTTAAGCCCCTTTATATAGCTGCTCCGAAGTCACCGTAGCAAGATCGTAGCACGACTTGATCGTAGCAAACAACCGTTCATCCGCGGAAATTATTTCGAGACCTAAAACTTTTATACACCGATCTCTTTATTTGCATACTTGGATATGTCCAAAACTCCATACGATCCGTATAACTTATTCAACATTCCAAACTTAGCAAAACTTATTTTATTTTGTTTCCGATTCGTTTAACCTCCAACCTTCGCGGCACTTGCTTATTACTTGTTGAACATAACATAAACACTTATAACTTCAGACATAATCCTGTCCTTTGAGCTTATGTGACTAACCTATGATGCAACTCAACGCACGAGAATACGGGATGTAACAGCCAGCCACTCCAAACCTGCCAAGCCCGCGCTCTTCCAAAATTCCCCAGGAATCTCGTCAGGTCCGGTCGCTCTTTCCTTGCGCATACTACGAACAACACCCTTAACCTCCTCAACCTTAATACTCCTGCACTACCCAAAATCGCGACGCCTCCCTGTATGTTCTAAATCTCCCAACACAATGTCCCTATCCCCTTCTTCATTCAAGTTCTTCATTCAAGAGTTTGTGGAAGTATGACTGTCATCTCCGTCTAATGAGAGCCTCCTCTACCAATACTTTGCCATGATCGTCCTTGATGCACTTCACTTGATCCACATCACGTGCCCTCCTCTCCCTCGCCTTAGCTAGCCTGAACAATTTCTTATCCCCGCCTTTTTCCTCTAGTTTAGCATAAAGACGTTCAAAAGCTGCCGTTTTTGCCGTCGAAACCGCTAACTTCGCCTCCTTCCTCGCCATCGTATAAAGTTCCCTATTCGTCCACTTCTCCACCTCATCCTTGCTTCTTATCAACTTTGCATACGGCACCTTCTTTGCTTCCACCTTTCCTTGAACTTCTCCATGCCACCACCAGTCCCCTTGATGCCCACCACGACTACCTGTCGAGACCCCTAGCACTTCCCTAGCTACTACCCTAATGCAACTAGCCGTCCTATCCCACATACTGGTCGCATCCCCACTACCATCCCAGGCCCCCATAGCCTTCAATTTCTCTCTCATCTCCAGGGCACTAGTCATGGTCAAACTCCCCCATTTGATCCTAGGTCGGTCATCCACGACCCTCGTCTTCCTCGTCAACTTGATTCCTAAATCCATTACCAAGAGCTTATGTCGGGTTGTCGCTCGAGATGACCTTACAGTCTTTGCACAGACCTTTATCATCCTTCCTAAGGAGTAAAAAGTCTATCTGAGTCTTAGCCACCGAACTACGGAAGGTTACCAAGTGCTCCTCCTTTTTTGGGAAACTCGAATTGGCTATCACCAACCCAAAAGCTCTTGCGAAATCCAAAAGTGAGACTCCTCCTCCATTCCTGTCCCCGAAGCCAAAACCTCCATGCACATCATCATGAAAAAGCTAAAATAAGAATAAGAAACAAAGTAAATGAGAAATGACCTAAGAATCATTTGTAAAAAAAAATTAAAAATATAAGAGAGAAGGAAATAAGAATCGTTGTACCATGAGGTTTCAGGTTTAAATTTCAGCGAAGACAAAATATTTAAGTGATTTCTTCTTATCTGCCTAAGCTATGTAGGTGATTTCTTCTTATCTAAGTTATAGGCAGTAGAGTTACTCGATACTTGTGTTGGTAGGGAGGTTGCAGATGTTCGACAAAATAGTCGAAACGTGTGCAAACGATTACTTGAATAGAGTGCTCGACAAAATAATCGAAAATCGAAATGTGTGCAAATGGTGACTTGAATGGAGTGCTCGACAAAACAATGTGTGCAAACTATAACTTGAATAGAGTGCTCGAAAAAATAGTCGAAATGTGTACAAACGGTTTCTTGAATAGAGTGCCTCGACAAAATAATCGAAAATCGAAATGTGTGCAAACGGTAACATGAATAGAATGCTCGACAAAATAGTGCGTGCAAATAGTGTGCAAACAATAACTTGAATAGAGTGCTCGACAAAATAGTTGAAACGTGTGCAAACAGTAACTTGAATAGAGTGTTGTGTGCGAACGGTAAATTGAATATAATGCTCGACAAAATAGTCGAAATGTTTGTAATCAGTAACTTGAATAGAGTGCTCGACAAAATAGTCGAAATGTGTGCAAACAGTAATTTGAATAGGTGTTCGACGAAATAGTCGAAATGCGTGCAAACGATAGCTTGAATAGTGTGCTCGACAAAATAGTAAATAAATTGTTCGATAAAATAATCGAAACGTGTGTGAACGGTAACTTAAATAGAGTGCTCGACAAAATATTCGGAAAAAAAAAAAAAAAGGAGTTCATATACCATGACCTATCTTTTCCATTCCTTTCCTTTAATGGTGGTGCACGATCGGGGTTTGGAATTATAGCGCTATTATAGTCATAAGTTGACTTGTGAATTTGAGTTTGGAATTATAGTTCTTTTAAAAAATGTATTTTTTATACTAAATTGAAATTTAGTACTACTTTGTGTTGTTTCAAATAGTGTCAACTACTATACGTATTCTCTTTTTTTGGAAAAAAATATTTATACAAATATAGTATAAGATTTTTTTCGTAAATCAAAATTTCAAGTTTCAAAGCTACTGAACTGGTTCTTTTGTCCTCCCAAGGAAACTCGATGGTTTCAATAATCTTCTCTCACACACACCACCCTATACAAAATAAATTACTTATAATTTTCTTTGAACTCTTGCGTTGAGAGCCAAAAAAGCTGGCGATCTCTTTCCATTTATCTAAAATTAAATATTAGTGGAAAGAATTATCCGACATCTATATTAATAAGGGAATGCAAATACTGGGTTAAGTAATTGAGATTCGACAAGTTTAATTGAACACCATCATCTTCTTAAGAAAAAAAAAAAAAAAAAAGAGGAAAGAAAGTATATTGTGCCTTTTTGCGCATAATTTCGTTTTTGGTATGTATTGAGATGGAGAGAACCATCTTTTATACCATTAGGGGTTGTGGTGGAAAGGATTCTAGTTTCACCCTTGATCAAATTTGAGTTTGAGTCCTTGAAAAGAAAAAGAAATTTTACAGCTTGTTTGGATGGTTGTTACTTATTATATTGCTTGTGTTGTTAGGTTAAATACAATGTTTGTTTTGATTGTTATTTTAATTTTAATGTATTGTATCGTTAAATCCATCGTTACGTAACGACGAAAAGTCCCACTTTAGGTAACAACCGATTTGGTGTTATTGCATCGTTACCTTATCTTTTCCTCTCATTTTTATTATCTAATAATTCTATTTTATGATTTACCCTAACTTTTTGAGGTAGCTCTATCCGGTACCCTACTTTTCTTGTAAGTTTATCCTTCAGATCGCTGATGTTTGAGATTATGTAACGACGAGAAACGATACAATCTATCCAAACGTTGTGCTAATCAAAACAATACAACACGATACAATATAAGACATTACAATACAATACGATACATTATGAAACAATATGTAACAACCATCCAAACAAAGTGTAAGGATTGTGGTGGAAAGGATTCTAGTTTCAACCTTGATCAGATTTGAGTTTGAGTCCTTGAAATGAAAAAGAAATTTTGGTAGTGAGGGATTTCTCCTTTAACGCGTCTGACGCGGCGCAAATCAAATTAGTCGAAACCTCAAAATAAATACTGAACGTTGGATGATAGATAAAATAATCATTTTTGCTAAAAATAAGTGCCTGCGGTATCGAGAAGTATAACATTTTTAGAATCCCTCTTGGTTTGTCCTAAACTATGTACCTTGTGTTGTGAATTTCACTAAATAGGTTAAAAATATGATTGATATTCAAAACTGATGAATTTTTAATTCTTGCTCTACATTATATCTTCTAATTGCACTCAATATTTTTGTAACCTCCCGCATTCCCCCCTCCCCCACCCCCCACCCCTCTATATATATATATATATATATAGTACACAAGTTTATTGTTAATTAATGCTGAGATGGACATTATAAAACATTAGACAATCTGAACTGACGCAGTTAAAAGACATGTTCAATTTTTTTATTCAACCATCATATATAATTTAGCGAGTGGATTCTCCGTACCGGCATTAATCTCTCCATCAATTATGTAACTAATACTTCATCTCCCCATCAAGTATGTAAATAATACTCCTTTAATATCAGATTTTATATAAGATGAAACACTACTAATTATGTACAGATCAAACTTCAAAGTAGTTCTTTGCTTCTTGCACAGTCAATTTAAATTTGACAAAGTATCTTTGGAAAATATATACTTAATAATAAGTAATCAATCTCATTAACTCATCAAATATTTTTTTTTTTCCGTTTTACAATAACTTGCTCCTTTGGATATGTATAGTAATCTTCCAGATCCAACATCATATAAAGCAGAACACAGGGTTGCAGGAATCTCTATATTATTTGGTCATCAAGTTGACAAACTTCACCAACTATAATAATGTCAACTTGCATTATACTACAAACAATGCTAAACACAATTATTCCTCGTTACATTAATAATGGTAGAATAATATATTACAGATCCTCAATTTACCAGTTTTCAAAAAAAAAAAAAAAAAAAAAATTACAGATCTAAAACATCATTGTCATGACATTCTCAACACCAAATCTAGTAAATTGATGAGAATTTAGAAATATCAACATGACATTAATAACATGACACTTCACAAAAAGCAACACATTTATGAGACATGAACAGAGAAATACATTGATTAATCATGGAGAAAGTTCAGAAAGAAGGAAACAGAAGACTAGCACTAATATGGATTTGCATCTAGCGAATAACAGAAAATTCACTAGATCTAACAGTTTCAGAAAAGAAAAGGAAAAAAAAAAAAAAAAAAAAAAACCAAAACCCTGCTCATTTCTACACTGATTTCATCAACTGGAGATACAAGGGAAAAATGGATAATAGCAGATAACAGTACAGCTCATAGCATGCAGTCGGTTCTGGCGGGCAGTCTTCTGAAGAAATTCAGCGGAGCAGATGGTAGCTTATGGCGAAACCGCGGATGTCTTAACACGTAAAATCCAGTTACGAGTGCCAGAACTTGAAAGGGTGTGACATAGAGAACAATGGCAGTAATCAAGCAGAAAATAACAAACAGTGCGGTCGCTCTAGGGTCTCTCCAGCTCAGCAAAGATTGGAGTCTCTCCCCTTGAGTAGCTATGTCACCAACCACAGTCTGTATCCTTCCTGCAATACTTCTCAAACGGTCATACCTCATCCGAATAATATCAGGAGGACGTGAAGTAGGAAAAGTATCAAATTCCTCATCTAGTTCATCAGGATGAGCATTATCAGCACAAGAAAGACGAGTATCCATATGGGGAGGATTTCTAGGCCTCCATCTGTAATACCAAACTCCAATTAAGAAGAGATAAAGGAAAATGGTAGGCAGAATAAGCTCTGGATATAGAACTAGTATCAAGAACAAGATATGGATCAGAACAGTCGTAATGGGATTTTTCCAATTGCATATTTGATCAAACCATTTCCCAATAGCAATTAATCCACCTAAAATACCCATTATTCTAAAAACGTTAGCTTTGCTTCTCCTCATACTCCACATGTGAGACCCGACATCTAACATATACTCAACTATCTCTTTCCTCAAAGGTGGCTCAGCACGACTCAACCTCATAGCGACAATCTGAGAGGCTTGATGCCTCAAGCTGTCCAGCTGAGTAACGGTTAAAGGAAAAATATAGTGCATTTTGGGTAACAGTGGCTGAGAGTACATATGCATCATGTTCATTAATGATGAGCAAGTAAATCTTACAGCCAAGTGAATTTCGCCCATCTTCTTTACCCCGGTAGGATGTAAGACCAGAAGTGGATAAGAATGCGTGTAGACACGACCTGTTTCGAGAGTTGAAAGACGGATCCTGACCTTTCCAATCCTCGAGTCCCTAGCCCCTCCAGGTTTATCTCCTCCATGGAGATGACAATTATCAAATACCCCAATAGTTATGACAGTGCACGGATCAAATACTTCCCAAGTGTATTGCTCGTTCCACTTGGGAGCGAAACTATCTATAATTGTCCTTGTTCGGACCCACTTCTGCCCATATTTGGCAACACAATAAGCATCAGTCGTTGCCCGCCCATCTTTTGTTTTCATTGGCGAAAGGCCTGTAGCATTCAGAATACCCAATTCTAGGACACCGATGCTAGACTTCCACAATTGTTTTGCAGTTGGTCTAAGATCACTACTGTAGTGGGTTGATTCATCCAGAACATGATAGCCTCCTTCCAAATATAGCCTCATGTGAATCCTGCTTGCAAATTTGATTTCCTTCTTCTGTTCTCCCTCAACAATAATATGCTTTTCAAGATTATACCACTTACTGTTAATAGGTCTGTGGTCCAGCCTCCTATCGATATACTGCAAAGGAATAGCACATATTCCAAGTACTTCATCCTTGTTTGGTGCAACTCTATCTTCCACACTCAGAATCAACGGCTCCTCAAATGGCTCTGCTGCTACAAACATCAGATCCTCATTCCACATGGGATTAATAGTCTTGCTCATCGAAACTCTGGTCTTCAATGCCTGATTTCCGAGGATGGCCTTCACGTAAACTTCTGGAAACCTACTTCTGTCACCGGGAATCAAGTCCTGAGCCTCAATCACATTAACTCTAAGGTACCACAGCTTTGGGGAAAGGTACACCTTAGACCTTATATTGGCAAGAGCATCAGCACCACTAACAGTGGCCGAATCCGAATGCCAAGATTCAGTAAAGGCTTCATCAGCCTGATTACCCATCCAAACAGCCAACATCAACTCTCCTCTAACTTTATTACCGTGTCTGTCCTCCAACCTATACCACTGTGGAGCAAGAGGACTATCCGGTGGGACCCTTTTAGGAATCTCATTCAAATCAAGCATAACACGACCAACAAAGTCATCCTTAACAACATCCTTATCTTTCACATTCACCTCAAGTACGGAAGCCTGAATCCGATCCTTGGAAAAAGCAAACACCTGACTCCATTCAGGATTCGATTTCTTCTCAAAATGACGAGTCGTACCTCTATAGTTTCCAAGCTTAACCTCAACATAAGGATCAAGACTACCCGTTAGATCCTTCCCAGGTAAATCCTTTGCTTTCACTACCCGAACATAAAGATACTGCATTTGCTCAACCAAGTCATAGGTGCTAGTAAGTTTATCGCCCGTGACCAAACCCCATCTTCCCATGACCTTCCCTCCACCAAGGTGGGGTTTGGTCTCTTTGAGTGAAAAATCTTCTTGTGGCGGTCTCTGCATTTTCTTTTCTTGTTTTTAAATCCAGAACCCTTCAACTTCTCCACCACAGTTGAGCCAATGATCAACAAATCCCCTAAAGAAGATCTCAGCAGAGACAGCTCAAACTACTCTAATGCTCAGGAATCTTCTAATGCAACAGTCTCAAGCAAAGCCAAAAAGATGAAACCAAGAAAAGCTTAAATATGTTTTACCCTAGATCTTTGTTAGTTAAAGTACTTTAAGGGGAAAAGAACCTCATGAACCACAATGCAAAAAACATTCACAACCTCATATCTGATTCACCTGAACGCCTGAATCCTGCATAACAGCAAAAAACAGGAAAAAGAAGTTGAGAAACTAAACAAAACAAAGATAAAATAACAATATATAGAAACAAGAAAGAAGTTTTAACTCAATCAAAAAAGACCCTTTTCACTTTCTCACAAAAAGATAGAACCTTTAATGTGGAAAATACAACCACATTACAACTTAACAAGCACCATGAATGTAACACTAGCCAGGCATTGAACAAAAACCCAAAAAACAACAATTTTTAAAGGCACATTTGTACTTGTACATAAAGACTACTTCTTATATGAAAGATAAATGAATATACCAAGTGGATTCATGGATACTGATGATGAAAAGATGGGATTTTGCTTATAAGATTCTGAAAACTGGAACCTTTGAAGAGAAAAAAGAAAAAAGGTATTTGGCTTGTTTGGGTGTAATATCAAAATGATGGAGAATGTAGTATAGTGACTAGTGCTAGTGAGGTCTAGAAAGAGAAAAAGAAGTACAAAGACTCAGGAGAGAAAGACAAAGAAAAGAACAGTAAAATTAAAGAGAGAAGAGAAGGACAACAGTAGGTGGTACAACACCCTTTTCCTCTGTGTTTCAGGGTGGTGGGTGGTTTCTAATTTAATTTTTTTGGACATAATACGTGAACAGATCACAAAGTATGCCCTTCACATTTTGGAAGTACACTAGTAGACACCTTAATTCGTATAAAGTTAAACACATGAACACAAATATTGACATATCAAATAGATTTTGTAGATATCAAGATGATCATTTTATAAATTGGAGTGTTCAACTAATAAAATAGAGATAAATTGAGGTGTCTACTTGTACACACCAAAAATTAAAAGACATACTTGACAGCTGGGACAAGATTTGAGGGCCTGTTATGTTATGCTTATTTCTTTTGTAAATATTTGTTTGGTATTTTATTTCTGGGAATATTTATTTTTGTTTGTGGGTTTTTCCTTTATCATTTCTTTTGTTTTTCAATTTATTTAATTGGTAATTTGGTACTATCTGTCCTATGTTGCTCGACCACACGACACGAGTTGCGGTGGAGGATTTTGTCGGACTCGCACGTGTGAGCTCTATAAAAATTCTTACTTTTTGTTTTGGCGAAATAAAAATTTTTGGGGAAAGTGCCCAATGCACATAGCATGCAAAGTTTAGACCAAGCAAAGTCGATAGCCTCTTGTCTTTTGGTTCAGAAGAAAGAAGTTATGTAGGGGATTAACGATAGAATTTTTTATCAAAGTGGTGTCCTTTTAGGGACAAATCCAATCAGAATTTCTGTAATCAAAATGGTGCAAACGCACGAGTAGTAGAGCACGTTCAGTGTACTATTTTCACGTCTAAAAACAGATGATCCATTAAATATATTTACACTAAAGGTGTTTTGTGATCCATGAGCTTTCAGTTGATATTTTAAATTTTGAGGAAAGGCTCATTCATTGTAAAAAAAAAACTTCGGAATAAATTTTAAAAATCAAAAATCTTAAAAAGCAAAGTTTTCTGCTCCAATGTGACAAGTGAGATACCCTTCTAGAAAGAGAAAAAGAAGTACAAAGACTCAAGAGAGATAAAGAAAGAAAAGAACAGTAGAATTAAAGAGAGAAAGAAAGGACAGCAGCAAGTGGTACTACTTCCTTTTCCTCTGTGTTTCAGGGTGGTGGGTGGTTTCTAATTTAATTTTTTTTGACACAATACATGAACAAATCACAAAGTATGCCCTTTGGGCTTTGAACGTGCATAAGTAGACATCTCAACTCGTATAAAATTGAATATGTAAACATAAATACTGACATGTCAAATAGATTTTGCAGGTGTCTAGATGATCATTTTACAAGTTGGAGCGCTCAACTAATAAAATAGAGATAAATTGAGATATCTACTTATGCACACTCAAAATTAAAAGGCATACTTGACAGTTGAGACAAGATTTGAGGGCCTGTTATGTTATGCTTTTCTTTCTTCTTTTTTTTTTGTAAATATTTGTTTAGTATTTTTATTTCTGGGCGGGTTTTTCCTTTATTAATTCTTTTGTTTTTTAGTTTTTTTAATTGGTAATTTGGTACTATCTGTCCTGTGTTGCTCGACCACACGACACGAGTCGCGGTGGAGGATTTTGTCGGGACTCGCACGTGTGAGCTCTCTATAAAAATTCTTACTTTTTGTTTTGGCAAAATAAACAAATTAAGGGAAAGTGCCCAATGAACATAGCGTACAAATTTAGATCAAGCAAAGTTGATAGCCTCGTCTTTTGGTTCAGAAGAAAGAAGTTACGTAGGGGATTAACGATGTGTGTATTGTACTCCGTCTGTCCATTTTAACTTGCATGTATTAACTTGGCGCATTACTAAAAATATAATATAATGATAATCTATGATATCACCCTTAGTTATTGTTAAGTAATCTAATGATTGAAATTAATCAAAATATCTTAAAACTTGTCCAGTTATTAGTAAATTATCTCTTGATTTTTTAAATTGAATTGACATTTATTTTTAATATAGATGAGAAGTAAAATTGAACCGAGGGTATAATATAAAAATAGAGTCCAAATAATTTCAAATTTGAAAAGTAATAGTGTACCTCATATTTTTCCCTTTTGCCTCAGGTAGTCTCGCGATACCCTCTAAATGTTTCAAACACCGATATTAATAATCCCATGTCACCTACTTATTCTAACTCGAGCGACACCAAATCAAGAAGATCATTTTTTCCTCTTCAACGCTTTTCAATAATTAAAAAAAATGAAGTTTTGAGACTCTTTAAGCAAATCACTAAATAAATATTTGAAGGGACGATTTAAGCATAAATAATTAACACTTAAACTATTTTAACAATAATCAACCATCAATTTTCTGTTTCTATGAGGAACAAGAATTTCAAGCTTCAAATTTGAAGAACTATGATGCACTTGATGAAATTCACTTGCAAAAAGAAAAAACTCATTTAGTGCTCTTGGAAAGTCATTCAATTATGAATAGATCAAGTTAATCATTAGATGTTAATAGCAAAATTGATATAATATTTTTACAAAAAAATAGTTGGAGAAGAAGCGAAAAAGTGAAATAGTAAAAATATTACTCCCGTGTTACAACAAATGTGGCATCTCTCGCTTTTCGAGAGTCAATTCACTAAATTTTGAAGCTAAATTGGATTAGATCAACTTAATATTTTATATTAAAATTTAGATAAACTAGGATGCTAAGATGAATGTGTAGGCATACCAGGAGAGATGAGATTAGGAATGAAGTGATTCGGGACAAGGTTGAAGTGGGCCTCCGTGGTGGACAAGATCCGAGAAAGAAGGTTGAGATGATTCGGTCATGTGTAGAGGAGACGATGCAGATACTCCAATGAGAAGGTGTGAGAGGTTGGCTGTGGTGGGCCTGAGGATAGGGAGAGGTCGGCCAAAAAAGTTCTAGAAAGAGGTGATTAGCTACGATATGACGCTGCTTCAACTTACCGAGGACATGACCTTTGATAGGAGGGTGTGGAGTTCGAGTATCAGGGTAGATGACTAGTACGATTTCTTTTTCGTATCAGGAGTATTAGTATATTTGTTGCGCTTGCTTATCTTAGAAATCTGGTACTGCCTGATTGTTTCTTTCACTTCATTTATTTTATTATCTTGTTCTTTGTTATTGCTTATTATTCTTTGTTGTATTTTCATCCCCCCTTGAACCGAGGGTCTATCAGAAACAACCTTCTTTCCATCACAATAGGGGTAAGGTCTACCCTACCCGGACCACACCTAGTGGCTAGTGGGAATATACTGGTATGTTGTTATTGTAAAATTTAGATAAACTATACGAAGAGTACTATAAGTTGCGATTTTTTCATTTTAATATAATGAAAACATCTTACGAAATATTAGTCAAAATAACATCGAATCTCGAAAAATAAAAAGCGCCACATAAATTAAAAGGAGTAATTAAAATATATAGAGATAATGATCAAAAACACACCTCAAGTATCACCTTTTTTTCAGTTTCCTACCTGAACTATCAGGCATGAGAGTTTCCTACCTAAACTATCACCAGCTAGTTAGGGAAACACACCTCAACTATCAGTTGTTCACTTTTCCTACCTGAACTATCACTAACTAGTTTGTAAAATACAACTCAACTATCAACTGTTAAGTGTGTTTTACAAATTCGTTGGTGATAGTTCAGGTAGGAAAAGTGAACAGCTGATAGTTGAGGTGCTTTTTCCAAGCTAGTTGGTGATAGTTTAGGTAAAAAACTCTCACACTTGATAGTTCAGTAGGAAATTTAAAAAAAAAAGCGATATTTTAGGTGTATTTGAACCTTAACCCAAATATATATACATATATATAAAATAAAAGAAGCCTAGTCTCGCTAAACATACACAAAAGGAGAAAAAAAAAATGAATAACAACCCGTTGCTATTTTTTCATTTTAATATGATGAAAAAAGAAAAACCAAAGCAACTGATTGGAAAAACGTTCACTTATGATCACCAGGCCGGGTCAGGCTAGATCAAGTCCGTAAGTGAACAGAAACCGAGCTTCCAACCATGCGCGCAACTGATTGGAAAAGCGCTCACTTATGATCACCGGGCCGGGTCAGGCTAGATCAAGCCCGTAAGTGAACATAAACCGGGCTAGACCCGTTTGGCCTTGAGAACTATTCACTTTTTTCCAGAATTTTTTTCAATTTTTTCAAAAAGTAGTGTTTGGCCATGAAAATTCCAAATACAACTTGAAGTTGTATTTGGAATTTGAAAAACAAGAAAAACTTGTTTTTCACAACCAAAATAAGTACATGTCAACAAAAAAAAAAAAAAAAAACTATTTGTAAAAACTATGGCCAAACACAACTCCAGCTCCAAAATTCCAAAAACAGTGAAAAAGTTTTTGGTTTCTATGGCCAAGCGCCTACTTAAGCTCATTTCCTGTCACTTCACTCACAAAAGCCATGCCAGAAACCGACGAACAACCACCGCCATCAACGCTGTCATCCACCACCACCATCACCGCTCCTCCAATTTGCATACATCCATGATGAGAGCCTTTCGAACACAACCTTCTACATATCCTTAAACTTATCTTCACGAAGAGAGCCTTTCAAATATGTATCGAATTATTTCGTATTGTGCTTTGTATCATACTGTATTGTTTTGATGAATGTAATATTTAAATAAATAAATTATTTTTCGTCCTTACATAATATCACACATTAACAACTTAAAGAATAAACCTGCAAGAAAAGTAGGATACAGTTAAATCACTATAAATAAAATAGAATTATTAAATAATAAGTATAAATAAAATGCAAAAAATAAATTAAGTATCGACCCAAAACAAAGCTTTTTGTTGCTACATAACAAGACTTTTCGTTGCTACATAATAAGACTTTTCGTTGCTATATAACGTAAAGATAAATTTAACGATGCAATAAATAAAATTTAACTAACAATCAAAACAAACTCGTACAACTAACAACTAGAGGCGAATCCAGGATTTCAAGAGGATGAGGTCATCTTGATTTTTTTTTTTTAAAAAAAAGACGCAAAAGTGCATTTAGTAGGGTGCAATCCCACAACCTTAAGTGGTCGTTTGGTGCATGGCCAAAATTATCCTGCGATTATAATCTCGGGACTAATTTATCCCATATTTTGGGACTATTTTATACCATTTAGGAGATGGTATAAAATAGTCCCAGAATAAGTGGTATCAGAAGGTATCTCCCAGCTTATACCATGGGATGCATTTTATATTTTGTTTGGTACAAGATATAAATTTATCCCAAGATACATTTATACCTTCTACCAAATATGATACAAAAATTCAACACTTAACCAGTACTCTACTCAATCTAATTTAATCATGTGTTTCTTCAATTAATATTAGATATATTTTAAAAATTATGTATATAATATATCGAGTTTAGTTAGGTGATCATGTGTTCACGAGATGCACGGTAGATTCGCCCCTGCTAACAGCACAGCACAGACACGTAACAACCATCCAAAGAGGGTCGGGTCAGGCTGGATCGAGACCGAAAGTGGATTATTGTTCTTTCCCTGACATTTGATCTCTGTAAGCTAACATTTCCCGTCATTTCACTCACAATAACCATGCCGGAAACCGACGAACAACCACCACCACCATCAGCGCCGTCATCCACCACCACCACAACCGCTTCTCCAATTTACATACATCCACGACGCGAGCCATTCGAACACGGCCTTCTCCCAATCCCTAAACTCATCTTCACAGACGGATCTCAAACACTTATATCAATTCGTAACAAACTCTTATCCTCATCCTCTAGCTCTTCGTATCGAGTTAATTATGAAGCAATTTCTGAAGCACTTCAGATCTCACATGAAAATGCTCGACTTGTTATTGAAACAATTGCTTCCGTTCTACACTCTGAATCGGATCCAATTGTTACAGCTAAGTTAACCGAGATCGGTGATATCGGTGTTAATGTGTTTGATTTGATGCTTTTTTTGTATATTCAGAGTTATAAAAGGTTGCTTCCTAAAGGACATAAGGATTCTGCTGCTGTTGCTGATGTTTGGCCTTCTACTTCAGCTTTTGACGGGTTTTTATCTGCTCTTTCGCCGTTGCAGGTTAGGAATTGTCTGTTTTTTGTGAATTTGATTGCATTGAATGATCCTCTGTTTTTAATCGTATTGTGTTAGGAATAGTTTGTGTTTTATGAAATTTGATAGCATTGCATGATCCTCTTTTTAATAGTATTGTTTAGTTATCGTGTAGTTTCTTATTATTTAGTTATCGTGTAGTTTCTTATTTTTAGGTTAGGGATAGTCTGTGTTTTATGAAATTTGATTGCATTGTATGGTCATCTTTTTAATAGTATTGTTTAGTTATCGCGTAGTTTCTTATTATTTAGTTATCGCGTGGTTTCTTATTTTTGGGTTAGGAATAGTCTGTGTATTATGAATTTGATTGCATTGTATGATCCTCTTTTCTAGTAGTATTGTTTAGTCATTGCGTAGTTTCTTATTATTTAGTTATCTGTAGTTTCTTATTATTTTGTTATCGCGTGGTTTCTTATTTTTGGGTTAGGAATAGTCTGTGTATTATGAATTTGATTGCATTGTATGATCCTCTTTTCTAGTAGTATTGTTTAGTCATTGCGTAGTTTCTTATTATTTAGTTATCTGTAGTTTCTTATTATTTTGTTATCGTTTAGTTTCTTATTATTCAGTAGTACTATTTAGGTATCGCCGAGTGTCTTATTCTTCAATGTGTATTACTATTTGTTGTGTATCTTGCTATTTTGCTGTCTTATTTTATTTTGAGCTGAGGGTCTATCGGAAAGACGGAAACAACCTCCCTCTCTACCTCACAAAGGTAGGGTTAGGTCTGCGTACATCTTACCCTCCCGAGACTCACTCTTGTGGCATTACACGGGGTATGTCGTTGATTGTGTGAAGCGAATGATTTATTTGGCTTTTATATTATTTTTGTATTTTAGTGTTTGCATGTTTAGGTTTTAGGTAATAATGCCGTTAGTAGTTTCGAAAGCATTATCAAACTAATAATCCAGAGTATGATGAGAATTTAGGTGATAATGTGGTTCATAGTTTGATAATGCTTTTGATAACAGGCAATTGCACAAACCCGCAAGGGTGGCTCAGTTGTTTGAGCATGGGGCTTCCATAATGGAGGTCTTAGGTTCGAAACCCTTGCTTACGACAACAGGGGATTTGCCTTCTGGGTCGAGCTCGTCGCACGGGGCTTGCCTAGTGCGGGTTATCTCTCCTGTGTGGTTTGCAGGCTATTACACAGAGCGGGTGTTACCCTGTGCGCACCCGAAGGGTAGCGGCTGCGGGTTCCCTTGTCATCAAAAAATTAAAAAATAATAGGCAATTGTACATACTTTTTGACATTGTTTTTTAAAAAAAAAAAAATGGAACTCTGATCAGTAAAAGTTTTATGTTTTGTGAATTTGATTCCATTGTACGATTTTGTATAGTCAAATTGGGAAGTTGACAGTTTGTGGACAGTGATTGTGAGTGGATGGATTTATTTCGCCTCTGTATTATTTTTGTATTTCAGTGTTTGCATGTTCAGGTGTTAGGTAATAATGCTGTTAGTAGTTTGATAATGATTTTGAATTGATCAAAACCACTATCAAACTAATAGTGCAGAGTATGATGAGAATTTAGGTGATAATGCGGTGAATAGTTTTATTTAGCATGTTGTTACTAGTTTGATAATGCTTTTGACAATAGTTGATAGTACATGCCTTTTAATTTATATTTTTTTAAAAAAAAATTGAAACTCTGATCAGTAAAAGTTTTTGGTTTTAGCGGTTCAGCAGATTTTCACCAATAATGGTTTGTCGAAATCAGGATTTATTATGTTGAATCTCAATTAACTATTTGTGGCTGACAATTACTTGCAGTTTTAACAATTTCACTAAGCATGCGATGTTTGTCTCTGTTTATGGATTGCATTTTAGTTTTCAAATTCCTAGTGTTTTCTTCTGTAAAGTATTAACCAAAAGCTTTGTTTTGAAATTGCAGCTTGTACGCAGCAATAGTCGTCGGTTTATGCCATCACAGGCTGATGAAGAGGCTCATCAATTATCATATTTACAGAAACACTTGGGAAACATTTTGTCTCTTTTGGCAGAGTCAGTGGAAGGGGATAATGAAGAATCACTGGTTTGTGAATTTTATACTTTGTGTTATGATACCATATTTGTCGTTTTGTATGCTTAGGATAGTTGCCTATCAAATTTGACTAAATGTGATTTATATGACTTCACAAGCATGCCACTCAAGTTTATTCTTTTTTGCAAATAAAATTTTATTCACACAAAACATAATAAGATAGTGCACAAGAAACTGAAACGTCTAATGCAAGAACACTTGTTTCTTGACGAATGACGGTGCCTATTGACAGACCTTTGCTGCTCTAGTCTTCTCTATATGCATCCATTTTGTGCCCTTGTTTGTTCTCATACAGTATTGACTTAAAGGTATGCTGAAAAGCTAATCTAGTTAAAATTGACTCATAGGTTTTGTCCATGGAGAAATTGGAGCATCTTGGCTTCCTAATCTTTTTTGGTGAAAAGGGATCTGAGAGAATCCCATTGAGTCAGAATGCCCCATTTTTTGCCAATTCAGATCCAGAGATGCCTGCTGTTCCTGTTCCTGCAGCTCAAGTACATGACTGGCTCCTAGAAAATATAGCCTCCGCTTTGACACGAATTACTGAGAGGGCTTCCGCAAAGGAAAATGGACCAACCAATGCCTCTGATCAGGATGTGCCAATGGCTGATGTCTCTGCAAGTTCAGTGAAGAGTTCGCCCAGTCCTAGAGGACCAAGTTACATTGAAGGAATTTCTAAATCGTCATATGTAAGGCTGCCAAATGATATTAAGGGCTCCTCTGTAAAGGTAAATTTCAACTTTATGTTGTGTGTTATTATTTTTTTATGGGAAATATGAGTTGAATGATTCATTTTAGGATACTATGGACCTTTTGTAAATGGTTCTTTTCTCGTTGTGTGTGCTAAACTTTCTTAGTGTTCTACAAGATCTTTAGTTACATCAGTTGGAAGGGGTCTGCAGGAATGGGCTTGTGTTGGGTGTGCTCCTTCAGGTCATTCGACTGTAGTGCATTTTCTATAGTCTATTAATTGTGTCAGAATAAACTTGTTCACAGTTTGGTAGTCTGAACAGTATTCTCACCAGGAAGAGTCAGAATGCTGTTGCACCCATTGTGAAGTTATTGATAACTTCTAAATCATTAATATGGTGCAATGACCTCTCATTTAAAGGCCAGAATAGAACAGTTTAGATCAAATTTTTTTATCGAACGACTTATTTAAATTGGTCCTGAACTGGATCCTTGATCTTCGAGACCAAAATAATGATAAGAAGAGATTATATTTGGTTATAACATTATTATGGTCATAATTTTATAGTATATAGGAAGGATGTAATTCGACAAATCTATGGATGTAGAATGGAGTGTCTTTCCATGCAAGACTGCTGATATAATACAATTTAGACGGTTATAACGTAATGATTTCCATTCCAATTCACTTAAATCATAAAGTTACTTTATTGAAATTGGCTATGCTATATAAGTCGAGATGGTAAGACTTCTTTGATAATTAAAGTGTAGTTTCACTAATAATGGGAGTCAAGATGATAAGATTTTAAAGTTACTTTTTTTTATAAGTGGTAAGACTTTAAAGTTATCAGCAAGGAGAATTTATCACGTTGCATCATCTTTTGTAAAACCTCGTCCCTTACAGAACTCATTTAAGAGGTTAAGTGTTATGAACTTATTTTGTTTTATTACTGCCTCTGCATTGTGTCTGTTTAGTCTCTAACCTATCAATACGAACAACCATATCTCTTGAATTCGAACCGTTCTTTTATTTATTTACTGACAACTTTAAAGCCGAATCACACCTGTCTCCAAGGAGGGTCAACTCTAAAAATTTGTCCGTCATGGTATGGGTGAGTTCTTAAGAGCAGAGGCGAATCCAGGATTTCATGAGGATGGGTTCACCATTGCTTTAGAAAATAATGCAAAAATTAAAAAAGCTGCCCGAGCTGGGGATTGAACCCGTGACCTTCAGAATACAAAGATAACCTTTGACCAGTGCTCCACTCAACCTATTATGACCATGTGTTCACTTAGTTAATATTAGATATATTTTCAGAATTATACACATAATATATCGAAATTAGTCGAGTGACCATGTGTTCATGTGACCCAAAATTTACACACAAATTCGCCCCTGCTCAAGAGTGTTTGACTAGGATTTAAGAGCATTCCAGAAGAATGTGAAAATGAAAGGAAGCAATATCAGATAAGTGGTCGGAGTAAGGTTCTCTATAGTGTCTATTTGAAAGCTAGTCTTGTCTGGAAGGCGGACATGTCCATTATTTGCAACTGGTTGATCAGTTTGTGTGCACCTTTTCGGTAGCATGCTGAGATGTTTATGTCTTTGAATATTCTAGTACTCTCAACTTCCAGAAGCTTGTCAAGTTTAAAGTTGGTTGCTAAATTTTTTGTCTTAAGCATGAAATGATTTTGCACTGTGATTTCTTCTTTCGCTTTATCTTGATTTACCTTGTGCCCCAACAAATTCTTGGCCGGACAGATTCAAATTTGGGGAAACAAACTTTCTACATGATTCTTGATATTGAATCCTTTTTTCTTTTTTTTTTCTACATGATTCTTGATATTGAATCCTTTTTTTTGGCAGGTTATTAATTGCCATGAATCAGTCATTTATATTTTAGCTCCTTTGAAATATGCGACAGTATATGGATGTTCTGATGCAACTATTGTCCTGGGAGCTGTAGGCAAGGTAGGTACTAACCTTTAGGAAGATTTTGCTTGTTTCTTCTCAAGGGTCGTTTAGTAGTGAAATTATAGAAATTCTAGTAGGACGTAAAATTAATTCTGCATGACCTGCAACTTTTTGTAACTGTCTCATGTACTATATATGAATGAAATGTGTTCTTATTTGTTTGCTTCTCAAAAAACAGCCTGCACTGTACCTTAGTATGGGGTTTTAATGTTTAGCAATTCCAAGACGATCTAGTTAAAGGTACTTATTTGGCCAAATGCCATCTTCGAAACGTATATCGTCTAGGATTTTGACATTATTCATCTCATGCTTGGAGAGAAAGATATGCAGGCTTCTATTTCTTATGGATATTTTGGTTTGAAGTTGAAAATCTGAATAGGCAGGAGATAGAGAAACAACATCATCTGTAGGGAAATCATTACCATTAAGGTTTGAGCTTATCAGAGATTTGACCTTATTCTTATCTGAGATTTGGTTTTATTTAAGATTTGATCCTATTGGAGCTGTTTGGTTCGAAATTTTCATTTAGGCTGTGCTGGCATCATCTAACAGTTATGCAAGCATTTTGAACTTTGTGGTTCTGGATGATATTTAGACATTCCTTCATGTTACTTGGCAACATAAAGACAAATTACTTAGTATTAAAACGACGTGGTCCCGGAAGGAGCTGAATGAGTACATATGATTTATATAGCCGGACTCCAATTTATCTAAAATTGAGGCATGTTTGGTGGAATGATTGATATAGATTTTCTTCTATAGTTATGGCTTAAATGCTGTACACAAAAAAGTGACCAATATTTGCATGCAATCCAAAGATGATAAAAGGAAGAAATTTATGCTTTATGAAGCTTTCTACTGCTGCTAGAAAGACTATCCATGATTTCAAAATGTAAACATAAAAATTAGAGAGTTACTCAAGCTATTTTTGAAATGGAGTTACTCAAGCGACTGTTTTATTTACATCAGGGTTTAACACATAATACATGAACAACCAGTTTCCGCTAGTTCTGTGTCAATTGATCCATTTTGCAGATGGTTTACCATACTCTGTTTGATCCTCTAAAGTAATTATTCGATGTGGCCTTTAATTGTATAATGTCATTCACAGGCTGTCAGAGTTGAGCACTGTGAACGTGTACACGTGATTGCAGCAGCAAAACGTATTTGTATTGCCAATTGTCGTGAATGCATATTCTTCTTGGGAGTAAACCAAACACCACTTCTTGTTGGCGATAACCATAAATTGCAGGTCTGTGTCACTTTTGTGCTGCTTCTCAAAACTTCAGCTTACTCCTCGGATATCCAAAATCCTTATTTGACTCATACATGCATTATCCCTCTGCATCAAATGTCATTGCAAACTCATATGGCTTTAAAAGTGAAATTATTCACTCAGCTTTTACCCTTTTCTTTAGTTTTCATTGATCTTACACTGCCACAAGTGAAATGAAATAAACCAGCAGATGCAAGTATTGAGGCAGTTTTTCCCTTCGGGCTAAATGCAAGAGAATAAGTATATTATTGCAAAATATGGGGCATCTCAATGGAACGTTTTTAATGAACCATAAGTTACTTTTTTGAGTCATTTGAGTTTATTATTCAAGTGGGGTGCATGATAACGTTTATCTGGAACAATCTCTCTACCTCTCAAAAGGTAGGGGTAAGGTCTGCGCACACCCCACCCTCCCCAGATCCCACTTGTGGGATCACACAGGGGATGTTGTTGTTGGGGAGCATGAAAACCTTGTGCGGGAATCTCTCTATTACATGTCAAATACACATCTTTGGAAGATTATTAATGAACCACGCATGACTTTGTTAAGTAATCTGAGTTTGTTATATAAGCGGAAAGCATGAAAACCTTGTAAGGGGAATGTCCCTATGACATGCTAAATACATGTTGGACAGGCCAAGTTGGATGGATCGTGGACGTTGTGTAGGCCAACATTGTTGTCTTTGCAAACCCCTTCATTGAATGCACGCGATGAAGATAAGAGTGTGCTAAGTTTATAGGATGGAGAATTTCAGTGCAATTGAGAAGTTTGAAATATTAAGTGAACTTTAGTTTGTGGTCAATTTCAAAGTCAATATTGAGTGCTAGAGATGTAACTTTTCAGTTGTGGGACTCTTGGTGTACTTTTGTTCGTGTGGTAAATGGGATTGGTGGGGTAGTTTATATCACTTAATTGACTGGCATATTGTTTTCCAGTGGCTATATAATTTGTATCCATCATCTAATATATGCTGTGAAATACCTTCTGCCTCTTAAGAAGTAGTGCATTCTCTTTGTATTAGTGTCTATTTGTCAAGATTGCTAGCCACTTGGTGGCTTTGTTTTCTTCTAAGAATAGTTCGTCAATTATGAACTAAATGTTTTGTTAAGTTGGCTAGGGCTTGGTAATCCATTTATTTTATAATGTTAATTGGATACAAGAATTGAAGGTATTCTGCATTTTCTCATTATGTGCATTCTATTTACTAGCGTTCTTGATTCTATCATGCTGATTAGACATATAGTTCTTGCCGTTCAACTTGTTATTCTGGGGAATTTTTTGACTTCCCCTCTCTTATCTGTTTTGATGATTTTGTAAGGTGGCTCCCTACAATACTTTTTACCCTCAACTGGAGGAACACCTGAATCAAGTTGGTATTGACCCAACCATCAACAGATGGGATGCACCTGTAGCTCTTGGTGTCGTTGACCCACATGATTCACTGTCACATCCTGCTGGTGTGTCTGATGTTCAAACTGAGTCTGCTATCCCTGTGGACCCTGATCAGTTCACCAACTTTTTGGTATGTCTGCAAAAGTAGCAACAAGGACCTTAGAGTTTTAATTTATCAATTGACTAAGTTCCCATACCTTTTCCAAATGTCTTCAAAGCTGGGCTCTCAGATCTGTATTTCTTTAGATGCTAATATGCATGTTTCTAATGGTCACAGATTCCAAACTGGTTTGAAGGGCAGCAATCTGGGCCCACGAAAGATAATCCTTTCCCTTTACCGGATGCTTATTTGGCATCGCAGCAGAGAAATGTGCGTTCAAACACCAACTTAAACTTTTTCTATCATTTTACATCATATTTGTGCACACAATATGATTATCTTCCCTTTATGTAGTATAGCCCAATGCATATTCTAATGTTTTGGTTGAGTCGTCAAACTTTTGGAAAACCATAAGTCATACTTGTTGACCCTTTCAGCACAAGAACTTGGAGGAGACTAAGCATATTTTGAAGGAAACCGAGCTTGACGAGAGCAGGAAGCGGGAAGTCGCAACTGCTCTCCATGTGTGCTTTAAAGACTGGTTATATGGTAATGCTGACTGTTTATATATCATTTCTTGATGTTCATGCTTGAACAATTTGTTCTCACCTCCTGTACTGCCTATATTTGACAGCTTCGGGAAATATACGGCAACTATACTGTCTTCAAGGCGAATAGTGTTCTGCACGATGTTTCAGCAAGTGTAGTGAGGATGGTATTGGTAACTCTCCTTTCCGTTGTAGATTTCAGTTTCATCCGCCACACATTCCTCCCTGCCATTCTTTTGGTGCTGAAAGCAGCTGAGAGTTTGATGCTATTGCAATTTTGTCCGTGCAGCTTTCAGACAAGTTACCCTCTTGAACTCTTGTGCAGTTTATAACCAGAATGCCTCATGGCTTGAACCGTGTTACTTTTTCTCGAAACTGTTCCGTCTTGTACTAATATGGAAGTCAAAAAGTTTTAGATTTCAGCTTCCCCTTTTTCTTCATTGGTCTTGCTAGGTTCTGAACTTTTAGCTGAGGATTAGTCTCTTGTTATTTATTTGGTTTATTTGGGTTCCTGTATACAAATAAGAGATGCAGAAGAACATGCGGGGGAAACTAGAGAACCAAGTTTTCTTGTTTAACAGGAAATTAGAGAACAAGTTTTCTTGTTTAACATATAGTTTAGAAGTCAGTATTCTGTAGAATTGGTGATTGGTTTTGCCTTGCAGCTATTTACTCTTTGACATGCGGGCGGAGCTATTCTTTTGTTTACGGGTTTGGTAGAACCCACTAGTTTTGGTCCAAATTCTGTATTTGTGATTATGTGCTTTAAAAAATCCTTTCAGAACTTAGTAAGCTGTTAACACGTTGCATGCATTATGTTATTCATCACCTAACAGCCTAGCAAAAAGGTTGAACATAGGAGCAAAATTAGTAAAATGAAGTGGGAAGTGAAATTTTATTCGGTTATTTCGTGATTTTCTTTCCATCTTGTCGAGTTTCTTCTGACTTGCACTGTTACAGTGAGAACAATTATGCAGTCTTTCATAAAAGGTGCAAGGCCTTATCACATTATAAAAGATCTAACAGTAGGATACATTTAAAATTTCAAAGCATTTCATCAACAGATGCCAGCCACGTCTTCCCTGTTTGGGAATTTGCAGTTGAGGATTGATTTTAGGCTTTTTATGATTGGAAATCTGATTCACGAACACTCTGTCGTACCTCTACCTTTCCCTTCTAGTCATGGTCACCATTTTGTTCTCGCCACTATAGACCCTTCTATTGAGGCTTATGCCGGTCATCTTTAGCAGTTGTATCTCCTCTATTGAATCTCCTACAACTTTATCCTCCCTTTTTGCTCATAAGTGGAGGCGAATTCAAGATTTACACTTTAGGGGTTCAACCTTTTAAGATTCTTAGTTTGAATCCATCGTATTTTAAAAGTTATGGGTTTATGTCTATTATTTATTGCAATTTTAATAATTGTTTACACATAAATTTATCTTTCCGCATCGAAAGCTAGGGTTCAATTGAACCCCCACCTAACATGTTACATCCGCCACCGCTCATAAGAAAGCTCTTTTCCACAGTGTATTTTGACTCTTAACTTTCACTTAATTTAGAAGGAATAACTTATTGCCTTTTCCCAGTGGAGCTTGTACCTGATTTTAGACAAAAGCGGTTCTGCAATTATTTTGTAGCAACCATCTATTTGTAATCAGAAACTTTAAAGCCAAGGAACATCATTTTGTGGAAAGACACGTCACCCATGGGACAATATCAGACATCCGTTCCATTTTCTGATAAAACTCGATAAAAATTCACACGTCATGATAGAAACAGAGCAAATGGCAGAGTATACTTTATTTGTATCCTCCTTTCTGATCAGATGGAAAGAACAACAGCACCAACCAAAGAATGAAATGTCTGTCTGTAAATCAGTCGAGGCGGATCTACAGTGTAATTTATGGGTTCACATGAAAATATTAATTCTAGTCATATATTGCATATATATTAAGAAATTCACTAAATATTTATCTATAAACTGATTCATTATTGTCCAATAATTTAAGATTGCTCGAAACACATAAACTTCAAATTCTGACTTATTCTACTTGAAATATAGACCTTAATGGACATAAAGAATCAATAGATTTAGTTCTTCCATTATCCATTATTCAACCAAGGAATGATATGCCTGTCTGTAATATTGCTTCCTTTTAGACAAACAACGTTATATCTTTCTGAGCATTCCGCACAAACAAAACAAGGCATTTGTTCCTTTGGAAATGGAGAACATGGATAACTCATATTACAAGATTGTTTAGTGTAATTTAACCTTTTTGTTCCTTTCAAAACTCCAATGCTCTGATAGATGACATGACAGCCTAAGCTATTGTCTCAAGAGGTATTTAGGCCCAATAATGAAATACTGGGTACTGGCCGGATTCATTTTATACTTTTCCTAACCTATATACATAGATTATATAAATTATATACATATTATACATCGCCGAATAATTTTAATTTAGTCGATTGGGTGGTAGCTATTTGAATTTACTCTCCATACTTTCTTTTTTTATCTTATCTTGTGGGCTTTCTAAGGCCCTTATAATATCCATCCTGAATTATAGAAATTTCAGTGTGATCACTTACCATAAACTAAGAGGAAGTAAAACATGAAAAAGAAAAAGAGATTCATAACTAAAAATCATCTTGTCCTTCATAAGATAGTAAATATACGTGGAAAAAAAAAATGTAAAACTGGCGTTTAGGTCCCAAAGCTAAATATTGTCCTAAAGTTTTGCTTACTTTAGATATTTTAAAATTGAATAGAAAATGAGAGATCTAATCCTCAACTTTTTGCATTACATCCTGATGACAGGTAGTTGGCAAATTCTATAGTTAATTAAGTTTTGGTGGCCACTAGTTAGTTAAACTTGCCAAAATACGAATTCGACAGTAGATGCCGTGGCTTTCTGAAATATTACATCTTTGGAGAAACTGTATCACTCAAAAAACGTGACTCTATTTAATGGAGGATCACGTCTACTAAAAGACAAACCCCTTTTTTTGTTTTGTTTCCCACATGATGTTCCGTAGCTTTGGAGCAACGGTAAAATTATTTATGTGTGACCTTTAAATTAAGAGTTCGAGTCGTGAAATCAGTCACTAATATCTACGTCAAAGCAAGCTGCCTATATCACACACCCTTGAGGTGTTGTCCTTCCCCGACCCTACGTGAACTCCGAATGTTTCGTGCACCGTGCTGCCATTTGTTTCACACCTAGTGTCCTGTACTCGCTTTAGGGATCAATTAGCCCGAGTTCGTGCTCAAAAGTTCAATTTTGGGAATTAAAGTGCTCTCCTCCAATAGCATCTGGTGTTCGGTATCCGCTTTGAGACTTGACTAATCTGAATTCGCGTCATTACTTCCATTTCAGGAAGTAAAGGGCTCTCCCATCAAACGTGATTTCATTTTCAACGTTCATACCAAAACTTCTACTTTACCACCCTACTACGACCTTTGGCAATAAAAGCAAATCTTCACAAAAAATACGACCATTCATGAATGGGTGTCTTTATTGGTGACTTTGCAGTAATTATTTGGTATTAAACCAGCTATCTAATCTCAGAACATCTTAGTCATTTTGAAAATCATTTCTTCTAAAAAAATGGTACAAAGAGACAACATAAACAGGCCAACTAATTAAATTCCCTTTGGCTTTTTCTTGAGTACACCAAGTGCACACTTTCCTTCAGAAATCTCATATTCCTGGAAGAAATCAAAATAGTATAAGCTAGTATACTGCATTGAAAATGTAAGCAGCATGCTGCATTGTGTCTTCAAATTTTTAGAACATGAAGCATTTCGAGTTAGGTATACAAAATCACCACCAAAAAAATGACAGAATTAACAACTTAGTCCGCATGTTATCTCGGACGAGTTGAGAAACAAGGACAAGCAATAAATACAAAATCAGGCAAGATGTGAAATGTCTAAATGCAGAAAAGATCTAACAGTAGGATACATTTCTGAAAGTCAAAATTTCAAGGCATTTCATCAACAAATATCATTTCTTCTTCTGTTTGGGTATCTGGAACTATTAGCAGTTGAGGATGAATTTTAGGCTTTTTGTGAATGGAAATCCGATTAACGAACTGTCTATCGTACCTATGCCTTTCCCTTCTAGTCATGGTCACCATTTTGTTCTCACCACTATAGACCCTTCTATGGAGACTTCTGCCGATCTTTACCAGCTCTGTCTGAATCTCGTACAACTTCGTCGTCCCCTTTTGCTCATAAGTAAGCTCTTCTCCACAGTGTATTTTGACTCTTACCTTCGCTTCATCTAGTAGGAAAAATTTAATTTCCTTTTTTTTAAAATGGAGCTTGTACCTGAATTTAGACAAAAGCTATTCTGCAATATTTTGTAGCAACCATCTATTTGTCATTTCCTTTTCTTGAGCCAGGGGTCTATCGGAAATAGCCTTCCTACCTCCCAAGGTAGGGGTAAGGTCTGCGTACACTCTACCCTCCCCAGACCCCACCATGTGGGTATACACTGGGTATGTTGTTGTTGTCATCTATTTGTCATCAGAAACTTAAAAGCCAAGGAACATCATATAGTGGAAAGACATATCACCCATGGGACAATATCCGACATCCGCTCCCAGTGGCGGATCCAGGATTTTCATTCAGGGTGTTCGAAAAAGAAAAAAAAAAAAAGAAGCTAAATATACACTGTAATTTTTTGCCGAGAGTGTTCAAAAGTTAATATATGCACATAAATACAAAAAATTTACCCTATATATACACTGTAATTTTTTGTCGAGGGTGTTCACTTACACGTAGATCCGCCCCTGTCCGTTCCATCTTCTGATAAAACTCAATGAAAATTCACATGTATGAATAGAAACAGAACAAATGGCAGGTATGCTTTATTTGTATCATCCTTTCTGATCAGATGGAAAGAACAACAGCACCAACCAAAGAATGATATGCCTGTGTAAATTAGACAGAGGCGAATTTCCTTTTTAATTTATGGGTTCAGGTGAAGATCTATATATTAAGAAATTCGCTAAATATCTAATTATAAACTCATCTATTATTGTACAATAATTTAAGATTGCTCTAGAATACATAAATGTCAAATCCTGATTCCTTTGACTTGAAAATATAGACCTTTAGGGTTAAGGACACAAAGAATCAAGAGATTTAGTTATTCCATTATCAGTTATCCCAACCGAAGGATGATATGCCTATAATGTAATATTGCTGCCTTTGAGGCAAAAAACATTATATCTTTTTAAGCATTCCACACGAACAAAAGACAAAGGCATTTGTTCCATTGGAAATGGAGAGCAGGAATAATTCTAAATTCAGTATAGTGAATCATATTACGAAATTGTTTAATGTAATTTACTTTTTTTCCTTCATAACTTGATGGTGACATGGCGGCGAATGTATAATATGTTTCTTAGGCTGATATCCATATTGGATTATTGAAATTTCAGTGGGATCACTTACCATAAACTAAGAGGAAGCAAAAAATGGAAAAGAAAAATAGATGCATACCTAAATCATCTTATCCTTTATAAGATACGTAGTAAATATAGTTTGAAAAAAAAAAAAAAAAAGGTAAAACTGGTGTTCAGGTCCGAAAGCTTTACGCTTACTTTAGACATCTTAAACTAGAATATAAAATCAGATCTAGTCCTCAACTTTTTGCATTAAATGTTGATGACAAGGTAGTTAGCATTTAATAGTTAATCAAGTTGTAGTAACGTCTAATTAATAGAACTTACCAAACTACCGATTCAACAGAAGGTGCCTTGGATTTTTGAAATATTATATCTTTGAAGAAACTGTTTCACTCGCAAAACGTGACTTTTTTAAATGAAGGTCAGATCTACTAAAAGACAAACCTTTTTTTTTGCTTTGTTTCCCATCTTATTATGTTCACTAACCATTGGAGCAGGCGAGTAGCAGCAACATTGTCTTTGTGTGACCTATAAATTACGGGTTCGAGCCATGAAATCCATCGCTGATATTTGCAGTCAAAGTAGGTTGTCTTCTCATCCCTTGAAGTGCGGTCCTTCCTCGGACCCTACATGAACTCCGAATGTTTCATGAACCAATTTTTTTACACCTGGTATCCGATACCCACTTTGAAGCTCGACTAATTTGGATTTGTGCCAGAAAATTCCAATTCAGGAGTAAAGGGCTCTCCTACGAAACATGATTTCATTGTCAGGATTCAAGCCCGACACTTCTACTCATCACCCCACCACGATCATTGGTGGTAAAGGCGTTCTTCATAAAAGATATGACCTTTCATAAATGAGTGTCTTATCGTTGAGTTTCAAGTACTTCTTTGCCACTTTGGTATTAAACCATTTATACTGAGAACATCTTAATCATCTTGCAAACCATTTCTTCCAAAAAAGAATTTTTTTAAAAAAAAGGGTAAAAGGAGACAACATAACCAGGCCCAACTACTTAAATTTCCTTTGGCTTTTCCTTCAAAAAATTCCTTATTCCTGGAAGAAATCAAAATAGTACTTATAAGCTAGTATACTGCATTGAACATGTAAGCAGCAAGCTGCATCGTGTCTACAAATTTTGATCATGAAGCATTCCCCTTTATGTTCCAACCCCAAATTACATTCTTCCAGATAGTTATACAAAATCACCACCAAAAAATGACAGAATTAACATGGTTGTCTGCATGTCATCTCCGATGAGATGAGAATCAAGGACAAGCAATAAATACTAAAGCAGGCAAGATATGAAATGTCTAAATGCAGAAAAGAACCATAATTCAAGTGTAAGATCAACACGATATCACTTATCTCACAAATATTTGTCCCTCTAAACGATTATGAGGGTAAATATACTTAAAAGAACGTTAAATCTACAAGTTCAAGCACTTTACTAGCAGAGTAGCTTGTTGCACCATCATTTTTATTAGGCAAATACCAGAGAAGTGCTAAAACAAAATATCAGATAGACTCGCTCAGGGTAAAAGTATTTGCAGTTTTAAACAAATAACTAAAAGTGCACAGGATTAAATCAGTCAAAACAAAGCGAAAAGGAGAGCATCATACTGACTCTAACTCCAAAGAGCACGTTCCCTCCGTTCAGCACAGCAACATTGAGCCCTTCACCTAACTTCATTCATCATTTCAGTCAGTAAGAAGGAGTTGCTCCTTTGACATATGCAATAACGAAAAACTTTATTATGTGTCGCACACAACTGACACTAGTTGTGTGAGGCTTCTTTTTATCTCACAAAAAGTGGATACAAATCTTGCACTTCTGGGTCCACTTTTTTGTGAGACAGAAAGAAGCCTCACACAACTAGTGTCAGTTGTGAGGCACAGAATAAATTCTGCAGTAACTAACCAAGAGCTAAGTCATGTGTCGAAAGTATTTGCCCTTCAAATTAATACGTCTCAAAGAAAACATAATAGAGATTCGAAACCAAAACAGGGTCATACATATAAAATCAAATACGAATAAGATTAGAGTACATGAGCAAATATGGTTTAGTTTTCCATAACATATGCAAAACAACGGTACTTGCTAAGCGATTAGCAGCAGAAGCACATCGAAGAGTACTAGAATTTCCCAGAGAAATCCACCCAAAATTCAGTTCTTCTGAAAATTTTACCTAAATTTCAAGAAACAAGAAAAGATATTCAATCAGCATAGCAAAGAAAACTATTCATCTGCACTCTACACCAACTTCAGCAGCTCGCCTAGGTTTGTTTTTCCTTCTACTCCCGTTTTGTCTAAATCCAACTGACTTTATTAAGTCATTAGAGTTAGTCTTAGTCCCAACACCATTTTCCACTTTCACTGAATCTACTACTTCCTTGACTTGTGAAGTTCTCTTCCTCTTCTTTCCATTCACAACGGATTGGTTCTTGACATCTTTATTAAAGACAGCACCTTTTGTATTCTCACTGTCATTTTCTTCATCTTCTACTTTCACCGCTTCTTCTTCTTCTTCATCCTTTGATGCCTTCTGTGGTCTTCCTCTTCTCCGGACTTGTATTTTCTCTTCTTCACCACTTCCGAGATCCTCACGAACAGATTGCTTCTTTCCCTTTCTTCCTCTGCCCATCCTTTAAAGCTCGAAATTCTGCTGGTGAACCTAAATCTCTGAGGACTTAACTAGTATGTGACTTGTGATACTCCAATAAAAATTGAAAAATCCTATAAATTACATGAAAAGAGCAGATTAGAAAGAACCTCACAATCTTAAAGGATCAAACATATCAAACAGCAACATGAACAGTCAAGATAAAAATATCATCTTTGATTGAAGTCTATCCACAGAGCTTAAACTGAAGTCGAAAATATACAAACAAAAAGTTAGAACTTTTCTTCATAAAAAAACTATTATGTCTTCCCAATTGACCTTAGTTCAAACCAGGACAAGAAATACAGAGAATGATTCAAACAAAACACAAATACTTGAGCTTAAACAAACTAAATCCAGTGGAACAAAAAAAAAAAAAAAAAAAAAAAAAACACAAACTTTGAAGAGGAGTTCAAAATACAACTTTCCCATATCCCACATTCATCAGACAACAATAAAAACAACAAACTTTGAAGCTATATCTATCAAAAAGCAAATCAAGAACATCAACAACAAAAGAGAGAAACATACAGACACAGTAGTTTGTTTTCATCCAAACTCAAACAGGATGAAAAAAAAAACAATGGAATGTTTCAGTAAAATAAATCATAAAAATTCAATCTTTAGACTAACCCCCGAAAGAAACTATCATTAAGCTATTTTTTATGATGCTTTGAAGAAAAGTTCAAAACACAACTTTCCTATATCCAACATTCATCAGACAACAATAAAAACAACAAACTTGACGCCATATCTATAAAAAGCAAAATCAAGAACATCAACAACAGAAAAGAGAAACATACAGTAGCTTTTACATTCAAACTCGAATAGGATGAAAAAAAAAAAACTAATGGAACTTTTCAGTAAAATAAATCATAAAGATTGAATCTTTTGACTAACCCCAGAAAGAATCTATATCAAGAACATCAACAACATAAGAGAGAAACATACAGTAGCTTTTACATTCAAACTCAAACAGGATGAATTTTATTTTTTAATGGAACTTTTCAGTACAACAAATCATAAAGATTCAATCTTTAGAATAACCCCACAAAGAATCTATCATTAAATTATTGCTTATGATGTTTTTGCAATTGAAACCGAAAGAGAAAACATACCCAAAGAAACAGACTTTTCAAGAATCAGCCACCATTTCTCAAAATCTCATAAAAATAATCCAAAAACAAAGGGAATCTCAACACTCTGATGTGTTGTTTTTGTATTAAAGGTTGAAGAGTGATGGAAGTAGAGAAGCTAAATATTATTTATCAGTGATGAAATGAAAGAAGAAAAAAAAATTGGGGAGAAGGCAAATATATGGAAGAAAACAGATCAAAGTGAAAAGTTTAACATGTTAGTGGAGTTTAGAGTAGTATGAATCTTTGCCATTAGAGAGTTGAGAGCTGTCATAATAAGCTAAAGGCAGAAAGAAGAGTACACAGATTTAAGAAGGAGAAGAAAAATGGGACAATATAGGAAAAGTAAGAGTAGTACTAGTACTACTAGTAGAAATTGTTGATGGGAGATTTTATTTATCTCAATGGGTTGTTTGGGAAATTAGGGTATATGAATAAAATAAAATATTTTACTTGATACTTGCTTCAAATTTTTCCTTTTAATTGGGGCCGAGTGTCTATTGGAACAGTCTCTCTAACCCCTTCTTCGGCCCCCCACAAAGGTGAAAATAAGGTGTGCGTACATTATCCTCTTCGAGCCCCACTTATGAATCAGTCTAAATATGTTCTTGTTGTGTTGCAAAAGAAAAAGGGAGTGCAGGAATTGTGAGCTAATAGGAATAAGAAAAGAAAAAAAATTAAATAGGAAAAGATTAAATTAGTAGGCTTAAACTAGGAGGAGGGGAAGAGGTCGTATATAAGCGGTTTTATGATTTGAACTCTATGAATTTTTACAGTAATTTTAAGTTAATATTCCAATAATAATTGAGTTCACAATAAAATATTTATAGATATTTAGTGAATTTCTTAATATATATACATGATTTAAACAAAAGTTATTATATTTTGTGTAAACATATTGTAACTAATACTATAAACTCCAACCGGGTTGTACTATGTGAAATTTTTAGGAGATGTCCTTATCAACATCCTCATGACTTTAGTTGAAGTTTTTGACATGTAAACCAAATTAATCTAGATCGATTAATTAGTATTTAATATATGATATACATAATATATTTTAAGATGAAACAGCTCAAAGTATTTGAGTTGTTGATGCTGTTTTGTTTTAGTATAAACAAAATGTCTTTTCGCGAATTTGGAGGAATCAAATAGTTAGAAAGAATGTTTGGATTGTTTAACCTTATGTTTCTCAGAAAATAAAAAATAGTAGAAATCTGTTGTATATTTTCTTCTTCTGTTTAAAATCTATACAAGGCTATGTATTTGTAGACTAGATAATGTACTATGTACTACTACAGCTGTCTCTAACAAATCAAATGAATTATTTACAAGTGTCTACTAGAAATAAAATGTAAATTCAAAATATTGTACAGGTTGTGTACAGGTACTATTTTTGTTGTTTTGTACAGCTACTATTTTGTTGTTTTCCAATCTGATAAGCTTGGGCTGTTATTTTCATCTGATACACTTGGGCCTAGTACTGTGCTGTTGAGATGTGGCCCAGATATTGTAATATTGGTCCATTTTGTATTGTGACCCAAATGTGTATTAAGCCCAAAATATTGGGCCCAGAACTATGTAAGGGAAATGATCCCTAATTCTTCAATTCAGACAAATCCCTAATATCCTTCACATCTCCTTCGAGAGACAAAGTACGAAGTACAAAGAGCGAGTTCATTGTTTCTCTTCTTTTCGTCTTTCTTCTTCATTGTTCCTCGACATCTCATCTTGTTTCTTTTCTTTTCGTCTTTCTTCTTCATTATTCCTCTACATCTCATCTTGTTCATATCTGTGTGAAGGTTGTGGATCACTAATGTCAATACCCCCCCTCAAGTTGGAGGGGAGAGAAACGACTCCCAACTTGTCCAAAGCAGATCGATGGGATACGCCAGATAGGGGTTTGGTGAAGAAATCTGCAAGCTGGGCTTTGGATGGAACGAAAGTGAGTGAAATCAACCCAGAAAGGAACTGTTGTCTCACAAAATGGCAGTCGAGATCGACGTGCTTGGTTCTTTCGTGGAAAACGGGGTTCCGGGCTATATGGAGGGCTGCTTGACTGTCGGAGTGGACGGGAACTGGTAAGGGTGTCGGACCGACGGATGCGCCAGAAGACGAGTCAACCAAGTGATTTCGGCGGTTACTCGGCGCATGGAACGGTATTCCGCCTCAGCAGATGAAAGGGAAACAGAGTCTTGTTTTTTCGACTTCCATGAAATGGGTGAACCTCCCAAACTTACAAAAAAACCACTGACAGAACGACGGGAGTGTGGGCATGAAGCCCAGTCGGCATCGCAAAATGCAAGAAGATCAAAGGATGGTTTGGAATTCATGAAAAGACCTTGATTGGGGTTGTCTTTAAGGTAACGAAGCACTCTAAAGGCTGCAGAGTAATGAGCAAGATGAGGTTTTTGCATATACTGACTAAGTATCAGCACAGGAAAAGATAGGTCTGGACGTGTATGAGTAAGATAGTTGAGTTTCCCCACGAGTCGTCGATACAGTGTGGGATCATCTAATAGGGGTCCAGAATCAATCCCCAATTTAATAGAAGGGTCCAAAGGGGAAGATACTTTGGCAAGGTGGGAGCAGTCGAATTCCGAAAGCAATTCAGAGGTAAACTTTCGTTGACTCATAATCAACCCATGTTGTTCTCTTAATATTTCAATACCAAGAAAATAATGTAGATTCCCTAGATCTTTGATGCAAAATTCTGAATTTAGAAAGTGTTTGAGTGTTGCAATTTCTTGTGAATGATTTCCAGTAATCACAATGTCATCGACGTAAACAGCAATTAGAGTAACATACCCATCTGAAGTCTTGAAAAATAATGAGTAATCGTTTAACGAAGAAGAGTACCCTTTGAAACTAAGAGCACCTGCAAGCCGAGCATACCATTGCCGTGAAGCTTGCTTCAAACCATAGAGGGACTTTCTGAGCTTACAAACATGGTGTGGACTTGGGGAAGGCAGTCCTTGGGGAAACCTCATGTAGACTTCTTCCTGTAAGTCCCCATGTAAAAAGGCATTATTGACGTCTAATTGAAAAATAGGCAGCTTCTTCTTAACCGCTAACTGCCAATAAGACATCTAATGGTAGTCATTTTAATAACTGGGGAAAAAGTCTCATTATAGTCGATTCCCTCCTTTTGAATGTCACCTCGAACAACAAGCCTGGCCTTTAACCTTTCAACAGTCCCATCTGATAGATGTTTAACTTTATAGACCCACTTGCAAGGTAGGGCCTTCTTTCCTGGTGGTAAAACAACTATGTCCCAAGTCTTATTGTTTTCTAAGGCTTCAATTTCCTTGTCCATAGCTAATTTCCAGCCAGAATGATTAGCAGCCTGAAAATAGTTTGTAGGCTCTGAAATCTGAGAAATGGAGGTGAGAATATGTTGGTTATGTGAGGATAAAGCTGAGAAAGAAAAAGTAGGAGGGTACATCGGTGTGGTAAAACGAATTTAGAAACATTGGTAAGAATAATATCATCACATACATAATCATTTAAATAACTAGGCATCTTAGTAGCTCTTACAGGTCTTCTAGGTAGAGAAGTGGAAGAAACAGTAGGGACAGGAGAGGAAGTGCCTGTAGTATCAGTGGAAGGAGATATAGGAGAGGGAGATGTAGGATCAGTAGGATTAAAAAGTGAGGTGGAATATGTGGGGGTGATAGGCGGTCAGGGTGGAGAGAGAGAGCTATCTTGATCTTCATTTTGTGGACTCGGAGTTAGGTTCAAGTGTTGTTGACTCATCAAGTATCCCGTAGTGATGAGAAAGAGGAAAGATAGTTGATGGAGTTGATGAAACAAAGAGGGCAAAGGAAAAGACTCTCCCGAAATTTCACATCTCTGGATACAATGATTTTCCTGGTTTCCAAATCCAAACACTTATAACCTTTTTGATTATCTGAGTATCCTAGAAAGACACAAGACTTAGCTCTAGGTTCAAATTTTCCCCTGTTACAAGGTAAAGTAGACACATAAACCAAACAGCCAAACACTCTAAGTCTTTCATAATCAGGTTTTCTTTGAAATAGAACCTCAAAAGGGGTTTTCCCATGTAGAACCTTGGAAGGTATTCTATTGATCAAATAAGTGGCTGTCAACAAACATTCTCCCCAATATTTCACAGGAACATGAGACTGAAAAAATAATCCCCTGGCCACTTCTAATAAATGCCTGTGTTTTCTCTCTACAACTCCATTCTGTTGTGGAGTAGAGACACAGGAAGTCTGATGGATTATTCCTTTAGAAAGTAGATAATCAGAATTCATTGTGCTTTTCCCCAACTCAAAAGCATTGTCAGACCTTATTATTTTAACCTTAAGATCAAATTGCCTTTCCACCATAGATATAAAGTTTTGTAGAAGCTGAAAAGCATTACTTTTGGTCTTGATAAATGAGTCCAAGTTGCTCTACTATAATCATCAACAACAGTGAGAAAATATTTGAAACCTTCATGTGTGGGTTCTTTATATGGACCCCAAGTATCAATGTGGATTAGTTCAAAAATCCTTTTGGATTTGATATGACTAGTAGGAAAAGATAACCTAGACTGCCTTGCCATGGGACAAACATCACAAGTATATGTAGAGTTTGAAGGAAATTTGAAAGAACTAATGTATTTCATTGCATGAAAAGGCAAATGCCCCAATCTTTTGTGCCAAAGATTTACATTAGAGTTTGATTGAATAGAAAAGGAAGCTGAATGCATCGAGGAGTAGCCTCGAAACTACTACATTTTTGTTTTCCTTAAAATAAAAACTCCTAGTGGTACTATGAGGTTGGAGAAGAAAGAGTCCATCCCTTGATTCACCAAAAACTTGTGGCCTCTTCATAAAAGGGGCCTGCAAAAGACATCCAGAAGGAGTGAATAAAAGGGTTGATTGAAATTGTTTAACAAATTTATCAACAGACATTAAATTGTATTTAAAAGAAGGAACATATAGGACATTTTCTAGAACAACATCAGCAAAAATAGACACACTTCCTTTATGGGTAATGTTTATTTTAGAGGAATTTGGTAAAATAATGAACATAGGATCAGAGAGAGGAGTCAAGAAACTGAAAACTTTAGGGTTGAAGCACATGTGCTCAGAAGCTCCTGAATCTATGATCCAGTAGCTAGAATTCTTAGAAGCTAGACAGGTAAGAGAAAGTGTATAAGTTATACCAGCAGCAGCATTTATATTTCCTGTCCCTTCTGTTGCTGTTCCAGAGGTTGAACCTTCTCCCCATTTTCCTCTCTTAGTCTTTCGAATGTACCGATTGTATTGTTCTTTGGTTAGCTGATTCACATTGTTTCCCACATTATTTGTGTCTTGACTCATCATTTCTGTCTCTTCAAATAAACTGAAGTTATTAGCACTTGATTGGTTCTTCTTTCTTCTTTGTTATGAACTTAAAATCAGGAGGAAACCCAATCAATCTGTAACAGCCTTGCCTGGTATGATTAGTTTTCTTGCAGTAGGTACAAAACAGGTTGGTTTGTTTAGGTTGAAACCTTGTTTGTGATTTGTTTTCCCAAACCCCTTGACCAGATGGTTTGTTTCTGTGTGCTGCATAGACATGATTGGTGACATGATTTTGATTTTCTGCATAAGCTTGGTTAGTTCCATATGCTTGTTTTCCTGCCATAAAAGACACAGTCCCAGTAGACACATTAGCACTGATGTATGATTCTCTTTGGTTTTCTTCTTGCAAAAGCAGTGAGTAGGCATGGTTGAGATTGGGCAAAGGCTTAATCATGAGGATGCTACTCCTAGCTGGACCATAGGTTTCATTTAACCCCATGAGAAACTTAATCAATCTCTCATCTTCTAGAGACTTAGTTAGCTTTTCCTTTCCCCCACAGATGCAGTTGCAACTGCATTTGTTGTCTGTGTTCAATGAATCTAGCTCATCCCAAAGCCTTTTGATTTTAGTGAAGTATCCTGCCACATCTGTGTTTCCCTGAACAATGTCACTTAACTCTTTTTGCAAATGAAAGAGTTTAGCACCATTTGATTGTCCAAATCTTTGTTCCAGATCTGTGTAAAGATCTTTAGCAGTCTTAGAGTAAATGACACTATCTGCTATGTCCTTTGATAGAGAATTAAGTAACCATGAAGTTACCATGTCATTACATCTACTCCCAGTTTCGATAATCATTGCAGATCTACATCCTGCATTTTGCACCATTTATAAAACCAAGTTTATTCTTGGCAGAAAGAGCAATAAGGATGGTCCTCCTCCATCCTTGAAAACCTCTTCCATCAAAGATGAAATTCACCAAACTCATACCTGGTGAATCAGAAGAATGAATATAGAGTGGGTTACTAGGGTCAATCTGGTTAGCATTTCCAGTTTGTGCAACTGCAACATTTCCAGTGTTGTC
This sequence comes from Lycium ferocissimum, assembly GCF_029784015.1. Taxonomy (NCBI): domain Eukaryota; kingdom Viridiplantae; phylum Streptophyta; class Magnoliopsida; order Solanales; family Solanaceae; genus Lycium; species Lycium ferocissimum. The sequence goes on from NC_081344.1 coordinate 2,920,963, forward strand.
TCCCATTGTAGAAAGTGAGTATGAAGAAAACAAAGAAATGAGATTTTTGAAAGAAGAAGAAATGATTCGAGTCACGGTGAGCTTTTTCGCTCTGACTGATACCATCTCGAGGTAAAATAAAAAATAGTAGAAATCTGTTGTATATTTTCTTCTTCCGTTTAAAATCTATACAAGGCTATGTATTTGTAGACTAGATAATGTACTATGTACTACTACAGCTGTCTCTAACAAATCAAATGAATTATTTACAAGTGTCTACTAGAAATAAAATGTAAATTCAAAATATTGTACAAAAGGTTGTGACAAAATTATTTTTGTTGTTTTGTCACAATTTTACTATTTTGTTGTTTTCCAATCACATTAAGCTTTTGGCCGTTATTTTCATCCGATACACTTGGGCCTAATCTTGTCTTTGTTGAGATGTGGCTTGATACATTGTAATATTGGTCCATTTTGTATTGTGACCAATGTGTACTAAGCCCAAAATATTGGCCCGTAACTATGTAAGGGAAATGATCCCTAATTCTTCATTGAACAAATCCCTAATATCCTTCGCATCCTTCAGAGACAAAGTACGAAGTACAAAGAACTGAGTTCATTGTTTCTCTTCTTTTCGTCTTTCTTCTTCATTGTTCCTCGACATCTCATCTTGTTTCTTTTCTTTTCGTCTTTCTTCTTCATTATTCCTCTACATCTCATCTTGTTCATATCTGTGTGAAGGTTGTGGATCACTTGAGTTCATTGTTTCTCTTCTTTTCGTCTTTCTTCTTCATTGTTCCTCGACATCTCATCTTGTTTCTTTTCTTTTCGTCTTTCTTCTTCATTATTCCTCTACATCTCATCTTGTTCATATCTGTGTGAAGGTTGTGGATCACTAATGTCAATAATGTTTGGCTACAAATTGTTATCATTTCGCATCTAATGATGTCTTATTAATCTTTATTTATATTTATATCATGATGATGTTATAATTTGATAAAGATGCTGATATTGGCTCTTTGCAGTATGCTATCAATGTAATTATGGTTTCAGGTATTTTTATCTGTCGCGAAAAGGGATATTAAAAGTTCATGCGGTATTTTTTTCTTTTTTAATTGACTAAGGAAGTTCACAAATTATTTTATAGTAATAAATTTATGCTCATTGACAACTTTAGGAAACGAGATGTTTCTCATTCTCTTCCCAATTTAAATTATATCATCTTTTATTAATAGTATTATTATTTGTTGTTGCTGTTGATTTTTGTAGTCAGTAGAAAAACGATTTTAAAGAATATTGAGAAACTTAGAGGGTACTTTCGTCTTTAAGGATTAGCAGTAAATCCTCTTTAAGTGTTTGAATCCTTAGAACCCAATTGGTATGTACTGTGGCTAACTATTAATTTCTAGTCTAGAATGAAATGACTAAAAGCCCCTTCTTTGTTGGGCTGTCTGCTTCACACATGCCATAGGTCCCACATGTTGAGTTGGTTTCAAAAGACAGATACTTGAGTAGGTTGGTTGCTATGGGCTATAGCTTGTTACTGAGCCCAATTACCGGAGCCAAAATGACTCAACAAAAAATCAAGTGAATCAAAATACCGCAGTAAAAAAAAAGTTACAAAACTACCTTTAGCAGTTCACGGAGACGGAGCCGTTAACTGCTTTAACACAGCATTTTACTGCGCTAAAGTTTTTTTTTTTTTTTTGTATAGCGCAGTAAAATACTGCGCTATAGTCGTGTGTCAAGACTCCAAAACGTCAATATTTTATATAGAACCTGATATTTTTTTCTGGGTACAATAATGTAGGCTCAATACATCAAGGATACGTAGACGTTCGGATCGTCATTTTAGGGTTTGAAAAGGTCAAGTAAGTTTTGTTAAAAACTTAGTGTTTTTGGCCAACTTTTTTTTTTTTTTTTTGTAACACTTAGTGTTTTTTCAATACTTTGACCAATGATTAATCGTATGTCAAGACTCTGAAACGTCAATATTTTATATAAAACTTGATATTTTTTTCTGCGTACAATAATGTAGGCCCAATACATCAAGGATACGTAGATGTTCGGATAGTCATTTTAGGGATTGAAAAGGTGTCCGAAGTAAGTTTTGTTTGAAAAAACTTAGTGTTCTTTTGCCAACTTTTTTTTTTTTTTTGTAACACTTATTGTTTTTTTCATACTTTGACCAATGATTAGTCGTGTGTCAAGACTCCGAAACGTCAATATTTTATATAGAACCTGATATTTTTTTCTGCGTACAATAATATAGGCTCAATATATCAAGGATACGTAAACATTCGGATCGTCATTTTAGGAGTTGAAAAGGTGCCCGAAATAAGTTTTGTTTGAAAACTTTAGGTTTGAGTGTTCTATATACATAGACGTCTATTTTTATTTGAAGACTTGTTGTCATTAGCTATTTTTAGGGTTTAGATTTAAGTGTGTTATTTTTTAATGCGTAACTTTATTTCAAATATACGTAATTTTTTGCGCTCGGACGTCCGATTTACGCTATTTCTTTTTGCAACATATTCGAAATAAAGTTACGCATTAAAAAATAACACACTTAAGAAACACTTAGTGTTTTTTTCCATAAAAAGATCGCAACATCTTATTTTAATAAATTTTTTTTTTTTTTTTTGCAACACTTAGAGTTCTCTTTTCCATACTTTGACTAACGATTAGTCGTGTATCAAGACTTAGAACCTGATTTTTTTTTTCTGCATACTATAATGTAGGCTCAATACATCAAGGATACATAAGCGTTCGGATCGTCATTTTAGGAGTTGAAAAGGTACCCGAAGTAAGTTTTGTTTGGAAACTTTAGGTTTAAGTGTTTTATTTTTTAAGTTTTTGATTTAAGCGTGTTATTTTTTAATCAAGACATAACTTTATTTTCAATATAAATCTAATTCAATTTGATAAAAAAGTATTTAAAAAATATAGGGAGAAAAGCTAGTTGTAAAGTGGTCAAACTTTAGATGGTCATAACTTTGCGCTCGGACGTCCGATTTACACGATTTTTTTTTTTTTTTATTTTGGGTATTTTTCCGAGATCTATGCGGAACACCACAAGGCGGTTTGGCAGAGCCGATTTTTAAAAAAACACCTTTTATCGCATTCAATTTCAATTTTCCCCCAAATTAGCGTGAAATTTTCAGTTTTATTTACTTATAATATGATGATACGCAATAGATTTCAACGTAAAAACCCCGGGGTAATGTAGCTGTGAATGTCAATTTCACTTCTGTGGTTTCAATTTTTGAAAATAAAGCTGACTAGTTTTCTCGACATATAAAGTTGACTAAAATAACCTTACAGTCCAACACTAAGTTTTTTCAAACAAAACTTACTTCGGGCACCTTTTCAACCCCTAAAATGACGATCCGAACGTGTACGTATCCTTGATGTATTGAGCCTACATTATTGTACGTAGAAAAAATATCAGGTTCTATATAAAATATTGTCGTTTCGGAATCTTGACACACGACTAATCATTGGTCAAAGTATGGAAAAACACACTAAGTGTTGCAAAAAAAAAAAAAATTTACCAATTTTTTTTTTTAGTGCTCGCTATAGCGCAGTATTTTACTGCGCTATACAAAAAAAAAAAAAAAAAAAAAAAAAAAAAAAAACAACAACAACAACAATAACTTTAGTCGTAAAATACTGCGCTAAAGCAGTTAACGGCTCCGTCTCCATGAACTGCTTTAGAGCAGTATTTTATTGCGCTAAAGGTAGTTTTGTAACTTTTTTTTGTTGTTGGGGTATTTTGGTTCACTTGGTTTTTTATTGAGTCATTTTGGTTCCGGACTCCCTATTGATATGCCCAGCAATGAATTGCGGTTAAGCCCGGTCTAGTTTATGCTTGACTGAACTCCAGGTTCTAGAAAATAGGAGTGTGCATACTTTGGTAAATATCGAATTACCATACCAAAATAGTCAACCTTGCTTTAATTGAGCTAATGTTGTAGTCGGGTCGAGCTACCCAGACTACAACAAGGGTGTTGTCGATTTGGGGTGAGTAAGCGTATGACGCTTAATTCATCAAGGGGTAGAAAAGGTAGATTTGGATAGCCTATAAGTGGTTCGCACCCTTGTGAGCTAACTTTTGAAGTTAAGCAGGTCCAAGATAGAGTTATATCACAGTCAACCTTAAGAGAGGTTTGGGTAAGGGAGGGGGGCGGGGAGCGAGCTTTGATTGAAGTAGGGTCGAACCTCATCATAGAGAATTAAAAAGTGTCAGTACTCATAGCGAGACTTAGGACAACGGGGTAGGGTGCGGCCCCCCAATTCTCGATCCCGAGCCACACCAGTGGCGAAGTTAGGAGTTTCATCATTCAAGATTTAGTATATATGTAAAAAGGTATTTTTCAATCTATAAGTGCAGTATAATTTTATGTAAAATACACAATATTTTCCTACGAATGGTATTCAACTGACCGCCCTTCGGTCTATATGTGGCTCTGGCCTACACAAGTGGTCTTATAACCCACATTTTGAAAAGTTCTGCTAGGTTGTTAGTAAAAATCAACAATCTTTTCTTATTTTACTTCACATAGCTTTTTGTCTGCTTCAAACAACTTTCATTTTACTTCAAGTTCCTGAATTTCCTTATTATAGTAAGATACATGTGCTTTTGTGTGTCTACTAACAGAAAGAATTAAAAGCATGACAACTAATTTTGTACATATATGAAAATGCACTCTTACAAGTTACACCTTTGACAATGGGGACAAATCTTCGTCCTTTCGCAGTGATCAACATGAAGATAAGCGCAAAAGTAAAAGATCAAAAGAGCAATGTAGTCTTTTAATATCTTTTCAAAAATTAATTTTGCTTCAGCATATTAGTGACAGAGTTAAACGTGAAGTCATCATACAAAATGTGAAGCTAAAAGACAGAAAGGTACCGAATAGCCAAGGCAAAAATTGATTATTTGGGAACTGTACACCAACTTACCTAAAACAAAGTGACAACTGACACCTTATTTGATTCCTTCCATATCATTACATTTTTACCTATGTAGCCGCCAGAATCATTCACATACTAGTTTGATTTTAAACAATTTAATTCACCATAACTTTATAATTTACTTTATATTTCTTACAAGTTGTTTGGTAGGCTAATTAGCTCCAAAGGGCTAGTTCTTGATTTTGCTACAAGAACTAAGTTCCTTCTTTAACCTCTTTAATGATTGCTAATGCATGTGCTTTTATGAAAAAAAGCTAAACTTGATGTAGTTACAATGGCACCTAACTTGTGTTGGACGTATTATCAGAGTCTTCTACAACCAAAATTTCTACACCAGTAGATGAAATGTTTGAATTTCGTGTCTCCAACAGAGTCCTGTTTGTCTTCCGCTGTTGATCAAATATCATCTTCAATTTTTTTGCTTGTTCTTCGATCCTCATTTGTAACGTTCGCTGAGTCTAATAATGACAACATGAAGAGAATAGGATTCAGAAAGATTGGTTGGACAGGTTCTTTAATTCTGGCTAAGTATCATGTTTTGTTAAGTATGCTAGAAGTTTTTAAATATATGTTAGTACTAAAAATACCTCAAGTTGCTCATGAAGACACCTTTGCACTTCTAATTGCATTTTCAGTGCTTCCTTGATTTCTATTCCACTGCACACAAGTTGGATATCAGATTTAATTTAATTTCCAGCGAAAATTATCTACGAGTTGAGTAAAGAGTATAGCAAATAGATATACGTGTTGCTTTCGGTATCTGTCACAGCATTATCCGGGCTGTTTCTTTTTTCAGATTTCCCTGCAGATTCTGGATGCTTTGCATTCCGATATTTCTGAAGAAAAAAAAAAAAAAGAAGAAAACATTTGCTTCAGTATTCATCTAGTAATATGAAATGGACTTGTGAAACAAAGTTCATCAATTTCTTATGGATTAATACGTACCTGCAAATGGCTTTTAACATGATCAAGAGTTAAACTTTCTGAGTCCATCAGATTTAGTATTTGCTTCGGCGTAGCCTCTGACCGATGAATGGAATCACAGTCAACAACAATGATGAAAAGAAAGAAATCAAAGATAGTTTGAAATTACTTACTGTCAGCACCTCCAAGGCAATTTACACACTCAAGAAATCGATCGTGTAGATCTTCACTCCATCTAATTCTTCTCTTACTAGGCTTATGGCTTACTCCAGACGATGCAGAGTTATGATGACAAGTAAGTGACGGACTCGCGGATTGTTGCCTCATATTTACCAATTGAGAGCAATACAAATCACTGGAGAGCTGTTGGACAAATATAGGAAGACTCAGAATGGTGTACAATCAAACATCTCTATAACAATCATCCTCTATAACAGTCATGTTTTTTGTGGAACCGATCTTTTATGTTATGTTATATTATATGTTCTTTTTATAACAGCATTTCGTTATAGCAGCCAAAAATTATCGGAAGAAACAAAGTTGTTATAGCGAGCTTTTACAGTATATTGTTTGAGATAAAGCTTAAGACTTTTAAGTACTCACACAGTAATCTTGATTTCCATCGAAAGGCAACGAGGGGTGCCTCTGATATGAAGTATCGAATTCTCCCAACAACTCATTTTTGAGATGCAGCATCCTCTCTTTTTCTGATACATTGGAAAAAGGATATTGTCTACAAGGTCCCTCAGGACTTACGTATTGAAAATCTGGCTCAGATTGTGCTGTTGAATCTGGCAAGATTCCATTTTTACATTGTTGAGGATCATATGATATCTGAAGATCATAATTATTGGTCAATTGGGAAGTAGTATTATCTTGATTATCATACTGAGTCAACCCGAGGCAACGTTCCGTGGCAAAAAAGGCTGAAGAAGGGGAACCAATACAGCTGATTATGGTACTTGAAGATGAAGTAGCAATAGGCCAATTACAAGTCTGCTGATACTGTTGTTGATCAACTAAATCTTGAGTGGAGGTTTGGGGGAATTCTAAAATATAATCATTAAACCTCTGGATACTCATTTTCTATATGATCAAGAATCTGCAATATCAAATCAAGAACCAAAATTGGATTTTCTTGAATTTTTCAAGGTGCAAAGCAGAGGCAAAGGGGTATATGAATTGAGAATTTCTTGTCTCAATGAATCCCCATAAGGTTAAAAGAATATGCGGCATCAAGAAAACGAGTATGAATATTCAGTAAACTGAAAATTTAGCAGTACTTTATTTCAGATGGACAACTCCTGAATACATTCTTTCTAGTTTAATATGTAGAAGTCTTCATAAACAAGATATACAGTACAATATGTCAACGACTCGAAAGGCCAGCTTTATTAATTATTCTGTAATGTAATACTGATAAGGACTAATAAACAATCTCTTTGAAAAAACCAAGGCCAGAACATTAGTAAGAAAACAAATGCCAACTTGCTAAACTATAGGTGAAATATTACTGCAAGTCTGCAATTATCTTACGCTTATCTTTTGTCCATTCAGGTTATATTATTGAAGGAGAATATGGTTTATGAAGTATCTGTAAACTTAATAATGCCTCTTCTTTTACTATTACCAAATTAAAGTGGAATCTTAAAATGAGCTAAGATTATGTTCCAACCTAATTTTATATTTCATCTTTCAAATGCCTGTTAAGAAATTGCATATATGTGAAGATCTAGTTTGATTCTCATTCCTATTTTTATTGTTTTCTTCCTACCATTAGAAAACAACCCCACCTCAATATTCTTTCTTGTCAAAATCGGCTATATAAATTATCCTTGTTCATGTTGCAACAATTAAACCCGTCTCAATTGGATACTACAAATATCCAGTTTCTCTAATATTAGATGCTATACATCTGACATCTAACTCTATGATGAGACTAAAGGACTCCTAACACTACCAAATATTGGATCTAAACTAAATGTACTAACGTGACAAAAACTTAATTCCAACTAATTGGTTTTACATATATATAGTTTTTTTCTTTCCTTACACTATGTCCCCTTTTTTTAATTTTCCACGGATTTTAAGAGATTGTAGATCTTTCGACAAATGAATCCTCAGACAGCTTCTTCTAAATAGTAATCTAACCAAAGCAAAGAAACAAGGGAAAAACAATTGATTTAACACTAGGGCTGGCAATTATTCTGATTATTTAGGGCCTGTTTGGAAAGCCACCCAGGTAATTGGAATTGGGTGTAATTACACAGTTTGGCCTGTTTGTTTGACCAAGTAATTACACAGTTAGGTGGGAATTGGGTGTAATTGACGGTGTAATTACACCTCCAATTCTCAGGGGCCGAGAATTGGGTGTAATTACACCTTGTAATTACTGATTACTTTTTAGTTTGTTTATTTTTTTACTTTAATTTATTTTTATTTTTAATTTATTTTATTTCTATTATTTTAATTTTTTTGATTTTTAATATATTTTTATTTCTATTATTTTAATTTCTTTTTTATTTTTACTTTTTTATTATTTTTATTTTTTAAAATGTATTTTTCTTTTTATTTTATTTATTTTTCATTTTCTTTCTTTTCATTCCCAACCTTTACTTGTGATTGTAATTCTTTCGTATTTTTTTATTTTTTTATTTTATTCATTTAGCATAACCGTGTTATTATTCTAATATTTGAAACTACACCTCTTAATATTGGAAAGAATGAGTTATTAACAAACTTGACATATAACGGGTGACGTTATTAAAGTAGAATTTCATTGTGAATGGGGTTATAAACTTATATTTTTCCTTTCTTTTGAATTATTTACTTAAGTTACGTTGAAACTTACTTATGTAATGTTGGAATTTGACATAAGAGTATTATGTTGAACTTTTTCTTTTGGATTTTGAATTTAGGTTATATTTTCAATTTTAAGTTATTTGCTTTCACATTGCGTGTTGTTTATTTTTCACTTACATTTGATGGATTTTTTGTGTCAAACATCTGAATAATGTTATGGCATTATATTTATTAATATTATTTTTTGTCAAACATCCAATCCATGACGTTCTCACAAAAAAGTCTTTTTTTTTAAGTTTTATAATTAATTAAAATTAAATATTAATTTGAAAAATATATATCAATTATTTTTGTTACAATATTAGTTACAAATATATGATTATTAATTAATATATTTTCAAGAAACAATGTGTTATTAAATAACTAATTTAATACCATTTATAAAGGCAATATTTTTTAAATATTAATTTTAAATTTTTTATAATTAAATGTTATTTTTAAATTAAACGACTACGTAATTACACTTGCGCAACCAAATAAAGACGCTTCGTAATTACACTGTAATTACGTTATGACAAACAAACAGGTCGTTGTAATTACACCACTGTGTAATTACTAGGCTGTGTAATTACTACCCTAGTAATTACACCAATTCCAGTTACCAGGTGGCTTTCCAAACAGGCCCTTAATGTTTTTATAGCAGGCTTATAGGATTCTCCGAGCTCCTCCATCTACTGGTTATTTATTTACTGATTTTTCAAGAATTCTTCTTCTTCTTTTTTTTTTTTTTTTTTTTTTTTTTTGGCACTCGCGGCATTAATTTGAGAGGGTGTTTTTTCATAAACGTTGTTTGTTATGTGAATTGTTCCCTAGGATTAGATATAGTCTACAACAAGCATATGCAATTGTCATGCCACGTATTGGTACAGCTTAAAATGAGCTTAATTAAAAGCTTGAATCTCTCCGTAGAAATCAGCATCTGAAGGTGACAGCGGAATCTTTCACAAGACTTTTGGACATTATTGAATATTCAAATATTTGGTTTTACAAAAAACTTTAAGAGTAATATTCCATCCGTCTCAAATTATTTATCGTGATTATTAAAAATAGTTATCTCAAATTATTTGTCGTTTTAAAATTTCAAGGCAAAATTAATTAATTTTTTCCATTCTACCCTTAGTAATTTTGTCATTAATGGAGATGATACATATAAATAGTATAAACATTTAATCGAGAGAAATTATAACTTAGACATAAATAATGATAAAATAGTCAAAACACCCTCCTAATTAATATTTCTTGAGGGCGTGTACAATAAAAAACGATAAATAATTTGAGACGGAGCGAGTATATATATATTAAGCTGAAGCCTTTAGAAATTCCACCAAAATCTCTTTTCCTTTTTATTTATTTTTTAAGAGTTATAGTGCATCTGTTGACAGGGGTGGATCCACACCATTATTGCTGAGCCGAAACCTACAACTTTTATCCGAACTCAGTATTTATAATGCGAAACCTTCAAATATATAAGCTAAATTGTTTTAATCCACAAAACTCTTCAAATCACCGCCTCGTCTGTTGATCCTGCGTCAACTAAAATCTAAATAGTTTAAGTAGGCGATTTTATGAGTTAAATCGTAAATATATAATTTAAGCTAAATCATATAATACTTCAAATACACACAAATGTGAGAGTATACGGCTCTGAGCAAAGTAACTTGCGAACCAAAAGAAAATCATTTTCAGTGGGCTTATTTGACGTGACTTGCAGATTAGGCGGATTAGTGAGTTTCCGATATTAAATACCTAAAAAAGAATCATCCAAGAAAAAAGTCACATATGTATGTGTGTGCCCAGAAAAATAATTAAAAGAATATATACGACATAAAACCATGTTCATTCTGAAAGCACACTTTAGATTATAAATATATCTCTTGATGTGCCGTGTAAATGACAAAAGGCCAATCAATATCATGGACGGATGAACATTAGTACAATACCAGCTATGTATGTTACCTTTAAATTGTTGAAAGGACAAATTCAAGAAAAAGATTTAGTCCTAATTAATCTTTTGGAGTTGCATTACTACTTCACCGGATTACTTTGCCAACATAACGACACAGTTATCATAAGAGGAATAATTAGATTTCGTAATTACCAAATAGAGAATAAACTTATTCATAATGCAATTCACCCTCTTTACTTCTTATTGCACATACAAAAAAAAAACTACTAAAATACCAATAGATTTTAGAATAAAGTAATCAAAGAATTTTATATTTGCACTAATTCAAAATTTCAATTCAGAATGTTATGATGTTATTTAAAGTATAGGTAAAACATTAAATGAGAAAAGACTAATTAAAATATCATAGTAGGAAAAAAAATGTATAAGGAGGATAATAGCTTTAAAAATATAATTGAATATCTCATATAGGAATTTTTAATGGAGTAATTACAGATAAGACTCAAATCTTTATATGAAGATTGATAAGACTCCTAATGGAAACTCTAGAAATTCAAAAAGAAATTAAAAAGCAAGGAATTAAGATAGAAGCAAGACCCAATTAGTAAAGGAATTATAGGTAAATCTAGGTATGTTAAACCTAAATCCTCCTAATTGATTCCTACTAATGAACATATACTAATTGATAATCAACAAGGAAGACTCAATGAATCCACAAATGAGCAATTCAATGTAGAAAATCAAGGACAAGAGCTTTAGATTACCAACCAAAGATTCACACAACTAGTCACTAAGATAATCTATAATTAACTAACTAAACAAAGTATCACTCATAAGAGGTTTTTCTTCAATAATCAAGCTAAGAAACTAATGAAAATGACTAAGGGATCGAATCCCCACATTTGTAATCCCCTTGTTGGTGAGGGTTCGAATCCTCACATTGTAATCCCCTTCCCCATTTCCCCTTCCAAAAAAAAAAAAAAGTCTTGTCTTTTCCAACTAAGGTCCAAAAGTGACCTTTTGCAAAATTAACCACAAGTTGCCCGAAAATAGCCAACATTGGCTCTTCTTTGGCCATTTGCACTTCTAGCCACTTTTTGTGGCTTCCCTTCTTACGCCTTTATCTTCAACATCCTCCCAAGCAATCATCCACACGTTATACACTCTCGAGAGGTGTTCTTCAAGCGCCTCTAATGCCCCTCTCTGTATAAACATTACTTGCAAGTCTTGGAGTTTCTTGGCTTGGCTACGAGTGAATGTCCTTGAAGGAGTGGTGCCCATTGGTTTCATATCAAAGATGAAGGAGAACAAAAAAATAATTGCTTATTGCACGAAATACAAAAAAAAATGTATGATTATAAATAAGACTCAAATCTTTATAAACAAACTTTATGATAAATTAGTTCCCAATAATTCTTTGTTCATACTTTGGACAAACTAAAAATAACAAATTGGTTTGTGAGGTTATTTATGCTTGAATTAATTTTAAAATTTAAGTTAATTAAATAATTCATATAATTGAACAATAGAATAAAAGTATAGAAAATAAAGTCAATAATAAGCAAAGTATGTACCACTGTTATTGAAATAAGAGTGGTGGATAACGATACTGAGCCAACTGACAAGCTAATAAAAATCATATTTAATAATGTAATTACAAAATAGATGGATAATGTAATAAAGAAAAATAAGGAAGAAAACATATATTCGACAATTATATGATTTGTTTTCTTTATTTTAATAAAGAATTGTGTTATTGAGCAGATGACATTGGAAAATAAGATGATTGTTCAATTATTTTTTCAAAACAATATGATCTAATATGGTTAAACAAGTCAAATTAAGAATTTAATATGATTTTTATCTCTAACACTTTCCGCACATTGCACAAGTACTTTTACCAATTAAAGTATATAACCTTCAAGGCGTTGGCCGGTTTTTATACTTAAAAGGCAAATCAAAGCATTCAATTTTACGATTCATCCGTTTTTTCACCTTTGCCAAAAAGAATATATTTTTTTTAATTCCGTAGACAATTAGATTTCCAGAAGATCTTGTCATTTGGATAAAATATGTATCCGATTTGATATCTAATATTACATTGTTGTCTTTCAATTTTCAAAGATTAGATGAAATTCTAAATACGATCATTTATCGTATAGTTTCAAATGTTAGGCGATTTCTCATAAATTTAGTTGGGAGTATGACGCATGAAGATGTATAAGTCTTATTTTAAGTTCTTTTATTTAGATTTAGCTTTAATAAGTCCACGAAATAGAGGAAAATGCTATAGAAATAGCTTGAACTGGAAGTGCAAAATGTTTTAACGAGCAAATTTCAACAAATATCAAACAAGTTTATTGTTTGATTATGGAATTGCCTCTCTTCTTCTCCATTGATAAAGCTTAATTTGAAGATGATTTATAGTGTTAATACCACGTCCTTTAGGTCGATAGTGATGAAATTTGGAAAAATTACCTATATGTCTAATGGGAAAGTATATTTACCTGGTTTAGCCCAATTTTCCCTTAATTACCAGGTTTAACCAAGTTTTTCTTAAGCACGTTTGATACACTAATATACACTTTTATACAAGGTGGACACATTATTTATTATAAGTTAATAATGTTGTGCTTGCTTCGTCTCCTTTCAAAATATGTGAAATTTGGAGTATGAATCCCCAAAACCCAATATTGCTAGACCAGTTTTGTTCACGTTAATGAGACCCATATGTTCAACATTTTTTGGTGCGGATTGCCATTCAAATGCACTGGTCTTTAATTTTTATCCTTCGCTTAAAAAAGTGACCGAAAATATTTTAGTGTTTTGGTTTTAAACTCCCGCTCAGTCCAAAAAAAAAAAAAAAAAACGCAAGGCAAGACTTTCGCGAAACCTCTATCTTAAGGCTTAACATTTGCCCAAAATTAGACCTATTAGGGCAAAAGTTATGCCTTAAGGCCTAATTTTATTACGAAACTCTGCCTTACCGTTTTTTTTCTTTTTTTCTTACTGAGTCGGGAGTCGAACCCCTAACCTTAAGGTATTAGGTGAATGCCAAAAATAAAGACCAACAATTTGAGGAGCAAAAATTAAAGATCACCAATTGACAGATTGGATGGGCATCATCTGAATAGTGGTTTTTGACATGAAATTACACCCTTTGAATAGTGTTTTTTGACACGAAATTACACCCAATAACCTTAAAGATGGGTGGTATTGAATTTTTTATCCTCATTTGTCCCATGAACAAACTTTCAAGGTAAAAAGTGTTAAAGGAAAAAACTTGTTAAAGTTGAAATTATCCTGGAACAAATGGGGCTAAAGTTCAAGACTACTCATTTGTGAAGCCATTATTGTAAATCATCCACTCCAAGACTATTCTTGTAATTCACCCATCAAATTGGCCCCTAGCAGGCTAGCCCAGTAATTTGCCTGTAGTTATCGCATTTTTTTGTGCGGATTTCCCCTCTAAGGCACTCGTCTTTAATTTTTGTCCCTCAAATTGCTGGTCTTTAATTTTTGTCTTTCGCCTAATATCATGAGGTTTGGGGTTCAAATCCCGACTCAGTTAAAAAAAAAAAAATCGCAAGGCAGAGTTTCGTAGCATTAGGCCTATTCGGGCAAAATTTAAGCCTTAAAGCAGAGTTTTGACAACTGAATTAAAAAAAAAATGTTTTTATGCAAATCTCTACCTTAAGGTAGAGTTTTGCCTTAAGGTAGAGGCAAAACTCTGCCTTAAGGTAGAGTTTGTCTTATGCCTGAAGGCAAAACTCTGCCTTAAGAAGAGTTTGCAACTAAATATGACTATATTCCCAATGCTCGAACCCGAGACATTTGATTAAAAATGAAGGAATAATTATCACTGCATCACAACCTTTGCTGGCAATAGTGGGAGTTACTTAGTTTTGAGCAAAAAGTGTTAAGCTCTATTTAATTCAAAACACGATTATCCCAAGATTAATATCAAGATAAACAATCTCACATTTTATACGAAATATATAGATTTTATAATGAGATGCCCCTAATACAATCAAACATCTAGAACAATATCGTTAGGTCCGAAATTTTTTGGTTATTATACACCTGTAACATTATTGACATTTAAATAATATTTCGCCGTTATAAGCAAAAACGATACATAAAAATCTAATTTTTCATTTTTAATTGTCATACTCTAAGCTTAATCACACTTTCTATAGCGAAGAAAAATATTTAAATGATGAAAATTATACATTCATATAATATTCTTTGTCATAAATAGTGTACTAAAGGATCAAATATTTGGTCAAAATGTCTACGCTTATTATTGGTAATCATAGATATTTTTTATAAAGATGGTTAATGTTATATTACCAAAACAATGAAGAT
The DNA here is from genome assembly GCF_029784015.1 of Lycium ferocissimum. Classification (NCBI taxonomy): domain Eukaryota; kingdom Viridiplantae; phylum Streptophyta; class Magnoliopsida; order Solanales; family Solanaceae; genus Lycium; species Lycium ferocissimum. The sequence goes on from NC_081344.1 coordinate 2,935,979, forward strand.
AGCTATTATATGAGAGTAATTTTATAAAGAGTACTGTTATAAAGTTGGTTGTTATTATTATAGAAAAGTAAAATATAACATAAAAATCGATTCCGAAAAAATTTGACTGTTATATAATGCGGATGCTATTATAGAGAGGTTTGATTGTACCTATAACAAATGGGACCCTATTAGGAAGCTGTTTATGGAGCGTGGAAGCATAATAAATTGATGTTTTTTTCTGGTAACTAATTAAATATTTAAACAAGCAAAATGTGAACGTAATGTAAATGACACAATATTTCAAAAGTTAAGTCTGAACTTCAAATCCAATTTCAAATTTCACAAATATGTTTCCAAACGTGACTTCAGTTTTAATCAGTTACCCAATTACTTCAGATGTCAAATTATAAATGCTGAGATATCTTTAAAAATTAAACCGATTCCGAAAAGTTCAAATTTAAGTTGATATCATATCAGCATCCAACCAAATACAGATAAGATAAGTGGCCACAAATTTCCTAAGTTGCAGGCAGCCAATACAAAATTTGAATTTCAAAAATATACTAAAACAGCATTTCCCTCTAAAATCCTACTTATACAAATCCAAATCATCAGATATTTGCTAAATTCCTAAAAAGCCATCAATAATATTTCTTATCTTTTGTTTAAACATGAGAGTTCACACTGTAAAGTTCCAATAATTAATTTTTATTAGGTTTGGTGTTCTCTTACACCTAGTTAAAGACTTAAATATCAGTGTAAAAATACATGCCTATCCAAAATTTTAAGTTTATGCTTCTCTGTGATCCTTCGCTTGCCACCAACCCCTAACCCACTTACGCTACTTGATTCACAGCTTATATACACATTTTTAGTGGAATTCTCAACACATATATAATAATATAAAATGAGTTTAAATATAGATGTGAGATTCATATAGCCGACCACAACATTGTGACTACAATTATTGTTGTTGTTGTTGCTTTGTCTCAACACATACAGAACCTGAACTAAAGCTATTACCGAACTCATATATTACACGGTGTATCCGCTCCTATGTAAAATTAATAGCAAATTCATTTTTTTTTTTAATAAAATAAACCAACATGAGTTGTAGTGAGATGGTTGGGATCCCTCAAAAATTTTTGTTGGGAGCGCCGACTCTAGAAATAGCGCTACAGTGCGCCATCCAAATTGAGTTGGGCTCCAATACAGGACTGAATACCGGGTGAAAAACAAAATAAGAGAGTTTTTAGAAAATAGTCCTTATTTATTTGCTTTAAATAAATTAATTTTGATTAGGGGTAAATTCGTACATAGGCTACCAAATAAGCCAAAAATCCCATTCACCATTTCAGACTCAAATCCAATAATGCACAATTGCCAGCTCAGTTCAGCGGAATCTCCGTTTTCCCAACCCTTAAACCCTCTTTCAAAATCCAACTATATAAACCCTCACTTTCTCTACTCATCACTCCAACAAAATTTCCAAATCCAAAATTTGGGTTTTTCTCTTTTTCCCTTATAGTGAATTGGGTTTTTTTCTTTTTCAAAAAACAATGAAAGCTTCAATCAAATTTCGTGAGGAACAAAAACCATTAATCAGAGCTAAAGTTCCTCTAAGCATATTAAACTTTCCTTTCCAATCAGGTATCGTTGCTGGTGAATCAAAAGAGTTATCTCTAAGTATCGGCACTTTATTCGATTCTGGTCCTTCTTTAAAGTTCGCTTATCGTCCAAATGATTCGGGTAACCCGTTTAGTTTTGTTTTCAAAACGGGTATTGGACATTTCGGGTCACCCGTATCCAGCCCATTTACTATGAGTGCTGAATTCAATCTAATTGGGAATAATCAAAACCCTAGTTTTTTCATTCACTTCAAACCCAATTTCGGTGACTTTTGCTTCAAGAAATCTCACTCATCTTCGACTTTAACAAAGAGTTTGGGCACGAATTTCGAGACTCCGGTTTTGAAAACGGAGTTTGGTGGTTTGCCGGTAAAATCTGAGGTCGCCGGAGCTGTAGAAAACTTGTTTTCCGGCACGGCGGTGAGTGCCCGGACTTGTTTTCCGGTGAGACGCCGTGCGGTGGTGAATTTCCGGTGGGGTCTTAGGTTTCCGGCGGGTAGCCCGGAAGAGGAACCGGATACTGTTTTAGTGGGGCCCACCGGATTCGGGTCGCCGAAGGGTATTTCGTTTAGACGGTGTCCGTTGTTGGTGATGAATAAGATCGGTATCGAACACGTGTCGAAAGATGATTCGAAGAAAGGGAAGACCGAAAATGCTGATGTGGCAAAAGCTTGTTTGGATGTGAAGCAGCAGTTGGAGACAATACAAGCTGAAAATGGGTTGTTAAGAAATGCTTTGAATGATTTAAGATGTGAAATAGCTTCAAGACAGTTTAATTTTCCTACAAATGGAGCAGAGAACAGTAAGGCTAAATATTCCGGTGACCGGAGGAGCAATTCCGATAAGAAATCGTCGAATGGGAAAGGGATTGAAGGGGATGTCAATGAGGACTTGAAGAAGGCTTAAATTAGTCGAAATTGCTTCATGTTTAAAGGTTTTGATTATTTCAGAATTGTTCTTATTTTGATCCTATTAGATTCCTGTTTAGATTTCTTTAGTTGTTTATGGGGGATAGAGTAATATTGGATCTTGTTAAACGAGTTTTTTGAGGGTTTAAGGTGAAGTAATAATAGAAAACAACTTGTTTTGATGAGATTATAGTATAGTATGGAGTGGGAAATGATGGTTTAAAATGTACTTATTGCTATATTTTTAAGTTCAAGTGCTGCTTTTGGTAACTTATTGGATAAACACATTTCATTTATAATGGCATTTTTAGAATATTTGTTATAGTGACTGTTATAATACATTTTCAGTTCATCTATTCAGGGCTTTGGTCTATGGTAAGAGCACAATCATGAGATTTTTTGGTCTATCTCGTCTCCAGTGCCGAGGGTATGGAAACAAATGCAAGAAGATTCGTATACACTCCTCCTCCTGCATCCCAACTTGTGATTTTTTTGGGTATGTTGTTGTTGGTGTCATTCTTATTTCGTCTTGTGAATTTAGTCTGGTGAAGTGAGTGCAGACGTGTGGATTAGATACACGTCGTGAGTTCAAAATCTGCCGGAGTAAATAGTTGGACCCTTTTTTCATCAAATTTTGAATCATAGTATGTTTTAAATGCTATGTTGCTCGGACTCTTAAAAAATGCCTAAGGGTGCATGTCGGATCCGACATGGGTGTGACAACATTTAGAAAAGTCTGAGCAACATAGTTTAAATGTATACCACTATATTTATAAGTTCAAATGCTGGTTTTTGGTTACTTACTGGATAACTAACCTTTCCTTTATCATGCCGTTTCAGAATACGTGCTATTACGACTGTTATATACTAGCAACATAATATATTTCAGTTCATTAGCCTGCGGCTTTGGCATAGTGGTAAGAACAAAGCGTGTGATGTATGGATTAAGGGCATTTCATGAATATTTTTTTAGTCTATCTGCCTCGTCTCATGGCTTTAGTCTAGTGAGCGCAGATATATAGCTTATACACACGTCATAGGTTCGAATTCTGCCAGGGTGAAGGAGCAGTCCAGTGATTCATCGAATTTCGAATCGCAACCTTAATCCTCGGGCATTTCTTGGTTATTAAAAGAATCCATTTCAATCTGTAATGCTTATGGTTTCTATGAAATAGATGAGGTCCAAAAACATATACTAATTAATATCTAACAAAATAGGTTAAATTTAACACAAGCATATGGGCGTTGTAATACATTTCTAGCCAAAAGGCTAGGCTGAACTGTGAGCGTCTCCAGAATCTAAATATAGCCAGAATGAATTAAAGACTTGTTCTAGAAACAAAATGAACTAAAATACCAATAACTTTCTCAATTTGATGATTATTAAGATGCAAAATGCACTTCGAAAATCAAGCAACTAATTCGAGAAACGGTTATAATCAAACTGGCGTAGGGCGGGTATCGAAAAAATATTCAGATAACCAGACACAAATCCAGCAAAGAAATCAAGCTAATTATGAATGTTTGCATTGCATGCTTATCTAAAATTTTCTAACAGTAAAGGACATCTTTTTTGCTATCAGGCTTTGGTCAAGCGATAACTATAACGTGAGGGTGGTTAGATAACCACAGCGCTTATTATGGGTTCAAACTCTCTCGAGAAGAGCGAATTCACTATCTGCTGGGTTTCAAATTGTGCGTCATTGATCTTCGGGAATTTCCCAAATATCAAACAATCAAGGGAAAATAATCCATATATACGGCATATACGTCTAGTTTGCAGCCGATGTAGCCCACTATATCATCAATGTATAGATAATGTATATGTTCTGTATAGCTAATTAGCTATATATAAACATTACTATATTTTGTATATATAATGTATATGCTTTGTATAATCATGTATAAACACACAAAACCAATTCAATTACAATGTATGGATAATGTATATATTCTGTATAGATATGTACTTGATGTCTTTTTAATGAAACTACTTCATTAAAAAAAGATCATTTAGATAGGCATGACACGAAATTGAATTTCAGAAAAATAATACTTTTGGAGCAAAAAGTCAAATTATAATAATCAACTCCTTTTGACCTCGAAAGACTCGTGCTTAGGGGTGTTCAAATGAAATCAGAAAACCGATCCGAACCGGTAAACAGAATCAAACCGACTTAATAAACTGAAAATTGGCTCGGTTTGACTTGATTTGATTTTGTATTTTAAAAACCGACAATATTTGGTTTGATTTGGTGTTAAACTAAAAAAATTCCGAATCAAAAGGAACCAAACCGATAAATATATACATATCTATTGCAAGTATTTTCTCTTAATAATTAAGACATGCCATCTGAATTACTAAGCTAGCATTTTATCTGTAACAAATTAAAGGAAAAAATGGCAAGTGGAATTAAGAAAGAGTTAGTTGATGGCTTTGTCTTTCTGCTTATCGTTTTCAGTTTTAACTTCTGTGTTTTCTTCGCAATGCTTCATAAACACAATGAGTCTGGATAACAAAAATTTCGGAGGGGTTGTATAATATCAAAATGTTATATGTAAGGAGGTAATTGGAATCATGAAAAGTAGATGTTATGTTTCTGTAATTTTATACCGATAGCCATAGGTCTAGACATGAATAGAGTTATGAATTAATTAAGAAGATTCTTAGATTTGAATGGATCATGGTCAAATCCTTAATTGTTACCCTTTGGTTCAAAGATTTTTTGTATTATAAAATACATTCTTAAAACCCATAAAAACTGAATCAAACCGATAGAATCTATACTACAATGGTTTGGTTTGGTTTGAATATTAAAAAAATAGACTTAATTGGTTTGATTTTAACCAAAAACCAAGTCAACCTTGACCCTGAACACCCCTACCCGTGCTGATGAGTTCCTTAAGGCTGACAATGATAAAACTGATTACGATGGGAAAAAAATTTTCGTTCTCCTTTTCAAGAATGTGTTGTATGTGATTCTTTGAGTTGTTTGACTATTTCTTTTAGCCGCGAACAAAATTATGTTGTGCCATTAGAGATGGGGTAGTTTAAATTAAAGTTCGAACAAAATTATGTTGTGCCATTAGAGATGGGGTAGTTTAAATTAAAGTTCTAAAATACTTCTACTATAAAAGTTATCAGTTTTTTCTTTCCTGTTTAAAAAAAAAAAAAAAAACTTTTTACTACAAACTTCAATATTGTTAAAGCGAAAACAAAGTCATAAAATTTACTGTTAATAAAAAAAAATTGGGGCCTCAAATTTTTGAGGGCCTAAAGTAGAGGCTCACTAGCCTCCCCTTGCAGCCACCCCGCTCAACAACAATAACATATCTAGTGAAATCCCACAGTGTAGGGAGCCACCCCCGCTCACTAAATGTAAAATATTAATTCAAGGTTTTTGTTACAAGTGTGCATGTTAACTTAGGATTTTTAGCTGCCACTAAAATTTTGGATTTAAAGTTTTCGTCAGCTGCCACTTTTTGGGACATTTATTTAGTAATTGATTTATTCTCTTATAATTTATGGACCTTTTAGGTCGGGTCTAAAGACTCTTTTTGAGAAAATCGGAAAATTTATGTGAAAGTATTATATCACGGTCTAAAATATTGCTATCTATTGCAAACGCTAGACACTAATCCCCAATTTTATCAATAAAATTAAGCACTATATAAGCAAACACTGAACCCGAGTTGAACATTGTCCAAAAGGATAATTCATACTATTCAAAGTCATACTTTCTCCAACTTCTATATATATAAAAAAGGAGAGGTACAAGCAATGTGGTTAAGCCAAGTGGCAAGTTAATAACAAGCCATTTGGCAATTTTAGGACAAAATTAATAAACATTGTAATAAGACTTTTGAATTTGAATAAAAGATTAAAAAAAAATTGAATTTGAATGAAAGATAAAAAAATTAAATTTGAAATTAAAGATAAGACTCAATCTTCAAAAGTAGAGTAGATTTCAAACTCTAAACAACATCATAGTCGGATGTTTATCCCTTTTTTCTTTTTTCCATCATCTATTATAATAATAATAATAATAATAATAATAATAATAATAATAATAATAATAATAATAATAATATAATAATAATAATAATAATCTATATCTATATCTATATCTATATATATAAAAAAGGAGAGGTACAAGCAATGTGGTTAAGCCAAGTGGCAAGCTAAAAACAAGCCACTTGGCAATTTTAAGACAAAGTTAATGAGAATTGTAATAACATTTTTGAATTTAGAATGAAAAAATAAAAATAAATTGAAATTGAATAAAAAGATAAATCTGAAAATTTCAACAATAAAGCTTATCTAAGCTTAAATACATCAAGCTTATCTAAGCCTAAATATATGGAACTTATCTAAACTTATCGTAACAAATCCATTCATCAAAACTAAAATGCAGTATTATATTAAATGGATTATTCGATATTAAATTGATTCTTTAAAAGAAGTGAGTTGAAAATAACAAGAATGAGTTGGATATTAAATTACATCAAATTACATCAATTACTCCCTAACAAATAATTTAGTATGCCTGCCAATTTTCGATAATACAAATTAAATCCAATAAAAATGTAAAATTTTGAATTGGATAAGAAATTCGAATTTGGATACATCAAAAATTTAGTCCTCAGATTTCATAGCATTTTTATTCAATTTTTTTTAAAATCTTTTATGTGGTTATTTATCATCTTAAAGAAGCATATTTTAACATGATGAAGAAAAATAAAAATAAGAGCAGCAGGGATGGGGGCATTAGGCGTGGAAACAAATTGATGGGGGTTGGGGTGTGGATAACAATTGTGTTGCCTATGACATACATATTTATTTGTCTTTTAAAGTAAAAAAAAAAAAGTGATAGCTTTGATAATTTAAAATTTAAACACAAGACTACAAATATATATTCTTATTTGAAATTGAAATGATCTATTAAAATTTGAGTTTATCTCCTATTTGGAGATAAGGCAAATCGAGTTTAAAAAAGGAGACCAAAGCAAACATTTCGGAATTTTAGTATAAATAGATAAGTACAATGTTTATGCTATATAATAATATTTATTGAAAGATAACGTGTTTGAAATTAAATGTTCGGAATTTTAGTATAAATAGATAAGTACAATGTTTATGCTATATAATAATATTTATTGAAAGATAACGTGTTTGAAATTAAATGTAAATTTTTTGAATAGAAATATAATCTTTTTGAAATTTGAATCTATTATCCTTATCCATATCTCCTTTTCGTTTTCCTATTTAATCCCTTAATGTGGGAGCCAACATTCAAAGCTCATAGCTTTTTTCATTTGCAATAATATGAAAATTATAATTCTTATTCTCATATTGTTTTCATTAGTTTATTGAAATTATTTGGTTCGCTCCTGATCATTCTTCTTTCTTTTGTGATATTTTCTAGATTCTTTAGGAGGTCATGGTTCAAGCCGTGAAAACAACCTCTTGCAAAAATGCAAGGTAAGGCTGCGTAGAATATAAACTTGTGGTCCGGCCCTTTCCCGAACTCCACGCATAGCGGGAGCTTAGGGCACCGGACTGCGCTTTTTTACTTTCTAGATTCTTTAAAGGGGTAGTTTTTATTTTTGTTTTAATGCATTACAATCCTCATTATTCACGTTTCTAATCACACTACTTATGTAAATTGATTATTGTTGTTTTTATTGGTGCATTTCAACTTTTCTACAACATTTTTATTGGATTTATGTGCAGTAGAAAGTCTCAAGATAAATTCCTATCGCCAATGAGGATTAATTGAGTTTGTTTCTCAATGTCTCAAATTTATTACTTTAAAAGATTAATTTTGACTGACAACTGACAGGGCTCAAGATATTAGAGTGGAGTTGTTACCACGAGAAGTCATGGATGGATAAGGTAGCATGATGAAACTTAATAGGCGGTTCATGCTTAGAGAGAGTCATGCACAAAGTTTCGTGTAAAGAAGCACATATTACTTGAACATCGATTTTTTTTATATAATATATATATGTGTGTATATATATATATATATCACTCCGGAAGAAAAAAAATTCTTACTCTTATTCTCAGAGTTTAAGCTATGTGCATTCATCTTTAATTTCTTTGAACAAGATTTTGCCATCAATAGTAAGCACAAAGATTCCATTAAACAGAATATTAGTAGCATTTACCTAAAAAAGTATTTTTATCAACTAACATAGCTGCATGAACGTCTTCAACAAGATGGTCTAAAGAGAATTTGTAATATTAATATTCGATTAATCAAAAGATGAAAGTTCATTTTTTGTTTGACAGTTTCCTTGGGGGTTGATTTCATTATTTGGATGGATTCCATTTATATTCAAATTAATCAAATGTCTAGGATACGTTACTATTTATATTCTAAGCCAAACTATAAATTTGATTAAATATATCTAAATATATATCTCAAGTATTTGTCTCAAGGATTCCATTTTACTATTTACATTTAATTATCACTACTTTTTTTTTCTCGCCATTACCTCCTTTTGAATTAAACCAATATAATATAAGAAGTAATTTATAGTTCTTCTCTCACCAAAACCAATAATATCAATTGGCTTTATAATTTAGTCTTTGAATTTGAGTAAATAACATAAAGGAGACAACAAAAATCTCAAAAGTATGGGTTCAACTTGCAAGCTTTGCAAGATTTAGAAGTTAGATTTAATATAATCAAACATCAATCAAAAGAAAGATACAATTTGATTGGTTAGTAAGTCTTAAAACTAAGAAATAATTCCACAACATATTAAAAGAAGCACGTAATAAAATAATAGTATGACCATAATAAATTCAAAGTGTCAAGTATTTGAACAAAAAGATCAAGTTAAAAACACACACACACACACACACAATTAAAAAATATGAAATTGTTGTTAGCTAACAAATATGAAATGCATGCTGAATTTCAAAATGACATATATCTAACAAGATTAACTTAGTTATGAAATGTATGTTTGACTTTTCAAGAAATGTATGTTTGACTTTTCAAATAAAACATTGAAAATATATGCTAGATTTTTTTTTTTTTGGCAAGCTAATCCAACTAAAAACTAAAAAATATCAAATAATGAAAATAATTCTGGAGATCTTAATACATAAAACCTATACAGAAGAAGGATAATAGTCATAGGACATGAAGTCGAGTGTCACATCAAGAGAAAACCATGTATGTACCAGTATTGAAACAAGTTAATAAGCATTACAGTAATAATATTTGATTGAGATAAAGGAATTTGAATTTGACTTGAAAGCTAATATTGTTTGAATTGCATAAAAAAATTATTTAAATTAAAAGATAAAATATTTGAAATTGAATTGAATTAATGGCTAGCTTAACATAATAAATAAAAAGAATTACACAAATTATGTTAATGTTTGAATTAGAATTTAAACCGAATATAGTTAATTTAAATTTGTGTGCATTTTGATGATTTTTGCATTCTTAAAACATTTAATAATGAAAATAAATATTATAAGGATGTGTATAGTTTGAATTAACTTTAAAGATAAGATAATTCAACTAAAAATACTATAAGACTTAATTGATAAACAGTAGGGCGATATATTAAATTAGTAGAGCTTTGGTTACCATTAATGTAATATTTTCTAACTATATCATTTTTTGAAATTCATTACGGAATTTTTATAATCTATATAACTATTTTTAATAATTATTTTTTTTATGTTACATACATCAAAATTACTTATACGAATAATTTCTAATTAAAATGTTATTATGCTCAATTATTAAAATTATACATGTTCAAAAGTTATTTTTCATATTTTTACTTCATTTATTCTATAAGTACAGTTAAGTCCATAATATATGTTTGGTACTTTCAGACGCTGTATTTAATTTTAGAGAATAGATCTAATATACATCTAATTAACTAGTGAAGAATTTAGAATTTTAAGAAAATGGATATGAGAGACGGACCGCAGACGTGAGATATCGTTGGATTCACCATTCCAATATATAATTGCCAAGGGATATGGGAGGATATATAATCTTTTTCCTCATTAATTAAGTTGCTTAGAAATTACTTATAGTTGTTCTTTTATCATATGCAACTGAAAATAGTTCTTACTAATGGTTAAAAAATGAAAAGGGGGGGGGGGGACGCTGTCAACAAGAGAAAAAATATATATATCATAATATTAAAAAACTAAAACAAGAAAAGGTCAATAATAAAGGGTAAAAAGGTACTTAAAAGTTCAATTGAGATGGCCGTGGGGGGTAGAAAAAGTTATATCATAATATTAAAAAACTAAAACAAGAAAAAGGTCAATAATAGAGGGTAAAAGGGTACTTCAAAGTTCAATTGAGATGGTGGGGGCAAAGGGAGTGGTGGTGGGGAGGAAGGGGGAATGTCGTTGTTTAAAGTCTCTGGGAGGTGTTTAACTTTTAAAGCAAAATTAGAGGAAAAAATGATTGTCACCCATGAAAATCATGATATAATTTTGATCAAAGTTAAATAAAAATATTATTAAGGGAGTAAAAAGAAACTCTATACCTATTTAAGGAACTAACAAGATATCCTAGCACTTATCATCCGTCTTTTCTAACTTCATAAAGGTTTTGTTACTAAATACATTGCATTAGAAGATAAGATGACAATGAATTTTGTTAAAGTAATACTATATGATTCAATGTACTTAAACAAGTCGATTAAAATTTGTCATAAATATATTCTTTCAAATTTTTTTACATCGCGCGGTATATTAATACTAGTTTAAAGATAAAAGGAGAAAATCTAAATGATAACCCAATAAGAAAGAATCATTTTTTACACGGATTGTCCTTCAAAGGTGCCGGTCTTTAATTTTTGTCCCTCAAATTACTAATCTTTAATTTTTGCCATTTGCCTAAAAAAGTGGTCGAAATATCTCGAGTTTTTGGGTTCAAACCCCAATTCAGTAAAAATAAAAAAATAAAAAATCGCAAGGCAAGATTTCGCGAAAGTTCTGTCTTAGAACTATAGAAATTATGCCTTGTAAGACCACCCCAAAATCGGGGTAATCGTGCAAATTGCTCAGAAAGAATCGCTTAATTCGCAGGAAAACCCTTATTTTGGGGTGGTCTTTAATTTTTGCACCTCAAATTGGTGGTCTTCAATTTTTGCCTTTCGCCTAATACCATGAGGTTTGGGGTTCGAACCACGGTTCAGTAAAAAAAAAAAATTGCAAGGCAAAGCTTTATAGCGACCTTAGGCCTATTCGAGCCAAAGTTAGTCCTAGAGGTAGAATTTTGCCTGCTTGAGGCAGAGTTTCAAACACTACCTTAAGATAGAAGTAGTGTAAATTTCATTTTTAAGGCGCATTCTACATTTTAATCCAATTTCTACTTGGTCAATTTTTTTAAAATTTTTGACTAAGCAGGAATCCGAACCCGAAACCTAGAAATTTTAGATAAAGGGCAAAAATTAAAGACCAACAATTTGAGAGACAAAAATTAAAGACCAACGCATTTGAAGGGCACTCGGAACTAGGAACCTAGGAATTTTAGACAAAGAGCAAAAATTAAAGATCAATAATTTTAGGGGCAAAAATTAAAGACCAGTGCATTTGAAGGGCACTCCGCACAAAAAATTGGCTTAAAGAAGAACAAAAATTAAAGACCAGCAATTTAAGAGGCAAAAATAAAAAACCAGCGCCTTTGAAGGACAATCCATGCAAAAAAACTGCCACATGTGAAAAAGCCCAAAGGAAAACCGCCCAAAAATAGAGAAGTCCATAAACCACGAGTGAAAAAAAAAAAAACGACGAGTGACATCAGCACTCACATCAACAGCGTGACATTTCCTTAAATTTTAGATTCGCACCAAATATTTTCGGAAAATCCCGCTTGGAATCCAAACACAACTCATAACCAAATTTAAACCCAAATATACAAATCCATAAAACCCCACCGCCCCCACTTCTTCTACTTCCTTCGCGAAAAACCCTAGTCCTCAATTTAGGGTTTCTGATTTTGCCCCTTTTCTACTTACTCTTCCTAATTCGTGTTAGTTTAGGTAGATTTGGGTTCTATTTAGCTTAGCCCTAATCAATTTTTGCAGTAATTTTTGTTTACTTGCTTTGAGGTAAATTTAAGCTATGGATTTCCGAAAGAGGACGAGAAACGATGTTGGTGCTAACGTTAATGGTGGTGCTAAGAAATATAAACCAGGTTTATACATTATTCTTTCGTGTATCTTGATATATATATTTTTTTTTTTTTTTTTTTTTTTTTAAAGTTCATGCTTGTTTATTATATTTATTTATAAGGAATTATTACGTGTCTCGTGTTCGGTTTTTCTTATATGTTTTGTGGTACCATGGCATATTCCTTTGAACTTCTCTTGGTAGGATTTACACTCGAGGGAAAAAAAGAAACAAATATAAGGTTCATAAACATACCAAGCTTTACTAAATATTTAAGTGGCACCGGCGGAGCCAGGATTTTCACTAAGGGGTTCAAAATATAAATAATTAAACTCATGTTGAAGCCAATTGGATTCAACATCGACTATTATACAACAACAAGAAGAAGATACTCATTGTAGTACCACAAGTGGGGTATGTGGAGGGGTAGAGTGCACAACATGTGCGATACATAAAAAATAATTTTAACCTTGTATATACTGTGTAATTTTCCGCTGAAGGCAGAATCTAAACATCGATTCAGTCAAACCCAACAATTTTGACGCGGAGTATAGACATATATATGTGGAGTGTCATTTAAAAAATTACTTATTGAATTTATAATTTCAAAATTGTAATGGGTTCAAGTGTAAAAACATTAATGTTGAACGCATCAAATTTCGGATACACGTATGTACATATTACTCCAGATGGAAAAAGATACTGAATTTATGATGTAATGTAGCTACGATTGCTACTCTGATGAGTTGGACTTGAGAAGATTTGGTGAACCTTTCTTATAAGTGTTTAGCTCCTTTCTAAGTTTTCAACTTATACAATTTTGTTGTACTGTGCTGGTAATAAGAAATTTGATATCTGTCTAATTTTCATCTACCATTAATTTTAACAAGAAGATTTCTAACTGGGATAAATAATTAATTTGGCTCAACAGAAATGGACTCCTTATCAAGTGGTGTAGGAAGCAAATCAAAGCCATGCACGAAGTTTTTCAGGTGCAAATCTTTATCTACCTAATGAACTTTAATTTACTTTGGACTTTAAGTTAATGTCAGGTGCAACATTTATAATTGCTAATATTTCCATTGTGACACAAGATGAAAAGGTAGATTTATGCTTTTCAGCTTGTGAGGCTGTTAAATGCTTAAAAGGCTGTAGAAGCTTAATGACTATGCAATTGTTTGTTAACAATTTTGTTGAGATAAATATTGCCAGCTGTAATGCACTTTGGAGGAATGAGAAACGGTTTCTAATACACCAACAGTCTTCTTAATCTCTACCTAATTTGTACTGTAATGGGGTGTTATCAGCTTTTCAATTATACATTTGAAAACAGGTATGTGACCCACTTTAATTTACTTAGTGCACTATAATGTTACTAAAAGTTATCTCTTACAGCCTAACAAGGATAGCTGTCATGACTGTCACTCATGATATTCTTCCGATACTAAGTCACTCATGATATTCTTCCGATATTAAGTCTGGCATTTAGTGAAGTTAATTGTTGAAAACCAGTTTAGTGGGTCTTCCTGTAAGTGAATTATTGGAATAATTTGAAGTTGCAAAATCATACTCTGAGGCACCCGCAAAGTCCAATTCTGTTTCTTTTATTTGATGTGCTTCTTCAGTGTATCGTGTTTTCTTTTGTAGCTTCGGGACTAACTTTCTACAGGAGATTTTGCTGTCACTTTTGGTGCTCATGAATATAAAGGTTTATAAGATAGTTTATTTTAAATTGTTTAAAGAATGATTAGGTTATACTTGTTGGTTACTATCTTATATTCTGAGTTGGTTGGTTGACAAGCCAATTTAATCTAAATAAACAAAACAAACAACATACCTAGTGTAATCCCACAAGTGGGGTCTGGGGAGGGTAAGATGTACGCAAACCTTACCTCTATCTTTGTAATAGAGAGGCTGTTTCCGATAGACCTCAGCTCAAAAGAAATGTAACCGATGCAGAAACTTAAGAAAGGAAAAAGGGACGGCAAAAATAGCAAAAGTACAAAAATGCAGTAACATATATCAATACACATTAGCCAAAAAGAAACTACATGACTACCCTAAAACATACGACTAAAAGTAAGATAACACTCTATTACCTACTAACCATCTAATCAGGATGCAAATACCATATCTGAAGGCCAGGTCCTTTCATGGATGCAGTGCCTGTGATTTGCATCTTTGATTTATGTATTTTGTACAATTTTCTTTCTTTTCGTTACTGATAAAAAACTGTTCATTCTTTTTGCCATTTTTTAACTGTTAGTGTAGCTTCTGGTTCTTTTATGCATTTCTAGACATTCATTCAGATGAATATATTGTGCTGAGGGGGCAAAAGGTGCGATTTTCTTGGACAAGAGTTTTGTTTTATGCTGTTTTTTTTTTTAAATTCTTTTGATAATGATCTCATTTATTCATAACTGCTGTTCTGTGTTGGCCAGAATGAATATTATTTTTTTGTTTATATGCATACTGGACAAAGTAAAGAGGTTCTCATCCTGTTCCTGGAAGTTGGAACCTAGGACTCTGGACTCTTAAAACCCTATTTTCTTCATATCTGTCTTGTTTGTGTATATTGTTTTCCTGGAATCATAATTGTTAAACATGTCCACTTCACCATTAGGCAAGGAGAGACCCAACTTGGGTTTCCTGTTGTGTTTCGGAAAGTATTGCACATGAAATTGTACTATCCTAATCCAGTTGTCTGGAATTCTAACTGTTCTGTCTAATTGAGATGGGAAATTTGATTTTTGAATACTTTGAAGTTTATGTTTTTCTTTTTTTGGTTGCAGCACTGCTGGCTGCCCCTTCGGCGAGAGCTGCCATTTCCTTCATTACGTCCCTGGTGGCTATAATGCGGTGGCCCAGATGATGAAATTGGCACCTGCTCCATCAATGAGAAATGCTACAGCACCCCCAATTCCAATGGAAATGCCCCTGCTGTGAAAACCAAACTTTTTGCAACAGATTCAACTCGGCGGAGGGATGCAAATTTGGAGACAAATGCAATTTTGCTCATGGGGAGTGGGAAATCGGAAAGCCCATCGTGCCTTCACAGGAGGATCCACGTGCAATGGGGTTTGGATCTATGCCAGGTCGTTTTGGTGGGCGGACGGAGCCTCCTGTTTCAGGTCCTGCTGCTAGCTTTGGCACAACAGCCACTGCGAAGATCAGTGTAGACGCTTCCCTTGCTGGACCCATCATTGGGAAGAGTGGAGTGAACTCTAAGCAGATTTGTAGGCAGACAGGGGCAAAGCTGGCTATCCGTGATCATGAAACAGATCCAAATCTCCGAAACATCGAGTTAGAGGGCACGTTTGAACAAATTTCACAGGCTAGTGCCATGGTAAGGGAATTGATCAACAGCCTTGGTCCAGTAGGTGGCCCTGGAAGAACACATGCAAATCCTGGCGGCGCTGCTCCTCCAAGGAGCAACTACAAGACAAAGTTGTGTGAGAATTTCGCCAAAGGGTCTTGCACTTTTGGAGACAGGTGTCACTTCGCCCATGGTGCTGCTGAATTGCAGAAAACAGGGGTCTGACTGTAATAGTCTGCTTTACTTTTTGTAGAACCTAGCTCTTTGGCAGCACAGTTGTGTGACCCGTTGTGTTATTCTCAATTTTGAGTTCTGGTTATGCGATGCAACTTCATGGGAGGAACTGAGTTTTATTTAGTAGTCTGGCAGGGTTTTTGACACTTTATCAAAGCAGAAGTTCTACTTACAGTATTGCATATTTGTGTTAGAACATAGAAGCTTATTTCCTTTGATTTCTTTTGCTCCATTTGGTTTTTTTGAGCTGTTAGCTGTTTTGATATGGTAAAAAAGAAGCTGCCAATAATTTGATTGGGCTGAAATTTTGAATGGGTGCAGCTGGTATTTGTTCTGTAGCAGCAGATCTTTTACAAGATCAATTTGCATTTGTTGGAACATAATGTTGGATGATGTCCATTTCATATGGTAATTGAAGTCACAGGAGCAAACCAGGTGCGGTTTAATACTTATTCTTAACAACTATTCACAAAAAACCAAAACCTCACAAGACTGAGGAGTTGAAGCATTAATTGTTGAAGGAAAGTGCTAAAGCGTTGGTGTATAACTGTCAATATAGAGCATATGGAGTAAAGTGCATGTAACGAAGTGCCCTCTTTGGCATAATCAGAGTTAGAATCCATTCATTTAAGCTCTCTTTTTCCTGAATGTAGAGAAGATTGACTCGGCACATGCAAGAGCAAAATTAATTTCTTGTTTTAAGATAATATAGATGTTTGTTGTAACTTATAATTCATGGTTAAGTAGATATTAGTTTTCAGTTTAGTCATCATAGTGCGTAAAGACTTTTATCAAACCAGAAAAATCATTAACCCAAAAAACCTATGATGGAAGCTTTGTGTCCTGGAGCTTGATGGAAGCTGTGTCCCAGACTTCGTAAAGTGGACTTTGGCCTGATTAAACTTTGGGCCTTTCTATGTGGACCATATAGGTACAAAAACCATTTTTTTGTGCGGATTTCCTTCAAAAGCACTGGTCTTTAATTTTTGTCCATTAAATTGGTGGTCTTTAAATTTTGTTCTTCTCGCTTGAAGGTCCTGGAATTTACGGTTTGAATCCATTCCTTCTCTTGGAGGATCACACTAAAAAAAATTCAAAAATTTTAAAAAAATTGTATGGCATAAGTTGGGATTCAACGACATTGATGGTGATTTCAAAGTGTTGCATGCTATTCTCGTACACAAGTTTGAATACAAACGCTACACTGTCGAGTATACAAAATTCTTGGCAAGAAAGTAAATCTTTCATTTAGAAAGTGCAAAACTCTATGATACGGCTGCGAGCATACAAAACTTTACTCGATAACAAAATCAGTAGGGGTGTTCATGAAGTTCGATTTCAGGTCGGTTATTGAAAACCATAACCAAATCAATTTAGCAAATCGGTTTTTTAAATGTCTAAAACCATAACTACTCAAAACCAAATAAAATAATAATCAGTGGGGTTTGGTTATTGTCGGTTTGGTTCGATTTTTTCAAATGGGTTTATGACTAACGAGAACCCAATGGATGAGACTTATCAAAAAGCATTAAAAAGTTCGAAAAGACATGTATTTTTTTTGTTCAAACGATAACTCTTTATTTATAGTTTAAGGTGGAACATACATCATAGAAACATTTTCACTATTAGTGATAGTGTAGTATTCAAGTTACCCAAAGTTGCTAAACTATTACATATAGAGCTAAAAACTAACTTAGTAGTGTGAAGACAAATTAAAATTGCCTTCAAGTTCATTTTTGTCATCTTAATATACATACCGAAATAAAAGTAGAGCATTGGAGCTTTTAGTTGTTGTTACAAACATACATATTAATTAAACATAAAGACTACCTAAAATTAAAATGAAAATATATGAAATAAAACACTTTTGTGTAATGATCCCAAACTTTGGGGGGCGATCTCACATTTTGCCCTAATTCTCCCATTTTACTAAAAAAACTTTGTGTAATGATCCAAAACTTCGGATTTGGCTTTTCTATCATTATCCCCAAGGAACATAAGGTCCATTTCATATGGTAACTACAAACCAGTTGTTCTATTTTAACAACTTTTCAGGAGGACTACCCACGGAAGAAGTATATACCGTGTGCTTGAGTGTATAACTGCAATATAAATGCTAATGTTGCATGTAACGTATGCCCTCTTTGACATAAACCTCCAAATCCACAACCTCTCTCCTTTTCATATGAAAAATATTAGAAGTTTAGGACCCATAGATGTTCGGACAAGAAAAAAGAAAGGTATAAATTCGGAAAAAAAAGAAGAAGAAACAACCTAAAACAAACTGTGTCCCAGACAAAAGAAAGGCTAAAAATTTAAGTTAAAGACATTCAAAAAGACTTGTCTTTAACATGAAATTGTGTTAGTAGGTTTACACTTAACAACAAAAAAGTTAAAAGACTTGAATTCCGACATACGGGGAATACTTGGACGTATTTTAAAACTCTCACTAGTTTTAAACAATCATGTGAAATAAGTAGACCATAAAAATCAAATTAATGATTAAAGGTATAAAAAATATTTATAATTATCTATGAGAAACTAATATTACACATATAAATAAATAATTATAAAATTTATGTATATAATTTATCGGTTTGGTTTGATTATTTATTCTGTTATTTTTTATAAGAACCATAACCAAACCAAATATTATCGGTTTTTTAAAATTTAAAACCAAATCAGATCAAATCAAATGTCGATTTTTTTATTCGATTTGGTTTTGGTTTTAACCAAAACCGTAAAACTTCAAATCCTTTTCTATCATTATCCCAAAGGGCGAGAATGCTAGGAGGATTACCCACGTTGCGAGTATTTTTTTTTTTGGATGAAGGCTTGGAGATTCAAACGCCAAACCTCATGATATTAAGTGAAGGAAAAATATTAAAGACCACCAATTTAATGTGGCAAAAATTAAAGACCAACCGTGAAAAGTTTACACTTAAAAAGAAGGGCATTAAAACAGGCCTTAAACAATCATGTGAAATAATTGCCCTATAAAAACTTCCCCAAAGGCCCAAATTTTCTTAATGTAAAATGATTGATTTATTTTTGAATCACACAAACTCACAAATGAAATTGTCGTTACTTCGGTTTTTTGAACCGCTTCGATTCATTTTTATTTTGTAAAGGAAAAAATTAAAGAGGATTTATCTAAAACCACCCCTCTCTACCTCCTAAGATATGAATAGACCTTCCTAAGATATGGATAAGATTGTTTACAGACACTCTACTTCTCGATTCTCTCCGCATCTCACTAAGATATATAGACCTTAAGATTGAATAAGATGTGTTTCATCTTGTTGTTTGTTTGTTGTACAAACTCACAGTGATTATAGGGTTATATCAACATTTTTTTTTTTTTTGAGATTTTAAGATCACTTATTTCAAAAGCATTTAGTTTTTCTTAAACTTTGAGTCAATAGATTCACAAATTAAAACAACAAATTATGTGCAGTGCATCTTCGCTTATATTTATTTAAAGGAAAAAAAAAAAAGGGAAAAGCAAAGAGCGAGTGTTTTTTTTTTTTTTTTCTCAAATAGAACCAAGTGGCACGTTAGTTTAAAAAGTGTTCAATATTCCAGCTAAGCAGCAATCGTGCACCCTAACGGCCGGTCATGTATGACACGTCACAAAATGGTCCCCACATAATAAATTTAAAATTTAAAACATTTCATTTTTGCTGGCTCCCGCTTGGGGAACGTAACTGATTTGCCACGTGGAGACTCACAAACATGCGTGGGCCGGCACACGAGTCTCGCGTTTCGTAATCCATTATGACGATAGGTGAGATTTTGGTGGGCCTAAACTGGGCCCAATGTTTGCAACAGTGAAGATACGCTTCTCTCACGTATATTACACGTGCAGATCGGACGGTTATTATTTCTTTTTTCGCTACGGACGATCTTCACCGTTTATACTGATCTTGCAAGTCTGGTACCTCTACCGTTCAAAGTAGTATCTTTTTTTCCCTTGATCCGTCCAAGATCTGCATTAAAATCAAGCGGTTTGGGCTACTGTAGAGCCGTTAGGCAAAACGCTTCTTACGTTAATTTTTTTCATACCTATGGTTGGAGGAAAACCTACGATTAAGGAAGGCTTAAGTCAATGTCTTATCCTACTGCACACATGACCAGTGATATTCATTTCTGTGATACATAAAGTTGATAACATATTAAAGTCATTCCTCAATTTATGTAGTTATTGAAAAATAATTAGTTTATCGATCCTTATTACTCACTCCGTCCTACTTTATATGAACTTGTTTGATTGAACACGGTGTTTAAGATATTAATAAGATTTTGATATGTAACCCGAATATATACAAAGTACCAAAATAATCCTGTTGAGTGTGTGATGGTAAGAATTCCACACGCCTTATCATTTTTTATCTCTTTTAAAAAAGAACGAACATATTTATATCAAACGAAATGATAAGATTAAATAATTTTTAAAGAGATAAAGATGTCATTCTTTTTAAAATAAATTAAAGAATGAAAGTCTATCACATATGTTGCTTAAACATATTTCTGTAGAATCAAACAAATTTCTCATGACTATATTTTCCTATTTAATATGTTGCTTAAGCAAATTTCTATAGAATCAAACAAATTTCTCATGACTATATTTTCCTTTTTTAATATGTTGCTTAGACGTAAAAGTTTAATTTTGAGCGTGAGAAACCAATATAAATCCTTCAAGAGTTACGGTTGATCAAGGTACATATATTCCTATTTAATTTTAAGTTAGGGTAGCTCTAGCCTCTATGTGTGATTTTTGACACTTTCTGGTTAATTTTAATTTCAGGCAACCTATACAGCTTTTGTTTCCCTTCTTCCAGTCACTTTCATTCATTTTGATAGTAATTAATGACTAATGACAAGGAAATCAAGTTGAGTGCAATGATATAGGAAGCAAGCTGGAGTAAAAAGGATTGTCAAACGGCGTTTAATAAGTTTTTTACACAGAAAGAATCCGTTCATTTCTCCCATAATAAATTCCAACATCACATAAAGTTCATTCTCAACTTTTCAAAGGAAACAAAATTATCCAGAAAGCATTTTGCGAAAGAATTTGACTGTTTCCATTAAGTACGGTACTCCGTTAGTTTCAGTCTGACTGGATATCGAGTTTAAGAAAAAAGGAAAAACTTTTGACTTTGTGAATTTAAACGTGTCATAACATTATATGGTTAAAGCTTGTTACAATGGATAAATGAAAAATGTAAGTTAAATTATCTACAAATTTTGGAAGTTACAACTCATTTTTGAAACAGACTAAAATATGATGCCACATAAAAAATTAGCAAGTGAACAGCAAGATAGCTGGAGATTATGATTGTAGAATTATTCTGATAGTTCCATCAGTTGACCAGTGATTACTTTCCAACGCAACCGGCAATATGGAATTTCATTGGATCACAAACTGGCAAACAGAAAAAAAAATAGTTTGATTATTTTTTATTTTATAGTGAGTCTGGTGAAGCTGAGATTATAATACTTATTACAACTCACCATTTTTAAGTTATTGTACTTTTAAGGTCATATTAGTATCCTTTTCATTTCCTTAGACGTAACAAATTAAAGTAATTTTAAAATGAAAGTTCGGATGTTAAATTTAGGTTATTGGAAACATGTTGAGCAATCAACAGTGGTGATTTTAGAATCTTGGGGTACTCAATTATAGGGAAGACGGAAATATATTAATTGTTGTACTAAGATATTTGGAGATTATGTCTGAATCTGAGAAACGGATATATCCTTACAAAGGAACACACTCATAATGCAGGCCATGACCTTTTGTTTTCTTGTTACAAAACTAGGGAAAAATTCATGTTATCTAGTGATTGGAATCACCTACTTATAATGCATTTCCTACTATGTATGCATGTTAACGATTGTTATAGTTTTTCTTCTATTCCCAAAATATGCCCTTTTTCTGGTGTTTGCGAGGGGTTATATGCATAGGTAGAAAATCCGCCAAAATTTGAAGTTTATGAGTTTTACAACAACTTCAAGTTAGTATGCAATTAATAATAATTGGTTTCACAGTTAAATATTTATAATTTTTCAATACATATAAAGTGTCTAGGTGAAAAATACTGAGTTCATGTAAATCCATAAATCCATAAATTACACTGTAGATTCACTTATTAAAGAAATAAAATTCTGATACTGCTAAAAAAAGTTCTTCTGGCCGTACAACCATGTTTTGAAGAATAAGAGATGTATGATCAAATTTTCCTAATTTTTGGAGATAAATAAAAGAATTTTAAATGCTCCATGTGCCAAGTGGTGGAAGCCATTTCTTAAGATTTCAACAAGTTGGCCACTAAGTATTTGTACCATAATGAGAGAAGAATTCACGTAAATTATCATATTACCATTATACTCCTTTAATAAATGAAAGGGGTCATTCGTGTAATCCTAAGTAAGGATCGTTCTTTGATATACATATTAATTACATATTAGTCTATAATCATGTGGACCACCAAAAGTTGGGGTACAGGTAAGTATTCCTCCCTCATTAATCAGAGATCTCGGATTTAATACTTGTGTGTGATGAAGTCGCTTAGCTTATAGTTACCTCTAAGTGAGACTTTCCGGCGTGAATCCATATTAATCGGTCCTAAAGAATATTGAACACCGGGTGTGAAAATGAAAAAAATAGTATAATCATGTGGATCCCAAATTTTGTGGTGGAGATATAAATATTCATTCATTTTAACCAAAGGTCTCGAGTTCGTTCAGGCCCTGAGTATGAAATCGATTTTAGTAGGGAGCGCTTTATTACATCAGCCGAATTTTAGATATGAATCTAACCATTAGTCGAACAAACATATACCAGGATATGGGATAGAAAAACAAAATAAAAAAAATCATTGGGGGACCATGGAGTTCTACTCTTTATTGACTCTCTCTCCCTTTATACTATGTCAGAAAAGGGTTCATCCAAACCTTGCCTCAAAAGTACAGCTTGTTTTTCTTATTAAACTTTCTCCTTGTCCAATTATTTAAATAAGACCCTTTAATTTGCTTCCTCTCCTATATATATAAAACTTCACTTCCTTCTATTTCAATCATATTCAATATCTCATTATTTCTCTTCTTTTCCCCTTCACCTCAACAGAATTGCATTGAAAATGATGTACAACATAGAAGCTGGTGGAGCAATAACACAAAAACAAAACTATATTTCAACAACAAGTCCATCAACACCTCTAAGGATGAACAAGAACTCACAAACTATATCCAAATTGAAGCCACAAATTCGCATTATTCACATATTTGCACCTGAGATAATCAAGACCGACGTGGCGAATTTTCGAGAACTTGTTCAAAGACTCACTGGGAAGCCATCAGAAAAGAAGAACAACAATATCAAGAAAAGATCAAGAATTAGTACTAAGAAGTTAGTTCCCAACAAATTGGAGCTAATTAGGAGTGGACATAGTAATTATCCTTCAGAGTTGATGAGAGAAAAGATTAAAGAAGAAGAAGAAGATATATGGAGAAATGCAAATTATGGGGAAGGGTTTTTGGGTGGTTTTCAAGAATTTGATGGTTTCATGCAAGATTTTAATCAACTTCCATTACTCCCTAATTTGGATGCTGCTACTACTGCTCATTTGGACGCTTATGGAGAACCCCCACTAGCTTGATTAACTAGATAATTAGCTTGAGAGATGAATTTAATTTATTTGTATTAGTCTAATCATGAGTAGTATTTGTTTAATTTTCTACCTCTTTGTTCTATTGGGGTTTTTAGAGCTTAACTTAATTGATGGTCTTTATTAAGCCAGTTCTTGATCATTCCCTTCGCTCGTTGTGGCTAATTAAGTATCGATCTTCAGTTGTGTTAAGTTTAAGAGTTTTGTTGTATACTCACTGCCTTTCGGTTATGTGGCGCACTTTCCCATTTAGTTCATTTCAAAAATTAAATTTGAAAACAATTAACTTGATACTTCTCATTTTCTCCTTAATGAGAAGCTTTTATAGCCACACGAATATGACATATTTAGGCTACAAATTTCAAAGGCCTCATAGCCACACAAATCCTGTAATATGTTTTAGATCACAAATCTTTGAGAATCCTCTTTTTTTTTTTTTTTTTTTTTTTTTTTTGTATTGATCCAAATTATATCACATGAGTTGGAACGGGGAGAGTGTATATGAGAATCATGGACTTTATTCAACTGGTTGTAGCTAGCTAGGAGCAGTCTTGATTTTAATTCTTGTGTTGAGAAAATGCTCTTAGTTACCCTTTGTGCTCCATTTGGATGCTTTTACGTGCTATTGGATATTTGTTTTTAAATTCTCTTTCTTTTTGTTTTTGTCTGTTCCTTCACTCAATCACTAGGTTTTTTGTTTCTTCCTCTGTGGGCCTTTTTGAAGTATATAATGTCTGATCTTACCTTAACAAGAATCTGCAACGCAAACCAAGCAAACAAACGTTAGAAAAGGATATTACTTTTATGATAAGTTGCAATATTTCTTTTCATAAATAATGTTCTATCCATTTCATTTTATGTCTCTAAATTTAACTAGACACAAAGTTTAAGAATGTAACTTTTGTACCTTCTTGTCTTACACATTTATGTATATCATGCCAAAAATACCATTTACGTCTTGTCGTATTATAAGCAACGTCTCATCCCTTTAAACGAGTGTCATACGGGTAACTCAAGAATATTAAAATTTAAAACTTACTAAATATCATAATATGACATACTTTTTTAAAAAAAAAAAAAATTCTTAATACTTTTTAAAAAAAAATTCTTATATCTAGATGATTACTTTTTAATTTGATAAACATGGATACGACGGAGGAGAGCATATATACACCATACCTCACTGTGTATATTCATGGAAAAGCAACGTGACTTAGAGAGTTGATTTCACGAATATCACTAAATTTTGTAAATTACTTATAACTACAAAGTTACAAAATTATATTTTCATATCATATTAATTAATAGCGGTTATTTACAGCATTTGACTGATGTTACTAATTTATGTTGTGGAAGCTCGATCTATATATATGCATGAATTTTGCAACATTATGGACCTTTCGATAGACTATATAGGTGTTTTTCATGGAAAACGGACTTAATGGGCAAGAGAGTTAGAAATGAAAACAATTAGCTGGAGTGAAAAAGATATGATGGCCGATTGATGTCCGGCACAAGTACGTATGTACGGACAACAAAACTCAAAATTCAACCAGCATAAATTTTAAGAGTCCACTTTAACTTTTCAAATGAAACAAAATTTGCATGACTGTTTCCAAGTTAGAATTGAATTAGTAAGTCTAACATGATAGTTGGAGATTATGATTGTTCCGATTCTGATAACAATTATCACTCAAATGAAACAAAATTGCAAACTGACAAACATATGAAAACAAAAGAAAGAGATCGATTGATTTCTTTTTGTTTACGGGAGTGACTGTTGTAAATGAGGTATAGAATGTGGCACTTTAATGAATTAGATATAGTGATACACGCTTAAGTGTGAATGAATTGATATGCTAGATTGTTGGGAGATATATTTGCTAAGATCTTATTATATATCGATTCAATATTGAATGAAATGATTCAATGGATTATTTATCAATGGGACCGAAAGTCGAAGAAATCAAAGAGAGAAAACTTCAATATATATTAGCAATCACAACGCAAACGGCAATGGGATTTCATCCAACACCTTGATTGCAAACTGACAAACATATGAAAACAAAAGAAAGAATCGATTGAGTTTCTTTTTTGTTTACGACTCTGATGAAAGCTGAGATTATAATACAATTATAATAATATAGCTTAATATAGCTGCACTATGTTAAGTAATTGGAATTCTAATGCCCTGTTAGCAGTTTCCATTTTTTGAGAAAGTACGTACGTATGTTATACTATTAAGGTATGTCATTGAAATTTGGAGGAACTTTGAGCCATCTCGCTTCCATGCAATCACTATCGCAAGCCTGCAACTTTTATACCACTGTCTAATAAGAATTTAATTACTGGGTGTTGTTCGTTTTCTAAACCTTAGTTTAGTTTATATTATCCAAGCCAATGAAGTGCTAAGCTGGGTTTGATGATCAAGTTGGCAACTATGATGTATACTAATCCAGTGAAGAATTAAAATTAATTTCGATATTAATATCATTAGATTGGATTCTAATAATGGCTGTGCCATTCTTGTATTTGTAAGTGAGGATCTCTCTCGATATTCCAACTATAATTAAAATATACTCATAATGCATTAATTGGAGGACCAGAGTTATATTCTTTATTAAATCAGCAAGTTTAAGATTTCTTCTCTATTTGGAGGGATATGCTAACACAATCCACAAGAACTTATAAATCCTGGTCCACCAGCAGAACATTCACACTAGCCCCCGAAAATTCTCAAGAAAAAGACACATTAGGGAAATCATCTCAATTGACAACAATAAGTGTGAATGTAGACACCAGAGAAACAAGCATACAACGCAAGACTATGATAATATAATACCAACTCTCGTAACATCCTTCCATTTGTTACTAACATCTACCGTCCCTTGACTCCCTTCCACGTCAAGAAGACTCCAATAAAAATAAGCGCCAAATTTTTACAACGAATTTAACTTATATATATTGATAGTAATTTCATTTTCACTACCAATGTAATTTAATCTACGGTAGCATGTCATCTACCTTATTTTCAAGGTTCCTAATTCCACTCATTATGGAGAATTACAGGTATTTACATAATACCTTATAGATAACCTGATACTGTAAAACTTTCTTAGCATTGTATCAATCTATACAAGTTAAACTTTTTTACAATTCCTTTATTGACAGATGGCCTCCTGTCCGATGCTCATCATCATGAGGTTAATCTATACAATACTTGGTGAAAAAACAAGAAAAAGGTGGGTAGGATGATGATACTTATGTATAAAGTTAAGTAGATGCTAAATACAGCTATAAAGTGATGAAAGAAATGAACCGGTTCTTTCAAAGAAATTGAGCTCCCCATTTCTCTCAGCTCTCGTAATCAGATATTGGTTCTGGAAAAGGGGCCGCATCCAACCTTGTTAGAACCTCGGGTTCTCCTGCAGTATTCCTTACTATCTGTTTTCAAATATGAAACAACCAACATCAGAAATTAATATGAGCTTCAATGCATTAGCATAAGAATTGACATGCACTAATATTTTACTAACACGTACTGCAGATTCATAAGCGAACTATCAACTGCATTAATCCGTCCAAGTATTCCTTATATCTTGTCAGTTTTACATTATAAAATTACTCAGTTATCAATTTAGTGGAAAAACTAAGAGTTATTAATTTTACAAGACCGAGATTGTGGCTCTGTTTTGCCATATATGAAAGAGTTACTGCATTTTCCACTAATGGGAGTATTTCCAGTCTGATAAGCAACAAATAGAACTAATTAAAGTGGACTTACCAGGATCTCTTCGTCAAGGTAAGAAATCATAATAAGTCTTTGAAACGCCTCGCCTGTAAAAATATAACTAGTATTAGACATAACTAAAATTGTAGCACAAATACAGATTTAGGACAGGTTAAATGTGTTGGATTATTAAGATGCCAAGATAGAGTTCGCCAAGTAGTTGAAAGGGACTGAACAACCAGGAAGAGAAATCTGATGGGAACCAAGTATACTGACTTACAAATAAATGCAGAAATGAAGTAAACAACTCGATTCTGAAAATAAGAAGAGAATGAAGTAAAGAACTCAAGCTTACAGGCAAAAAAAGGACAGACTCAGCGAGATGAAGTAGCAAAAATATCAATAGATAAATGACCCTTATTATATGTTCATTGGCTTAAATATGCTTGTGGATAGTGCATTATTACACATATTTACATCTCTCATCAAGATACACTACCTTAATCTAAATGGCTTTAGAATTTGTCCTTAGTTGATAACAAAGATAAAATCCTAAAGAGATATTAAATGCTTACCGAGAGGAATTTTCAACCCACGGGACACAGTGTCTCTGATGGGAACAGGAAGTTGCTGGAGAGTGTTAACAGCCTGATCCAAAGCACCCTTTAGTTGCTCAGGCACGGTATCCTCTTTTACTTTCGGAGTTTCAAATATCCCTTCAACATATTCCTCTTTCATTCGAAGAGGACCCTCAACAGAAAACTTGCTGGAGAGAACAAATTTATTTTCGATCTGCATTCCACCATCATTATATTTATTTCTGTAAAAAATTCATGATCGGGATATATGCAACTATTTTCTCATGATGAGCAGAACCAATATAATGTACGACACAGCACCTTGAGGCCTTGATTAGGTGGAGCCTAGATGGACTAACTTGCTTAGGCCAATCAGGGCTAAACGAATTCTTCTTAATTTTGTATTACAGCTAAGCTTTGAGTGTCAGGCTAACTGAGAATTAGCATTTAGGTTCAGAATCGGTGTGGACCAAGGTAAACTAAACCCTATTTAAATTTTCTAAATTAGAAGAACTTATTTAATAATTTAATAAGTTCGTGTGCCCTAGCAGTCAATGATCTCCCATGGTCTGCATTTTAGTTGAGGAAAAATAGTTGGGTAATTTCTTCCCATCTTCCCAATCCAATTCTAGCACTGCATTTACTAAAAAGTATAAACAAACTCTGTTGGTATTCTTTTCCTTCAAACTTCTAATTAGTAAAGAGAACTTTTTCTTCTATTTCACCATAGTATATGTTCTGCATATGAAATGTATTCACGTAGATGAATTACCGAATTCAGTAATTTCAAATGCGCAATAACAGTTCCATATCCATTCCTGATTAGCAGATCTAATTTTGATAAATTTGCCAATGTTGGAGGAATTCTCCTGCAATAGCACAATATTCGCACATTAACAGCTATTTGAATCAAGCTGAACTTCCACAAAATCCAAGATCAGCTTTCACAATTTCGATGTTGAGCTATTAGTTCAATCAGATGTATTTGGACTAACCCCACAAACCACACAAGTAATTAGATATGTCAGTGTAGTAGGGACCTGTCATATTTGGAGAAAGGCGTGGCCACAATGGGACAAAGCTGTCTAGGGATTAGGCAGAGGGAGATGATGAGAAAAAAGGACTTATACATACGTATATAACACAGGCGAGCTAACAACAACAACAACCCAGTGAAATCCCACAACGTGGGGTCTGGGAAGGGTAAAGTATACGCAGACCTTACTCCTACCAAGGTAGGACGGCTGTTTTAGAAAGACGCTACAATAGAAAATAAAAAGAGGTCGAGCGCCAACAAATTCAAAGTGATATGGAAATAAAAATAACGAAAGCGACTAAGCCATGATGAAGCGGTTTGCAAGGGACAAGAATTATCACGAGATAAAATAAGATAATCTAAGTACGGGAAAATAACAGATAGTAGTAGAAATCAAAGCACAAGAACTTATATCGCGATAATGCGACTACTAATATGAAAGGATAAACGATACTATCTACTAGCCTTCTACCCTAATCAAAGTCCTCCATACCCTCCTATCTAAGGTCATGTCCTCGATGGAAGTCAGAATCGCACCATGCCCCGTCTAATCACCTCTCCCCAATACTCTTCTTCGGCCTACCCCTACCTCTTCCGAAACCATCCATGCCAACCTCTCACACCTCCGCACTGGGGCATCTGTGTCTCTCCTCTTCACATGCACAAACCATCTCAGTCTCGCTTCCCGCATCTTGTCTTCCACCGAAGCCACTCCCACCTTGTCCTGAATAGCCTCATTCCTAATCCTGTCACTCCTGGTGTGCCCACACATCCATCTCAACATTCTCATCTCGGCAACTTTCATCTTTTGAACGTGAGAGATCTTAACTGGCCAACACTCCGCCCCAACACAGGCGAGCTAAGTATCCAGTATATATGTGCAGTATTTTACTATTCTTTTGTGTACCTTAAACTATTTCGTGCGAAGCGCCTACATCCATGTCACACTCTTCAATACAAGTATGTCGGGAGGATGAACTATGAAATCTAATTGGTAGGCCAATAGATTAGTTTTCATGGCACATGCAGCACAAGAGGGGCTGGGAACAGTGCAGGTTAAGTTCTTTTTTTTTTTTTTTTTTTTTTTCTCAAGATCTCCTTTTAAATTGTTATTCCACACTGAAAAGTCTCTGTATTACTCCAGCAAAATATCCAACATGTTTAAGCAAACTTGGTACTTCAGAAGAAGGGTAAACTGAAACAAAATATAAGTAGCTTCCGCATTAACATAGCCATATAGGTACATGTTTTCCATTTTTTATACAATCCGTGGTTTTCAATTTCTATATGCCTTCTCTATCTCTCTCCATTTAACTACCAGACTTGATTCACTTGCCAAGTTTCGAACTTGTGTTGTGCGCCTACAACACATCCGCGTTGTAATTTAAGGTTGAACCAAAGCCCTTAGTGCAATATATGTACATATTTTAATTGTCTAGTCAGAATGATACTTAATATAACTGGATGTAATCCACCAAAAGGATAAAGAAAAGGAATACTTGCCCAAATATAAGTCTGGTAGCCAAGAACACCGGGCTTGCAGTTCCAAACCACTCAAAATTCCATAGACCTTCCAAATAGGGAGACCTGGATAGCTGAAAAACACAAGTAAATAACTTATCAAGAAGCTTGAACAATGAAAATGCTCAGTTAGATTTTAAACAACTTACGTTGTGGGTCGAGGTGTCGGATTAAGTCTCTCAAGGGCAATGATCCGCTCGTTCACATCAATGCGCTGTACATCTGTTGTCTTCCCAGTGACCACTTAATGGGCAAGAGAGTTAGAAGTGAAAACAATTAGAGGGAGTGAAAAGGATATGATGGCCGATTGATGTCCGGCACAAGTACGTATGTACGGACAACAAAACTCAAAATTCAACCAGCATAAATTTTAAGAGTCCACTTTAACTTTTCAAATGAAACAAAATTGCTGAAGGGAGTGACTGTTTCCAAGTTAGAATTGAATTAGTAAGTGAACAGCTAACAAGATAGTTGGAGATTATGATTGTTCCGATTCTGATAGCTCTATCAATTATCACTTAATAATAATTAACAATCACAATGCAAACGGCAATGGGATTTCATCCAACACTTTGATTGCAAACTGACAAACAAATAAAAACAAAAGAAAGAATCGATTGAGTTTCTTTTTTGTTTACGACTCTGATGAAAGCTGAGATTATAATACATAGTATAGCTGCACTATGTTAAGTAATTGGAATTCTAATGCCCTGTTAGCAGTTTCCAAAAGTACGTACGTATGTTATACTATCAAGGTACTTTTATTGTTTATTTATAGCAAGTTGGATTAGGAGTAATATATATGTTATTGAAATTTGGAGGAATTTGAGACATCTCGCTTCTATGCAATCACTATCTCACTAGCTGCAAGCCTGCAACTTTTATACCACTGTCTAATAAGAATTCAATTACTGGGTGTTGTTCGTTTTCCAAACATTAGTTTAGTTTATATTATCCATGCAAATGAAGTGTTAAGCTGGGTTTGATGATCAAGTTGGCTAATATGATGTATACTAATCCAGTGAAGAATTAAAATTAATTTCGATATTAATATCATTAGGTTAGATTCTAATAAATGGCTGTGCCATTCTTGTATTTATAAGTGAGGATCTCTCTCGATATGCCTACCATAATTAACATATATATGACATTAATTGGAGGACCAGAGTCCTATTCTTTATTAAATCAACAAGTTTAAGATTTCTTCTCTATTTGGAGTGACATGCTAACATAATTCACAAGAACTTATAAATCCTAGTCCCCTATCAGAACATTCAAACTAGCTTCTAAAAATTCGAATTTCTTGGTAAATCACAGAAGGGTAATCGCCTCAATTGACAACAATAAGTGTGAATGCAGACGCCAGAGAAACAAGCATACAAACGTAAGACCATGATAATATAATACCAACTCTCGTAACATCATTCTATTTTTTATAAATATCAACCGCCCCTTCCACGTCAAGATGACTCCAATCAAAAGATGAGTGCAAATATTTAGCAACGAATTTAACTTATATATATTGGTAGTGTAAAGTTTTTCACACTAGCCATGTAATTCAATCTATCACTGCATGTCACCAAACTTATCTTCAAGGTTTCTAGTTACGCTCATCGTGGATTTACTTTCATTTACCTTTTAGATGACCGATACTGTAAAACTTTCTTTGCACTGCCAATTTATACAAGTTAAAACTTTTTTTTACAATTCCTTTATAGACGGATGACCTCCTGTCCGATGCTCATCATTGTGAGAATCTATACAACACTTGGTGGGAAAAAAAAAAAAAAGATAGGTAGGATGATGATACTGATGTATAACGTCATGTAGATGCTAAATACAGCTATGAAGTGATGAAAGAAATGACTAGGTTCTTTCAAAGAAATTGAGCTCCTCATTTCTCTCAGCTCTCGTAATCAGATATTGGTTCTGGATCAGGGGCCGCATCCAACCTTGTTAGAACCTCGGGTTCTCCTGCGGTGTTCCTTGCTATCTATTTTCAAACATGAAACAACCAACATCAGAAATTAATATTAGCTCTTTGGATCAATGCATTAGCGAAAGAATTTACATGAAGTAATATCTTATTCACGTACTGCAGATTCATAAGCGAACATTCAACTGCATAAATCCATTCAAGTATTCCTTATATCTTGTCAGTTTTACATTATAGAAGCATTCAGTTATCAATCTAGTGAATGAGCTATGAGTTAATAATTTTGCAAGACCGATGACTGGGGCTCTGTTTTGGCATTTATGAAAGGAATTGCCGCATTGTCCACTAATGGAAGTATTTCTATCTGATAAGCAACAAATAGAACTAATAAAAAAGGACTTACCACGATCTCTTCATCAAGGTAAGAAATCATAATAAGTCTTTGAAACGCCTCGCCTGTAAAAAATAACAACTACTATTAAAAACGACTAAGATAGTAGCCCAAATATAAATTTAGGAAATGTTAAGTGTGTCGGATCATTAAGATGCCAAGATAGAGTTTGCCGAGTAGTTGAAAAGGACTGAACAACCAGGAAGAGAGATCTGACTAAAGGCAAGTATATTGGTTTGCACTTCAATGCAGAACAATAAAGTAAACAACTCAAGCTGCCGTTAACAAGTGAATGAAGAACTCAAAATTCCAGACAAAAATGGGACAGACTCAGCGAGATGAAGTGGTAATGTTCAGAAGACAAATCACCCTTATACCTTCATTTTTTTTTAAAAGCATCACTTTATATGCTCATAGGCCTAAATATGCTTGTGATGTGAATTGTGCATTATTACTCATATTTAGCTCTCTTATCAAGATATACTAGCTTAGTCTGAATGGCTTAGAAGTTGTCCTCAGTTGATAACAAAAATCTAACCCTAAAGAGATATTAAATGCTTACCGAGAGGAATTTTCAACCCACGGGACACAGTGTCTCTGATGGGAACAGGAAGTAGCTGGAGAGTATTAACAGCCTGATCCAAAGCACCCTTTAGTTGCTCAGGCACGGTATCCTCTTTTACCTTCGGAGTTTCAAATATCCCTTCAACATATTCCTCTTTCATTCGAAGAGGACCCTCAACAGAAAACTTGCTGGAGAGAACAAATTTATTTTCGATCTGCATTCCACCATCATTATATTTATTTCTGCTAAAATTCGTGAACAGGATATATTCAACTATTTATTTTCATGATGACCAGAACTAATAAACTGTATGACACAGCACCTTGAGGCCTTGACTAGGTTGATTCAAGCTGGACTGACTTGCTTAGGCCATTCAGGGTAAACTAATTCTTCTTAATTTTGTACGAGGGCAAGGCTTTGACTGTCAGGCCAACTGAGAATTAGCATTTTGGTTCACCCCACTTGTGGGATTACACTGGGTATGCTGTTGTTGTTCAGAATCAGTGTGAACCAAGGCAAACTCAACCCTAATTAAATTTGCTGAATTAGAAATCTGCATTTTAGTTGAGGCAAAATAGTTAGGTGATTTCTTCCCATCTTCCTAATCCAGTTCTAGCACTGCATTGACTAAGAAAGTATAAACAAACTCTGTTGGTATTCTTTTCCTTCCACCTTCCAATTAGTAAAAAGATTTTTTTCTTTCTATTTGACCATCGTATATGTTCTGCATATGAAATGTATTCACATAGACGAATTACCGAATTCAGTAATTTCACATGAGCAATAGCAGTCCCATATCCATTTCTGATTAGCAGATCTAATTTTGATAAATTTGCCAATGTTGGAGGAATTCTTCTGCAAAATCACAATATTTGTACATTAGCAGCTATTTAAATCACACTGAACTTGCACAAAAATCCAAGATCAGCTTTCACATTTTAGATGTAGAGCTAGACGTATCTGGGCTAAACCCACAAACCACACAAGTAATTAGATATGTCAATATAGTAGGGACCTGTCCTGCGTGGAGAAATGCGTGGCGTGGCCACGATGGGACAACGCTTTCTAGGGATTAGGCAGAGGGAGATGAAGAGAAAAAAGGACTTAGACATACATATATAACACAGGCGAGCTAAGTATCCAGTATATATGTGCAGTATTTTACTATTCTTTTTTGTACCTTAAACTATTTCGTGCGAAGTACCTACATCCATGTCACGCTCTTCAATACAAGTATGTCGGGAGGATGAACTATGAAATCTAATTGGTAGGCCAATAGATTAGTTTGCATGGTGCATGCGGCACAAGAGGGGCTGGGAACAGTGTAGGTTAAGTTCTTCTTCTTTTTTTTTTTTTTTTTTTGGAAGATCTCCTTTAAATTGTTATTCCTCACTGAAAAGTCTCTGTATTACTCCAGCAAATATCCAACATGTTTAAGCAAACTTGGTACTTCAGAAGAAGGGTAAACTGAAACAAAATATAAGTAGCTTCCGCATTAATATAGCCATATAGGTACATGTTTTTCATTTTTTATACAATCCGTGGTTTTCAATTTCTAGATGCCCCCTCTATCTTTCTGCATTTAACTACCAGACTTGATTCACTTGCCAAGTTTCGAACTTGTGTTGTGCGCCTACAACACATCTGCGTTGTAATTAATTTAAAGTTGAACCAAAGCCCATCGTGCAATATGGGTACATATTTTACTTGTCTAGTCAGAATGATACTTAATATAACCGGATGTAATCCACCAAAAGGATAAAGAAAAGGAATACTTGCCCAAATATAAGTCTGGTAGCCAAGAACACCGGGCTTGCAGTTCCAAACCACTCAAAATTCCATAGACCTTCCAAACAGGGAGACCTGGATAGCTGAAAAACACAAGTAAATAACTTATCAAGAAGCTTGAACAATGAAAATGCTCAGTCAGATTTTAAACAACTTACGTTGTGGGTCTAGGTGTCGGATTAAGTCTCTCAAGGGCAATGATCCGCTCGTTCACATCAATGAGCTGTACATCTGTTGTCTTCCCAGTGACCACTGCCTCAAAACCTCCAGCATCTTTCAACTATTGTAGAATGAACAACATACACAAGTGCTTAAGGGACTAATACCAATTACTCCCTATATAAGAATAATACTGATACTACTAGGTGAGTCAAACCATTTTCTCTTTCTTTTTTTTTTTTTTTTTTTTTTTTTTTTTTTTGGTCCAAAAACCATTTTCTCAAGTATTTTCCAATTAGCATTAATTACAAAGTTGTGGCATAGTTTGACTAGACACAAGAGTTGAGGTAGAACTAGAGACTTTTGACACATAGAATAGATATGAATATGAATAAAATATTAAAGCGCACTTGTACCAGATAATTAGGAGTATTAAAGTAAACTAGTTCATAAATATAGGAAGGTGTCCCGGTAAAAACTTACTCGCACAAGATGTTTCCACCAAATCAATGGTTGCATGACACGTGTTTGAATATATAACTATCACTTAATCATGGTTAATTAATGTATATATTCACTCCATTAAATCACTTAACTAAAGTTAAGTCGATTTGGTGTAAATACCCAATGCTGGTAAGCATTTACCAAAGTGTCCCTTTGTAGACATCTGATAAAATATAAATATAGAAAGGTGTCAATAAAGGAACTGCGCTAAATAAATTCTTATTACCAAAAATTGTGAAATCAGGCCTAAAATTAGCTTACTTTCACTCAACAACCATCAAATTTTGTAAAATTGTGGAATCAGGCCTAAAATCAGCTTACTTTCACTCAACAACCATCAAATTTTAGTTCTTCTACATTTCTTTAGCTAAATAGGAAAAAGATTGAACCTTTGCCCCCTGTTTGGATGTTTGTTTCCCGTGGTTCATTATTGTATTGTTTTCTATGAAACTATGTTTGTTTCTATTGTTCTTAAAATTATGCTGTATGGTGTTGTAAATCCGTTATAAATTCGTGGTTATATAACCATGAAAACCACCTATTTTTGTAACCAAGGATTTGATGGTTTTTGCGTGGTTACGTATTTCATTTACCCATTATACCCCACCCCCACCCCACCAACATACAATATTCATTAATACAGCACAATACAATACAATACAATACAATACAAATACTGTACATTATGAAACCATGGGGTAACGACCATGCAAACAGAGTGTTAAAAATCACAAACATACTTTTTAGGTAGATGAAAGAAACAATCCAACAAAAGGGAAACCGAAAATTTGATGAAAGAATGAAAGGCTCACAGCAAGAAGCAGAGATTCTTTAGCAGAAAGTCTTTCCATTTCTTTAGCAAAAGGGGAATAACAATAAGCAGTCTGCTCAACCATAGCTCTGCAAACTTTCAATTTCTTCTGGCCATTTCTGTAATTTTCTGGGGAAACTGTTACAGAAAGTAAAGAAAGAGTAGAAGGGAGTGGGGACGACGACGTATAGAGTGGATGCCGGGATAAAGACGGTGGTGCCAAGTTTTGAATTAATATCGCCATTGAAAAAGGACTAAAAGACAGTGAATTTGTATATTGAAAATTAATAGAAGTACTAGTGAATTTTCTAGAAAATCTCTGTTATTTTTTGAAACTGAAATTCTTCATGGGTCTATCTCCCTCACCCGCCTCTTATTTTTTCTGGTGGTTTTTTTTTTTTTTGTGACTGGTCTTTTGACTAATAACAGGTGCAAATATCAAATTCACATGTATATGTTGTACACAAAATAAATAATAAATTAAGCCAGAGTTTCAAGTATGACTATCGAAGAAAATTAAACGAAATTTTAAGTGGGTGGTGCAAAAAACAAAATTATTTGGGGGGTGAGTGGTGCAAAAACCAAAAAAATAAAAAATAAAAAATAAAAAAATTTCAAAACTTTTTTTTTAAAACAAAATTATTTTTTTTGGGTGGGTGGGTGGAGTAAGAAACCAAAGAAAAAATTTTATTTTCAAGACTTTTTTTTTTTGCCGGGGTTGGGGGTGCAAAAAATAAAAAACAAAAACCGAAAATTTTTTTTGAAAGAATGCAAAAAAAAATTTTCAAAAGCAAAAAACATTTTTTTTGGTGGATTCTTTAGCAGCGGGGTCGGGGGTTTCCATTTCAAAAAATCAAAAATAAAAAGGGGAATAACAAATTTTTTTTTTTTTTTTTTCTGCTCAACGGGGGGGTGGCTCTGCGAAAAAACAAAAATTTCAAAAAAAAAATTTTTTCTGGGGTCTGGCCATTTCTGTAATTTTCTGAGGAAACTGTTACAGAAAGTAAAGAAGGGAGTGGGAACGACGACGTATAGAGTGGATGCCGGGATAAAGACGGTGGTGCTAAGTTTTGAATTAATATCGCCATTGAAAAAGGACTAAAACACAGTGAATTTTCTAGAAAATCTCTTCTATTTTTCTATTGTTATTTTTTGAAACTGAAATTCTTCATTAATCTATCTCCCTCACCCGCCTCTTATTTTTTCTGGTAGTTTATTTTTTTTGTAAAAAAACTGGTCTTTTTTTAACTAACATTTTGCACTTTTTTATCCTTAATTAAATGCCCAAGTTAGTTGTTTTTTTAAAAAAAATTTTTTTTTTTTTTTTTTGACACAAAATAAATCAAATTCACATGATTTTCAACTATGACTATTGAAGAAAATTAAACGAAATTTCATCCAAATTGATGTGAAAATGAACATGTATGTTTAACTTAGGTTTAGTTTGGTTTTCAATATGCCAAAAAACATCAATATTTTTGCTTGGTTATTTAACAAAGTATTTAAGTTATATACATTGACAAAAGATGTAGAGAAATTTTAGGTCAAATTAATATGTTATAGCACTCTTCTATTTTTCAGATTGTCATATCAATTTTGCTATAAGAATTTACTTATTGTTATAAGTGAACTTAACCTGATGGTTTAAATTTATCAAAACTTATTAACGGACAATTCAAATAACATAAATTCTTAACGGAAAGGTCGAACCAAACAACAAAATACATACCATTATGTATAGAAAAAATTGCACTTCTCCCTTCATACGGGCTGATTTTTAGTTTTTGCCCTTAGCAATTGAATTTATGCCTAGTGGGATATGAGTTCTTTAAGGTCGTGGGACATAACTTATGAGATATTATGATGTGAAAATATAAACTTATATCTCGCGAAAAAAATTACTATTTGTTATGAGGGCAAAAGGGCCAAAAGTTCCAATCTATGCTGTAGTTCTGGACTGGATTGCCACAGATGAAGAAGATGATGGGTCCATCTGGGTTTGATATTGTTGACAGTGGGGTAGTGGATTTTCTTGAAGAATTAGAAATGAAAGAGAGGCCAGAAATAGCTTTGGTCTTCCTATCAATCTATAATGAACAAGCCCAGTTGAACAGCCCAGAACTTGTACAACTATTCTTTAATCGGAAAAGGTCCAAAAATACCCCTAATGTATGAAAAATGGGCTTCCAAAAATAACTTCCATCCTGTTAATTGGCCCAAAAATGCCTTCATCCACCTATTTGGTCCAAAAATACGCCTACTTATTTTTTTGGCTCAAGAATACCCCTCAACATTATTTAATTTTGATGGTATTTTTTCAATTTTAAAATGCCACGTGGCTTGTTTTGATTGGACACATATATTATTTAATTTAAAAATTAAACCCCACTCATTTAGTAACTTAAACCCACTTCAAATTATTGTGGCCATACTTGCAAGCAGTCTGATGAGCAGCCATGATATTATTCCTAATCGAGCCGGCATTGATGTACTCAAAAGTTACTATATGAAGAGCAACTAAAGTTATCCCAAGAAGGAAACCACCTAATGCCACATGAAAGTTCGAAACTTACTCTCCTCAGAGACTAACACAAGAGAGAACACAGATTATCAAATAATACCCGGACTAACTCACTTATGAGAACATCATAGATGAATTATTTATCAGAACAGTTAATACTTGAAATTCAATTTCAACAACTTCATTTTATCATCATGCACTAACATAAAAGGTTATATGCAACAACTCAGACAATTTGGAACAAAAACTTGTCCAAGGGAATAATTAGCTCAACAACACCTACCCGATTTTAAATAGGCACCAAAATGCAAGTTCTTAATGCTTGGCAGCAGAATTACAGGTCCTTTTATTAAGCTTCCATAACATCAAAGTGGCCAAAGTATATCATAACCAAAACTCAGAAAAATCAAGATAAACCATGCGATATTGATGATGATATTTTGAGCCTTTGGATGTCGTTGGCAGTGAGAATGAAATGTGGGTTTAAAATAATGGGTCAACGGGTTTGGGTTTCAAAGTGGGTAGGGTTTAATTTTTAAATTAAAATAATATATGTGTAATCAAAACGAGCCACGTGGCATTTTAAAATTAGAAAAATACCTTTAAAATTAGGCTGTTAGTTTGAGGGGTATTCTTGAGCCAAAAAAAAAAAATAGGTTGGGTTTATTTTTCGATCAAATAGGTGGATGGAGGGGTATTTTTGGACCAATAGGTGGATAGAGGGTATTTTTGAGCCATTTCCCATACGTTAGGGGTATTTATGGACCTTTTCCGTTCTTTAATTGAAGACCACCAATTTGAGGGATAAAAATTAAAGACCACCCCCGAATAAGAACAATCGTGCAAATTGCCCCATTTTTTTGCTCGGATTGGCCTTCAAACGCGCTGGTCTTTAATTTTTGTCCCTCAAATTGCTGGTTTTTAATTTTTTTCCTTCGCCTAAAAAAAAATGACCAAAAATACCCTGCAATTCTGGGTTCGAACCCTGGCTCAGCCAAAAAAATAAATAATTTGGCAACACAAGGTTTTGCGAAAGTTAGGTCTTAAACTTAGTTATGTTGTAGTTCTAAGTTAGGCCTTGTAAGGCATAACTTCTGTTGTTCTAAGTTATGCCTAAGGCAAAAGTTATGCTAGATAAGGGGTGAAGTTATGCCTTAACTATGGCTCAAGGCATAACTTGCCTTGCGATTTTTTTTTTTACTTTGTTGGGATTTTATTTTTGCTCGAATAGGCCTAATTTGTTATGAAATTCTGCCTTGCGAAATTTTTTTATACTCTGCTGGGGTTTGAACCCAAAATCTCAAGGATATTTTCGGCCACTTAAAGTGCCGAAGGACAAAAATTAAAGACCAGCAATTTGAGGGGAAAAAAATTAAAGATGACCCCCGAATAAGGGCATTTGTGCGAATGAACAATTGCCAATTTTTAACAATGGTTTTGGAAGAATATAACCACCAAAAATTGTTGAATGGTAAGTATTCCTTCATCTTTAAATAGAGTCTTCTTTAATAGAAAACGCATTATCCATGGTGAGAGTTCCCTAGGGGCCAGAAGTGTGCATACTTTGATAAATACTGAATTACCATACCAAAATCGAAATTTTTGATAATTAGATTTCGGTATTACAATATTCAGTATTAATCCTAAATATACCATCCATATATATATATATATATAATAATTTAATTAATCCTAAATATAAATTAATAAAAGGCCTAAAATCCTCCTGACTAAAGCTTTTGTGCTATTACTACTAAATATTTAACTACATATAATTATATATAATACAAATTACTCAAAATGTGTGTTGTTTCCAGCCAACACTAGACATTTCATCGCATGAAAGAGTTTTCATTGTTTTTGAAGTCATAATTCTCCACTTTATATAAGTCGAAGTCAAACAAACTATAATTATTAATTTACCATGCACAAACTAAAATCAAAATTTAAAAATACTGAACCAAATCGAACTAATTTGATATGGCAATGATAGAACATTTTTAAAAACCAAAAACTAAAATTACCAAATCGGAAGTTTTTAAACCGTACAGTAAATTCCTTATCTTTTCTGGTTTACTGTTTATTCAATCTTTTCCATTTTACCAATTATTTGTTAGGAGAACATAATCCCTTTGCTAAATTTCTACGTCAAACACACTAAGGAACTTTACTTTCAAGAAAAGGATCGCGTATGTATAAAGAAGAAAACTTCCACTACAACTAACTATAATAGTCCAAGAAATGGAGATTCATGTATCACAAAATTAAAGGGTTAATTTCACATGTGATTATATATTAAATTTTATTTACTATAGCAATAAATTAATATAATTATTTTTTCATATTAAAGTAACTAATCTTCACCTACTATAACAACAAGTCATTAAACTTTATCCACTATGATAAGAAAAGTTACAAAATAATGTTTTGTTATGCTGAAATATATAATTGACTTACATACTATATATAGCAGTACATCACTAGATTTAATTACTATAACGATAACACTACCATCAAAATAACTTTCTGTTATAATAATGATTAGAATTCAGTTATTTTAATGTTACAATCTTTTTTTGTTATTGTAATTTTAGTACTTTTATAGGGAATAAAGTACAGTGAGTACTATACATGTATTCTTAAACTATTTTTTTAATAGTTTAAGAATACATGTATTAAAAATAAAATCAAAGAAATTTTTAAACATGAAGGGGAAGATAAACAAATAAATGATGACAGTCCGATAATTATCTGCGTTATTGCGAGAAACTAAAGACTAATAGATCCCGATTAAATCATCACTTTTGACACTTGACATTGACGGTCAGCATAAAAGTTACTCCATATAAACTTTAATGACTTTAAATATTATTAAAAGAAACAATTTTGGAGTTTAAGGTATATATACTTGATTGATTGACTCTTTCATGATCATTTTAACTACCCAACAAGAAGATCCAGGTGAATAATTACTTTAAAAAAAGGAATAATTAATATTGTCAGAGGTGGATCGAGGATTTGAAGTTTGAGGATGTTTAGTCATAAAATCGGTACAGTTGAATTTGTGTTCGTGATCAGGAAATGTGAATCAAAGTGACCAACAAAGCAATAGAATATGCAGTAAAGTCGATGTGAATGAAATGTAAATAAAACAAAAGTAAGAGATAGCCTGAGCCTCGGTGGAACTTTGAGCTAGCGATTCCGGCTAAGTTACCAACCGGACCCTCAATGACTCCAAACTGAAGTAATAAGAGTTTAAAATAAGGCAAGTGCGGAATGCTGTTGTGTATTGCTCTTGGATTTCGTGTCCTCTACAATGGAATGATAAGTCCTATTTATACTAGGAACTAGGGGTACAGGTTCCATGAATCGTTTTACTACCAATATTAATGATATGATAATGAATGGTAATAAAGGGTACTAATGCACGTTTAAGACTGGAAGAAGACTATGGATTTCTTATAATGGCTATGCATTGAATGACGTTTGACCGGTGAGTTGGCATGCTTCTTCAGGCCTTTTATAGTTTTTGTCTCTGGCAGCGGTTACCAAATTACTTCTCCGGAGTGTCGTTATACTTTTCCGGAGCCCCTCGCTTGCTGATTCGAATCTGACCTATCACCATCGCCACGTGTCATCTTTGGATACGTCCACTCGGTGTCTACGAATTTGCCCTATACAAAGGATTCTTACATTGACCTTAAATTAATATTACAACAATAACTCGGTTCACAATCAAATATTTATAGATATTTACTGAATTTCTAATATATATACATGATTTGAGCAAAACCTACTAGGTTACATGAACCCGTAGCTAAGCCTTTGAATCTGGCTCAAAATATTGTCAGATTAACACTAGGCTAAGAGGTGGAGTTAGCATGAGAAGTAAGATTTCGATATAATCCAGTAATCTTGATTCACATTTTGTATATTAATTGAAAAATCTACTAAATAAGTTAATATAATAAATCCTAAATCTTAGACGACCAAAACCTTTTGAATCAAGTGGAAAGGGTATCAAAAGTACCCTTATATATGTTCTATCAAAAGTGTTCTTTAAAGGGGGTATTAAAGGGCAATTTTGATAGCGACAACCATATAGCTGTGCACGTCTAAAGACTCATTTTCCCACATGAATTGTCTATAACTTTTGGGTTTTCAAATTTAATTTCCCCCCTCAACCATATAGCTAGATAAATATTTATATTATTCTTCTGATATCTTTTTTATTTTCTTCATGGATATATTATGCTTTTGAAATCCAGCTTTCAACATTATTATTGCCCAATAAAGTATAGCCATTTTTTGTGTAATTTGTTCATCGATAATTAAATATGCCAGATCATAAAAGGATGTGAGAAATAACAATCATCTCTACCAAGTCTATTATTTTCTATTAGAAGCAATTATTTTGCTAGCTTGGCCCTCCAAACTAATTGACTTGGAATATATAACTTGGTGTAGTCTTTGTCAAATGTAGATCAGGTGGATATATAAGATCATATTCATCTAGATATTACTGCTTTAGATACTCAATTAGTCTTTTATCAAACAGTAAACTCAATATTATTTGATCAAGTACATCAATTAATTTCCACAACTGCCTAGCCACACATCGTAGGCATCCGTAGTTACTCATGAATGATGATCGAAATTTGATAATGAACGCTTCACTACAAATCTACAATAACACCCGCGCATTGGGATAAAAGGACTAACATTTTTCTTTTTGAAACACTCACAAA
The DNA here is from genome assembly GCF_029784015.1 of Lycium ferocissimum. NCBI lineage: Eukaryota > Viridiplantae > Streptophyta > Magnoliopsida > Solanales > Solanaceae > Lycium > Lycium ferocissimum. The sequence goes on from NC_081344.1 coordinate 2,980,173, forward strand.
CATAAGGAAAAAAATTAAATCTTCTTTCTTGGTACAAACGATATTTTATTATATTATAGCAAAAGCGTCGCAAAAGGAGCGAGGTGTTGCAGAAGCACCGAGAGGTCAATATTATTTACCATACAAGCGATAGCACCTAAACTAGGAGGACTCATAAGCGAGCCATTACAAAAAGGGGTAACAAGGGACTTAAATCTGTAGGAAAGACAAAAAGGCTTACAACTAACAACGAAATACTGAGAAATTTTGCTAGGTAAACTTATGGACACCAATTTTAACCCATAAAAATATAAACGTATCTTATTTTATCAAGACACAAATTGAACCATGGCTATATAAATATTGATCAATTTGTCAATTTAATGGTGAGTGGACATCCACCCCACACGTGAGGGAAAGAGGCCGACATGATCTCTTGGGAGGTGGCAGGGAATAATTCTTTGCTGGCAAGGGTCCACCTACTAATTTTGAGGAGGAGCATCCATCCCTTCTTTTCATCCGACGGATTCAGGATTTTATATATTAAATAAATTTAAAATTTACAATTGTTAATATTAAATTCATCATTATGAGTATTGAAATAGCTTCTCTTTATCTTCCAAAGTAGGGGTAAGTCCAGCATCATTTCTACCCTCTCTTTTCACTTATGAGATTCTGTTGGATATGATGTTGTTATTGTAAATTCATTATTATAAGTTTAGATCTTATATTTGTCAAAAAACTTGCAAGGGAGTAGAAACGGTAAAATTAGCTCCGTGTGACCTTTAGGCAATGCGTTTGAGGCGTGGAAGCAGCCATTAATGCTTGCATTAGGGTAGACTGTCTATATCAGACCTTTTGAGGTGCGATCCTTCCCTGAACTTGTTAACTCGGAATGCTTTGTGCACCAAGCTATCCTTTGATTTGTTAAATTTTTTATAAATCTCTTTCTTTCTCTCTCTCTATATATATCTGTAGCCGAAAGGCCATATTCGCCCTTGGTGATCAGTATCCACATTGGATCTTAAACAAATATGAATTCGTGCCCCGTAAGATTAAACGAAAAAACGCTCCCCATACATGCTTAAAACTTGAACTCGATTTTTTTTTTTTATTAAGGATGAAATAATCACGTTAATCTTTTTTTTTTTTGGGTCAAAATAATCACGTTAATCTTACCATGATCCTTAGTGGCAGGAGCATTCCCTTCCTGATTCCTTTTCCTAATCGTCCCCCACAATGTGTCATTATTATGCTCACCTACCCCACGATGGTACTGACAGTTAAAATCGCCGGAGCTAGAAAAAATAATTAAAGCATATATTATGAAAAAAAATGCTGGGGCACCCTTCACATGTCAAATTTGCCCTTTTGTCTATACTAATTGGACAATTATGTCCCATGCGTTTTTCTTAATTTTCGACACCAATGTATAATAATAAAGTCACAACTCACAAGGATACAACTCAAAACTTGCTGACAATATGGAAGGTTATACATAATTTTATCTCAATGTTTAGCATCTTAATCATGCGTTTTTCTTTTGTCCCAGTGTATAATAGAAAGCATTAGAGACAATATGGAAGGTTATACATAATTTTATCTCAATGTTTACCATCTTAATCATTTGTCCCTTTAGAGCAATAGTGATAATAAAATCTTAATGACAACGTATCAGGACTCAGTGTAATATCATAAGTGGGCTCGCGAGGGTAGAGTTATTTACAATAGGCTATGGCTAAAGGAATGATAACATTAATACTAGTCGATAATTGATATTATGGTGTTTGAATTATATGATCTAAAGACATTAAGTTTAATACAAGTCTTATGTTGCACCAATAGTTTTTATTAGGGGTGTATATAAGTTGGTTTGATTTGGATTTTTTATTTATCAAATCAAATTAATTATGTCATATTTTAAAACAAAAGCAAATCAATAAAAGTCACGTTTTTTTTTCTCAATGAGGTCTCCACTTTCCAATTTTTTTTTCTATCCTACATACAACAATTATATGAAGTGTTCCCAAATTTATGATGCTTCCCAACTTAAGTGAAATAATTTAAATGGTATAAAATAAAGAAATAAAGACTTTTGTAGCTTTATCATACATAACATCCGCGTGACGTGACCATAAAAATTAAGCTTCTCAATAATAGTAAATACAAGCGTAAAATTAATTATTTCCAGATATAGAAGTATGTTATTCTTTTCTGAACTAACTAATTTTGACGAATTGAAACCTCCAAAATTAATCATTAAATAGGATTTAAATGATTGGTCTTGGAGTTAAATAAAAAATGGTAGGGGTAAATCTGTCCTAACATGAAAAAAAATCAAGGCAAAAGTCAGACAGCTATATCCACCATGAAAATGATGCTGTCATGAGGTCCACTCACTTGTTGATATAATGATAACCAACGAACTCCTCCTCTCTCAACAGAATATTGAAATTTGAGGCTCATTTTAAGGCTCAATTTCATTTGCTATTAACACTTAACATACACTTTCAAAAACAAGAACGAGGGAGCAATATAGCCCATCAACAACAATACCATTTTTGGAAATCCATTAAAGGTACAAACTTTACTATTGAATCTTGATTTTTTTTTTTCATGCTCTATACATGTTTGTGGATGTTTTCCAATAAAGATTGATAATTTGGAGATTTTTTTTTTTTTTAATCATTTTGGCTTGATCATTTAGTTTGGTGGTGTGTGTGATTTTTAAATTTTTTTTGTCATTCTCAATCAATGTTTGTGGATATTTCCTAATAAAGATTGATACTTTGGAGAAAGAATTTTGTGGGTGTCATCTATTTTTGGATTGATCATTTATTTTGGTAGTGTATGTGATTTTAAAATCATCTCATTATTAATATACATGTTTGTAGATATTCACCAATTGATAATTTAAAGAAATTCTTCTGTGGGTCTAATCTATGTTGTTCGGACTCATAAAAAATGTCGAGGGGTGTGTTGACGGATTCTCCAAAAATAGTGCATTTTTGTTGGATCAAACGCGGGTGCGACATCATTTTTGGAGAGTCGAAGCAACATTTTCCTCTGTTTGGTTTGATCATTGATTTGGTAGTGTATTTGTGATTTTGTTCTTTTTGGTTTGTTGATTTATTGTGCTGGAAATGGATAATGGTTTTACTGTTGAAGGTGGATTCTTGGATCTGCAAACGGGGGGTCTTCCATTTGATTGAAATGTCAAAAGTTAGATGTGATTTTATTTAATTGCTTTTTTGTTTGGTGTTTCTTTTTTCATTCTTTTTGGTAGATGTAATTCTTTTCAATCTGTTCTTTAGAAGATGTCCAATTGATTAAGCATGCACCTCAATTGACATTTCTGTTGTTTTTTTATTATTCAAATGAGATTACTTTCACATCAAAAAGGAAAGTATCGAGAGTTAATGGAAAGATCTGATTTACGTTGGATATGTACTAATTTTATTGTGCGTTCATAAATATACATGCAGTGTATCCATGATCATATAAGATTGTTGTCAAAGCCTTTCTTTATTCTCAGCTATGAGCGTTAGTTGTCACACGTGTGAATTTGATTTACTTTTTAGCCACAGAACTTGTGTATTAGGATTTTTTTCACTTATAATGGTGTTTGATTTTCAATATTACACGAGATCTTTATATGTTTATGGTTTTAGTAATATATCTTATTCCCGAGCACATAAAAGACGGCAGAAGTATTAGTATTTTTCACTTATTGTGGTGTTTGATCTTCACTATTACACGAGATCTTTTTATGCTTTTGATTTCAGTAACATGACAATAACGTTTATCTTATTCCAGAGCACATAAAAAATGGCAGAAGGTGAGGATATTCAGCCCCTTGTCTGTGACAATGGAACAGGAATGGTTAAGGTAACAACGATATTTCACTGGATTCATTAAAGACGACATTGGCTTTATTTGATCCGAAATACTGACTGTTAATTTTGTCCTAAAATTGTTAGGCTGGATTTGCTGGAGATGATGCTCCTAGGGCTGTCTTCCCTAGCATTGTGGGACGCCCTCGTCACACTGGTGTGATGGTTGGCATGGGCCAGAAAGATGCCTATGTTGGTGATGAGGCTCAATCCAAAAGGGGTATTTTGACTTTGAAGTATCCAATTGAACACGGTATTGTTAGCAACTGGGATGATATGGAGAAGATTTGGCATCATACCTTTTACAATGAACTTCGTGTGGCTCCAGAAGAGCATCCAGTTCTCCTCACAGAAGCTCCTCTTAACCCAAAAGCCAATCGAGAAAAGATGACTCAGATCATGTTTGAGACCTTTAACGCCCCTGCCATGTATGTCGCCATTCAGGCCGTTCTTTCCCTCTATGCCAGTGGACGTACAACTGGTAAGCTTTGTCTTCGCACAACTACTTGTATATATTTTTGTGGAATGCTTGAAATCCAACTGCTCCAATGAAGTATGAGATTGACTATTGGTTGAAACATTATGTTGAGTCCTTTTTGTTAGGTAGAGAACAGAATTAGTGAAAATAAATTATGAAGTTAGTTGTGTTCCTCAATTTAAAACCACCTAAAGTATGTAAGTAGGGCTGGCAAAACGGTTAACAAACACAAGTAACCATCCAATCCGATATTATCCACTAAAAATGGATATCCAGATGGATAATCTGGATATCCGTATTATCAATACTCATTTGTCTGCTTATTATTTTTCATGTGTTCTTGCTTTTTGGGAATCTGAGCTTTTTTTTGGCTTTTAGCTTGTTTTCCCACCTAACTATTCCAGAAACCATAGATAATATGGATATCCATATTTTCCTTTGGTTAACCCATTTTTGTTCCATGTTAAATATGGATATTTTATCCGTTTTTGTTTAACCCGTTTTCAACCTGTCCATATTCAATTCGAGCTGTCCATTTGCCACTCCTAAATATAAGCTTATCTGACTATGGACTGTGCTTTTTGATGCCAGGTATTGTGCTGGACTCTGGAGATGGTGTCAGCCACACAGTTCCCATCTACGAAGGTTACGCCCTCCCACACGCAATCCTGCGTCTTGATCTGGCAGGACGTGATCTCACAGATCACCTCATGAAGATTCTCACAGAACGAGGCTACTCTTTCACCACCACGGCCGAGCGGGAAATTGTCAGGGATGTGAAGGAGAAGTTGGCTTACATTGCTCTTGACTATGAACAAGAAATTGAAACAGCAAAGACCAGCTCATCCGTGGAGAAGAGCTATGAGCTTCCTGATGGACAGGTTATCACCATAGGTGCTGAGCGATTCCGCTGCCCAGAAGTGTTGTTCCAACCATCAATGATCGGAATGGAAGCTGCTGGTATTCATGAAACCACATACAATTCCATCATGAAGTGTGACGTTGATATCAGGAAGGATCTTTATGGAAATATCGTCCTCAGTGGTGGTACCACAATGTTCCCCGGCATTGCTGATAGGATGAGCAAGGAAATTACAGCATTAGCTCCAAGTAGCATGAAGATCAAGGTTGTTGCCCCGCCTGAGAGGAAGTACAGTGTCTGGATCGGAGGATCTATTTTGGCCTCCCTCAGCACATTCCAGCAGGTACGCAAAATCGGCAGGAAGATCTATTTATTTTTTGTAGTCTGCTTCATTTCAAAGTTGCACATCTTAAAGCTTATTCACTATCTAGATAAGTATAGTAGATTACTTTAGCATAAAAACCAACTTGCTTAGGTGACTTTATTATGGTTGAGAATGCGAATTATTTGAGAGCAAACGCTGACCATTACTTTCTATGCCTGAGCTCTTTCAACTGAATGTGATGAAGAATTGTCAAGGACGCACAAGAAATTTTACTTACGAGATTTCTTTTCTCTTGAGTACAGATGTGGATAGCTAAGGCAGAGTACGATGAATCTGGACCTTCGATCGTTCACAGAAAATGCTTCTAAATACAGCATGCTGAGAAAGAGAAGAAATATACAAACTTGCATTTCGAGAGCAGTACCGCGTCAATTCATTGCATATAATATGCTTCTCACTTGTATTTCCTTTTGATTATTTTTGTTTCTGTTCCTTCATCTGAGTCAATCTCAAATATTTGGTCATTGGTATTGAAAAAAAAAAAAAAAAGCAAGCAGTTCATGTTTAAGTCAATTTACCATTAATATTTTTATGTAGAAGAGTTGTATGTCAAAAATGATGTTGTGATTTGAATTATGGATAAAGAGCTTGTTGATTCATTTTATATATTCTCTCGGTCTCAATTTTTGTGTATCCAAAAATAAGAAACATCCTTCATTTCCCCTTCTCCATGACACGTGTCTACTTTAAGTTACAGACTTACAGTATAATTCCTTGAAGTTAGCAATCTATACGAAGACTTTCACTTATAGTATCTGATTCTTGAAGCAATTTAGTGAAATTTGCGAAGTGTATGCATCTAGGGAATTACTAATTCCACACAAGATAGGCATAATTTTACCTAACAGCTTGATGAGTTTTTTCATTTTCCATTTACGAGTTACCAACCAAATCAATTACGTCTCAATGCCAAACTATATTTGGATAGTGTTAATAAATGTAGTTGGCTATTTATAGTTGGCTATTTATAGTTTTTCAGAACATGAAGAAGTAAAACCTTCCTGTAAGTATTAGATTGTGACTGTAAATCAACAATAGATATATCACTTTTCCATTCTATTAAGTTTAATGAGCAAAAATGTCAAGTGAATAAAAGAATTGTACCAAGGAGTCGATCAATAACCAATAAAAACAATATCTAGGAACTTAAGACAAAATTCTCATAAACTATGTTCCTGTGATGGCAAAACTGATGATCTACAAATTGGACAAGTTTTCTTACTCAACAGCCATTCTTCAATGCAACCTGCATGAAACTCATGCCTGCATTCAAGAGTGCCAATTGTCTCATCATTCTGATATTCACATTGGCAAATAACATACATTTCTTCTGCATCGTCAGTACCACAATGAATTCTTGTTTTAATCAAATTTTCTATGATCTCCTCTGCTGCAGCCTCCTCGTTGTCGCCTTCCATATCAGCCAAAAGATCAAGCAAAGCTCCATAATCAAGTGGCTGTCCACTGAGATGACTGCCGATATTCATGCGATAAAGGTCTCGTATTGTGTCTAAAATCTGATTCCCATCAGTTGTGTCATATACATCATCATTTGATTCACTTTCAGTTGTGTCGTAGGGATCATTAATGAGTTCACTTTCAGTTGTAACATAAACATCATCAATGAATTCACCTGTTGACTGACTATAGCCATCATCCCACAAGTTTGGATCATCGATGTGATCAAATGAACTTTGTCCATTATATGTATGTCCAGGACCAGTAAAAGAAGAGTTGTGATCCAAGTTATGTGGAACAAAGTAGTGATCACCAATGTTTCTTGCAACATAGTGATAATTTTCTGGAGCTTGGTGGTAACCAAGATGGTGCTGGTCTAGTTGCGAAAGATGACGACTTTGTGAATTTGTACTCACGATAAAACGAAACCGATCAGTAGCAACATAGACATGATCATCAACGTATTCACTTGTTGGCTGATAATAATAATTATAATACCCTGTGTCATAATTTGTCGTTGCAGCATAGCGATTCCATAAATATGGATCCCCAATGTGATCAAACGAACTCTGTCCATAATACATATGATCGGGACCAGTAAAATAAGAGTTATGATGCAAATTAGGTGGAGCAAAGTGGTTACCAGTGTTTCTTGTAACGTAGTGATTATTTGCTGGAGCTCAATAATAGCCAAGATGATTCTGGTCTACTTGCCAAAAGTGATGACTTTGCGAATTCGTACTCATGATAAAACAAAACAGAGGAACAAACTATGTAGTAATTCTAAATCGATGTTGGGGTTTTTGCAAAACAAGAAAGCAATCACCCCACGAACAGAGAAACTAATTAACTAGTTGAATGAGCAAAGATGATTTTGATAAATTCAGTAGTATGGGCAATGTATATATAGGTTGCTAAGCAACTACCATTCCCTAAACAATTAGAAATAGGAATATCAGGCGGTGCTCACATAATCCTTTTGTTACTAGGACTAGGATTTAATATTTCCTAAACTAGAACAAACCTTATAGTTGAGGGAAATCTTTAAGGTAAATTTCATAGATGGTCATCTATTTATAATTTTTTTTTCCACCAAATCACTTCACTATATTTTCTACAGTATGATTTTCACCCTACCAACACAAAAGTCACATCTATTGGAAAATTCGACATTCGACGGGTACTACAATTTTATTCTTAGTTTTAATCTAATAGAGAGAAAATTCAATTATATCATTTGTATTTTCACTAGAAAACCTAAAGATGAGTTGCCTTTTCAGTAGTTTTCTTCCTTATTCTAAATACAAACCGAACAAAAACTACGAATTCAAACCCTACAAGAAAAGAAACTTTTGATAGTGTATTGTAAACGATTTTCCTGAATTAAATTAGTCAACCTATTAACCAAATTTCATGTACTAAGTGAGTAGCCACATTAAATAGTCTCCGAGTCATTGCTTTAATAAAATTAACTATTTGATTGATATTCACTAATATTTTTTCACATAAGTTTACGATGGGTAAACAGATGCACTGACAACACCTTTTGGACAAAGTATAACCAGATATTTCAAGTGATAAAATATTGAAGAGTTTAAAAAAGCACATTATCATTTATCAACATAATATTTCTCTTGGGCTTAATGAATGGGGAAACTAGAGATTCATCCATGTAAGATCAAAAGAAAAACAACAACCAATTTTTTTAAAAACAATACTTCTTTTTAGAAATAAACAGAAAATTGAAATTTAAAGATCGTCTGATTCAAGAATAAGTTATATATTATATAATAGTTGACTACAGGTCATAACCCTTTGTTGTCGAAATGTATGGTTCATTATTAGGTTCTGAATATATCATGCATAATATAAACTTTTCTAGATTCTAAATTATAAAAAATTTGTTTCCAATTTTATCGTTAAACTATCTTAAAAGAATACATAAAAAATTTCTAAGAGAGTCGATATCAACTGTAAATATGAATTTTCATTGATCATATCATTACATTTAAACTCATCTAATATAGAAATTTTGTTTTTGTTGGATTAAAAATAAAAAAAGAGTAAAAAAGTAGTACACCTATTGAAAGTTGGATTTTTTGGCAAATGAGATTTTGTGTTAGTAGGGTGAATTTTTTTGATTTTTATATTAAGAAATATAATTAAATGATTTTGATGAAAAAATAATCATAATTACCTGATTATCTATGAAATTTATCCAACAAATATACTAGCCTGAGTCCTTACGACAGTCTTCTCAGGCAAATAATATTCCCTCCGTCCTGATTTATGTGGCATTATTTGATTAGGTATCGAGATTAAGAAAAATAGGAAGAATTTTGGAAATTTATGATTCAAAATAAGTCGTAGATATAATAAACCATCTCATAAAATTAAATTATTTCTAAATATAAAAAATAACATTCTTTTTGGAAAGACCATTAAGCTTTAAGGTGTAAAATAACTAATCTAATCAAGATCTTTCTTTTTGTTCCGTTCATTCGTGCTTATTTACTCGTTAGTTGTTCTTTTGGCCTGCACTAATAGACTATTAGGTGGAAAGGACGAATCTTTGGTCTTTAGGTAGTTTTTTTTTTTTTTTTTTTCATTGATACCCTTAACTAAAAATGGATTTCTGTTCATCCACCGTTTGGAGTGCCTGATATTACCATAAAAACGTTTTGTTTTTCTTGTAGGTGTTATCGTTGTCCTTATTGTTTATATGAACTTGATTCATGAGCTTCTAGTTGAATGAGAATTGATATCTTCCCATATGTCAAGCGACGTAGCTTAATCAATATTGTCTTTGGTGGGAATAAAGAAAGAAAGTTTTTTTAGCATCTTTTACATCTAAATAAAATGAACCGAAACTGTTTAGCATTCGGAATGCTCTTATGTGTAGGATTGAATTCCAGTATAAAGAGCTTCTTCAATAATTCCAATTCCTGGGGCGAATTTATGTGTCAATTTTGGGGCTCGTGAACCTACTTTCTTTTTGCAAAACTGGACATTTTATGTACATATATCTAGAATTGATCTAATATTACCTAACGGCACCCATGCTACAAAAAGGCCTAATAGTGCACTTGGTTAAAAGCCTAGTTATTTACCTAGTGGAACAAGGTGCAATTCCCACGAATGCATTTTTTTCTTCTTTATTTTTTAGTAGTACACCAATGTTCTAAAAATCCTGGATTCCCCTCTGGCAGCACGTACCCTAGGGAATTAGTCCAGGTGCGCGCAGAAAGTTGTGTTTTCGGTTGAATTTATTTGGGCTGCTCTTGGTAGATCTCATCAAGATAGAAAGATTGAATCTTTGGTCTATAAGAAGTTGTTTTTTGGTTGAATTCATTGACACCTTTAACTGAAAGATAATTTACTGTTTATTTGCTGGCTTGTCATTTGGTATGATTTTTCTACATTTTTTCAATTTTAGGTTTTGCACTAGCACTTTGGCAGTAATAAACAATGGACGTAGCAGGCATGAACAATCAAGAGAAGCTGTTCTTGGTGGAGTACGGAAGAGTTTCCTTGGAAGAGTTCCCACTTCGGCAATACACTAGAGGTATCTTTGGGTATATAAGTAAGTAGGCCTTATATCCTACCGACACGTTTTAAAGCCGTACAGGCCTAAGCCCAAATGGTCAATATCACTAGTAGGCTGGGCTGTTACAGTGGCAGAGCATGAAGATGATGATGGATTTTCTAGTGATTGATAGTGAAATTTTTGTAACTTCTTACAAGATGATGATGGATTTTCTAGTGATTGATAGTGAAATTTTTGTAACTTCTTACGAATTTGTCAATTTTTTAGGGTAGAGGGTTTTGGTTGACAAATTCGTAAATACGAACACATTAGTCTGATTTGCGAATGATAGTGAATTCACAAGACTATTCCGCCGAATATTTATGCTATGTAGCAGTACGTCATGTAGCTGCCTTTGTTTTCAGATTTTACTTGCAAGAATCTGATGCGTGAATTAATCCATTAGTCTGATTTGCTTATGATAGTGAATTCACGCAAAGATTTTACTCATATACACTGACTGTGTAAAGAATTTCTGCAATATCAGTTAATGATAGATCTTGAGAGGTGCTTTCTAACCCACAAGTATTTGGCCCACATAAATTGGGAAATGAGTGTAGTATTTAGTTCAAAATCTGTTTTAGAATAACATATTAAGTCAGTCAATTTTGAAACATTTCCATTTGAATAATTGAATTCCTTTATTAAGTTGAAATAAATGCATACACAAATGATAAATATTGGAGTATAATTTTGGCGTCATTTCTGTTATTCCAACTTTGAGGTTCTGCTCAAATCAAACACTTCGAGAGTAAGCTTGTGTAACAAAATAAAGAAAAAGCACTTTCACTCCTAAAATAGAGAAGTTGTTGCACAAAATGACGCCAAACAGAGGGTGGAGAGGAATTTGGTGTTGCAAATTATTTACAATGCAGAAAAACACTATGAAGAAAAGTAGTAAAAAACACTCATTCTTGCCTTGCATAAGTATGTTTTGCCTCCTAAAGAGTTGCTACTTTGACAAAGCATTTAAGTTTGATAATGAGGAATTGTTTTTGTGAACCTTGTTATCTGCCACTGAGAACTGTAATTTGTGTAAGTTGGCCTTCCTGTAGAGAATCACCTGCAGCTTTGTTAGTCGACTGAGCTCTAACTGGCCATACAAATGCAGGTCTCTCAGTAGGAATATTTGGCAGAACTGATTCCCCTGTAAGAATCTGCAAAGCAGTTTTCATACTTGGCCTTTCATAAGGATTTGGATGGCAACAAGCCAATCCCAATATCAACACACATTCAGCTTGTTCTTCATCAAACTCTCTTTCCAATTTAACATCTATTGCATCAATGATCCTTCCAATCTTGTACATGTCCCATACACATTCAATAACTCTGTTACTATAACCATTCTCCTCGTTTTGTTTTCCAGGTTTTCGACCACAAGCAACTTCAAGAACGAGCACTCCAAATGCAAAGACGTCTGTTTCAACCGTGGCTCGGCCTATATGGAAACTCTCTGGAGCCATATAGCCTATAGTTCCAGCAATCTCTTTCGTCGAATGGTGAGTTTTTCCGTTCACTTGAACTGTCCTAGCCAATCCGAAATCTCCCAACTGAGCATTGAACTCTGAATCGAGCATGATGTTGCTAGCTTTTATATCTCTGTGAAGTACTCTTTTCTGACAGCCATTATGCAGATAATCCAGTGCTTGAGCTATGCCACAGATGATGCCATGCCTTCTTTCCCAGTTAAGTCTCAACCTTAAGAGGAAAAAAAAAAAAAATTAAGTCAGCCAAACTTAATTACGGGCGCTAGGAAAAATATACAGAACCTATATACTTACTATGTATATTATATGTATATATTTATACTTAAACATAAAAAACCTATACATTTGCTGGCTATTTTGTAAACTAGATCATTGAAAGGCACTGGACTGTAATTAAAATAAAAAGAAAAAAGAAAGTCTCAACCTTCCTCTGATTTCTCCTTTTTCTTCGCAAAATATCAACCTGTCTAAGCTTCCATTTGGCATGAACTCATAAACCACTAGGAGTTCATTGCTTTCATAGCACCATCCTATCAATTTGACAAGGTTCTTATGATGGAGATTGCCAATGGTTGTGACTTCTGCTATGAGATCTTTTGCTCCTTGACTTGAATCTTTAAAGAATTTCTTCACAGCCACCTCTTTATTATGATCAGCTAATAACCCTTTGAATACTACTCCACATCCTCCTCTTCCAAGAATATTCTTGGGATCAAAGTTCCCGGTCGCTCGTTTCAAGTCCTTCAGCTGGAATCTCTGAGGTGCATTAGCTGAATTCTGAATCTGAATCTCTATATTCTCATCTTGGTCTAACACTTGCATCCTCTCCTTTTTTTTCCTTGAGATGAAATATAAGCAAACCCCTCCTAAGAAAATAACCAGAACTGATATTATTGGTATCAAGATCCACAACCATAATAGGCTAACTTTATGATCATTCCCAATTTCTGTGCTTGTAAAATTCCATGCCTTTATGCAGTTCAGCTGATTATATATCCCAGTTGAGGCTGAAAATCCCACTTAAAACATCCTCGGATAGAAAACTAGAAAGATCAAGAGGCATGGAAATGATGGGATTTCTCTCATTGTCTCCTGTTTGATTAGTCATGAATGTATAAACCTTCAAGATCTTTGATTCTCCATCGTACCGGACACTTGCTATCACATCAATAGCTCGTGAAAGGTTAACACCGCGATCAGTTAAAGAAACTTGATTGACAGGGTTGATGCTGTTTATGTCAATGCCAACATGATTATCATCAAGATCATCAAGGTAACTTTTCCTTGTGTCGAATTCAACTGCAAATATGTTGCTTGTTGAAGATCCATTTGTACTTGCATTCACAATTCCAAGCCATTGTCCATAACTATTATTTGGGATGGAGTCAGGACCACTTTCTTTAGTCAATATGAAAGCCAATTCTTCACCTGATGGATCACTTTCAGGTTTGATATTAATCACGAACGTGGAATTGAACGATGTTGTGATGTTTTTCTTTCGGTTCCATAGATTCAAAGGCTGTGAATACCATATTCTTCCAGACAAATTTGTAATGGAAGCTCCACGAGCATCGCCAGTTACTTGGATAGCATTAAAGGCTATGTAGGAATGATCAGTAGTGATGAAATCATTTTCGTTTTCTTTGGTGAAACTTGGGTAGGTGAAACTTAGACAATCCACTCTAAGATCCAAAAATACTTCCAAGAGAAGTATGACTATGAACAAAAGATGAATAGGGAAAGTTAAGTAACTAATCTTGCCTAGATGATACATATCAACATATATCACAATAAAGGTATATTTTTTATTTTTTTTTATTTTTTGGCCTCAAGAGGGAAAATAATGGTAGATTTGTAGTGAAAATTTGTACTTGAAAATGTATTTGAAAAACTGAATTAAGAAGGAAATGATAAACTCTCAGTTGAAATAAGGGAGATGAACATTTCTCAATTTATGGGGAAAGTTTCTATAAGTGATATGATCAAAAGGTTTGACTTGAATGAAGAAGCAACTTCCCAGGTGTTTCCATTAATTTCTTAATATTCTTTTAAGCTTGTTGTTAGTGGCATGTTTGTTTTTAGTTTTTTCAAAGAGCCTTCTTTATCAAGTACTAACATTCTTCCACAGAGAGAGAGAGACAGGGAGAGAGGGGGTCATGTACAAAGTATTCTCTCCTTTTGCATTTTATGTGATGGTATAATAAACCAAGAAATTGAAAAAATGTACTTCTAGATGGAATTTTGTTCATGCAACCAAAACTTGCAAACGAATGAAATATGTGTCTTGCACTTGAACGTTTATCACTTAATCATGATCAAGTAACATTTATATATTTTCACTTTGACAATCAACATTTATAGTAGTTTATTAGTATCAATGGAAGACTCTCACTCCATAGGTGTGAATTTGATTTTCGTTATCCCGTTCCGATCCCCCCAATTCAAAGGAAAAAGTTTCTTTTTAAAAGAGTTTCACATTTATTTTTGATTCCCTCATAGTTAAATTGTCTAACTTAACATAAATTCCGAGTGCATTTTTTCTCTAACCAAAAGGGTCGACCTGACAAGGATTGAGTTCTGATATTTGACGTTATAGCTTGAGAAAAGTCTAACTAGAGGAATTCGTCATATTATATAAACGAATATGTAAAGACTGACGCTTTTTCAAGCATCTCCTAGGTCAATACTGGGATAAGGATCTACGTTTTCTGGTATAACTTGTAAAATCATTAGTTTAATTAGTAGAAACTGCTAATATACTTCTCTGACAGATCTATCTACTAATAAACTATAAAATAAACTCACCCCTGTTCAGTCTCCAGAGGCTAAGCTGAACTTCATGTGTTCTTTTATTATATATTCTTATGGTTAAAAATCTTAGTATATTGAATTAGGCACCAATCTCCTTGTGTCATGAAAATGACACCTATTCCTTTTCAACAGTAGAATAGTCGCCAATAGCCTAAAGTTAAAAGACAAAATAATCTTGACTCATAGTTTAGAACCACACATCATACTTATAAAACATTATCGGAAACCTCCAATAATTTTTGTTCAAAAGGAACTTTAATAATATAGTCAACTTGTAATAAGGATACTGAAATTGTTTTAATTTTTTTGGTAACTAAAAGGATACTGAAATGTAGAGATTCTTCAAGTACTAAGGGGTACATGCACAAGATGCTGAATCTTTGGAATATACGACTATATTGATTTGGCACTGGCATATTACTTAGAACATTTTTTAGCATCTATCACTTATTTCTACTGCATTTACACCGAAATTTATCTCGGGTTATCTCTAAACCGAGCTTGCAAGAGATGATAACTACAATTCCAGTGTTTACCACCAAACGATATGACAACACGTATTGTCCTTATTCGTCCTATACTATGTTGGAAATGACTTCAGCCGGGCAGCTGAATCAAGTTTGTTTCTTTTCAAGCTGGCTGTTGAGGAACTCGAGCACTGATAGCCGCTGCAAGCAAGATACAAGGCAAAATCAGTTTTACTGGGTAAATACACCAATGAAGTAGAGGACAATTAAATGGACAACAAATGAGTATTACCCGTTGTTCGAGGCTAACTTCTTCAGGATTTAGCTTAAGGGATTGCAGTAACTTTATGCCTTCTTGAAATCCTTCAACTGCAGCATACTCATCGCCAAGATTTCGATCAATATCAGCCACTTTTGCTAAGGAAATGGCCACATCAACTATCTGGAGTAGCGGAAGAGATTTAGTAAATGTGGAAGAGAGTTACGTGAAGCAGAAGAGGGCAATGCTTTGAGTTTCAATCAAAGAAAAATAGGGTGGACTGAGCAAAAGAACAAGAAAATCAGCATGCATGTACAAGATAGCCAAAGTTAGCTGTTTTTTCGGGCATAATTGATGAAGATTCTATTTTTGCTATCTGGCTGAGTGTTATCGGAAGATGCTGCAACTACTGTTTCTCTAGGGCACTAACGCCCAGGATTATACGTGTATGTTGTTGTTGTTGTAGTTGATGAAGATTCCATAAGATCTAAAACATATACAGCAGAATAAATTTTCTCCATTTTGTATATGGACTGTGGTCCACGATCCGGAAATAGCAGAATTCTGAAGGTTTCTTCAAGCATACTGATCAACATTAAGGCTTTAGGCTTTTTTTTTTTTTTTTTTTTTTTATAATCGAAAAATCCGTAGAAGGCCAGTTGCGCATGATGCGTAACTTGGATAATAGCCAGCTAGCTCCTCTACCCTTTTCCACTTAAATACTAGGCTTTTGATTGGGAGAGTTCGTACACATAACGTACGACTAGCCCACACAAAGCTTTAGGCAAATTTAGAGATGACAATATGGGTAATCAAGGTAAAAGGTTGATCCAACATCTTATTGATGGATATATGTTCAAATATATGAGGGTAAAAGATGGAACTCGTCAGCAGAGAAACACAAGATGAAAAAAAAAGGGAACAGAAAATGATTAGTTCTTTTGGATATCAAGATGCCACAGGTTCTTTGACAGGACTGTTGCCATAAATTTATATATTTAGTAACAAATAGCAATGTGGATAGTGATGTTCATCGGCTTGGGAAAAATACTAACCTGAGATGGCACAGACTGTTGCTTGATGGCGTTGCGGCGAACATCCAACGCCTGAATATAATGTGATCTTGCAGCTTGCAAATCTCCATCATAGTATTTAAGATCTCCAATTTTGTTTAGCGAAACAGAAAGAGTGTGTGTGATCTGCAAAGATTTTTTAACGAATTAAGGAAAAAACACACTCATATATGAACATTTATGTACTATATCATCATAGATTATGACAAAAATCAATTTAGGTACATATATATACGTTAAATACATGTGTGTAAAGCATCATTAAGAGTTACCTCTAGATCATCTTTAGGTACTTTCAAGGAAATTGACACTCTCTTCCAAAGTAAGTGACTGCAGATACAGCATCTCCATTGCTTAGACTACAGAATGCCTCCAAGTTATTTCTTTTAACAAACTAATAACTGTTCAAAAGTTCTAAAATCACTTGAATAAATAAATACTTAAGATCATTTGATGACAATGATAAATGAAAGGGAGTGACATCTTTTTCTGTTATATCCCGTATTTTGTATATTGGGACAATCCGAGCTAACTGTGATAAATTAAGGACAAGACTATTTCGGGATACGAGGTAGAGATATTTAACCTCCGATTTTGTTTAAGGCATAAGTTGCTTATGATTTTATTGGTATGGAATACTAAGGAAAATTTGGGGTTAAAAGTTAATTTTGGAAAGTTAATAATTCATGAATTCAAAGGGCCAAGTGGCCGGCCAATGGGGTGGGCCATGGTCCACATGGATGACTAATATATGTAATTGGAAGATGACAAATTCATTATATTCATCATCTTCACCCTTAGAACATTGGAGAAACTTGGAGAAAAAAAAAAAGGGAAATTGATCAAAAAAAATATATTTTCTCCTAGCTTTTCTACCAATTGGAAGGTCCTCTATAACGTGGAGTGGTCATTGGAGCAAGCAAACCATTCATTTTTGCAAGCACAAACTCTAGCCAAGTTGAAGAACTAAGTGATAAAGGTAAGGTTCAATCTTTTTATATGTGTTATGGATGGTTTGTGCATGTTGTAGTATGTGGAAATGAATGAAACTCGTGAAATTATGGTGTTGATGTTGTGGCCGAATATGGGCTGATTTGGTGTAGGCATGTTGAACTAATTTTATGTAGTATTTTGGTTGTTGTTGTTGTGGATTCTATGATGATAATGAAAGTTTAATTATTCAAGTTGAAGTTGTAATTGTTGTGGGCTGTTTTAGAAGCCAACGTGAATTGTATGTAGTTTTTATATTTATGAGAATGACATTGTTAAAGTGTGGATTGTTGGTGTAATTCATGAATTTGGGAGAGAGGAATGTGTTGTTGTTGTTGTTCTCGGGTTTTGGAAGATTTCGGGTGGCATTGCATATTGGTTGGGTTGTTTGAAATATTGTGCGAATTTGTTTGAAGTGTTCTTGAATATTGTTTGAATGATCTCGGATTAGTATTTGAACATGGGAGCGTTGATGTTGGCTTGAATGTATGTAGTTGACTTGAACGTAAATGGAATGTTGTTGAATTATGTAGGAAAGAGTTACTAACGTTAGAATGCGTTTTGAATTGATTGTTGATGTTGTTAATATGATTGTTGGTATTGTTGTTGATGATTTGGCCGAGTTGAATTCTCGGGGATGTTGAATTTATAGGGGAAATCTTGCCCAATTTACTTAGATAAAGGTGCTAGTTTGGGATGGAATCCACAGTATCTATAGCTAATGTTTGGTATACAATGATGTTGTTGTAGATCTTGGGAAGCGAGACTTAGGTTTGGATTAACTTAGGAAGTGACAAGGTATGTAAAAGCTTACCCTTTCTTTCTTTTGGCATGTCTTAGTTGTAACTAAGCTATGATACGGCCTCGGGGTAACTACTCTCTTAGGATCAGAGCATGTATATGATTCTTATTCACTTCTTGATATTCGCATTATTAATGTGGTCGAACTATGGTCCTTAAATCTTTTGTGTGAATGGATAATAAATGTTGCGCCAAAAAATTTTGTTCTTAAAGGATTACTGTATCTACGAGCAGTAACTTTCACGGCAGGCTCGGATCGCTTCGAAACGTTCGTAGAAGATTTTATAACGAATAATATCTCTAACTTTCATAGGCGGGCTCGGATTGGTTTGATACTTGTCCGTGGGCCCCGAGACTTTTTCTATGTTTGGTTAACGACTTTACGAAAGAACTGTATGTGACTATCGTTGATACTTGAGTATTGATTTCTCATGACTATCGTTTGATACTCGACGTTGATTTGTCTACTTATACTCTGAGTCTTAAAGATGATTTATATGCATATGATTTCTCACTACTCTGCTCGTGCGCTGTTATTACTTCTTTCGCTGCGTCCGGGCCGGAATATTGTATTCGTGCACGACTCGCTTTGCACATCATTCACGCGTCCCTCACTAGGGGGGGGGGGGGGGCCACGTTATATGTATATGATGATATTCATCGCGTCCCTCGCTAGAGAGCCGGGGCACGTTATATGATATGATGATGATATGATGATATGGGAGGGCGGCCCGGGATGGCATATGATGACTTCGTTCACCGCGTCCCTCGGCTAGAGGGCGGGGCACGTTATATGTACATGTATATGATGATTTTGTTACAGGTCCTCGCTGGGGCGGGACACGTTATATATACATATGTACAAGATGATTATTCGCTTATGTTTCTAAGTTCCATAATGAATTGGATATGATATTGGCATGCATGGTTTATGTTTCAAAGGCAAGCCTTGTGGTTTTCTGGTTCTGTACTATTTTCTATGCTCCTTACTTAGGTACGATTATTCTTGTATTCCATACTTTACATGCTCGGTACATATTCATCTTGACCCCACTGTCGGGGCTGCGTTTCATGCCCGCGAGTACGGATACGCGTTTTGGTGATGCGCCGACAGGATTCCACTTTCGGCCAGAATGTTGAGTGCTCCATGATCGGAGCCCATATTTGGTACGAGACTCTTTTGTTGTATATATGTATGTCTATTCGGGGGGTACGGGGCCCTGTCCCGTCATATGATTCTGTTGTTACTCTTAGAGTTTTGTAGACATATGTGTGAGTTGTGGGTAGTTACTGTTCAGTTGTGTTTGTGTGTGATTTGTGTTTTGGACGTTTCCAGGCTTATGTACGGTATTTATATGTATACGGGACGCCGTGCCTTTCTGTATGTATAAGTTCTTGTTATGTATGCTATGGTCTGATTGTGGTTGACAGATGTGTACGAGTGCCCAGCTCGAGCACTAGTCACGGCCTACGGGGTTGGGTCGTGACATTTTCATTCAAGAGTAAAAGAAGAAACTTGGATGAGACACACCTGCAGTCACCAAGCATACCAAAAACTGCTCCAAGTTGTGAGCACAACTCTGATGTATTCCCCATTCTCTGAAGCTGTTATCTGATGTCATCCGCACACATAGTAAATCTTGATTTTGCACTAACGATATTATTGGCACGAAAAGCCTTCAAGTTAAAACCAAAAGTTAGTGGAAACCGTGAAATGTGATTCACTAGCTAGTCTTGACTAGTGAGATTTTTGCTAAACATACCCGCATGGCTTGTTGCACCAGGAAAGCTCCCCGCTCCAAAGACGCGTCCTCATATATAACTGTTTTCTTCTCGCCTACATCTTCTTGTTCGTTATTAGCTTGAGACCTCTTAATCCTGGCATGGCCTTCAATAAAGCGATCAACAACATTCTGAAGATTCATGTCGGCCTCAATCTTTTCAATATCAGCACCGCATAATGGACAGTCCTTAAACCGGGAGATACATGCCCTGTTTACCAAAAAGGTATACTACTTAAAAATGTCCAGGGGAATCTTTGTCTTTTCCCTTTTCTTGATTTTAAAATATCATTAAAAAAAATACAACTATACACCGCTTACTTGCAGAATACATGTGAACAGGGCACACATCTACTGCAATCATAAAGAAGTGCCTGACATATCATGCAGCTAAAAGGACCAAGTTTAAATGTTTGAGTATCATATCCAAAGGGGCATTTAGGTGACACAGTTGCAGATTCTCCAGAATCTTGTTTTAGGCTTGCTCTCTGGACGGTCTGTTGTTTATTTTGGTCGTCATGAGGTTCTTAATAGTCGAATCATATCCAAGGGACACTTAGGTGACACAGTTGCAGCTTCTCCAGACTCTTCTTTAGCATTACTCTCCTGGACAGCCTGTTGTTTATTTTGGTCGTCACGAGGTTTCTTAAGAGTCGAATCATATCCAAAGGGGCACTTAGGTGACATGGTTGCAGCTTCTCCAGACTCTTGTTTCTTAAGAGTTGAATCATCAGGTCTGGAAGCTCCAGCAAAAGGGCAAACCGAGGTCATCTTTATAAATTCACTGCAAAGGGTACAAAGTTAGTCATATCTTTTACGAAAAAAAACAGATGATCAGACCAGACAATTACTGAAAATCCACAAATCCAGCCGTTCGACAAAGAAAAAGCACATGCTTTGTCAACAAAACTTTTTATTCTGACCGAGAACTAGCTATTGCTTTTTATTCTGTTTCAGTCTACATAATATAGTTAACACGTAAAATCACATAAATTATTTAAAACCTTTGTCTAACTTAAGAGTGCCATCTGGCTTCAAACAATGCAGACTCAATACCGTAGTAAAAAAAAATTCAAAAGGCAAGAAGTGGCACCACACATCGTCATTTCTAATGTAATCATCAATAGAGATCAACAAATCTCTACCCTCTCATTCACCTATAACAACTCTCATAATATCTAAAAAGTCCCTCTTTTTCCTTTTTGAAAGAATTAATTTTGCTTCTTTCCCTCGTCACCAAGGAAAAAAGGCTCTACTTTGCGAAACAAACGAAATAATTCTAATTGCAGATCAAATATGTAGTGATATAGGATGTTAAAAGAATTGTCTTAATTAACTTAAAATTTGGATCACACACTGTGACAATTATCCTAAAATTCCACAGAAAGTGATCATCCATCACCGTCCATGCAATAAACTTAATACACTACAGCAATAACATCAGTGGCGGAAGACATGACTTGCAAGTGTTCAATTCACACGCGCTGCGAAAAATATCTAAATGTGAACATGTACATTCTTCTGGCTATAATATATTCACGTGAGAACTGGCATATATAGATTATATGAATTGACTTAGCCGACAAAATTCTAGCTCCGACCTTTGAATAACATACCGGTGAAATCCCACAAAATGTAGATGCGGGAGAATGCGTTGTACATAAACGCACACCCCTACCTTGGAGGTATAGATCTATTCCCGGTAGGCGCTTTTAGCGGAAAGAAACAGCGATTAATGATAAAAAGCATACCGAGAAAACTACATAGTAAAGCTAAGCGAAAAAAGGGCAGTAAACATCGCGAAATAATACGATAATCGAAGTATAAGAAATAACAAATAGTATCAGAAATTGAAGGACAAGAAACTATAAGAAAGTAAGAAAGAAAGAAAGAGAAAGAGTCTGCGTGAATTTCTGATCAACAAAAAGCTAAGTGTTTTCTTTATTCCTTTTTCCCCCTTTTCCTATTTTTTGGAATTCCATTATTCTTAACCAGGTTTTATATCCAGTTCTTTTTCATATGGGTAAGTTACCTAAACAATTACTCCATAATTTGGGAAAATTTTAAAAATATACAATTTGCTCACTTACATTACAAAAAAAATAGCCCAAAACTTATATTGCAAAGCTTTAGCCCAAAAACACTTTTATACAGTGTTAAATACTTATATACAAAAGACAGGTATATGTATATAGGTATTTGAAAGTGTATAATGTGCAGATATATATACATATTAAAAAATATAATTATATAATATTATACACGAAAATATGCACGTATAGACATTTATACACAATTATACAAATATTGTATAATGTGTAGGTATATACACTAAAAAATATAATTATACAATATTATACACGAAAATACACACTTATATACATTTATATACCCACTTATGCAATTTAGACACAATTACACAATATTGTATAAGTGAGTATAATCATAAATTTTGACTGATTTTGAATAATTGCGTTCTCCTTGAGCATTGACAACAGAAAAAAAATAATTCAATTTTACCTTTATACATTCTAATTATACACAATCATACATACTTATACGGATTTATACAATTACTAGATGGGCGTATGCCCAGTACATGCGAGGGTCCCGACACTTTGGATTATAGTGTATAATATGTGTATGTAGTTGTGTTTAGGTAGTGATAATATATATATTTTACATTGCTAATAAATATACATAAGTTTACCTTTGTTTTTATGCATATATATATATATATATATATATATATATATATATATATATATATATATATATATATATATATATATATATATATACACACACTATGTTCAAAACAAGATTAATATAACATTGCGGTTGTCTTTCCTTATCAAAAACTTTATTATATTAGTGTTTGCTACGAATATAAAGTTTGCAAAAATTTATTAATACTTTTTTAAAGAGAGAGAGACTTGTTTAAAAGGAAACTATTTTTATCTTTGAGACAAAACGGTATGATATTTAACCATCGGTTGATCTTTGAATTTTAATTCTATTAATTTAAAGGTGTAAAATATTCTATTGTTAATGTATGTAGATTGGACCTAAACAATACTTATTATTATTATTTTTTATCAAATTTTGATTTGGATAATTCTAATTCAAATTATTAAATTAATTTTACATGTTTAAAACGAAACAAAGTAGAAATTTTATTTTCTATTTAAACGAAGAACTACTATTTTTTATTTTTTGGTGAATATTCTTGGTTTAGCTCATTTTACTTGTCATGTTGTCTTTTGCACGTTTTTTTTTTAATGAAACGTCAATTAAATTAAATTTGACTAATTTACCTTATTTATTATTTGATTTTCATTTAATATTATTTTTTTCTTTTACTAAATTAATCTCTTTTCACATTTATTAGAGTAAGAATAAAAATAAAAAAGTAATTAAATTCTATCTTATTTTAAAATATAAATATTTTAAGTATATTTATTTTAGTAAACATAACAAACAAATGACATGGCGGAATAGCAAATACTGATAGTTAAATATCTAGATTAGATTTAATTTAATATAAGAAAAGAAAGGAAATTGTATGATTTGGCGGCTGCAGCATTTGAAGAAAAATAATAATATGGTCCCGTTTTTTTCTTATCACAATTTCATTTCTTATCTAATGGGTTGATATGCATGTAATGGCAACGGAGAATCCA
Source organism: Lycium ferocissimum (assembly GCF_029784015.1). Classification (NCBI taxonomy): domain Eukaryota; kingdom Viridiplantae; phylum Streptophyta; class Magnoliopsida; order Solanales; family Solanaceae; genus Lycium; species Lycium ferocissimum. The sequence continues at coordinate 3,004,166 of NC_081344.1, forward strand.
CTATTATTGACTTAATGGGGATACTTTTAATTAAATGAATATTGTTTTATTTTTTAATATGGAATGCACATTTTTTTTTTTAATTTTGATATTGCTTGATTTTTTTAATATGAGATCCACTTTTTTTTTTTTTTTTTTGAGAAAAGACATCATTTTGCCCTTGAACCTTGTGAAAACTCACTTTAGCAAACTTAGCGATAATTATTTACCCCCTAAACAACTTATACGTGAATTATTTTGAACCTTGGCATTGAAATGGGATGAGAGGTGTGTGTTATTCTTTCGCCGTAGTACGATAGTCGCATCATTTTTTATTTTTTTGTAATTCCTCGAAATTTATTTTATTATTTCTTTAATTTGTCCCTTCTTCTTCCTTCTTTCCCTATTTTCTTTTCTTTTCCACATCCATCCATGGCAGAACTTCACTTTAATGGCGAATTCAAGTTTCCTCCATTAAAGATACACGGTGAGCTTCATCACCATCACTTCTCCTTCACTCCACAATCCATAAATCAACAACATCAAACTATACCCAACATCATATACTTCTCTCGAAAACGTCATCGTTTTTCACCCATTATTACTATTATTAGCAACGCCATTTCTTCCATAACCATTATTAGTAGTACTAGAAGAATGAGGAGGCAGCATTTCGGACCCGTGTGAAGATGATGGTCTCCCTGTAGTACCACTAGAACTCGCCATTTTTTTTTCCGAAAGAAAACAAAAATCAAAACCAAGAAACCAAAAAATGGTGAAAATGAAAATGACAAGGCTGAAGGAGATAGAAAGAAGCTCAGAAGTGGGTTTAGTCGAGAAGTGGGTTCCGTTCACTTCATCATCATCGCCATTGTCATATTCATCATCAAAATTCTCCATTTCTACCACGCATTGCCACCTCTTTCTTCGTCACTGAGTATAAAAATGCCGACCCGGATCGTCTTTTTCACGAGAAGAGAACAAATGCGTAGATGGGTCACTATATTTGAGTTAATAAACAACTGGATTTGAGGAATCTTGAAAAAAAGAGGAAGAGATTGTGAAATTGTGCTATAATTAATGGTATGCGGAGGTTTGCAGGTTTGGGGAACAGAAAGAAAGAGAATGGAAAAGAAAAGGAAAAAAATCAAAAAAGAAATTAAAAAAAAAAGAAAAAAAGAAAGAAAGAAGGAGATGTAATATTAAATTTGCTCTCTTCAATTTATCTAGAAAAAGAAAGGAAAAAAATTAAAAAAAGGAGAAGAAAGAAGATGAGGATAGAGAGCAGATACAGCGGGAGGACGGGGAAGAAGGAGATGGAGGGCCCGGGGAGGCGGGGTGGGGTTAGAAGAACTGAAGAATGAGAAAGGGAAAAGAATTAGAAAGAAAAGGAAAAAGTTAATTTAAAATGAAAAATAAAATATTAAGAAAATCTTAATATATCTTCCAATTAGGAGATGACATATGTACAGTTGGGACCACTTTTAGTGTTATTTTTTTTCCTCCCACCCGCTTTTAAGAAATTGGGTACACTTTCTTTCTACGTCACCCATTAAGGTGGTATTTAATTCACTTGAAAGTTGTTTAGGGGGGTAAATAATTACAAGTAAAGTTTAGTTGCTAAAGTGAGTTTTGCTGCCAAGTTTAGAGAGGAAATAATGTCTTTTTTTTTTCTTTTTTTTTACATGAGTTTGGAGGTGGTGGGGTCTATTTTTTTTTTTTTTGTTTTACATGAGTTGGAGGTGGACGACGAAACCACCCCCAACTCATGCTTCTAACATAGTAAAAATAAAAATACAAATAAAAACAAAAATAATGTTCTCTAGATACCAGTGCCCGTGCTAGCACGGGCACTAACATATATTTATAATTTTATTCAACATATATTTATAATTTTATTTTTATGCAATTATAAAAAGAATGATATATCCTACAACATTTCTTGAAAGTCACGTATGTAAAGATAGAAATTTTGGGAGCACGGGTTCAATAATTTGTGCCATGATGTTATTTCTTTGTTTTAGTTTATATAACTTTATTTAAGAAAAAGGCAAATAGACACTTTTTTAAACTACGCGTTAATCAAATTTGAACCAGAATTTCAAAACTTATTGAATTTTTAACTACATCTAAATACGGAAACGTCATTTGAACTACCATTCCCCTAGGATAAAACGTGAAACTTTTTATACATATGGTGATTATGTATATTGTGTCATATAACATGTGCATAGATGCGGTATAAGATTTCTATCATTTTTTTTACTTAACCTATCAGAAGTATGTACTAATAAATTATTTTGGCTATTTATGGTGCTCCCGTATATAATTGGAAACTTACGACATTGGAAAATGCCTTTTGAGAATGTAATACCCATCTTAGTTTCTTTTTAGGATATTAAATAATCTTTGATAAACATCAGAGTAATTCATTTTATCGGTTGTAACAATATTCAATTAATTTGATTATAGAATTACAGTTGGCGAGGTAAGATATCACCCATGGAACTACAAAATGTAATCAGTTGTAATAGTAACTTTTAAAAAACGAAGCTTGGTAATAATATATTCAGAACTACTTTTGAAAAATTAATCACCATTATTAACTTAATGGGGGATACTTTGAGAATTACATGGATATTGCTTGATTTTTTAATATGGGTCCATGATTTTTTTTTGTTTGATATTGCTTATTTTTTAATATGGGGTCCACGTTTTTTTTTTTTGGTTGATATTGCTTGATTTTTTAAAATATGAGGTCCACGTTTTTTTTTTTAATGAGTTGGAGGGCCCACCTTAATTTTTTTCTTTTTAAATGGAGTGACTGACGACGAACTGCCCCAAACCCACATTTCTATATAGTAGAAATATACACTTGTATTAGTATTTAAAAATGTATCAACATTGTATAGGTATGTATAAATAATGATAATACATGTTTACAGTAAAAAGTATTAGCCACCATTACACCTCAATTTCAACACTAAAATCACCATAGAAGAATGTCCTATGTCCTATGTCCTACTGATTAACTAAGGATTTCATCATAAATAAACTAATCATGAGGACTAACGCTTTTTTAAGTATGTCCTAATGTCAATACTGGGATAAGGCTCCACGTTTCTGGTATTAATACTTGTAGGAGTCATTAGTTTAATTAGTAGAAACTGTTAAAATACTTTACAGACAAATCTAAGTAGTAAACTATAAACTAAACTCACCTCTGTTCAGTCTCCAGAGTTTCTAAGTCGAGTTTTGTGTCTTCTTTTATTCTACTTTATTTGGGTAAAGATCTTATTATATTGAAGTAGGCACCAATCTCATTTTGTCATGAAAATGACACATATTCCTTTTCAACGGTAGAATTAGTTGACACTAGCTACAAGTTAAAAGACAATAGTCTCGAGTCATAGTTTGAGAACCAAACATTATACTTTTAAAACATTATCAGAAACCTCCAATAACTTTTGTTCAAAAGGAACTTTAATGTAGTCAACTTGGAATAAGGATACTGAAATTGTAGAGATTCTTCAAGTTCTAACTGGTACATGCGCAAGATGCTGAAATTTTGGAACATATGATTATGGCGTTGTTATTTACAATGCGGAAAAACACTAAAAAGTAGTAAAAACACTCATTCTTGCCTTGCATATGTGAATTTACTCGTTTGCCTCCTAAAGATTTAGCTGGTTTGACAAAGCACTTGAGGTTCCTTAAACTCTGCAGTTATCTGCCAATGAGAACTGTAGTTGGTGTAAGTTGGCCTCCCATGGGAGAGTCACCCGCAGCTTCATTCGTCAATGGAGCTCTGGCTGGCCATACAAATGAAGGTCTCTCAGTAGGAATATTTGGCAGAACTGATTCCCCTACAAGAATCTGCAAAGCAGTTTTCATACTTGGCCTTTCATAAGGATTTGGATGACAGCAAGCCAATCCTAATATTAACACACATTCAGCTTGCTCTTCATCAAACTCTTTATCCAATTTAACATCTATAGAATCAATGATCCTTCTATTCTTATACATGTCCCATACACATTCAATAACTCTATTACTATAATTATTATCCTCATTTTGTTTTCCAGGGTTTCAACCACAAGCAACTTCAAGAACGAACACTCCAAATGCAAAGACGTCTGTTTCAACTGTGGCTCGACCTATATGGAAACTCTCTGGTGCCATATAGCCTATCGTTCCAGCAATCTCTTTCGTCGAATGGTGAGTCTTTCCATTCACTTGAACTGTCCTAGCCAATCCGAAATCTCCCAACCGAGCATTGAACTCTGAATCGAGCATGATGTTGCTAGCTTTTATGTCTCTGTGAAGTACTCTTTTCTGACAGCCATTATGCAGATAATCCAGTGCTTGAGCAATCCCACAGATGATGCCATGCCTTCTCTCCCAGTCAAGCCTCAACCTTAAAAAAAAAAAAAAAAAAAAAAATTATAAAAAATACAACAACAACAGTAAACAACATACGAGGTGTGGTCGCGAGAGGGTGGGGTGTACGCGGATCTTCACTACGGCACAGCAGGGTAGAAATTTTTTAGATAAACTTAGCTCAAGAAAATCATTTTATAGAACAGGTTTGAAAAAAAATGCAAGAGTAAATAAGCTATTGGAAAAAAAAAATTAAATTTAAAAAAAGAAGAAGAAGAAGTTAAGTCTCGACCTTTCTCTGATTGCTCTGTTTTCTTCGCAAAAAATCAACTTATCTAAGCTCCCATTTAGCATAAACTCATAAACCACTAGGAGTTCATTGCTTTCATAGCACCATCCTATCAATTTGACGAGGTTCTTATGATGGAGATTGCCAATGGTTGTGACTTCTGCTATGAGATCTTTTGCTCCTTGACTTGAATCTTTAAAGAATCTCTTCACAGCCACCTCTTTATTATGATCAGCTAACAACCCTTTAAAGACTACTCCACATCCTCCTCTTCCAAGAATATTCTTGGGATCAAAATTCCCGGTCGCTCGTTTCAAGTCCTTCAGCTGGAATCTCTGAGGTGCATTAGCTGAATTCTGAATCTGAATCTCTATATGCTCATCTTGGTATAACATTTGCATCCTCTGCTTTTTCCTCCTTGAGATGAAATATAAGCAAACCCCTCCTAAAAATATAACCAGAACCGATATTATCGGTATCAAGATCCACAACCATAATAGGCTAACTTTATGATCATTCCCAATTTCTGTGCTCGTAAAATTCCATGCCTTTATGCAGTTCAGCTGCTTATATATCCCAGTTGAGGCTGAAAATCCCACGAAAACATCCTCGGATAGAAAACTAGAAAGATCAAGAGGCATGGAAATGATGGGATTTCTCTCATTGTCTCCTGTTTGATTACTCATGAATGTATAAACCTTCAAGATCTTTGATTCTCCATCGTACCGGACACTTGCTATCACATCAATAGCTCGTGAAAGGTTAACACCTCGATCAGTTAAAGAAACTTGATTGACAGAGTTGATGCTGTTTATGTCAATGCCAACATGATTATCATCAAGATCATCAAGGTAACTTCTCCTTGTGTCGAATTCAACTGCAAATATTTTGCTTGATGAAGATCCATTTGTGCTTGCATTCACAATTCCAAGCCATTGTCCATCACTATTATCTGGGATGGAGTCAAAACCACTTTCTTTAGTCAATATGAAAGCCAATCCTTCACCCCATGGATCACTCTGAGGAGTGATATTAATAACAAACGTTGAATTAAACGATGCTGTGATGTTTTTCTTTCGATTCCACAGATTTAAAGGCTGTTAATACCATATTCTTCCAGACAAATTTGTGATAGGAGCACCACGAGCATCGCCAGTTACTTGGAGAGCATCAAAGAATATGGAGGAATTATCGGTAGTGATGAAATCATTGTCGTTTTGCTTGGGGAATTTTGGGTAGCTGAAACTCAGACAACTCACTCTAAGAACCAAAAATACTTCTAAGAGAAGTATGAAAATGTACAAAAGATGAATAGGGGAAGTTAAATAACTAACCTTGCCTAGAGAATACATATCACAGAAGCTATGGTTTTTTGCCTCAAGAGGGGGAATGAGGTAGATTTGTGTAAAAATTTGGAGTTGAAACTCTCTTTGAAAAAATGAATTAAGAAAGAAATGATGAACTCTCAATTGAAATAAAGAAGGTGAATATTTGTCCATTTATGGAGAAAATAAGTGATTTGATCAAAATGCTTGACTTGAATTAGGAAGCAACGTCTTTCAAGGCTTTTAACTTTTCTCATATTGCGGTCAAGTATGTAATACTCTTCCAGAGAGAGACAGAGGTGAATGTTTGTCTAGTTATGGAGTAAGTTTTTAAGTGATTTGATCAAAATGCTGGAATTGGATTAAAAAGCAACGTCTTCCAAGGTGTTTCCACTACTTTCTTAATATTCTTTTAAGCTGGTTGTTGCACTGCATGTTTGTTTTTACTTTTCTCACATTGCTATCAACTCAAGTAATACTCTTAGAGAGAGAGAGAAAGAGAGAGAGAGAGGAGGGGTAAATGTTTGTCCATTTATGGAGAAGGTTTCTAAGTGATTTGATCAAAATGCTCGACTTGAATTATGAAGCAATGTCTTCCAAGGTGTTTTTTTTTTTTTTTTTTTTAAATTTTTTCAGATTTCGACAATGAGCTTTCCGCAGGTTTCGACAACGTGTTCCAAGGTATTTCCACTAATTTCTTAATATTATTTTAAGCTTGTCGTTACACTGCATGTTTGTTTTTACTTTTCTCACATTGCTATCAAGTAACACTCTTCCAGAGTGTGTGTGAGAGAGAGAGAGGGGTGAATGTTTGTCCATTTATGGAGAAAGTTTCTAAGTGATTTAATCAAAATGCTTGACTTGAATTAAGAAGCAACGTCTTCCAAGGTGTTTCCACTAATTTCTTAATATTCTTTTAAGCTTGTTTTACACTGCATGTTTGTTTTTACTTTTCTCACATTGCTATCAAGTAATTCCAGAGAGAGAGAGGTGAATGTTTGTCCATTTATGGAGAAAGTTTCTTCGTCATTTGATCAAAATGCTTGACTTGAATTAAGAAGCAGCATCTTTCCACTCATTTCCTTATATTAGTCTCAGGGAACGTGCGTTGTACGTTTATTAAAACAGCTTAAACTAAATTTTGTGTTGCAAATGTGAAATTTTTAAATTGTTCATATATTTCTGAACCTTTTTGAGCTATAAAATATAAATCAAAACATACACAAAAGCAACAACTCGTAATTTGATGTTTGAAAATCTTGCACACTTAACTTTTAATATTTTAAATTATTAATTATTGTACTTTATAGTACTTTTTATGTAGTTTCTAACTATGTAAATTATTTTTCAAAAAACTTTATAATTATACGTCCGAATTCACGATCAAAATAAAGAAGTTTGACTCTCAAAAGCGAACTACATCATATAAATTGGGACAGAGGGAGTACTTTAATTTAAAGACAAATACATACTCGAACACGTATAAATACTAATTTTTGGACATGTGCAACACAAAAGTAGTTACAACATGATAAGGAGGAAATCATATACTAACAGGAGTAATAATGGACGACTAATCAAAAATCGTGCAAATAATCTTGAAGTTGACAGATGAACAGAGGAGGGTAAAAGGGGGAAAAAATTAAAAATTAGAGGAGAAAAATAGATCAGAACAATGAATAGTTCAAACACATGGTATAAACATTACATTTTGGTATCATTACACTCGTCAGTCGTCACCCACGAGCCGAATAAGATTTCCTCACTGTTACTATTGCATCTTGCTCCACCGCTTTCTGATATCAAACCAAAACAAAAAGGAAACCTTTAGAAGTTTAATAGGTTGACAACAAGTAAGTAATCTTCCATTGTGTTTACCTTTTAAGCCAATGGATTTTTTTTTTCCAGACTTCTACCATCTCCTCAAAAAGACTCATGTCCTTGAACACAACAGATTAATCTATGATACAAGTTTATATTGTCTTTGGGTAGATATGGACCATCCTAGAAGTCTACCCAACATCAAGAAAATCATGATAGGAGAAGAACAAATGCTACTTAATTTAATAACCAAGATCATTTGGAAACCACAAAGGATATAAGTAATCTATTCATTTCAGTATCTTATTACTCTTTGAGGAAGGATTACGTGAAAAGAAAAAGTAATATCCAGAACTCCAACGATCATGTACAATCAACATGACGATGATTGATTTCAAGATTTATGATTGCAAAATTCATACCTCATCGGCTCCGATGAGTTATATTTCAAGCTACACTGCAAGAAAATTTGACTATTAGAAAGATAATATTTAGTAATTTAATAGCAAGAAGAGCATAAAAAACGACTACTATAGTACTACTTGAATAAAGCTGACTTATAAAGGCAACAGAAAAGATGGGATCAAGAGAAATTTAAGAGGCGATTCACACTATAGAGAGAGAGCTCAAGCATAGAGGGGAGGAGATTCGAAGTTGATTAAATTATCTAATAATTGAAAAAGCTTTAGTCCAAGCATACTCCTTGAGTTACTTGAACAAATACCGAAAGTTGATGGTCTTATACAAATCTTAGTGTCCTAATTGGCTCCTGTTATTCTAAAAAATCTTTCAATCACCAACTATTCAATATCATGACTTGAAACGGACAGAACTTTGGCTATAGCAATTAAATGGTGATACATGAATGAGGAGTTAGAAGAATTAATTTCTGATAAATGAAAAGCGTAAATCCCTAAAAAAAGCTAACCATTAATGATCAAATTGAATGACAAAGAATCATCCAATTCTCAAGAAGAGTGGAATTAGAGACTATTATCATTAAAAGCAAATACATGAATTATGGCTTCTCATTTACCTGGCAATCTGTTATGGTATACATTTATTATTTATTGAGTAAATTTACTTTTTAGTCCAAGGATATTTTAGGAGTAAGATTTAAGAGAAGGATAAAATAGTCATTCACTATTTGATGGACATTTTAGTATTTTAATTTTTGCTTTAGGAGCTTCCCACTTTTAGTATAGTATGATTCTTTGAAGCTTGTTGTTGCAATGCATGTTTGTTTTTACTTTTCTCACATTGTTATCAATTTATACTCTTCCACAGAGAGAGATGTTGTTCCCTCCTTTTGCATTTTATGTGATGGTATTATAAACCAAGAAATGAAAAGAAAATGAATTCTTTTGCCATGCAGCCAAAACTCGCACCTAGTGTTTGCAACCAAAAGTGTTGACGTTTGATATTTGAGATTTTAGCTTGAGAAAAGCTAATTAGAGGATTTTCGTCATGTAATATAAACTAATCATGAAGGCTAACGACGGTTTCTTAACTTTTAAGTGTGTATATATATATATATCTTATGTCAATACTGGGATAAGGCTCCACGTTTTCTGGTTTTACTTGTAAGAATCGTTAGTTTAGTTAGTAGAAACTGTCATACTTCACAGACAGATCTATCTACTAATAAACTATAAATTAAACTCACCTCTGTTCACTCTCCAGAGGCTAAGCTGAACTTTATGTGTTCTTTTTTAATAAATCTTAGTATATTGAATTCGGCACCAATCTCCTTGTGTCATGAAAATGACACCTATTCCTTTTCAACAGTAGAATTAGTCGCCAATAGCCTAAAGTTAAAAGACAAAAATAATCTTGACTCATAGTTTAGAACCACACATGATACTTTTAAAACATTATCGGAAACCTCCAATAACTTTTGTTCAAAGGGAACTTTAATAATATAGCCAACTTGTAATAAGGATACTGAAATTCTTTTTATTTTTTTGGTAACTAAAAGGATACTGAAATGTAGAGATTCTTCAAGTACTAAGGGGTACATGCACAATATGCTGAATCTTTGGAATATACGACTATATTGATTTGGCACAGGCATATTACTTAGAAAATCTTTTAGCATCTATCACTTATTTCTACTGCATTTACACCGAAATTTATCTCGGGTTGTCTCTAAACCGAGCTTGCAAGAGATAGGTAACCACACCTAGTGTTTACACCACCAAACGATATGACAACACGTATTGTCCTTATTCTTATTCGTCCTTTACTATGTTGGAAATGACTTCAGCGGGGCAGCTGAATCAAGTTTGTTTCTTTTCAAGCTGGCTGTTGAGGAACTCGAGCACTGATAGCCGCTGCAAGCAAGATACAAGGCTAAATCAGTTTTACTGGGTAAATACACCAATGAAGTAGAGGACAATTAAATGGACAACAAATGAGTATTACCCGTTGTTCGAGGCTAACTTCTTCAGGATTTAGTTTAAGGGATTGCAGTAACTTTATGCCTTCTTGAAATCCTTCAACTGCAGCATACTCATCGCCAAGATTTCGATCAATATCAGCCACTTTTGCTAAGGAAATGGCCACATCGACTATCTGGAGTAACGGAAGAGATTTAGTAAATATGGAAGAGAGTTACTTGAAGCAGGAGAGGGCAATGCTTTGAGTTTCAATCAATCAATCAAAGAAAAAATGGGGTGGACTGAGCAAAAGAACATGAAAATCAGCATGCATGTATAAGATAGCCAAAGTTAGCTGTTTTTTTGGGCATAATTGATGAAGATTCTATTTTTGCTTTATCCTGAGCTGAGGGTCTATCGGAAGGTCTGCGTACACTTTACCCTCCCCAAACCCTACTTGTGGGATTATACTGGGTATGTTGTTGTTGTTAGGGGTGGGCGTTCGGTTTTTCGGTTCGGTTTTTTCAAAGTTCGGTTCGGTTTTTTGGAAGTGGACACCGAACACCGCACCGAATTAGTTCGGTTCGGTTCGGTTTTTTGAAGTTCGGTTCGGTTTCGGTTTTTCTAATTCGGTTTTTTTTTAGCAATTACACATCTCTCCATTTATTTCCATTTTTCCTTCTTGTTACAGACGTTTACGCTAGACTAAATGTTTGAAGGTTTGATCACTTTAGAATCCAACCATAGTGATCATCCACACATACAAGATAATATCTTCTATATACAAAATATAATGTATTATACAACGTATAATAAAATCATACGAGGTATATAAAATTTTATATAGTGTATAATCAAATTATGTGAGTTATATCTAATTTTTTATAATAGGTGAAATAAATTATATGAACATTATTCTATGTATAACATTTTTATTATACTATATTTAATAAAAATCAACACTCAAATTATTATTATACTTGTGTTCAATATCCTGTAGTGTTAAATGAAAGCGAGATTTTATTTTTTATGGAACAATGAAAGAAGTTGAGAATAAGAAGGAAGTAGAAAAGGTAAGAAAAAAATGCTTGAAAAAAATCTTGCGAGAATAAGGAGGAAGTATGAAATTGTATAAAAGCGATTTATACTATGAACAACAAATAGGTATTGGAGTTATTCACGTCGAAGGGTTTCCTTATATATAGCAATTTGATTTACTATAAAACACTTAACTCCGTCATGTAATGTTTAATAACATTTAGTTGCTAAGAGTATGTAAATATTATAATATTATTGTCTACTTATGTTTTTTTCCCAAAAAAAAAATTGTATTCATGTAGTAAATCTTCAAAAAAAAAAAAAAAAAAATCGGTTTAACCGAAAAACCGGTGAACCGGAACCGAACACCGAAATTGTTATTAAAAAAAACCGAAACCGAACCGAAATACCGAAAAACCGAATTAATTCGGTTCGGTCCGGTTTTTCGGTTTTCGGTGTTTATGCCCACCCCTAGTTGTTGTTGTAGTTGATGAAGATTCCATAAGATCTAAAACACATACAGCAGAATAAATCTTCTCCATTTTGTATATGGACTGTGGTCCAAGATCCGGAAATAGCAAATTCTGAAGGCTTCTTCAAGCATACTGATCAACATTAAGGCTTTAGGCTTTTTTTTTTTTTTTTTGATAATCGAAAGATCCGTAGAAGGACAGTTGCCCATGGTGCGTAACTCAGTGGATAATGGCCAGCTAGCTCCTCTACCCTTTTCCCCTTAAATACCAGGCTTTTGATCTGCGGAAGGTTCGTACACATAACGTACGACTAGCCCACACAAAGCTTTAGGCAAATTTAGAGATGACAAAATGGGTAATCGAGGTAAAAGGTTGATCCAACATCTTATCGATGGATATATGTTCAAATATATGAGGGTAAGAGATGGAACTTGTCAGCAGAAAAACACAAGATGAAAAAAAGGGAACAGAAAATGATCTAGTTCTTTTGGATATCAAGATGCCACAGGTTCTTTGACAGGACTGTTGCCATAAATATATAGTTAGTAACAAATAGCAATGTGGATAGTGATGTTCATCAGCTTACGAAAAATACTAACCTGAGATGGCACAGACTGTTGCTTGATGGCGTTGCGGCGAACATCCAACGCCTGAATATAATGTGATCTTGCAGCTTGCAAATCTCCATCATAGTATTTAAGATCTCCAATTTTGTTTAGCGAAACAGAAAGAGTGTGTGTGGTCTGCAAAGATTTTTTAACGAATTAAGGAAAAAACACACTCATATATGAACATATATGTACTATATCATCATAGATTATGACAAAAATCAATTTAGGTACATACATATACGTAAAATACATGTGTGTAAAGCATCATTAAGAGTTACCTCTAGATCATCTTTAGGTACTTTCAAAAGGAAATTGACACTCTCTTCAAAGTAAGTGACTGCAGATACAGCATCTCCGGTAGCTCGACTACAGAATACCTCAAGTTATTTCTTTTAACAAACTAACTGTTCAAAAGTTCTACAATCACTTGAATAAATAAATACTTAAGATCATTTGATGACAATGATAAATGAAAGGGAATGACATCTTTTTCATTCAAGAGTAAAAGAAGAAAATGGATGAGACACACCTGCAGTCACCAAGCATACCAAGAACTGCTCCAAGTTGTGAGCACAACTCTGATGTATTCCCCATTCTCTGAAGCTGTTCTCTGATGTCATCCGCACACATAGTAAATCTTGATTTTGCACTACAGATATTATTGGCACGAAAAGCCTGCAAGTTAAAACCAAAAGTTAGTGGAAATCATGAAATGTGATTCACTAGCTAGTCTTGACTGGTGAGATTTTTGCTAAACATACCCGCATGGCTTGTTGAACCAGGAAAGCTCCCCGCTCCAAAGACGCGTCCTCATATATAACTGTTTTCTTCTCGCCTACATCTTCTTCTTCGTTATTAGCTTGAGACCTCTTAATCCTTGCATGGCCTTCAATAAAGCGATCAACAACATTCTGAAGATTCATGTCGGCCTCAATCTTTTCAATATCAGCACCACATAATGGACAGTCCTTAAACCGGGAGATACATGCCCTGTTTACCAAAAAGGTATACTACTTAAAAATGTCCAGAGGAATCTTTGTCTTTTCCCTTTTCTTGATTTTAAAATATCATTAAAAAAAATACCAATATAAACCGCTTACTTGCAGAATACATGTGAACAGGGCACACATCTGCTGCAATCATAAAGAAGCGCCTGACATATCATGCAGCTAAAAGGACCAAGTTTAAATGTTTGAGTATCATATCCAAAGGGGCATTTAGGTGACACAGTTGCAGATTCTCCAGAATCTTGTTTAGGCTTGCTCTCCTGGACGGTCAGTTGTTTATTTTGGTCGTCATGAGGGTTCTTAATAGTCGAATCATATCCAAAGGGACACTTAGGTGACACAGTTGCAGCTTCTCCAGACTCTTGTTTAGCATTACTCTCCTGGACAGCCTGTTGTTTATTTCGGTCGTCACGAGGTTTCTCAAGAGTCGAATCATATCCAAAGGGGCACTTAGGTGACACGGTTACAGCTTCTCCAGACTCTTGTTTCTTAAGAGTTGAATCATCAGGTCTGGAAGCTCCAGCAAAAGGGAAAACCGAGGTCATCTTGATAAATTCCCTGTAAAGGGTACAAAGTTATTCATATTTTTTACGAAAAAAACAGATGATCAGACCAGACAACTACTGAAAAGCCACAAATCTAGCAGTTCAACAAAGAAAAAGCACATGCTTTGTCAACAAAACTTTTTATTCTGACCAAGAACTAGCTATTGCTTTTTATTCTGTTTCAGTCTACATAATATAGTTAACACGTAAAATCACATAAATTATTTAAAACCTTTGTCTAACTTAAGAGTGCCATCTGGCTTCAAACAATGCAGACTCAATACCCTAGTAAAAAAAAAAGTTCAAAAGGCAAGAAGTGGCACCACACATCGACATTTCTAATGTAATCATCAATAGAGATCAACAAATCTCTACCCTCTCATTCACCTATAACAACTCTCATAATACCTAAAAAGTCCCTCTTTTTCCTTTTTGAAAGAGTTAATTTTGCTTCTTTCCCTCGTCACCAAGGAAAAAAGGCTCTACTTTGCGAAACAAACGAAATAATTCTAATTGCAGATCAAATATGTAGTGATATAGGATGTTAAAAGAATTGTCTTAATTAACTTAAAATTTGGATCACATACTGTGACAATTATTCCTAAAATTCCACAAAGTGATCATCCATCACCGTCCATGCAATAAACTTAATACACTACAGCAATATCATAAGTGGTAGCCTTTAATGCTTAACGCAAACCTAACCCCTACCAAAAAATTTGGCAGACATGTACTATTACGATACAAACATATATTACATACATATATTACATATTGAACACCCTTAATATATAGATTATATGAATTCGAACACCCTTGACAAAATTTCTAGCTCCGACACTGAATAACAGACCCAGTGAAATCCCACAAGGTGGGGTCTGGGGAGGGTACATTGTACGCAAACCTTACCCCTACCTTGGGAGGTATAGATCTATTTCCGGTAGACCTTTGGCACAAGAACAAGCAATTCAAAGCAGTATAAAAAGCCATAACAGAATACTACATAGTAAAGCTAACTGAAAAAAGGAGCCGTAACTATCACAAAATAATACGATAATCAAAGTACAAAAAATAACACATAGTATCAGAAATCAAAGGACAAGAAACTACAAGAATAATACAATAAACCTAATACACTATTGTGCTGTTTAAAAAATGTTAAGACCAGAATTACTGAAAAAGAAACAAAAAATTAATTCTCACTTTAAAAAAATCCAATAAGCATCAAATTAAAATGTCATTTAAGTATGTCAACAAACTAAAACTAGAATCAACAAACTATATTTTCCAACAAGAATCCGAGTAGTGTAAAAAAAAGTCAAAATTTGTATGCATAAGGGGTCATTTTCAGCTAAAAAATGGATCATAGGGCAATAATAAGAAGCAATATGAAGGGGGGAAAAAAAAAGATTAAAGTTTGAATTTTTTAAGGAATAGAATGAAAAATCAATTTAGAATGAAATAAAATCAGATTTTAAATTTTATTTTTACCTAGAGGGTTTGCGTTGGTTGAAAACTCGAAGCAGCCGAGTATTTCAGTTGATTTATGTGCCCCCAAAATTATGAGTGAGAGTAGATTTCAATTTTTTACCGTAAAAGAAAGTAAGAAAGAAAGAAAGAAAGAGAAAGAGTCTGCGTGAATTTCTGATCAACAAAAAGCTAAGTGTTTTCTTTATTCCTTTTTCCCCCTTTTCCTATTTTTGGAATTCCATTATTCTTAACCAGGTTTTATATCCAATTCTTTTTCATATGGGTAACTTACCTAAACAATTACACCATAATTTGGGAAAATTTTAGAAATATACAATTTGCTCACTTACAGTACAAAAAAATAGCCCAAAACTTACATTGCAAAGCTTTAGCCTAAAAATACTTTTATACAGTGTTATATACTTATATACAAAAGACATGTATGTGTATGTAGGTATTTGAAAGTGTATAATGTGCAGATATATATATTAAAAAATATAATTATACAATGTTATACACGAAAATATGATATACACAATTATACAAATATTGTATAATGTATACGTATATACACTAAAAAATATAATTATACAATATTATATATGAAAATACACACTTATATACATTTATATATACCCACTTATGCAATTTAGACACAATTACACAATATTATATAAGTGAGTATAAACATAAATTTTGATTGATTTTGAATAAAATTGCGCTCTCCTTGAGCATTGACAATAGAAAAAAAATTCAATTTTACCTTTATACATACACAATTATACATATTTATACAGATTTATACAATTATATACACTTGTATAGGTATGTATAAATAACGATAATACATATTTACAATAAAAAAGTATTAGCCACCATTACACCTCAATTTCAACACTAAAATCACCATAGAAGGAGGAGAAGGAGGGAGGAGAAGGAGAAGAAGGAGGAGAAGGAGGGAGGAGATGGAGAAGAAGGAGGAGAAGGAGAAGGAGGAGGAGGAGGAGGAGAAGAAGAAGAAGAAGAAGAAGAAGAAGAAGAAGAAGATGATGATGATGATGATGATGATGATGATGCAGCAGAAGTAGTAATAGTGAGAAATCCACTAAAATCCTATAAACAATGTATCAATCTTGTATAATAGTGTATAAGAGATGTTTATACACCCATATACACTATTATAGAAGAAGAAGAAATCCACCAAATACCTGTAAACGATGTATCAATCTTGTATAATAGTGTATAAAGCTATTTATACACGCATATACACGATTATACAAATGAACCCTATCAGTGGAGCTTCACATGTTCTTCTTCTTCCTTAAAGCTCTTCTGAAATTTAACTCAAATAGGCTTCAAATCACTTCAAATTTAAATTTTGAACTCTTGTTGATGTTTTCAATCAATTGGAACAACACCCAATGAAGCTTCCAAGCAAACCCAGCAAACTTATTTCAAAAATAATATCAAATTTCACGTCTGAGTTTAACTTTCAAACTCAAAATCTCTGATACGGCTCAAACTTAAAAGCTTAAGCTCTTCAATGGAGTTTCCGTTTTAATCAATCAAATTTCAAATATGAGAAACTTGAGCTCCATCAATGGAGGTTTTCTGATTTTTTTCAGTAGCATATGAGATTCAGCAAAAATTTTAAACAACTGGGATAGTGGAGATCTTCACAAAAGACATGGGTACGGGAAGTGGCAGAGCCACATAGTGCTGAGGGTGTTCATCTGAACCCCCTCGGCAGAAAAAAAAAAACTGTTTTTACAAGGTTAAAAAATTATTTTTTATGTATATATAGTAGATGATGATAAAGGTGGGGGTTAGGTCTGCGTACACTCTACCCTCCCCAGACCCCACATGTTTACTTTTTTATATTTTGAACCCCCTTAAGGAAATCCTGGCTCCGCCACTGGGTACGGGGCGGGAGAGATGGCGGCAAATGAGATTTTGGAGTGAAGTCCTCTAAAGCTTAGATACAACAGCTTGCTACCATTGTTGGGCTCAGAGAAGGAAAGAAAATTCTTTTTTTTTGCGCGGATTGGCCTTCATTTGGGGTGGTCTTTAATTTTTATCCTTCAAATTGGTGGTCTTTAAATTTTGTCCTGAAGTTGTGGGTTTAAACTCCAGCTCAGTAAAAAAAAAAAAAAAATTCAATTCGCAAGGCATAATTTCGCAAGGCAGAAATTTGCAAATTTGCAAATTCTAAATTTGTTGAGTAACTAGCAAAAGTTAAAGACCACCATTTTGAGGGACAAAAATTAAAGACCACCCCCAGCGAAGGGCAATCCTGCAAATAGCCCAAGAAAATTTAAGCTACACACAAAGTGGGTCAAATAGTGTAAGAAAGTAAAATATGGGTCTAATTTGCTAGCATTGTTGCCTCGGTTGATATACAGTGTAATTAATCCCTATAATTTCTAAGTTTCTAACCAACAATAGTTATTGTTTTTGCAATTACAATTTGTATCTATGTATTCGAATGTATTTAAATACATAGTTTCAAAATACAGTCAGCCGAATACATATGTATATAGATCAGTTGAACAACACATACAGTCAATTACGCAGTTTCAAAATACAATCATCCAAATACAACGACAACAACATACCTAGTTGGATCCCACAACGTGAGGTCTGGGGAGGGTAAAGTGTACGCAGACCTTACCCCCACCTTGGAAGGTAGGGAGGCTGTTTCCGAAAGACCCTCGGCTCAAAAGAAAACAAGGAAAACAATCATCCAAATACATACAGTCAAATTTTGGAACTGTGTATTTGAATACAATACACGCAAAATATGTAAAATATAGCTACGACGTATAATTACAAATGTCTTATAGCTACGGATTGTAATTTATTTAAAGTTTAGCTATACTATTGAAATACCTCTTATATGTTTGCTACATGTGAAAAATCTTTTTTATATACAGGACTATCTGGAGAATCACGTTGGTGCAGTGTAAATTAAATTAATAGAAATGGCACACAACATATTTTTGGTACTACCTCCAACTTTATTACTCCCTCTGTCCTAATTTATCTGACACCATTTATCCGTTTTAATTTATATGAAACCATTTGACTTGATATGAAATTAAAGAAATAAAGAAAGACTTCAAAATTTATAGTACAAAATAAGTCTTAGATATTTATTTGATTGTAAATTATTTCATTAAGAGCAAAAGAAGAATTTAAAGTTAAATTGATTCTAAATATAGAAATGTGACTTTTTTTTAACATATTAAAAATGAAAGTGTGTCACATAAATTGGGACGGAGGGAGTAGTACAATTTATATTGTCTTTAACCAGGTATCAATATATTCATTAAAAGTCTTTTTTTTTTCTTTTAAAAAAAGTATTTATTTTAGAGTATTGAAGCGGTTGATCAAGTTTTAGGATAATAGCTGAAGCATTTTACATAAGTAAAAAATAAAAGCTTTTCCGCATAAGCACTTTTGGGATCTTGATCAACGCATAAATTATTGGGCAACTTACATAAATGTACACTTTACGGTTTTTTTTTTTTTTTGGCATAGCTTTATTTTACTAATTACATTTCGTAGCTACAGTAGATTGTATTCAAACTTCGGCTGAGTCAGATTTTGATGTATTCAACTAAGCTGTATTCAAGTCAAATCTATTCAAGTCAAATGTATTCAACTCAATTGTATTCAAGTCAAATGTATTCAACTCAACTGTATTCATTTGTAGCTACTTTTACACTGTATTCTCTTTATTATATTTAAAATCGATTGTATGCAAAAAATATCCTTCAAAATACAAGCAAAAAATACATAAAGAAACACTGAATTTTACACTAAAAAATTTGCGAATACACTCAAATAATGAATACAAAAATAAAATACACCCCAAACACCGAATTTTGCACTAAAAATTTAACGAATACACTCAAATACTGAATATAAGAAATAAAATACACCCCAGAAAGAAATAAAAAATACACTTGAATTTGAGATACAAGACATAAAATACACTTCAAATTCACTGTATTCATTTGTATACAAAAAAAATCTCCTTCGAAATACAGGCGAATAAAGTGTATTTTTCGGTCAGATGTGGACAATAAAGTGTATTTTTTGGTCAGATCCGAACAATAAACTGTATTTTTCGGTCGGATCTGGATAATAAACTGTATTTTCAGCACCATCACTCCCACCACCGGTGGCGTGGAGTGGGAAGAGGTGGAGGCGTAAGGCAGATCTGAGCCACCACCAACAACCCTCGTCCTCTTCCTCCCATCTCGATGTATCTCCGCCGCCATCCGCCACAACAACACCACTACCACTACTTTTCTCCTCTTCGTCACTCAGATCTGATGGCGCCGGAGCTTGAAAGCCAAGAGAGTTGACTGGTGGTGGTCGATCTAAGTGTATTTTTGCTCAGATCTGAGTCTCCGGCGACTGATCTGGCCGGAAATACACCGAAAAAGCGCGACGATGTCTTGTCGGAGTGAGAGAGAGAGAGACTAGATGTGAGAGAATGGCTGAATTGGGTATACATTCCCCTTTTCACTGTATTTTACCTTATAGTTAATAATTGTCATTGACATACAAATGCTAGCTATGGAAAGTAATTAAGTTAAACTATAGCTACTAAATATAATTACCTACTAGTGTTTGTCAAGCCACGTAGATTTTCCTAAATTATTACTCTAATATTAACAAAAAAAAAAATTAAATTGATTAGTTAAACACCAACTGTTCACCAAAAGTTTTTTTTTTCCTTTTCAAATGCACTTCTGAGCAAAAGCTTATTTCATAGAGTTTAAGTTATGTGCATTGTCAGTGTACAAAAATTTTACACAAGTTAGATGTTAACTATGGTAACTTTACAACTAAAATTTAGGGAAAAAATATTAATGACCCATAGAGTCCTAGTTATACTCTATAACTAAATTACTTCTTTCCTTTTCTCAATTAATTTCCTATTCTATCGTTAATTAAATTGTAATGTTCTCCATGTTTCTCTCTGAACTAAATCATCATAATCAGTTAAGTAATCAAACAAGAAAGGAGAATTGTTAAATTTTTATTTTTATTTTTAAAAAGGTAATTCTTCAATGCCTCACATATTATGAACTTTAATTCATCAACACCTTAACCATTAATGTTGACCTTCAGGAACTTCTCTTGCTTTAGGAGTTGACATGTTTTTAACGATTTTCATTTTTTCCCTTTTCTCAATTGAGACATGTTTTTAACGTTTTTCATTTTTTCACTTTTCTCAATTGAGAAGCATTTGAACCCATAGATATCACATAAATATCTACATTAAAAATCTTAGATTGCATTAAGTATTTAAGTCACATGAAGAAGATTTTTAAAACAAGCATGAAGAAGACGGGATTAGAAAGACCAACAAATAAAGAGACCATGGAGAGAGGGTTTGACGGGGAGAGACGATTTGCATTTCAGTATTTAATTTTTGAAAAAAAAAAATGAAAAAACTGGGTAACCTCAATAGCAGGTAAACTTTAGCTGATGGTGTGAAAAATTTTGTCCATTAACAGTGCACAAAACTTAAACTCTATTTCATAATAGCTTTTGATCAAACAAACTATAAATAAAGTGGCACACAACATATATTTAGTACTACCTCCAAATTTTATTAACTTTTTTAACATGTTGTCCCATATTAGTTTTAGGACTCAACTAATGTCAGTTTATCTAAAAGTATCATTCAAGAATAAAGCATTTTTCAGAGTTCAAATTTGAGAGATCTTATTAATAGTGAAAAGCTATTGCTTCACCACAATCTTTGAGTTGGTATGTTTTCTGCCTTATTTGGTTAGTATAAAAATAATGGAAAGTCGTTTGGTAACTATCCCTAATTGGAGTTGTATTTACACTCCGTTTCATTTTATATGGACATTGATATTGGACTATATTGGTCATGGAGTATACAGAAAAAAAATTGTATTTTATTTATGTGATACTGTTTGAGTCAAAATTCGTATTTTACCAAAATAGTTGAATTTGTTCTAAGGTTAACCACAATTAGTAGTAATTTGATACAGATGTTAGAATTTACACATGCAAGTTATTTAAAGATTAATAAAGAATAAGTAAATAAAAGGAAAAAAATAAACTAATGCCAATTGCAAATGAACAACAATGATGGATTTCTCCGTTCCCTGGAATGAATAAGAACTTGATGATAAAAGAATGATGACAATGATAATAAGCAGAGAATAATCAATAATCGTCTATTTTTCAGTCAGTATTGGTACGCCTAGATATACAAGTGAAAGTCATATTTATAGGTATCTGGTCCTATCTGGTGCTCTTCCCGTTGTATGTCTTAACGACAATCATTAATTCTTTGAATTAATGATTGTCATTTAATTCCTTGATTCAGGCCATTAGAAACCGTTTTGCCGTTATTGTATTAATTTTATTTAATGCGCAATCAAGAGGGTCTTGTGTGTTGTTTCCGTTAATGCTCTCTTCATTGACCACATCACCGGTATCAGCTACCTTTCCGCAAATGCTTTACTCGGCATTACCATCTGATTTCTATACGTCATTGTATAAACTGACACGTGTCGACTACATGTTGATCCACGTGTTAGCTGTGATTTTTTGCCCATACAGATACGGGATAAGGAAAGAAATTCCGCTGGATACATAGGTTAAATATAGTATGATACACAAAAACTATCGACTAGTTTTGAACGTGTTATATCCCTCATTCAGTTACGATCTAACTCACCTATATAGAGTACTTCCTCCGATTTGTTTTACTTGTCATAATTGATGAAAATAATTGGTTCAAAATACTTGTCATTAAAAAATTAAAATATATTATTTATTATTTCGACTTTCATCCAAACTCTAATAAATGTAATGGGATATTAATTAGCATAGTAAAAGGAAAAACAGCATTAAATTGAGATTAAAATAAAAAATAAATAAGGGTAAATTAAAACTCTAAGAGCCTGTGAATGAGTGGGTTGGGTGGGTGGATTATCATGGGATTTGAGAGGCCAACAAAAGCAAAGGTCCCATTTGGGCAAATAATTCTTTGCTCAAATATGAGTTAAGTCATCAATTCATGCAAGCTAATAAGCTTATCTAGCTATTGTGACCCCCATTATTTTACCACCTTTTGTTTTCATGTTAATATATGGGTCCCTTATTCTCACTCCCAGCCAATGGATTATAGATCCTTCCTTGTACTGTGGTGGGAATCCTTTTGGATGCCATCATCTTACCTGCTAGCCAGAAAGGCAATTATTTGGTTGTTTGCAGCTAATTTACACTACCAGCAAACAACAGCTAGCTAGACTTTCTAATATTTCTCGTACGTTTCTTTCAGTGCTTTTACCTTTATAACATGCCATATTTTCAGGTTACTAACACCCAAAGACCAAAGTGAAAATTTGAAATGTCAAAATTCTCATACTCCAATAAAATTGAACGAGCTTATTATCTTTCATTCATTCAAACACTACTTCTATAACAATCTTGTACAATAATGAAGCAAATTGAAAAAAAAAAAAAAAAAAAAAAACCTGGAGGAAGAACGAACCTTTAACATAATTAAACTCTTATTAGACCAGATTTGGTCGTTGAATCGCAGAAAATAAGAGACATGTTGTAGCAGGAACCAGCTTAGAAAAATAATTGAGAAGAAAATCACAGAGCATTTTTATTCAAGCATTAAAACATGTACAGGTAAAAAATATTTAGTGCAAGAAAGGGTTTAAACTCTTACAGTAGTAGTATATACTAGTACTAATAGGCTAAAAATCTCGATGAATTGGCCTCGTAAACGCTTGGATTGTTAAGCTAGCCAAACTCTTATGACTCTCATGTAGTAAAATGTAACGTATTTTTCTTGTTCTTTTGCTCTACCCGTCCCACCTTTTTGTCCTTTTAACTTTCGAAGATAATGCAAATCTTTTAAGAACTTCAAAATCGTACACTCCGAGTGTTGATTTTAGGTGGCGAGATTGGGAGTACGAGGGTCTAATTACCTACAGAGTAATTTTTATGTAAAATTAACTCAATTTTTTAGGTAAAATTAACTCAAAGAGATCGATGGCCGGGTAACTCCAAGAATGATCTTCCCTCATGTGCTCTCCTTTGGCTTCTGTTTTTCTGAACTACAGTTTTCCATCACAATTCTCAAAATGGCTCTAAAGTTTTCTTTAAGCTTTTCCTCACCATGTTAATCCAAAACAATAAACAAATATTCGAACTATATACCAACACATCTATTATATTAATCAGCTCTCGTATATTATATATGAGGTAAGATGTGCGCTTTCAAAGGTATTGACAAAAGAAGATAAATCCATATGTCATCTAGCCTCCATTGTCTTAAACATTATGTCATCTCCTTCCGTTCCCTCTCTCTCTCTCTCTCTCACACACACACAGCAAGATATTGGTGAAATGAATGAGATATGTGCACTCACAATCAGAAGTACTGGATATGATTTATGGGATCCCTTCACCCTTAATTAATCAGAAATCTAGAATTCAAGGTTCGAGAACAAAAGCCTTCTCCTAGGTGGCACTTCCCTCTTTATGAACTCTATGTAAGGAGAATTTGGATTAGTCGGACCAGTAAGTCCGAAATACCAAATGTTAAAAAGAACTACATGTAGTATAATTCTCTTTTTCTGTCTGTCAAAAATAACTTTGATAATAGTACTTTCTCTGTCCCAATTTATGTAACTTTTTTTGCTTATCAAGAGTCATCTAACTAAACTTGAAATTAAATGCAATTAGATCAACTCCATATCATAAAGTTAAAGATTTATGTATTTAAAAGCTATACACAAAATAGTATAAGTTGTTAATTTTTCATATCAATATAATAAAAATATAGTTTAAATATCAGTCAATTTCAAAAAGCGAAAAAAGTCGCATAAATTGGAACGAAAAAAAAATTGTAATCTAATTGGTCGGACTGCTTATCTTGGGTTTTCATGAGGAAAGCATCTTGACATTGTTGAGCATGGGACCACAAACTCCTTTATTTCTTTATTTGCCCAAATTAAAGGGTGTAAAACCATAAAACAACCCCCAAAAAACTCTCCCATCATTTTGTACTCTTTCTCTTTCACACATTCACACATTCACACACCTTCGCACGTGCCATTGCTCACCATCTACGTAGCTCATCGCACGAGCCACTTCGCATACCATCTCTATCTCTTTTTCTTTCTTTATATCCTAGTGGTCTCATAGTCTCTATGTTGTGTGGTGCAACAAATAAAAGTTAGAGAGAGAAAACCAAATATTAGATAGATAGATTCACAAACACTTCGTGCAAAAAATTTCTGAATATCAGACCTGAAAAATCCCATTTTTTTTGCTTGTTATATCTTTGAGTCTTTCTTTCCTTTTTTTTTTTCCTTCTAGTTTTTCTCTAATAGAAACCCCTTTTTGTTAAATATACCTATAGTAAAAAGTTGTGGAGTTAATTTCTTTGTTTTGTAATGAGAATAAGGAAGCGTTTTCCTCCTCCTTCACTAGATCTCCAAGTCAATAGGCCAGTTGTGGTGCAACAAAACACCAAGAATGAATCTTTACCGTCTGATCTTCCAAATCTAACCCTTCCACAGCCGTCTGATCAACCGGTGGTCACCGGAGGCAAAGCAACAAGGTGGGTTTTCTTTGGTGGCAACAGTAATCAAGAGAAACAGAAAAATAAGGTGAGTTAAATTAATTAGTAAAATAATATTGTTATTATTATCATAGTATATGTGTATGCATCTATATGTTATAGTAGTATTTTATAGAATTGCACTACTGTTTTTCTATCTGTCCTTTTTGTTTTCTTCAAAATGGAGTTTTGCACCCAACCCATGATGTATAGTAGTATTATATTTTCTTATTTTGGATGCTTTTTGGATGTGATTTTGATTTGCAGGATGTTGAAGCTGAAGAGGATGAGAAATTATGGAGAGAGAAAAAAGAGAGCTTTGGTAGTAGTAATGACAATGATAACAAGTAAGAATATAATGCATAAAAAAGAAAAGTTTGTTCCATTTAATTCTTTGTTTCATGAATTCTTCTATGATAGTAAAAAAAGGTGAATAATAATACGAGAAACAAGAATTAATATTACTGTAACTGGAAATACTGTTTAGGTTTTTATTCTCCTCCAATGATTCAATTCCCCATCGATCTCATCTAATCCATTTTATTTTTGTTGTGTTGTCTTGCATTTTTTCCATATCTTTTTAATTTCTCTCCCCTATACTGGTCCCCATTTATATTAAACATATCACACGGAAAAATTCTGAATGTTGCACTGTGCACTTTCTTTTTATAGTTTGGGATTTAACAAACTTTTTTGCTGCATCTTCTTGTTCTTGCTTCTTCTCTTCAGGAAAGAAATAAGCTTTTTGACTCCACAACTAGGTTCTTTGCTTCCTCAGCCATCATCTTCTTCTGATCTAGGTAAATTTTCAAAACTTATCCGAGGATCATATGTTGCTCGTACTCTCTCGAAAGAATATCGTTGGACATGTGTTAGATCCTCCTAAAGTAGTGCATCTGTTGAAGGATCCGACACGGGTACAGTAGTATTTTTGGAGATTCCAGCAACGTAGCATATCCATTAAGATTCATATATACAATTTAGTATAACATTTTATCATTCTTGTTTTATTATGCTATGATATTGAACGTACATGCGTATATATATACATATTAGATGCGAGATGGTGTGAAGGAGAACATAAAGTAATTCCATTCAAAAAGAGAAGACCAGACAGCTACCACCACACAAGCAATATTAACACGATGAAGTCGAAGACAAACAAGAAATGTCCACAAGAAAATGGTAACGAGGAGCAGGAACAGGAACATTATGGACTAATTACTGAAGAGGGTTTCGAGAGTAACATTAATAGTGATCATAAAGTTGGTCATGTAAATAAGAAGAGCAAAAGAGGAAGTGTTATATTAGAGGGATCAAGGTGCAGTCGAGTTAATGGGAGAGGATGGAGATGTTGCCAACAAACCCTTGTGGGATATTCATTGTGTGAGCATCATTTGGGAAAAGGGAGACTAAGAAGCATGAATAGTGTTCGAAATGCAACGAATAAGAAGAAACAAGCAGAAAAAGAGGAGAAATCTTCACCAAATGATCATGAATATTATGGTACTCGTGAAGATGATAAGAAAAAGTCATTAATGGTGACGAAGAAGAAGAAGATGAAAAGGATTGGAATGGTGAAAGCTAGATCTCTGAGTAGCCTGCTTGGTCAAACGGACAATGCAGTTGCAGCGTGGGTAGTTGATAATGATAATAAGAACAAGTAGCAAATGAACACAATCGAGGAACATTTGATCATGTAGGTACTCAAATGCTATATTGCTCAGATCTTTTAAAAATACTGTCGCGCTCGTGTCAGATCTTAAAGGATCCGACATGACAGTCATGACAATGTTGAAGGACTCGAGTATCGTAGCTCAGAAGAGCCGGAAGTAAAAGTTACGTTTTTTTTATCTGTAATTTTTGGTGCTTTTTCTTCAAGATTGAGCTCAGGAAGCTTGCTTATGTAGTATGTTTTTAATTATTGCATGGAATTTGTCTATTTGCTTTCCTCTTTAATTCGCTCTCCTTTAATTTTTCGCTACTCTTCTGTAGCTATTCTTGGGTTTAGCTTAAAGATTGATTTATGCTTGCGACAAGCTAGCTAGCGACCACATTAGTGATTTTCATTAGTGTTGTTAAAATAATAATGCCAATAAGAAAATAACAACAATAACTTTATCATCAATAAAGGAAAGAAATGTGCAGATAGTTAGTTGCTCACATGTGATGAGTATAGATAATTCATTAACGGCATATATATATGGTCAATTTGATTCGTGGACAAATTCCACTCAACTTCCTGAAGTACTCTATTGTAATATACATTTTGACATTTCAAAGACAGAGCTATATAACCATTTACTAATTATACTAATTCTTTAGTTTTATGTATCTTGTCTGGGGGTGCGGTGGGGTTGGAGGTGGGGAGTGGGGGCGGGGTGGTGGGGGGATCAGGTTCATACAGATACAATAATATTATGGTCAAAGTTTTGTTAGTATAGCCTCGAGGTTTTGATGATA
Organism: Lycium ferocissimum; assembly: GCF_029784015.1. Taxonomy (NCBI): domain Eukaryota; kingdom Viridiplantae; phylum Streptophyta; class Magnoliopsida; order Solanales; family Solanaceae; genus Lycium; species Lycium ferocissimum. The sequence goes on from NC_081344.1 coordinate 3,031,588, forward strand.
ATTTTTGTGAACTTGTGGTGGTCCATAGGATTTTTTTCTATCGATTTAAATGTGACACAATTTTAAAACGATATATTACAACTGATGCTGTACTATATATGCATTTGGCGATTACTGCTTCGAAATTCACTTCCAACATTGAACTTGGTTCAAATTAATTAGGATATATATGTTCTTTCATTGCTATACGATTTCAGATACTCCAATCACAAGTTCTAGATCTAGCCTTGGAAGTCAATATAAGAATAGGAATAGAGACGGATTGAAGATTTAAACTATGTGGTATAGTTTCGAATTCGGAATTTTATCACATTCTGTCGAAATTACTGCGTTTAAATTATATGATTTATACTTGTTTAGTGAGTTTTTAATACATATACAGGGTGTAATAAAGCTAAAAGTATTGGTTCATCCGAAACTATAGCTTCTTCACTTGCTAGATCCGCCCTGAATATGGGACTGCCATTTTTTTGATGCATGAAATTAGTGAAGGAGGTAGGACAATTGATGTTTTCTGTATATATATGACACTAATCCTATATATAAGATGTGTATTTGAATGAAGCACCGATCCTTCACGAAGAACAAAAATATCATTAGCACACAGACAAATTATCATTAGCACACAGACGGATCATAAATTCATAATCGAGTAAGAGCCCGTTTGGATTGGCTTATATATAATTTGTTTTGATTTTTTTTTTTGGTGTTTTGTATTGAACTTAAAAGCGAATTTTGTGCATACAATAAGCGAAAAAAATAATTGGACCTGGTTTTCATTTATCTAAAAAAAAGCGATTTATAAGTGAAAACGTTTTATAAAAAAAAAAATAAGTTAGCCTACTTTTTTTTATTTTTTTTGGCTTATAAGCTATTTAAAGATATAAGCTTTTATTTTAAGCATCCAGCATAAACTCAATCACTAGGCAAATCAACATTGCTCTTGACCTATATATGTTGTATTATATTTTTAGGATAATTAAGTTACATAACTGACAATATATAAACAATGGTTTATTGGTAGTAAAAAGTAACATTATCTTAATTCAATCCAGTTGGCTTACAATAACCTAATAGTGTAAAATATATATATATATATATATATATATATATATATATATATATAGTACGTGTATAAAAATTAAAGTCGTTTCAAGGTTGTAGGACGTTAATTTATAAAAGATTTAACCTCCATATGGACAACTAATAACATCTGTTTTTTTTTTCAGAATATTTGTCGTCACGTTATAAAAAATTATGCATGTGTCTTCTCAAACCACTCAGTTTAAGCAATTGCATCTTATGTCCCACAATCTAAAACTTCACTTTTTTTTGTCTCCACCTGCCTTGGAAGGAAATGAGGATGAGAGAGCTTTCATCTTAAACAATGCACTGAGAGTATGTAAAACTATTTAAGTGTCTCTTTTGTAATGGCAATGGCAATTTGTAGCTAATGGCAATGGAATAATTAACATGCATATTCAATGTTCAGTTACAAGGTTCGTCGTTCGACTATATTACCTGAGATTAGTAATCTATTTGACCAAGTTGTAAAATCTGCTTATTTTGAAAAGTGATTTTCGAAAAAGAGCTTTAGAAGATTAACATATTGTGTTTGATTTTAATCAATTTGAAAAACACTTATCGATACTAGAGCAGTAGTTTTGCTTGATCAAATGTCCAAAAGTGCTTCTGGGGGGAAATTGTTTTTCCGATTTAATAAACAGTTTCTGCTCTACTAAGAAACTTATTTTTATCCTAAAAGCTTGGTCAAGCATATTTACTCTTTAAAATAAGCACTTTGATTTTTCAGAAGTTTAGCCAACAGGCTACTAACTAAATCTCTCCATCTACTTGGTTCAAGAAAAAATCATTAGACTCGCGCATGAGTGCCATGTGTTGTCGATCTAAATTTTTTTAGACTCTTCTATCTCTAACTTATATGTTTAGATGGAGGTAATACACAATTTAATATTTCATTTACATAGTATGAATATATTGATTACGTTTATGAAGCAAAAAAGGAAGTACTGTTTACACAGGTTAGGTCAGGACGTCAACACAAGTCTTGGCAAGAGCTCACCTACGCTAAATAATCAATTTGAGGAAAGACCAACCATACAACATAACTTTTCTTCAGACCTAGTCCTTTGGTTCTATTTACACTTTGTTTTGTCCAGTCAAATTACAATATTCTTGTATGTTTTTTCTTTGGGAAAGAATATTCTTGTACATATGTGCTTCTGGTTTGGGAGGTTCTGAATTCGTGAAGACTCGTCATATGCCACATATTGTTTTTGGAAAGATGACTTATCAAAAATTAAAAGGACAAACAGATGGGACTGGTAGACCAAAAGAGAAAAAGTAATTAAAGAACCAAAGAGAAAGCAAAACAGCAACAAACTAACATTCTAACGACATGCGAATCATATATAGGAATTTGCTATAGATTCTTTTTTTCTTTGCCGAAGAGGTCATATAAATATTAACTAGCCCTTAGAAAAAGTTATCCTTCTTCGCAGTATTTGATTTGAAGGATCAATAACATAATGATCGTATACAAATGGAGGGGGGAAATTAAATTTAGAAGGACTGTTATAATAGCATTGCTACATCCATATTTAGACAAAATATCTATCAGCCACAGTGTTGGCTTCTCTAAAGATGTGTTATACAAGTGGCCTTCCAAAATGATACAACATTGACCTGCATTTAGCAAAAATATGCTGAGTATTCAACATTTATTCCCTCGAGTATAGAGCAGCATACTACCTGGGAGTCGATGTTATGATGTTCAATTCCTTGACCAGTTGTAATTAATGTAGTAAAGTAAGTGGTTCCACGAGGAAACAAGATGTAAAGCCAAGGTCTTTGAAAAAATCGAATATCCAGCTACATGTATGGTTTCAAACAACACCCCTATACCCCCTTTCCAGCATGATATTATCATAAGCATCATCCATATTAAATTTAATAACATTATTTGGAGGCAATTGTGCTATTTGACAGGAATGATGACGTGTGAGGAGCAAAGGTTACAATATTGGTAAGGAAAATAAGTTCAACAGCTTGTGTGATGATATGATTGATGGATAAGCGTTTACATGAAGGGGCAATTGATTGAGACTTGTAACTTATTATAAGAGTTGAAACAATCTCTTTAATTTGCACCCAAAAGAAACTGTTGACCCGCACATGGTTGAATTTTCAAATTCTAATGTGCAAAACGTATGCATATGAGAAAAGGTTAGAAACAAATTAGTTATGCTACTCGTACGTGTTGTTTTAAAAATGAAGTACCAAATATTAACATAACTTCAACTTTCGTGCCATTCGTTTCTAAATTACTTGCTCTTACAAAATCAATACTGTTTTGTCATTATTAGAAGTTGCAGTGCTGTTATTGAAAATTTGTCAGTTGTCAATCAATATACTTTTGTTCCATTCACTTCTAACAAGTTAAAAAGAAACAGTCTTCGTGCACCACTACTCTTTATTCACTACTTCATTTAAAAGAACTGTTGAGTTTATTACATGATTATCTATGATAAGGAAATTGTGACGTTGAGCCTTAACTACTCACGATTCAGTGATATCTCGTGACCACTTAAATTTTAAAATGCCTTTGTATATCGTGTATCCACATAATTGAGGAAATTGACATTTTCTTGTTTGGAGGTCTTAACTCTTAAGCAGTCCATTAGCAATTTGGCATCATTTTGCTATTTTCCCCGAGTTTGTGATTCAAATCCCTTTGCAAAGGCGACGGATACGGACTGAAGCAGCTACTTTTGTCTTTGGGCCGTTGCTAACTGGCTCGATTACTTCTGGGTCATCTGTACTTTTGTCCCTATTTTGTGCTGGTCTTTAATTTTCATCCTTCAAAAGGGATGGTCCTTAATTTTTTGCCCTTCAAAATCGAACCTATGCCTAGAGAAGCATAATTTACTCATCATAATATCCAAAAGTAATCCCTGTATCCTAAAAGAACTTATTCCCCGCTAGGCATAAGTTCGATTTTGAAGAACAAAAATTAAAGTCCAACCCATTTGAAGGACTAAAATTAAATACCAGTCCATTGGAAGGACAAACCGTGCAATTACTTCATTACTTCTTTAGTTGGATAAAACAGGCCATAAAATGGGGAGGTCCTCTATAAATAGGCCCTCTCTGACATAAAACAGAGAAATTGCAAGCTTTTCCCTTCAAGTCAGGTGGTCTTCAAAATTTACCCTACAAAATTGAACTTATGCCTAAGGCTGGGAGCATAACTTGTAGGATATTATGATATGAAAATATTAACTTATGGTCTACGAATAAGTTGCTTGCATTGAGGGCCAAAAATTAAAACCAACACAAAGTTGGAACAAAAGTACAAATGACCCCACAGTAAAAGTAGGGGAGGCTTGTGCATAGCCCAAAAACAACAAAGTCAATATTCAGGACCTAAGAAGTCCCAACTCTTTGGCCCAACTCTTGTTGCCCAATACCATGACAGATACTAGTGGAGTATAATACAGAAGTAGTGTTAAGTAGAATCAAGGAACAAGAAAAATTGACAAATAACCACTTTTTAGTCTATATAATTGAAAAATAGTCATCATTCTGAATTTTAAAATCACAAGAGAAACTCTAAGATAATAACCTAGAACTTCATTTGTGGATTTTAAAACTTTAGGGGATGACCATTTTTTAAAGATAAGATCTAAAAATGATGAACGCTATTTTCACTCAAGGAACATGCCAAAGGTAACCATAACCTATGTATCCAAAATCTAAATGGGAAATAGTTTTAGTTCATAAGTTTTAAGAAGAACTAAAAAAAAAAAAAAATGTAACCAAAAAAACTGCAAAAGAAATTGTAGAATGGGATACCATATTTCCCTTTTGCTATCTTGCATCATTATCTTGTGTATGAGGGCTGATTAAATCCATTGATAATGTCCATTTCCTTCTCGTGTTTTGGGCTTATTTGTCCCTATTCTAATGATTATAAAGCTAGATAATTTATCCAAGCATGAAATATATATTATCTAAAGTGAAAATGACCTTTGGGTCAGAAAAAACTTCATGATTAGGTAGACCACACGAGGAAAGGCGTAAACTTAAAGCAAAACTTGGTCAAACATTTCTCATAATTGCCTCTATTTAAAAGAAAAAAAGAAGAAAAAAATGATTCTTCTCAATTAATGGCAGAAGCTGTTTTCAATCATGCACCCACAATTGAAATGATTATAGGGTTTTTTCATGCATCAATTATAACAAGAATTAATCATGTAGGCCATGTTTGTTTGATCAATCTTATGTAGAATTATCGTCCATCTGAAATCTTGAAATTACTAAGTTTTTTGATTTGGGATTGATTGAATGATGACCTTTCAAATTGCCAATCAACTAAATACTAGCTAAGGAGTCGTTTGGTTGCAGAATTAGGGTATTAATCCAACATGAAATTTGGGATTAAAATTGTCGTGTATTTAAATTGGGAATTAACGAAAATCAGGATAAAAGTTATACCAAAATCATGAAATTATCAATTCCATATAGAAGACGAAATTATCTATCTTGATTATAATCCAAAATTACATTATTAAGATAACCTTAATCTTAAACCAAACGATCCCCAAGGTAGTCTTCGAAGTCCTTTGAATAAATAAGTCAGTGGTGGGACTACTTACAAAGAGTCAAAGACACTTATTACTAAGGGTGTCATTCGTTATTATTTCCAAAAAACAAAAACAAAAAAGTAGTATTTATGTATACATAATATTTCTAAAAAGAAATTATAATATGTCGCCATAGCTTGAAACAATATTATAACATAAAATAATTGCGACGGGATATAGAACCTTAAATCACCACAAATTTGAACCCAGACTCATAAGAGGAAGTGTAATACTAGGCCAACACTACTTGTGTAATATTCTGTACACAGAGCAAAATACATTAATGAATGTAGCTTATGATGTCAAATTCTGCCATGATAACATTTTACAAGTGGATTAAGTACTCCATAAAATTAAAATATGCTTATTAGCTTCTGTTTTATAGAAGTAAGGAAGAAGATTCACCAAGAAATAAGATTCATTATATACAATGTGATTCTCCGATAAAAGGAGTTTGAATGAATCTCCTTCCGCCCTTCCGCTCCGTCCCTTGGAAGAGGTTGAGCTTAGATTTTGAAATTATGATTTTGTATTCTAGAAAAAGAAGTTTACTAGGTTCTGAATAATAATTTAAGCAGACCAAGTAGATTTTAATATAAATATATGATTTGGACCAAAGTTGCAGTGTTCCGCCCTAAGGAGAATTGTCGTTCCACCATTGACAAAAAATTGTGATGAGATGGATAGGATTCCTCTACCCTTAAGCAAAGATTTCAGGTTCGAGCCTTCGTGTAGAAAAGATCCTCGTAAGGAGAGCCTCCCCTTCAATGGGACTTACGGGATGCCAATCCAAATTGATCGAGGCCCCAAAACAAATACCGAACACTAATCGAATTCAAAACAAAAAGAATCATGAAGTGATGAAGGTTCTTTTTGGAACATGTTCCTGGTAAAAACCCTAGATTCATTCCCACCTGGCTTCTCGAGGGTTCTGTCTCTCTAACACTTCACATAAAACTATTTTACTTGAAAGAAACAAGGACTCGAAATGGGTATGTTCCACTAGTTTTTGACAATTTTATTCCTGTACTCTCCCTTTTTTTTTTTTTTCTGTGGTCAGAAAATGGTCAATCATTCTTTCACTACTTTAATCGTACATCTCATTTCTATAATCATTTACTTGCTATAAAGCATGACTCCAGGAGTGTGAAAAGTCCACTTTATATGCATGAAGAATAAAGTTTATAGGAAGAGGTATTATGTTTATATCGAATATGTTCTAGAATAATTTTTTCCCTTTTACCCTCCTCTTTTCACTTCCTTAATCATGTTCAACCCTAATATCTGAGTTTATGATTTGACTATTCCCCAAAACCTATTATTTAAATATAATTACCTTTTGTTAGGGAATTATAAATGGCTAAATCCAAATTTAACTACTTCGAGACAAAAATATATTAGTACTAACAATTTCAAATCTTGTAAAAGCAAATATTATTATACTATTATGAGGGTTCTATCCAAGGGTTATGATGATACATAGAGGTTTTGTTTGCTTTTATTTTGATTTTTGAATTAAAAATTATTACTATTTTTATGAAGATTTCTAACCTAAGTTTTTTCAAATCTTTCAAAAACTCCAAAGAGAAATTCTTGAGTTCTTTTTAAAAAAAAAAAACTAAATTTGGAGATTTTGAGTAGTAATTTGTATTTTCTTTTAAAATTTGGCTCAGACAAATACTTTTTGCAAAAACCTAAAAGTTTGAGATTACAAATGCAAAAACTCAAAAAGTTCACCCAAATACCTGTATCTGATTCTGGCATATTGACCAAGTCAAATAAAATAGGTATGGGAGGATATCACAACAATAATATCTTCGTAATTTATACCTGGGGACCGAATGAGTGGACGTACATTTGTACCTTATGCTATTTTTGTGAGGTAAAGAGACTATTTTCGATAGATCCTCAACTCAAAAGAAAATTAACTGACGCACGATGAAATTATAAATTCAAAAACTCCAAAAGTTCACCCAAATACCTATATCCGATTATGATAAATTGATCAAGTCAAATAGAATAAGTATGGAAGGATACTGGAAAACATAATGTCTGTGCACCACCAAATTTGTGATGAGATGGACATGATCTATTTATTCTTAACTAGATGACTCGGGTTTGAATTCTGAATAGAAAAAATTATAGTAAAGAGTTATGTCATTCAGATTCTTCAAAATCCTCGGCGTATTCGTATCGACACAACATGAGTGTAGTAGATGTGGTTGTGAGATCCACACCAAATTAGTACTCACGAATCTAGATTACCCGGCCTTTAATAAATCTTATACGACACGAAATGAAATTGTTCAGAAATCAAAACAAATACTCCACCAGATATCAAATGAGAAACAAAGCACAGATAATGCTTGTACATGTACAGCAATTTTTTTAAGGCCTCTTGTCTCTTCATTTGGCAGCATATAAACAGCATCCCAAGTTCATAAAGTGAGATATGAGAGGGGCAACTAGGCATGTGATGATAATCTTGATGATGATAAATCTCATAATGATTAGATAAGGGAATTAGAAGAGCATGACAAGTAACTAATCATACTGTCTCTCAAAGAAAATACAAGATCCTTCTTCTATTCGTTAAAAAGAGGTAGTTGTCTTTTCTCTAGTAAGCATAAAAGCATAACTTTTTTCGAATTGTTTAAAGTCTTCAAGGGCTATTGTTTCTGATTATAATTACATTAATCAATTACTTTATCACCTATCTTAACAATAATGTTGACAATTATGCTAACCTTATTTTCCTCTTAGTTAAATGATTCAAATAAAGTTGTTTAGATTTTGTCTGTTTACCCTTAAGGCTTATTTACTTTCTTTTGTTTTGCCTCAATAATCCAATAAAGATCAATCTAATCCTTCCCTAACTAAATATCTACTTAATAAGTTGTTGATCATATGGTGCAAAATCATTTCGCTCATAATTTTTTTTTTGGTCAAAAGAGTTATGTCCTTTTAATTTAAACGAGAAAAATTAATTGATGTTAAAGCTTGAGACAGGGAAAAAGTGAGTTTGTAGCCTTTACAATTTGTGTTTAGGTTTATGTCCTTTTTACGAGAGATCTTCATTTTTACACATAAAAAATCTGAAAATATCATTTTGTTCTGTCCAGTTTGTAAGTGACCATAAGAGATCATTTATCGAAAAGGTTTTAACTTTCATTTTTTTTTTTTTTTTATGAATTGAAATATATCAATCTAAAAACTAAAAAATTAATATCAGAAATTACTTCACATGTTTTGATTTTATTCCCAACAGTTCTTCTCCATCTTGTTCTTCTATTTTTGGGTAGGTTGCCCAGTAGCGGACGGTATTAGATAATGCGTTGGGTGGCAAGACAGTAAATGATTCTTTTTGTCTTTTATCCGGTGTTTGATATTCGTATAAATTAGAATTTTAATTAGCCTTGATTTGTGTTGTATAAGATTCATTAAAGAGGAAATACTTCCTATGATGATTTTTATACTAAAGACTCAAACTTAAAACCTCTAATTAAGATTGAAGAAATCCTATTCATTTCACCACAATCGTCGGTGATAGAGAGTGAAGAAGTACTCCCTCTGGCTCAAAAAGAGTGTCCACTTAGCTATATGCACACCCCTTAAGAAAATACTAACTCCTATATAAAAATAGGTAATTTGGCTAAATTACCCCTAATTAAATAGGTATGTGAATTTGGTCAATTAATATTTAATAAGGACAAATCTGAAAAAAATAAAATTAATTATTTTTTAATTTAATAAGTGAATACTCTTTTTAAATTAAAAAATAAAGATTAAATGGATACACTTTTTTAACCAACGAAGTAGTATACAAATGATTGCTGGTAAGGAATTTGTCTGCCGTGGATGATGCAACTATCCCCATCACAACTTTCAGTGGACCACATCTTAAATATTTCAGTACATAATTATTTCTACCCCTTGTTATGTATGTCATCTCTCCCACTCTTGGGTGTAAATATTTCTTTGCCTAATTATTGCATGCGTCACTCACGTGACATGCCCTTCCACATCTAATTTCCGTATTGACATTTTTTATTTTTTGGTTTTTGGTTTTGAATTACCACATTGAAAATCATTGAGGAAAAGATTTCACTAATCATGAGTATCTCTCATGATTGCTCTCTCTATTAGTGCATTTTCTTCCCCCTTTTTGACCTCTAGACATTTCATTCAAATGTAACACGCTAAGATTATTATTATATGATTAATCAATCTCAATACATTTTACTTTCTATGTTCGAGTATTTTTCTCAAATTATATTTGATCTTAGGTATTAATCATTAATTCTAATTTTCTAATTATATGCCTAACAAATTATTCCATTCCAAAATAAATGAATTTCTAACACTTTTTCTATGATTTACAAAGTCTAAATATGTAATCCCTCCGTCCCATAATAAGTGTCACCTTAACCAAAAACACATATTAAGAAATCAATGATGAAGTGTAAAGTTACCAAATTACCCTTATGTAAAAAAAAAAAAAATTCCTCTTGATGATTAGAGCATGCATAAGTAGTTCGTCTTTTGATATTGGGAATCCAACCATCATCATTTAGAGTACTACTACTTCTTTTGCCTCTTACTAATCCTATCTTCCATAGGCCAAAACTTTCATTTTCACGTGAAACCAAAAATTTGACATTGTGAATCCAACTTTTGGCCTTGATTAAAGAAACTTGTCATTTTTTGTCCAAGGACAAAGATGGAAAAAACTAGTCAATATATGCATTGGTATCCTAAAGTGACACTTATTATGGGACGACGGAGGGAGTATTAATTATCTTTTCCAAAATTACCCTCCTCTCTAATGGTTTGTTAAACTCCCAACATTGTCTATCTCTTATTTTAAGAAAAGTTTGGGGAAAGTAAAAGGGTAATATTGACAAATTACCCTTTAATTAATGTCATTAATTAACTTTACCCCAAAAATTCATTCATTTTGGAATGGAGAGAGTATGTGTGAAATCCTCAATGTAACACAACTTGTTAGCATTTCATACTATACTAAAATAATTTTTTCCCTTAGGCTTTATCTACCCTTTTTTTTTTCTTTTTATGAAAATTTATTCACTTCAAGCTAATAAAGTAGCAATTGATAGAATTATCGGAAAAGGCTCAAATATGCTATCGAACTATCGAAAATGGCTCATTTATGCCACTCATCAATAGTTTGACTCATTTATGTCATCGCGGGTTAACAAAATGACTCATCCATGCCATTTTTCATTAACAACAGTTTTAATACCATATATGACACGTGGCCTCCAATTAGAGGTCTACGTCGTTTAATTAAATCAGCCCAATTTTAAATCCCAAATTAATAAAACATCCGACCTATACACCCTACCCACCCACAACCATAATCTAGCTGGATGCCACGTGTCATATCTGGTATTGTAGAAACCGGTGTTAATGAAAAATAGCGTGGATGAGTCATTTTGGTAATGGGCGATGGTATAAATGAGCTAAACTATTGACGAGTGACATAAATGATCATTTTGGATAATTCAATGGCATAAATAAGTCATTTCCGATAGTTCGATGGCACATTTGAGCCTTTTCCGTAGAATTATTAAGACACAGCAAATTGGAATAAAGGAATTGAAGGCGCCTCCCTAGTTTTTTGCCCTCTTGTAGGGGGGAAAACCTCTAATGAAAATCATTTAAATTTCATTAGCTAACTTTGCACTTTTGCTTAAATTGCGGCCAGAAATCTGACGGTGGAGCAATTCAGCTAGCGCTTAGTTTGGCAGGATTCTGTTCTATGATCTTACAATAGAAAATACTGCAAATAATGAAGTTCGTTACTTGCAATACTGAAGTTTTATCGAGTTTAACCAGCTCAACTCGATTCAGTACCATTACTATATCTTGACTGTTTAAAACACAGTAATATATTGAATTAGAATAAAACTATAACTTAGGTCGAATCAATGTATGTGTTCATCTAAGCAATTGGACCTATCTTGCTTGGATTCTTAAAAAATAATACCGTCACACTCATATTGAACTCTCCATGAAAAATAAGATATTTTTTGGAGAATCCCATATGAATATACAACAACCATTCGAAGGATCCGAGTAACATATTGTGTTCTGCCCAATTTAGGATATCATAATTGTTTTTAGTTTCCTTTTTTTTTTTTTTTTTTCTTGTGGTACGAGAAAGGGATACGTGGTCAACGGCGGAGCTAGAGTGGTGGAACTAGATTCATGAGAAATAGGAGCGGAGCTGGTGTGTTGGTTACGGATTCGGTCAAACCCAATAACTTTGATCAAAATCATGTATTTATCTTGAAAATTCATAAAATATCTACAAACTATATTAATTTAGTTGGAAAATCAAAATTTTGGTTCCACCTCTGACCCCAACCTTCTTCGTTGGAAAATCACATTATATATCAACGTCAAAATTATTTTTATAAATATAGTAGATTATGAACATTTTTGGTGAAAATCCTACCCCCGTCACTGAGCAGAGGGGGATTAAATACTTAACAGATTCACTTACCTTAATTAAAATGATTGGATGAAGCTAAGTAAAAATATATACTCCTCTCGTTTTCAATTTTTTGACCTATTTTTAGTCATGGCACAAAATGAATGAGCTCTTTTCTAATTTGGAAACAAAATTCACTTTATGAATGATTTACACCACACAAATTTTCAAAGCCTTATTTTTGAACCACAAGTTTAAAAGTTTTCCCTCTTTCTTAAATGTCGGTATTAACTAAAATGGGTTTATAAATGAAAAAATTGAAACGGAGGGAGTATTAGTTAACTATAGTCAAATGATAGTTGGATTACTTGGATATGTTAATTGATTTGTATATACTTGATGGATATAAGTTTTTACTCTAGTTGGGATGGCTATCGCATGTCACATTTATGATTTTATCCCTCCCTACTTCCTTTCCAATAATTCCATCTATATATATTGCACATATATATGGTTCCATTTAAATGTGAAACTTATGATTGTTATCATTAAAGGCTGCATGAGTTCGATAATTGCAAGGATCCCAAAAGCATGACAAACCCGACCTATATTCCTGTCCATGTGTATCTGTTTTTCAAATTATAGGTAACAAATAATCAATCAGCCTACCCCATGCGTTTTGTGGACCACCACCCCCCTTCTTTAAACCCTCCCACATTTTCTCGTTTCTGAATTAAAATCCAATGAAAATTTCGCCCATAGTGTTATATGGACCACTTATTTTTTTCAGTTGTACTTTTTACCCCCCTATCTATCAACCGTAAGCGTGAAAGTGGGAATTTATTCACATTTGATATTTACAAGTTATATGAATTAAACTTAGATGAAAGTCTTGTTTCTAGTCGGTGAAGGAAGACAAAGTTCATAAGTTTATTATTCTAGGTCATAACAAGTCAATAGAACTCTCTTTTACGTCCCCATATTTCCCTGGTGTGCCGATGTATGGGGAGAGAAGAGAAAGCGAGGGATATGATTTCTCTTGCTTCTGACATTGAGAGCCCCGAATGTAACGCTCACACTGTCCCTAATAATTGTGTTGTTATACTTGCAATGTGAGAACTCTTAACCATGCACATGAATAGTTTAATGTACTTATCGACACCTAATTCTGAGGTTAAAGACACATTAACATACATCAGTAAATGTATAGTACTGTTTGTACGTTTTCAATTCTTATACTAAATAAATATACAATAGAGTATGTGTCCTTCACATATACTGTTAGTTAATTGTTACAACATGCATGATCATGCATTGGATTCATTCCAAAAGACATCTAAATTAGTTTCTTTAATCATTTGAGTCATGGTAACTTTTCAGTAATTGGAGTTGTTTAGTACTTCTAGAACGTTTAATTACTGTTTCAATTATTTTTTCCATTTTTTTATTAGCAAGACGTGGTCTGTTTGTCTGCTGGATGAAACATATGGTCGCGGAGAGAGGTCAATTTATGGGGCAAATTATGGTCTTCATTCCGTGTTAAATCCGACCAAACTTTTAATTAACTTTTTAAATGTTGACACGCTCCGTTCATCCCTCTTTCTTCCAATATGTTAGCTAATTTCATTGATTTTCACGCCTTAATACATGCATTGAATCCTTAATAAGAAAAGAAAAAATAGAATTAAATCATTTTTCTTTGCTAACACAACTACACAAGATATGATTTATTATTCCCTCTATAACAAAATATTTTAAATTCTCCTACCACGGAGTCAATATTTTTCACTAAGGAGATTTTTTATATAAAGTAAGTAAAAACATATACTGTATATATAACCTATTGAACGAAAGGGTATCAGTTACATTCTTTGAATCAGGGTGGCCCCGCCACTGCCCCTCCCCCACCCTTACCCCCAAATTCTATTCCAAATCCTTCCCGATACTTCTCAAGGAAATCTCAATTTTGGGTTCTAAATTGACAGATTAGTGTAAGCTTATTCATACGGTTATGCATTCTTTGAATATGAGCTTGTTTTCTGAAAGATCACGACTTTCGTATTTTGGTCGGTCTGCGAGATCTTTCGATGACCTCAGTTGAAGGGGGAAAAATTATTCCTAGATATTTTAAGTATAATTCTAAATTAACCATAACACATTGTATTTTCCATAATTGTTTTTGTTTAAATATCACAGTTAAAAATAAAAATAAAAAAAAAAAAAAAAAAAAACTTTTGTCCAGATCCAGCTTAAATATTACGTAAATGCGTGAATAAGGTAAACGAGACTGAAAGTTTCACATTTCGTTTTGTAAGAGCTCCAAAGAAAATCATTCTTTTCTTTCTGATTTTTACTGTTTTGACATGTATTTAGCCTCCAATGATGTCTGTTATTGTTCATAATTTAGGCAATCATAATTAAATGTGAAGTCACAATCTTGATTTAGACGATCACAATAAAAAGCAAATCAATTAAATCACGAAAATAATTAACGGCGAACAGCTTTGCATGTTACGTTTAGAGATTTGCAATAACAATGATGGTTTTGGCCTTTAATGATTGATCATTTAATCATCTTTCATTATGGCTATTTTGGCCCCAATGTATATTAGTCAACGTGATTAATATTTACTGCTTATGCTTATTACATTTATTTGTTGCTTTTAAGTCATATATCAGCTAGTATTTTTTTTATGATGTTGGTAGCCGTATAAGCAGCAAATACAATTAAATGCGCCTGACTATAATTAATTAGTTACACTCCTCATTTCTCGCTTTTTAAACTCAAAATTCACCATTCATTTTCTAGTCATGCTGTCGATCTAATCGTTTCTCATTGCTAATTGAACAATACAAATATTTATTTTACATTATCAATGTGGTTTAAATGTGATATATATACACACACACATTTGTAAGTTACAATTTTCTTCAAATTCAAATGATGAAGGCATAAATATTTAATTTGTCAGCTTAATAATTAGTTTGCCCCTTGAAAAGTGAAAAGCGATAAATATTTTGTGATAGAAGGAGGTTATTTTAGGAATAGTATTAAAGGCAAACAGGCTACTAAAAAGACTTCTTAGACTCAATTTTAGACGTCACATGCGTTCACTAGCCTGGACCTCATCAAAATCATACTTTTCTTTGTATTCTTATTTTTGTAAGCAATGCAGTCCATATAGTTAGATAACAACCTTTAAATATGTATGCAAGAAAACCGTTTATAATTGGATAGAGGGAAATAAAACGTGTAAATGACTGATAATTAATATTTACCGGCATATATAGCTATCACGACTAAGATTACAGGGTCTTAATCGGCATCTAATTATTTAACTCAACCAACGAAACGAATCATCTCAATTTATTATTAAGTGACTAATATTGACCATCCAATTAACTAAACAGCACAATCATAAATTACAATTCACGACTAATTCCCAGTTAGCCTTCAACATTTAAATGTCAGAGCATGCAATAAAAGCGAGAATGATTTAACTTATACAATAGTATATTATAACCAAAAAGGGTTGTGGTCGAGTGGTAAGGACTCGTTTCATGATCTTAACTAGAGGCATTAGGTTCAAGATTGGATATTGTATGTGTAATATAATTGTGTATTATGAAATCTACTAAATATCTATAAGTATTTTGAACCTAATTACTTATTAATTTAAAATTATGGTAGAAATTGATAGACTTCAAATCTCGAATCCACTCCTACTCTCTCACATATTAATTGTCATGTTTCGCTTCTCGAAAGTCAATTTGACTAATTTTTCGAGCTAAATCGGATTAGATTAATTTGATATTTAGAAATTTCAATATACATATTAAAAAAATTATATGAAAAGTACTATAAGTTAAGATTCATCTCGTATCAATATGGTGAAAATATATATTTATAATGTTGATCAAACTTAATGTAGTTTGATTCTCAAAAAGTGAAACATGACAAGTATTTTGGTAGGGAGGGAGTAATATGTTTGAGGAATTTGTATTTGAGGATCGAGACCTTCTCACTCACGTAGAGCGGCAGAGAGTACTAGAGAGTGCACAAGTATAAACCATTGTATATTTATAGCGTTTCACGTGCTCTCTTAATTTTGTTGGTCAATTTTACTTTTTCAAAACAAAAAAAATAATCGGAAGATGCCTTTTCAAAATGGGTACGTACACCTAGTTGAAGTATCAAAAGAAGGATTGCACAATGCCCTTCTTATATATTGATCCTTAAGTCCTCTTTTCTTTTCTTCTTCAACTCAACTATTTCCCATTTCTCATTTCAAAAACTTCTATTTTTTCTTTCCTCCAAAAGTTTTCTTTGTACTTTGTTTATATCATGGAGTTAGCTTTGAGCTTAGGAGGGGATACCCCAAAACCAATTATGTTTCTTGAAAAGTCATCATCTTCTTCTTCTTCTTTACATGATCAGAAGCTTCTGATGGATAGTAGTAGCAAAGATTTAGGGTTCTGCATGGATTATAGAAAGTGTAGTACTGAAGCTGAAGCTGGAAGAAGAAAACGTTCAAGAAATCATGAAATTATAAGTAAAGGGTCACCAGATCCATCACTTCAACTTGATCTCCTCCCTTATTCTCCAGCTTCTAACAACATTTCTTCACAACTTCGCTTCCCTTGGCTCTCTCAAAATTGTGAGTATTTCGAACTGTTCAAGACATAAATAAATAAATACGTGCTCTCTCTGATAGCTTAAACTTTCATTATTTTTCTTAATTCTTTTGTTCCATCTTGTGCTTTAGCAAACGTTTTTTCTTGTGTGTGTGTGTGGTGGGGGTAGGGGGATCTATACTTGTATCTAGAAAGGTCTTTTAAATCATCAATCATACAAACTTCCTTTGTTTTCTTGAGATGAAATCTTATTGCTCCATGGATTTAAATTGTATACATATATATTGTGTAATGAACGTTTTACACATCTGTAGTTTAATCTGCTATAATTATTAGTATTACCTGAAAACTATGTTTTGAGTTATCTGATTGTATAAATATTAGAGTAATATTTTACGAGATCATTACATAGATGATAGAACTTATACTCTTGCTTCATATTGTGCTTATAGCATGTTAATTGAGTGATAGATCCCTTTTTGGATCGAATATGATTTTCAATAATCTCTTTAAGGTTTTGTTGACGGATTGGTGTTTGTTTTTATTAGAAAATGGTCTGAACAATTATTGGAAGATAAAGAAAAAGTTTGAGTGTAAAACACTTTCTTGAAAAATTGATTGTTTGACTCTTAAGGGATAGTAGACACTAGACAGTGATTTTGGAAATACAACAAGCATGTTAATTATCTTCTTTTTGATTAATAACTTAAGTCTTTCTACCTCCCAAGGTAGGCGTAAAGTCTTCATACACTTTATCCTCCTCGATCTCATTTTGTGGGATTTCACTGGATATGTTATTGTTATTGATTAATAACCTACCATATTATGAACTATTCAACAGTAGCTTCTGAACCGGGTTTAACAAATGGACCGGGGGCTAAGGCGTTGGACATGAACCGGCGGCAGTTGGTGGCGGAGGAGGCTGAGGAAGGGGCGGCGCTGTCATCTCCGAACAGTGAAATATCAAGTTTTCAAATGAATTTTCCAATATACAGAAATGGAAATTTAAATGGGAAGAGAGATCACTCTGAGAATTATAATTCATCTTCAAGAGCTAGTGATGAAGAAGATGCTTCAGCAAGGAAAAAACTTAGACTTACAAAAGAACAGTCTGCTTTTCTTGAAGAAAGTTTCAAAGAGCACAACACGCTCAACCCTGTAAGTCAAACCTCATAATCATGTATTTTCATGCAATCTTTCAAAGTTGTGGGATTATATTTTGATTTCACTCTTGACTTTTAAAGTATAGATACTACCCTATGCACTGTTCGGGTAAAAGAATTTGTGTACTCTCAACTTCATAAATGGGTGCACAGTATATTAGGGGCGAATCTAGTAGTATAGTAGTAGTAATTATGAGTCCATTCTAATCTATGCTTTTAATCCTAGACCTGGATTTATCAAAGTAAAATTCACTGATTTTATTGAAATATGAACTCATAAATCAAATAAGGTGATGGGTTCGGTTGTTGAAACTTGAAACTCAAGTCCTGAAGCCAAAGAATTAGAATTCTAGATCCGTCTCTGCAGTATATGATATGAGTTCAGCAAAAGTCAGTAGCTTTGACTCCAACCCTGTGTATATTGAGAAATTTGCTAATTAGATATACACATAATAAATTGTGAATCCAATACCATAAACGGGTAGTGAGCATCTTATAGCTAAGCGAGTGGTCATTAGATCCCATTAACTTCAAATTTCGAATTTATCTCTGATCAGGTTACCTAAAAATAGTTATCGGTCAACGTTGTAAAAAAATTTGAATAATAACTCAAAGTAAGACAAATTATCTACTATATGTAATAGGTTAATTATTTTCTAGCTAGTAGTGACATATTCTTACGTACGTTATTGTTAGTGCATATAAATGTACACTAGTATAAACAAAATATGTTATAGTAGGTATTATATGATGTTGTTATTCCTTAATTTATTTTTAAGTTGTTCTTGATATTCTAAAATATAAAAATTATAATTGCAGAAACAGAAGCTCGCTCTAGCAAAGCAGTTAAGCCTTCGTCCAAGACAAGTGGAAGTGTGGTTCCAAAACAGAAGGGCAAGGTAAGCTTTAGATAGTCTCATACAATTATCAAGTGATCATGAGACAAACTTAAAAATATGATTTGGGAGTATATATCTGGTAGTAAAAATTGATCATTTGGACCATTCATTATTTGAAAACTTTAAGTTGTATATACTGTCGGCGCAAAAAGAATTTACATAAGTAGATAAATTTGAAAAGTATTACTCCATTTGTTCCAGATTATGGTATGCATTTTTCCTTTTAACTATAAAATTTACATTGTATGTCCTATATAAATGATTTATAGTCTTATAAATGTCTAAGTCTTGTTTTAGAACATATATTTTAAAAGTCTTCATTTTTTTTTAATTCATTCTAGTTAGACAAACAAATCAACGTAATTGAGACACAGAATAATCAAGAACTAAAAATGATGAGTGACTTACTATTACTGATTAAATGATATCGATAGTATAAAGAATCTTTTACGGTACTGTATGTCTATTCAACTTATAAGATCTTTATATTTTAAAACTGGCAGGACAAAATTGAAGCAGACAGAGGTAGATTGTGAGTATTTAAAGAAATGTTGTGAGACACTGACAGAAGAGAATAAGAGGCTGCAGAAAGAGCTTCAAGAATTAAGAGCTTTAAAATCTTCTCAACCTTTTTACATGCAACTTCCTGCTACCACTCTCACTATGTGTCCTTCTTGTGAGCGCGTGGCCACCACCACCACCAGCTCCGCCGCTACCGCTACCACCACCGCGACACCCACTGCTGCCGCCTCGAGTACGGCGGCGCTTCATAATCATAAGTTGATTAGCTTAATGACAAAATGAGTGTACATTTTATTTACTAGGATTTTGACTTAGGTGTTTTGCTTGTTATTTTTCTTATGATTAAACTAAAGATTTCTTTGTCTTTTTTTTTTTTTTTTTTCCTTATTATAAACTATACTTTTTCGTGTTGAGTTTAGAAATAGTTAGGCAACAAGTTTGGGAGGAATTTAGAGGTTTCAAAAGAAAACGATATTTATTGCTCGAAATTGATGTTTTAGAAGAAAGATATAAATTATTTTTCCTTAATTTATTTGATGAATAATCCAAATTAAGTATGCTATGGGTGCATGTTTAAGCCATTCTTTACTTGCCATATATGAGTTGCGCGATCACTTTAAAGACACATTATACAACAAAAATATTTGTTCGAGATATATTGTTGATGAGAATTGAGATGAACAAAGTATATTTAAATACAAATAATATGTAACATGGGTTAGGGAGACGTTAAAATGCTTTGAGATCTATTCTTCCAGCTAATAAATTAGCCGCCCAATATTCTCAAATGATGATTGCGGAACTCAAATGATCATGTAGTCGTTAAACCAAATAGATTGAAATAGCTTAAGATAACTAGTTCATTAAAACGGCATAGTTATTCAAAAGTACTAATATATTGAACGGACGTATATTGAAACATCTTGTTCATTTTCTGGGGAAATAAGGTAGATTTTTAAATAAATTTATTGTTTATCCAATGCCAGAAACTATTCATGAAGAGAAATAAATGCTAAGCAGAATAATGGCTCTATGAGGTACAGGGAACATTTATTTATATCGATCAGAATAAATCAGCAGAGTTTCCCCCTCTAAGCCTTTAATGATAAATTAAGAGTACAGTACGTATAACTACTTACGGTATTTATTTATTACTACTTCACAAGATATTGCTTTCCAGCATAAATGTGACATCAACCTTATGCCCTTGTTTGAAATCATGGAAATGTGGACACTTATTAGCCCCACAAAAGACAAAATAAAGAGAATGATACATAGTAGGAGCATGTTGTGTCTGGCATGTGGTAGAAGTATCTAAGTTCCTATATTGACGGTGTAAAAAAAAAAAATTATATTTAGTTGTGATAACAGATTAGTTACAAGTATTTTTTTATCAAATTATCAATTCAACGTTTATCACAGAGATTAATATATAATTACTCTATTAATAATTTGATTTTGTAAATATTTAATAGTTTGTAAGCAATACATGTGATACCGATGGATATCTTTCTTTCTTACTTTACACAAAATGATGTTCAGTATATACATGTCAAAACTTTCTACTGCATATTGGAAGTTTCAGAACCATGGAGACTGGATGCTTCACAAAGACAAGTTTTGTTAATAATACGATGTCTAAAAAGAGAGAAAAAAAACACAGCCTCCTCGTTCTTTTAATTTAATTTCTGATCCACTGTTCAGTACTCGTTGAGGCCCAACTAATTTGGCTTCGCGTCGAAAATTTCAATGGGGACTAGTAAAGCACTCCCTTCCAAACTCTATTCCAAGGCGAGTTATATATTTAGCATATGCATTGATGATCTTGCTTAGCAATATTTTCTAGATGTTTGCCTGAAATGTTTCTAAATCATATGAAAAGGCAAAAAATGCTTAAACTGGTGCAGTTCCTTTCAAAATGCTTTAAGTTTTATCCAATTAGGTTGCAAAATCATTACTTATCGAGGAGGTAGAAAAATACAATCAGTTCCTTTTGATATGCAACACGAAACAATTTCTTTCTATGCTAAAAAGGAAGGTTACACAATTCCTATTATTATCATCTTGCTGAAAATTTAATTTGAGGATGGTTCATTTACAAAATTTAACTTTTATTTCAGGTGAAATTCATTTCCGAATATAACTTTGACGCGAAAATGACACCAGAGATAAAATCGCTTGTAAGGACATCATTTACAACAAAGCCAGTTTTTAGGAAACTATTTAAAATTTAGCTAGTTATGCAACTTCAGACTGCCTCTGCATTTAGAAGTGCTTAGTGAGCTTGAATTGGTAGGTCTTTTGTTTATTCGATGCTTACAGTTTATGAAATGCATGCTAAATAATGGAGGTATTTTGACTAGCAACTGTCAATACTATTATTGTAAGAACGCTTTGAAGAAAGATTTTTCTCTTAAATGGTGTAGGTACTTATTGAGTCATAAGTTTAATAGTTAAGAGTGAAATTTTTTATAGGCATAATAGATAAACAGACCATCAAATTTGGCCTCAGCTGGCAAGTATGCCCTCCAACTTTGAGGGTGCACAAGTAGGCACCTCAACTTGTATAAAGTTAAATATGTAAAAATAATGCTGACCTGACACATAAACTTTGGAGGTGGCTAGATGATCATTCTGTAAGTTGGACATCGATAAAGTGGAGAGTTGAGGTGCCTACTTGTGCACAAGACATACCCAAAGTTTGAGGTGTGGAGACAGATTGAGGTCTTTCTCATCTGTCCGTGTTTGCGGAGACATCTTCTTGGTAAAAGTTTGAGCTTATTTTGTATTATGTCGAACAAGTAAATTTAAACCAATATGATGGTGGAAAAAACTTGGGAGAGTTTGAACTTTAGCCATTTTGATATGAAGCTATGCTCAACCAAATTCTAACTTCACCTCATGTCAGAATTTGAATTGCATTCAAACTCAGTTCAAATTTGGACCCACGTATCTAAAGTTTAATTCTTAGGGGCTAAATTTGCTTGTTATTACATTCAAAACTTTTAGAATGGACATATTTCGAACACAGTCAAAATTTAAACCAATATGATGGTGGAAAAAACTTAGGAGAGTTTGAACTTCAGCCATTTTGATATGGAGCTATGCTCAACCAAATTCTAACTTCACCTCATGTCAGAATTTGAATTGCATTCAAACTCAGTTCAAATTTGGACCCACGTATCTAAAGTTTAATTCTTAGGGGCTAAATTATATATATATATATATATATATATATATATATATATATATATATATATATATATATACTGTAGTAACGGTAGAATGGACATAACGAGAGCGTTTCATAGAATTGCACATTTTTCCCGTCAAATAGGCTGGTCTTTAATTTATTTTCTTCAAAATCGAATTTATTCCTAGCGGGCATTAGTTCTTATGTCCGCAAAAAAATTGTTTGTTGTGAGGAGCAAAAAAATGTATTAAACACCAACATAAAATCAGAGGAAAAGAGCAAATGACCCTTATACTGGATCAATTATCTTCAGCCTGGTGTGATCCAACATATATGTAGGCCACCAATGAATAGTTTCGGAGGCCTTACATTTTGCGTGTTATCTCAATAATTGGGCTGACTTACACAAATGTTCCTTTTTAGGCCCTTATTTAAATTTTATTCCTATTTTTAAAAGTTGCGCAAATATAACCAAAATGACTCTTCCAAATAATGTTAGATTTAGATCAAATGTTTGTTCATATATTTCTCAACTTTACAGATAGCGTTTACTTATTACTTACAAAATTTTACCCTACAAACTAATATTTTTTCATAAACTTTCAGTTTGCTCAAAAAGGATCTTTAAATCATGATCTAAAAGTTCATAAATAGTGAAAAAAATATTGTAGTACACGGAAGATCATTTACTAAACTATTACCAAAAAGGGATAACCGACGAAAATTTCAGCAATTATTACTCCAATAAAGGCACTTTTCCTCTTACTTTATTTAGATATGAAGAATTATTTTGAAAAGTGAAGCAATACTTTTGAAATCATAAGATTTCTAACAATTCACAGTCAACTCTTGCATAATTTGTGAAGCTTTTCAGCACCGTCCAGTGGAAAGCGTGAAAAAAGTAGTAGGATCCAAGAAAGAATACAAAAACTTGAATTGGAAGCTCAGAGTTTTTGAATCACTTGTCAGTATCTTGCTCCATCTAGTACCACCCGTGACTTGGACGCAACAACTATAGTCCTACTACATGCTTTGTTTTGTTTTACTGACATAATTAGTACTCCCTATATCTCAATTTATGCGACAACATTTAATTTGACGTAATTTAGCCAAAAAAAAAGACTTTTGTAGTTCAAAACAAATTTTAAATATTTATATGGCTGTAAATCATCTCATAAACTTAAATTGTCTCAAATGTAGAGAGGTGACATTCTTGGGACAGATTAAAAAGAAAAATGTTTCAGGTGTAATTATTAACGAGTGTTATAATGAAATGATAAATTAGTGACAATTGACTGTCGCTTAGTTGGTAAAACACCTCCACTCACGATCAGTAGGTCCAGAATTCGAGTCGCGCCGGAAGAGAAGTGTGAAAACACCATAGATCCTTCAAAATGGGGGTTAGAAAAGAAGTGGTATACGTACTACTGCTAATTACTATGTCAACAGTTTTTTGCATTATAACTACGGCATAAATAACGTGTGAATTAAACGGCCCCTTACCCAATATAGTTCAACGACATGCTGAACACTAACATCACATCATAGAAAACATATAATTCCCATCTCAAACAAGAAGTGAAAATTCATAGTCGAAATACCCCATGTGAAGTACAAGAAAAGGGACTAAAGTATAAAAGTACTCTATACATAATTAGTTCCCAAGGTTTTAGACACGACACGCAAGCTCTCATCAAAAGCCTCGAAAGATTAGCGTCACAATCAACATCAGTATGAACCCCTTTAATTTAATGAAAAAGGATTAAAAATATGCTATACTTAAAAAAGTTTGGACACTTACACCTTTGACAACATACAATAATATATAAAGAAACTCACGATTTTCAACAAACATTATTGTGCGTAACATGATCTAAAAGAACAATAAGTATCCTTCCTTAAATTATTCAAAATTTCTATTATAAACTATTGAGAATTTACACTTTCCAAGCCCTCAAAGACTTGAAAACACTTTATAGCATGAGAGAACTATAATTAAACATCAAAATTCCTTTTTTCAAGGGAAACTTCAACTCTCTCTTCCTCTCTTACATAATTTACTCTTTCTTTGGATTTTCTTCAGGTGGTTTCTTTGTTCTATTTTCCCCATATAGAAATGTAACTTCGAGAACAAAACCAAAAAAACAAAGAAAAAAAAAAGCCAGCACATTTTATATAGGCTTGACTCATTATTTCAATGTACATGACTCCTATGTGTGTTTGTAAATTCTATGTTGCCGTACTCTCCAAAAACGTCGTGCCAAATTCTCCAAAAATGAACTATAACTACTTTTGGAGGATCAGACATGCACCCGACCACATTTTTGAAAAGTCCGTTAAACATAGTGTTTGTTAACCTATGACTTTTTCTCTTGTTGTTTCTGGTGTAGTCTTACCAAAATTTCAGCATATAACAGCTCATTCCAAGCATCAGGTACACCGGGGAGACACCAATGGCTACAGTCTTGATACCTCCATTGTGATCTCCTCTCCTTGTCCGTCAAATGCGGTTTCCTATATATCGATGGGTGTCCGTCTTTTCTATAGTCTGACATTCTTGTAATATTGAGATATGATACTTGAGTTTTCATTCCTTTGAAGACGTTTTCTAATACTGTCATCTTGGACGGGTAGGGGGTCAAATAGGTGTCATTCTTTATCGGCTCTGTTTCACTATCGCATGCCCCGCCAGAATTCCATTGCCCACCACTGCGAAAGGATATATAATTTAATCCAAATGGTGATGAAATCAATTCTAATGCTAGACATAAAGACCCCTAAGTCCCATTTTAAATGTCGTTTTAGCTCAAAAATTTGTCCCAAATAATTATCACTTTAGGAATTCAAAACTAAAGTTGACAATTGTTTCCAACTATACCCTTAACATTAAAGAAGTATGCACAATACTTAAGAGGAAAAATCATTCTACCTTTACTAAATCCGGGTAACTTAACAACTATACCTTGTATTTATTGTTTTCTTAATAGGCGTCAAAAGAGCTAAAGCGACAATTCAAATGGAAAGGAGGAAGTAGTAATCAATTAGTCGTGAAGTACTTCTAATAATAAATTAGTACTTATCTTAAACTAAACAGTAAATAACTAGAGCTAGAGCTAGAGCTATCAACAAGTTAATGTGATTTGGTTTTGAATTTCGAGTTATTACCTGAAATGAGAAGCGGAATAACCTCTGAAGAGAACAAACGTCTTCTTGGGATTTATATGGGCATCGATCCATCTTCCCCATGTTGTTAATGCTCTTCGAAAGGCCTCAAGAACGTTTAGTTCATTATGCACATGACTTCCTTCTTGATAATAGTCCTTCCTGAAACATCCAGCATTGTTTAATGTTAAAGTTAATTAATCATAAACTACTTGATTATGTATGTTGAAAAAGCACAAAATAGATTTTACCCTAAGGAAGTTTTCTCGTGAGTCCACCAGTGGCCGGTGTTGAAGACTAAGATATCAGCATCTTTATACTTATCAGCAGACTCTCCAATCAAATCAAGTCGGAGCGTTTCCTTCTTCCCTCCTTTTTTATCTGCAACTTCCCATTGTTGGACCAAGAAAGGAGACACAAAGAACTCAACTCTGCATTTATACTCCTGAAAATTTTAAAGAAGAATAAAAACTAAGACTAGAAACATCGACGATGAATTCTGATACTAGAAACGAATCAGCCTACATCAGACACTCACTTCAAATATAAACGAATATGAAGCTTCCGTCCTGAAATGGTGTCTTCCGGATACTTCATAAACCTTTTTCTGATTTTTTACTGAGTTTCTAAGAATGCAAATAAGGGACTCCCACATGTTCCTATTGAGGGAATCGCCAACGAATACTAGACGCGTTCCTCTTAACAATTCCAGCATATGAGTGGCATTCAATCTGTTAAAAAGTTCCAAAAATTAACTTTTAGAACAATTAAACACTGAATGTTGCAGCAGCTTATTCATATCAAAGATATTTAATTCCCTTTATCAAGAATATATCCTTTGAAGATCTGAATATACATTACATAATTGATTAGAGATCAATTTTATTAAAAAGCAAGGGGGGTCATTGTTTAGTTACTGAGTAAATCAATTTAACATATAGCACAGATTATAGTTAACTTATCACACTCCATAAGGCAATGAAACTTCACGGGTACATCAAATTAAAGTTGCTCTAGTTAACTTTATATTTTAGTTTTTGGCAAGAAAATTCTAATCTACACTAACTAGAAATGGGAAAAACAAGAAAATTTAAGAGCCCATACCTGGGAAGACTACAGGCCTTGGGTTTCCATTTCATCTTCAAGTAACCAGTATCAGGCCTATCATTACGAAAACAGTTGAATTGTTCATCAATAAGAGAACAAGAACCAGGTTTATACAAAGGGTATGATTCATCTGTCACCCAATTCCCATCAAAGAAATCACAATTCAACAAAGACTTAACCAAATCTCCATCACTTTTCTTTTCCAAATTTGTCCCCTTTAGCTGCTTCTTCCCCAGAGAAGAAGTATAATTTCTCCTCACTTCCTTTTCTGCAATTCCTTTTTCTCCATTCTTGTTAACACTTTTTTCCTCAGAAGAGGACTTTGGTGCTGAATTTTGCTTCTGATTTGCCTTGAAGATTCCAACTTTATCATCAAAATCTTTATTTTGAGTCTGATTTACAGTTGCAGGAGACTTAGGACCCTCAATTCTGCTCTGATTTGCCTTAAAGATTCCAACTTTATCATCAAAATCTTTACTTTGAGTCTCATTTACAGTTGCTGGATACTTAGGAGCCTGAATTGTGCTGTCATTTGCTTCCAAGATTCCAACTTTATCAACAAAATCTTTAGTTTGAGTCTCATTTACAGTTGCTGGAGACTTGGGAGCCTGAATTGTGCTGTGATTTGCTTTCAAGATTCCAACTTTATCATCAAAATCTGTACTTTGAGTTTGATTCTTCACAACTGATGATTCTTTATTACTCAACACAGAAGAATTTATAGGTACATTTACAGAAAGATTTAAGGGCTTTTCCAAGACTCCAGCTTTATCAAAAGACTCATTATTCTGAGTATAATTTTGAGTTTTTTGACCAATTGATGGCTCTTTATCCAAATGGGGTTGCTCAAATTTGTTGTTTGAAGTTCTTGGAACATTAGAACTAGAATTCTCAACTTGCTGTGAAGATTTTGGGAAAAGGTTAGAGAAAATTGAAGAGAAGTGAGATCTATAAGAACCATTTTCTTCTTTGTTTAAAGAAAAAATGTTAGTGAACCATGGAGAAGAAGGGTTATTTGAAGGACTAAAAGCCAAGAAAGTAGTGACAACAATGAAAACTAACACAAAACCATATGCACAAGCAACAGTTCTTTTTGTTTTAAGAACTGAAAAGTGAGTTTTCAAGTCTGTTATTAGAGTTCCACCATTGATAGGTGTATATTTTGCTGTTTCTGCCATTGTTTTTTGCTGAAGTTTGGCAAGAAACAATTATTTTTATAGATCAAAAGAGGCAAAAAAGAGTGAATGATTGAGTTCTAGAGATAAGAAAGAAGCAGGAAATTGATCATAATGGGAGAGAGAAATTTGAGATTTGGAAGTATTTGTGTGTGGTACAGACTCTTTATGTGTGTTTCAATGTGAGACAAAGAGTGAGTCGAAGTGAGAGTTGTAACACCAGTGTGTAACGGAAAAACACCTATATAAATTTAAAACTACAGTTTAAAGTTATTGTTATCCTAAATCCTAAATTAATAAGTATTCCCTCCATCTCAAAAAGATGTTCTTTTTTTACTTGACACAAAGTTAAAAAAAAAAAAAAACTTTTGAAATGTGTGATCCAAAACAAATCTTAAATATTTATGTAGCTGTAAATCATCTCATAAAGTTAAATTGTTTTTAAATGAAAATAAGACGTTGTTTTAGGACAGATTAAAAATGAAAGATGAAGAAACAATCTTTTGGGAAATTCAAGAAAAGAAAAGATTACTTAATATGAAGATTATTTAGAGCCATTGGATGGGCTTAAAGAATCATTTTTTAAATAGGTTTCTTATTTCTTATTTATATTATAGTAGGATTTAATTTCCTATTATTATAGGATCTTTATCCTAGTTCTAGTGGGAAATTCTTTTTCAAAAAAGAATAAGGATTTTAAGTTTTCAACAACTTATAAGAAAGTCAAACGAAGCTCTTAGCAGACTCCCTCCCTCTCAAAAAATTGCTCAAAAGAAGTATTACCTTAGGAATTCATGACAAAAGTTCGCAAATATTCCTAACTATGCCCTTAGCACTAAAAATGAAGTCCTCTTTAATATTGCTCAATTCTTAAAAAACATCTAATAAATAGGAATAGTTTAGTAAACTTCACATTATATTTATTAATTTTTTAAGGAGCGTGATTTCTGCTAAGATGACACTTATTGAGAGACGGAGGGAGTAATACCTGCCATCATGGGTCGTGGTGGATAAATATGATCTATCCATCCTTAATAGGAGTTTCGAGTAATCAGAATAATAAAAGAAGCCCTAGGAGTCTTTTTTTTTTTTTTCTCTCTTTAGTAGACCGAATTCAACACGAATTCAACTTAATCAAACTCCAAATAAAAAATAATCTCTCTTGTGAATCACGATGTATTACACTTACTTCTCTTCATGTTTTTGCTCATAACGCGAATTCAAATTAATTAAACATAAAAAGTATTAGTAAGTGCAAATTAATCAAAATATAATCCTTTTATGTTAATAATAAATAGGCTAAAAGAATTGTTACAAAAAATATTTCAATACGAGAGATAACTGTAATATCATAAATTACAAGAGAAGTTAATATAGTGAATCGAAACTTGAATTGAGGTCTTTGAATTATTCCTAATAATAATATTAATATGTACATTATTACATTTAAGTTAAACACGAAGTTCAGCATTAAATCATAATTTTATGCTTAGTGGACCAAAGAAGAAAAATCTTTAAACTAAAATGTATCCATACAAAAGAAAGATAATTACTAGTTACTAGTATTAAGGAATGAATCTTTTGGATTTAGTTGTGAACTTTTATGTTAAGTGATGAAAAATTAATGAGATGTTTTTACAGGTCAAATTCAGGAATGTTATAATTACAATTTCACACAAACTTCTTGTTGGGCAAAGTGAAAAGATCGAGAAAGTAAGACGATAATGTCGATGTTGTGTTGACACTACGAGTAAAATGCCACTTATGTTGAGATTATTAGCAGGAATGCCACTGCCGGTGATGCCGGCTACTATCAGAGATGATTTCGGGGACAAAACTCCAAATCACTAAGAACTAGATGAAGATAACATTAACTAATTAATTAATTAAAAATAAATAAACTCCAAATCACAGTATGCTTCCACGTGTACTTGTTGGTGCAGGTCTGGCTTACTGTGCCCTTTTTTTTTTTTTAAAAAAAAAAAGGGAATTAATGTCTTTTTTCTTTAAATAAATAGTGTACATGTATGCAAATTCTGGAAGAGTTTTTGTTTGTTTTTATGAAGATTTAATTTAAAGCTTAATTAGTGACTTCGATAGGATTTTTTTTTTTTTTTTTAACAGATCTATTCCCTTCATTTCATCTTATATCGCATAATAATTTGATATGACACAAAGGTTTGCGAAGAAGAAATACTTTTGATATTTGTTATTTTAGTTATGACATAATATTTGTATGTATGATTATAAGGTTTCTTAAGAATTTATATTTTAGCCATGACATAACATTTGTGATTATAAGACCTATAAAACTTATAATTTTAGACATATCAAAGTATTCGTATGGTTGTGAAAGCTTGCAATTAAAGAAAAAATAAAAAAAAACTTAATTTATTTTTTTTTTGGATGACAATGGAACTCACAGTGGCTATTTTCGAATGCGTACAAGGTAAATTTTATTTTAGTATAAGGCGGGATATTCAGGATTAAATTTGAGATTAATTTTATACTTTATTTGGTAGAAGGTATAAATTAATCCCAACATAATTAATATCTTCTACCAAATAAAATAATAAATTAATCTCAAATATAATCCTGAGATATTACACCTTATCCTACATCCAAACGACCCTTAAGAGTTTTTTGAAAGGAGTAATAACCATGACCAGATCTGCCCTAATGATGAGGGCTTCTAGTCAAAATCATTAAAGCTTTAATTAGGCAGTACCGAAAGGGGACAGTTGGTTCGTACTTCATAACTAATGGACAACTATCTTTGTTTACATTATGAAACTGAAACTCAATATGAGATGGGATTCATCTTTTAAGACTTTATATGTGAAATCTAGAACTCAATTCCCAATCTTGATTAACAGTGAGATTTTAAGTAAAATAGCATGCATCTAGTTTTTTTTTTTTTTTGGTTTTGACTATCTTGTATCTCGGCAACTTCTAAAACAAAATTTGTTACAAGACTAAGTTTTTTTTTTTTCTTTTCAAATTCGCGTTACTACTTAACAAAGAGACAGTTTGAAATTTTTTTGAACTTGATTTTGTCCCATGTATGTCTTGGTGTCCATCGAATTCGTATGTGGTTCATAAGATGAATAATGAATTCATATGTTTGGTCATCAAGAATTTTTCTAAGAGCTAGTGGTCCTACCCTTCCCTAGCTAATAACATAAATGTCAAAATTTTAAGGTACAAAAACGAAATCTCAGCCAAAAAAATGATTTTGTTTGATCTGTAAAATGTCAAATGTTGTAAACATTTTCTCGCTTTTGTGTTTGTTTGAGCTAATAAATGACGATAGCAGGAGAAATGACCTTCAATTTATGACAACTTTTAGTAGGCGTTTGGCCATGCGTTTTCACATCATGATTTGAAACTATGGCCCCAAATTAGTAGATATGCGTTTTTATTTTCATTTCAAACTACATTCAAACTCCAAATCATCCAAAAAGGCATGATTTGGGATTTGAAGTCATGGTTTCAACTTTTTTAAATATAAAATTTAATCCATAATTTTATATTTTGTAAAAAAAAAACCATAAGTTGGTGGGTATTTTTAACAATTACCCACATCAGTCATTTATCAATCTCATTAACTTCCACCAACTTTTATTTATGTCTACCAACCTTTAATTTATATGGGAGGATTATATTAAAGAGTAATTACATTACTATTCATGTTAAATTTTTGTTTTTATTGAACTAAAGTTTAATTAATTAATGTTGTATTTTTTAGAAAGATTTTCTAGTAGTGTACTAGTTTTGTTATGAATTATGACTTGCTCATTTGGTAAGATTGTGTAAGAATTGAGAATATTTGATAGTTTTCACAATTTGTAGGATTTTTATGTCTATAAAAGAAAATACAACTTAAAATATTCAAATTACATTTTCAAACATGATTTGAAATCATGGTTTCAAATGGGGCCGTAAAATCCAAAATCATTTTAATATTAAAAATCCAAAAAGAAAAGTTTTATTGAAATCAAATCTGATAAGGGCCAGCGAGGGATTGGCATCATGATTCTCCTTGTGTGATGTGTCACAGGGACAGAAACTTTAGATGCCACAAATAAATCTTGAGTGGTCTGAATGTTTGGTGCAAATTTTAAAGGTTTGTTTTGGCATATTCGTCGGTGGCAAAACTATACAACTAACATATCAGAAAAAATATTTGAGTTTTACTAAAAACTGGATTTGAAGTTTATTGATTTTCATAGTGACATCATATTAATATATAATAATAATTAAATTTTTAATTAAAAATTTGATAATTTTATTAAATATATATAAGATTTAAACAAAATTTACGTACCATATATTACACCGTAAATTCAACTCTGACTCAGTGACTCTTGAACCTACCATTCGGGTCAAATCAACAATGCAAGATTGTGTGATGCGTCTATATATTGTGTGAATCTTAGGTATCACTAATAAGTCATAATAAAATGATGGGGTATGAACTTTATGTCAAATTAAATCCCTTTCTTATAAATGAGCATTATGTCAAGTAAATTTTTTGATAATTATGTCAAATAATTCCCTTTCTTATACATGTGCCTATGCACATCTATTACAACATGGGGTTGTGACAGTGACATTGTTAGCATCTAAGAAAACAATTTTGGTTAAGAAAAAATTACACGTAAAATTTGAATTAGCACTCAATATATATTCATTAAAATCATATGATCAGAAGATATTGCATATAAGAAACATGAATTTCAAATACCCCAGCATTATATAATTGATTAACAATGACAAAAGAAGGAGACTGAGGAGCCAGGCAGCCAGCTGATTTCATTCAACTCTTTCTTCCATCCACTTTTCCTCCACCGACTAAAATTGAATCGAATTTTAGAGAACAAGAAAATAGAAAAAGAAGAGAAGTGAATCAAACGAAAATCAGATCTGTCATATTTTCCTAACAACAACATGAGAATATGGGTAGAAAGTGTAATCATAATGATAGGTAGAGATGTTATTTCGGTATGATATGGGTAAAAAGAAATAGTGTGTCGATGCTGGAAAGAAGAAACGACAATGTAACTACCACAAAATCATAGAAAAGTTGAAGTACAAGACACAACATATAATAACAAAAATCAAAGAACAACGTTCGACTACCTGCTATCCTTCTAAATAAAACTAATAAACTATCAGACGCATGCATGGCCATTTATAGGTGTCAACCTAGACATGGACTGAACAGACGCATGCATGGCCATTTATAGGTGTCAACCTAGACATGGACTGAACAGCTACCATGCGTGAGTAGCCTCCTTTCACTTTTATCTTCGTCATACTAGTGGGAAAAGCACCGAAAATTTTAAGGTAATATGGATATGTACAAAAGTATGATATTTGTATAATTTTTTGGTGAAGTTTATTCAACTGATTATCCATAGACATAAGTAGCAACACCCCAGGGCGGAATGTAACTACTCACAAACTTTGTATGTGTATGTATATATCTATAAGAAAAGGTACAAATAATAAGTATGCCACCCGGAGTAAAAATGTAGCCCATGGTGCCAGTGGTTAGGCACCACAAGGGATGCCAGTTCGACTCCTGTTGGTATCTTTCCTTTTCTTTCTTTTTTTTTTCTTTTTCTTTTCTGACACGTAATGTGATATCCTTAACATTTGAACAAGGCTTTTTATTTATCTTCTCTCAACTTGTACCATCTTTCTTCCTTTTTATTTTAACCATAATAAATCATCTAAAATCTTCTCCTCTCTCTTCTTCAAAAATATCTGCAACCCAACTTCTGTTCTGTTGCTGTTCTTATCTTTAATTTTCATATTAATTTATTTTATTTAAATGGTTTAACAAAATGCAAAAGAAAATCTATATTGAGTGCTTGGTTCACGGTGATTTAAAAGAGAAATTTTATATGGTGTCAACCTAGACATGGACTGAACAGCTACTTTGACTAGAATTTTTTCATGTATTTTTAAATATTTTCATTTCACTTTTTATCATCATAGTACTTTTAGTTGGTCAAAAAAAGCACCGAAAATTTTAAGGTAATATGGATATGTACAAAAGTATGATATTTGTATAATTTTTTGGTGAAGTATATTCAACTGATTATCCATAGACATAAGTAGCAACACCCCTAAATCGTGAGCTTAAAACAGTAAATAGTGTAGTATATAACTATAGATAGGGGGCGGAAGGATCGGAAGTTCATCCCTTCATTGAAAATTTGTATTGTACATATGAAGTTAAATTTTTTTGAATAAATAATAGATGTTGAATTTCTTAACGAAAATCCTACCATCACCAATCAAAAGATTACATTATTTTCTTTTCTGTTCTAATTGAAGTAGTGGGAAGACGGGAAAGTGAGACTGTGAAAGCAGAATTACTGGAGGGCACAATAAAGCATAGCTTGTAATTGAAGTAACAAAAGAAATGATCAAAAAGTTCACATAGATTGCCATTACTACAAACTTAAGGGCACCTTCGCCTCTCCTGTCCTTACTTGTCTTGTTTCAAAAACACTTTCTTTACCTGGTTTTTGTATCAATAATTAATACTTAATAGACATCAGTTTGAAAATATAGAGAAATGTTTACCGGGAAAACGGTTAACTTGAATTTGTGTTACTGGTCAAGGACACGTGGATTAAAATGACCAGTAAATCAATATAATATGTAAGTAAATCGAATGTAAACGAAATAAAGCAAAGTAAAGTTGAGAATAGTCTGAGCCTCGATCGAGCCCCATGCTAGTATCTCCGGCCAAACTTGTGACCAAACACTTCGTAGAATAATAAAGAACTTAAGAAATGAAGCAATTGTGTATAAGTGGAGTGGATTCCTCTTGAATTTCGTGTCTTTATAATGAGAATGATAATCTCTATTTATACTAGGAGCTAGGGGCACACATTCCATGTATAACGCCCCTGCTCATAATGAGTACTAATTGAGTAATAATGAGCAATAAAGAGAATCATTAAGCCTAATAACACCGGTATATAACGTTCAACTTGATCCGTAACGGCAGTACGTTGAGCTTTCTTTCCGTAATGGCGGTACGTTGAGTTCTCTTCCTTAGCTACTCCAACAGTCTACCGGACAAAATGGTTCCTCCGGTGCAAAGGCATTTCCTGCCAACTCATCTTTAACTTATCCTTTAAGCCACGTGGCATAACGATACAGTCCAAAATTTCTTTACGAATTTAGCCCAATACAAGAAATAAAATTTTAAATGTGCCAATTTACATCTAAACAATAAATGTTGATAATGGATATTTGGAAGGCAAAAACGTGTTAGAGACTTATTCAAATATACTCTGTCAGTCCCAAAATAAGTGTCATCTTTAGCGGGGGGAAAAATTGTTCCAAAATAAGTGTCATCTTTAAAAATTAAAAAAAAAAAAAAAAAAATTGACAAATGTTTCCAACTATGCCCTTAGCATTAAAGAAGTAGTCCTCTTAAATATTTCTCAATTCTAAAAAAAATCTAATAAATAGAGATAGTTTAGTAAACTCCTTTTTTTAATTGGGGGTAGGGAAAGGGAAAATGAGGGAGGAGAATCAAACCCTCATCAACAAGGTGAAAGTTTAGGTAGTTAAATAATTGAGCTACTAAGATTCTCTATAGTTTAGTAAACATTATATTTATTGATTTCTTAAACGGCGCGGTTTATGCAGAGGTATACTTATTTTGGGACCAACATAATACTAAAAATGAAAGAGAGGCGCAAGTTAACAAGCGTCGCTTTGGCCGAGTGGTTAAGGCGTGTGCCTGCTAAGTACATGGGGTTTCCCCGCGAGAGTTCGAATCTCTCAGGCGACGTTAAATTTTTTTTCTTTTTGTGCCAAACAATGTTTAAAGTTATAGCTATCGTCTGATATATGTAGGATTGAAGGATACAAGTTTAGGCAATTGAATGAGGATAACAAATACACACAACTATCCAAACTTGGAACTTATAGGAAACACCAAGACAGTATTGATAGGAAAAAGACCCTCAATTTGTTCAGTCAATCAATTTCCTCCTGAAGCTAAATTTTTAATGATTTCAATCCGAGTTAATTCCTTAGATGGTCACTCAAGTTTAGAGAATTTTCTATAAAAATTACTTTTGTTTCATTTAGGACAATAAAGTCATCCAAGTATCACTATTTTCCTCAAAAAATACTAAATACCTCAAAAGTCTCCTTCTTTCCTAGTTGGCATGTCACGTCATTAGAGCCCCATATTTTTTTAATAATAGACTTATTTAACTCATTTAATCAAATTCATATTTTATATCTAATCAAATATGACACAGTTAAAAAGCGGCAAAGGAACAAACAAGCATGTAATCTATATGAATTTTCTACCATATAGAGGCATCGGTTTACCCATGCTTCGTCGTCAGTCACTTTTAAAAAAAAAAAAAATAAGGTGGACCCCATACTAAAAACACTAAGCAATATTAAAAAAAAAAAAAAGGAAAAAAAGTGGACCCCACCTCTCCAAACTCATGAAAAAAAAAAAGTGAACCCCACCCTCTCCAAACTCATGAAAAAAAAAAGTAGGCGTATTAAAATAAAAAAAAAAAACAATGTCAAAAAAAAAAAAAAAAAACATGCATATATATTAAAAAATCAAACAATATTCATGTAATTTAAAGTATCCATCGTGATCAATAATAGTGGATTACATGCGTATCAACCCGTTAGTGGGAGCGAAAGAAATGAAATTATTACAAAAAAATATGGACCCCATATTATTGCTTTTCTTCAAAAGGTTAATTAACCAAATACATACAATTTCATTTCTTTTCTTATATTAGCATGAGATCTAATCTAGATATTTAATTGTTGTATTTGCTATTCCGCCATGTCATTTATTTGTTATGTTTACTAAAATAAATATACGTAAAATATTTATATTTTAAAATAAGATAGAATTTAATTACTTTTTCATTTTTATTCTTACTCTAATAAATGTGAAAAGAGATTAACATCAAATGGAGATCAAATAATGAATAAGATAAATTATCCAAATATAATTCTAATTGACGTTTCCTTAAAATACCATGCAAAAGACAACATGATAAGTAAAATGAGCTAAACCGAGAATATTTACCAAAAATTAAAAAACAGTATTTCTTCGTTTAAATAGAAAATCAATTTCTACTTTGTTTCGTTTTAAAGATGTAAAATTAATTTAATAATTTGAATTAGAATTATCCAAATCAAAATTTGATAAAAAATAATAAGTACTTTACACCTTTAAATTAATCGAATTAAAATTGAAAGTATCAATTGATGCTTAAATATTGCTATTGTTTTATCTCAAAGAGAGGAAAATAGTTTCCTTTTAAACAAGTCTTCTCTTTTAAAAAGTATTAATAAATTTTTGCCGACTTTGTATTCGTAGCAAACACGAATATAATAAAGTTTTAGATACAAAGCACAAACTACAATGTTATATTAATCGTGTTTTGAACATAGTGTGTGTGTATATATATATATATATATATATATATTATCACTATCTAAACACAACTACATACACATAAATACACTATAATCCAAAGTGTTGGGCCCGTGCGCAGCACGGGCATAGGCCATCTAGTAGAATTAAAAGAGATAGTTTTTCTAAATCTATAGATAAGTATTAAATTTAAAATTAAAATATAAAAAAAAAATTTAGAGCTTTATTTTAATATATTGCTAGGTATTAACATGACAAGTCGGAATATCTATATCATAATATGAAATAAATTAAGAATATATTATATTTCATATAATTTAAAATAAGTATTATAGTAATGAAAATATATATACCTTTTGCATGAGAAACAAAAAGACCTCGATGGTATGAAAATGAAAATGCCAAAAATTGCACACTACATATATAAGAATAGATAGCTAAAAATAAAGAGAAAAAATTTACACTAACTTTATTTTTTAAATATGCAATTTAATTAGATATTTTAAAAGTTAAACCAATACGAATGTAATTTTTGTGTTATCTGTGTAATTATATTTTAATGTGGAAAGAATATTTTGTTTAATGTGGAAAAAAATATACTATTTAAAAAAAATTGAATTTGAATAGAAAGATTAAATTACTTGAACTTTAATTTAAATTGAAAGATAATATATTTGAATCGAGATTAAAAAGAATTTAGATTTGAAAAATGGCTTAATAAAAAGTATGGTTTGATTCTTTTGCCGCTTTTTAACCATGTGATATTTAATTGGGTATAAAATATGAATTTGATGAGTTAAATATGTCTATTATTAAAATAAAAAATGAGGCTTTAGTGACATGACATGCCAACTAGTAGGGAATGGGGCTTTTGAGGTGTTTAGATATTTTTTGAGGAAAATAGTGATATTTGAGTGACGTTATTGTCCTAAATGAAACAAAAGTGACTTTTGTAGAAAATTTCCTAAACTTGGGTGACCATCCAAGGAACTAACTCTTCAATCACCACTTTCTTAACTCTTTGCCTTTTTTTGGTAGGATGGTATAGTGATTCATTATCTCTTGTATAGAATTTCCAATTCACACTAGAATTTGGGAGACAAAGACTAATACTCCTCCTTTGTAAATGATTTTTGATAGTCTCGTCTAGTGTACGAAGGGATCCTGGTTGGCGGATAGTAAGCACACGGACATGAGTTTGTAGCCTTATGTCGCCCTTTCAAACAGTCTCAGGACGGTACCGCGTAACAGTTATAGAGTTCAATATCAAAACCCCCAACACCACAAGTAGGGGTGTCAAATGGGCGGGTTGGGCTGAAATTGACCCAATCAAAATGGGCTGAGGTGACAAATGGGTTGGGCTAACATTGACCCAAAAATTACTTGGGCTGAAATGGGCTAAAAATGGGTTGGGTCATGACCCGCCCAACTTGACCCAATTTTTTTGAAGGGTCTATTTTCTAGAAAAATATTTTTATGGAAAATATTTTCTAGAAATACATTTTTTGCAAAAAATATTTTTGCCTATTTTTCGAAAATATTTTTGAGGAAAATATTTTCCGTGATAAATATTTTCGAGCAAAACATTTTTCGTGAAAAATATTTCCCTTCATATCAAACACACTACAAACTTATAAGATACATGATACAAGAAAAGTGTATACATAAAAAAAAAAAAAAAAAAGAGCAAACTCAAACTCAAGCAATAAACCCAAATTTAAGTAAATCTTAAAAACGGGCTAGCAACAAAATTTTAAAAAAAATTGAATTAGTTTAGTATTGAGCTAAGTTGGAGATCGACTTTTAAAATATATATTGAGTTGTTAAAAATCGGCTCGCATGTGAAATTATCTTGAGCACTAACCCATAAAATTTTGGGCGGGTGGGCGGGGCATTAAAATTCGCGGGTGCCTACTTAACTTTTGGGGTGGTGCATAAATTTTGTAAATTAAATTTTGCCCTCGTATTTGAAATCTTTAAATTTTGCCCTTCGGCAGGGTATAAAACCCATAAAGGATTCCGAGTTCGAACCCGCGCGATCGAAATTTTAAAAAAAAAAAATTCGCAAGGCGAGAAAAACTCACTTTAGTTTAAATTTCGCTATGCCCCCGACGTATTACGCTTGTGAAGGAATTACTTCATTTTATTTTTCTTTTATTAATCAACACCGCGGACCGCCCCATCCGCCCCTTATGCCTTATGGGCGGACTTAAGCGTGTATCTTTAAGGTGTCAAACAAGAAATCGATTTGATAATTCCTTCACACAGTTTATGCGTAGGGATCATTAATCGTCTTCCGGCTATAAAGTTTACTTAAAGTATGCCCCAACGAGGCGTAACTTTGTGAAGGATACGCTAAGTTATGCGGATCAAACGCTTTCCTTTCCAAAATACTCAACTCCCTTAAACCCGCTACGTATCAATGTATTAAGTTTTCCTAAACTAATGGCGTAAGTATATCTTAAAAGTTCGTCCGGCATACTGTTAATAATTCCTTCACAAAGGATTATAAACGAGGTCCGGAATAAAAGTTTGCCCGTTAAAAGTATGCATTTCCCCGGCTTAACTTTGTGAAGGAATTATCAAAGTATGAATTATCAGACAAGCAACCCAAGGCATTCATCTTATCATATTTTCTTTTGTCGTTACGTTTTCCTTTCCGTAAGGCGTGTATTAAGTAATACTAATGCGGTCGGCGTAAATTTTATAATTCCTTAACAAAAGTATCTTGGGATTAAAACACCGGCTACCGCGACGATAACCTTGTCTTGCGATTTTTTAATTTATGCTTGCGGGCGGGGGTTACAAATTAACAACACTAATATAAGTATGAATTCAACGCAACCCATAATTCCAAACCGTTTTACAATGCGAAGGGTTAAAAAATTAAAAGACCGCATTCAATCGGAGCAATATGAGGTTAATAATTTAAAGGTTCCTTGAATATGTAATAAGAAATTAAATATGAGCAACAAATTGTAGAAGACCAACACAGCACAAAGAAGTCAATTTTATGGGCGCTCGGCATGCGTTTGTTAACTCAAAAATTAATCTTTTATTTGTGTCAAATCAAACCCATAAATTAAATCTATATCGCAGAAATATAAGGAAAAGTTAATTTTTGGATAAAAATTTTTGTAATCTTACATATCACCCCAGACACCACAAGTACTATAACTTGGGTGAATGGCTTTTTTAAAAAAAAAAAAAAACAATTTGTAACTTATTGAACAACCCCAATTAACACTTAACAGTTCTTTCCACCCAGCCTATGACCCTATGCTATGGTTCTCTTCAAAGCTGCCCTTTCGTCTGCCATTTCAACTCTCTTTCCAATCCCATTATCCATTTCTTTCTCCAATTAATGCTAATATTAATCCAATGAAGAAAACCCATCGCCGTAAAAATGATTCAAATCACAAAATTACTGTCCAAAAAATTGCCACCAAAACCAAAGCTTCATCATCCAAAACAACAACAGTTAAAGTAAAAAACAAGCACAAATCAAAAGATACAAAACCCAACTCAGAATCTCCAGAAAACCTCCCAATACCTCAAATTAACACTGCCCTTTTAACTTTCTTGAATAAATTTCCAATCTTGACCCAAATTTTTTACCAAATTGATGCACTTGATCTTGCCCCTCGTTTGCTTGGCAAGTTCCTTAGGAGGGATGATGTTGTTCTTCAGATAACTGAGGTTTTTAATGTTATTGGCATTCTTCATTTAGTTATAGCATTGTTTCATTGTTGTTACTGTTCTTTTTTCTGAATGCTATGTACTGCTTTCCATATCGCATTATTTCGTTGTTTGTTATTGCTTTCATTTCCGTATTCCCTTTTTCAAACTGCTTTTGAGATGCTTTACTTGAGCCGAGGGTATAACGGAAACAACCTCTCTATCTCTACGAGTTAGGGGTAAGGTGTGTGTACACTCTACCCCTCCCCAGACCTCACCTATGGGATTACACCGGATATGTTGTTGTTGTTGTAGCGTTATTCATTTGATATGTTTGACCTGCTTGGTTATTTGATTAATGGGGTTGTTGTTATTGTTGTGAATTGTTTGATTAGGTGGAAGCTTATAGGCCTAATGATATCCGTATTCCCTTTTTCAAACTGCTTTGAGATGCTTTACTTGAGCTGAGGGTATAACGGAAACAGCCTCTCTATCTCTACGAGGTAGGGGTAAGGTCTGCGTACACTCTGTCTGCGTACACTCTACTCTCCCCAGAACCCACATGCGGGATTACCTTTGGGTATGTTGTTGTTGTTGTAGCATTCTTCATTTAATATGTTTGGCCTGCTTGGTCATTTGATTAATGGGGTTGCTGTTGTTGTTGGGAATTGTTTGATAGGTGGAAGCTTATAGGCCAAATGATTCAGCTTGTCATGGTCGATTTGGGAAAACTGCTAGGACTGCCCCTGTTGTAAGATTCTTGAAAGCTGATATTTTTGAGCCATTTGCTTTATATTAGTGGTGAATGCTGGGAAAAGTGTGTGTTCAGTTTTTAGTTGCAGATATAAGAAATAAAAAATATGCCAACTTTGCAAAAGCTTAAGCTTTTAGATGAGCGGTTCACTCAAGTTTGGTTTTTTCCCTTCTTTGTTTATTTTCTAATGTAAAATTTATGCAAGATAATAGATGGGATATGTTCTATTGCACGAATACTTGTTCAATGATTATTAATGGGGATTGCTCTGTCCCCTCATCAATGGCATAGCCACATACAATGAAGCGTGTTCAGTTGAACATCCTTAATGAAATTTCTGACTTTGCCACAGCCCCTCATTCAGTTAGAGTTGGAGATATGATTTGCATTATGCAATGCAGATTGTCTGTCGCTTACCTAAAGAAAATGTTATTGCTGCTGTGTTAGATATTAGTTTACTTAACCTCTATGAGGGTTAACGCATTGTTTTACTTCAAACTTGGGCAGGCTATAGTTGCTTATAAGAAGAAATTAGATTGTTTTACAGTGTGGTATAATAATATCAATCTCATAGATTTGGTTGAGTGAAGAAATCATTTAAACTCTTTTCGTAATTTTCTATCTCTACAACAACAACAATAACCCAGTGTAATCCCACAAAGTGGGGTCTGGGGAGGGTAGGATGTACGCAGACCTTAGCTCAACCTTTTTGGGGTAGAGAGGCTGTTTACGTAATTTTCTATCTCTACATCTGAAGTAATAAATTTGATCCCGAGCTGGACATATCCTCTGCTGAGAATAGTCGGTGGCTTTCTGATGTGTATTACTTTTTGGAGGCATATGAAACATTTCAAGGTGCTCTTTGTAACTGAACTATTGTTCATTTCTTAGTAGTATTGTGCTATGACATCGACTAGCATCGGTATATGTTATAGAGCATATTAGGAGCGCGCAAGCTGGCCCAGACACCACGCATATAAAAGAAAAAAAAATGTTATAGAGCACATTTGGGTGTGTCTTCTAGGTTTTCTAATGATTTGTAATTGATAGTTTGGTCCTGGTGGTCATGCATATGTCTACCTCTGCTACGGTCTCCACATGATGCTCAATGTTGTAGCAGACAAGGACGGAGTTGGAGCAGCTGTTTTGATTCGTTCCTGCGCTCCCATCAGTGGTAAATTGAATTACATATGCCTACCTTTCAAATTTTCTAATTTGTTTCCCATTGCAGATATGTTCTATTTGATCATTTTAGTCCCATTGCAAGTCGATGCATGCACTTTCCGAAATACCCCACATTCTCTTAGTGATCTCTTCACGCTTTGAAGCAAACTTTCCATTTTGATCAATTCACATTTGTTGCATTAGTGCACCTGAGGAAAACAATTAGATGATAGTATAGGTCTAGCTAAAATCTATGTTGCTTGGACTCTTCAAAATCCCGCCGCACCCGTGTCGATACGACGTGGTTGTGGGATCCACACTGGATTTGGTCAACTTAACTTAGGTGTTTTGACTATATCTATGATCGAGAAGTATAGATTGATTGGAAGTTCGGTTTATTTTTTTGGTTTATATGTCATAGATAAAGTATGAGAATGCTTTGCTATTACACGAGATATCTTATGAATAAAATCTTAGGTGTTTATAAATAAGTAAATTTTACTAGTTTTAGTTCAATATTAATTAATCGAAACATATACTTTATATATCGTAATATACGTTTCTTGGCTCAGCACCCATATCTGCATGCGGATCCATACCCCCGAATCCTAAAACTTATGTGATGAAGAATCCGACATCTAGATTCGCACCCTTATTGGACACCCACACCTGAGTCCGAGCAACATAGGCTAAAATGCGTCCATCAAATGGTAGAAGATCAACTATAGTTATAGTATGGTTCTTTTAAAATAATTAACTAAAACTTGTCTGTTTTAATTAACATCATCAACCAATACAAGATAGTCAGTGGTATGGCCGGGGAAGAGAACGCCAGTATAACTGTTTGAATATCCTGGGTACGCCTTGATAGTCCTCAAATAATCACTTGAAAGTAATTTAGGTTTATGATTCATGCATTGTAGCTCCCATGCTTGCATGATAAATGGACCCTGTTGGGGAAAAAAGACACTTGCATGATAAATGGGAAGCAAGGTTATATAGACACACATTGAAATTTAAGCGCACAGCCCCACTTATGATGATCTTTTTTCTCAAGTACTGCATTGCTGAACTAGTATATCATCTCTAACTGACAAAGTTGAAATGTTATTTTAGAGTTTTCTTTCAATAATTATGGAGTAAACTCGGCAGGTTTGGGTACTATTCAGCAGTGTCGGGGTTTAAAAACTGAGAAGCCTGTACTTCTTGCAGGTCCTGGAAAGGTAAGTTATGACGTTTGTTGGGTGACTAAGTTGCTTGTTTAACGTCACTTCTATCTTAAAGATTACCAAAACATTATTTGCTTTACTTGATTTAGATCCCCATGTCAAACGAGTTTGGCTTTGTGTTATGGAACTTAGCTTGAACAACACTATTTAATTTGCTTCAACGACACTAATCTCTGGGTATCTACTACTCTTTTTCTCAAGGAATTCTTGGAAGCTTCTCTATGTATAAAAATAGAAACAAGTGTATCGAGTACAATTATGTTTTTTCTAGAGTTATGCTGCATGTATTATGGGTAGTAAAACATTGTGCCTAAACATGAAACCTTGCTTATGATATGTCCTTAGGGTCTTTTTATCTGACCATTCGTTCCTTGTTAGATGGATTTCATACTTTGGGCATT
Source organism: Lycium ferocissimum (assembly GCF_029784015.1). Classification (NCBI taxonomy): domain Eukaryota; kingdom Viridiplantae; phylum Streptophyta; class Magnoliopsida; order Solanales; family Solanaceae; genus Lycium; species Lycium ferocissimum. The sequence goes on from NC_081344.1 coordinate 3,076,250, forward strand.
CTGACATTTTAAGCTTCCATTGAATTCCCTTTTTTTACCTTATAAAATAACAGCTTCCATTGGATTTCTTTTACATGGACTCATTGGAAAATGGTTGTTTTCACTGTCTTGGAGTAATTTGAGTTTCAAATGATAGTTGTGATATCTGACGTTTTGCAAAATCATGTTCAGCGGATAAAATCATCTAACGGTATAATTTGGTGGTCCTTTCAATAAGGCTATGTTATTAAGTTTTGGTGATCGATGTGATCTACAATCAATTGTAAACTAAATACATCTGTTGGCAATTCCAATTTAACTAGGCTCTAGACTAAGAGCTTATGTATGTCAAATCCTCCCTACAATCAATAGGTTACCTGAAAATTCCTGTTGTCTGATAATTCAAATGCAACCTTACCAAAAAGGGAAAAGGGCCAAATTTACCTTGTACTTTGGGGAAAATTTCATATTTACCCCTAGCAACTTCAAGTTACTACCCGTACCCTCACCGTTAGTATAGTATACTCCCTTGCCCCTACCCCTAACGGCTGCCCAAGGTGGCTTGCCACGTCATTTACTGAAGCCACCTGGGCAGCCAGTCAGCATGCCACATGGACACTGCCCACCCCACCCTACCTAATACACCATCAGATGCCCTAAAACACCCAAATGATCTACTTCACTCAGAAAAAACACTATCGCGGCTAGAAAGTGAAAGAGAATCCCACCAGATCTACTTCCTCTGAGAGAGAGTTAATCTACTTTTTTTTAAGGTAATAACATTATTCTCCGTTCTTTTGTGGTAGATTCGATGTGATTTTTTCCGTTTTAGTGTATTTTTTATTGATGTTTTTACTTTATTGTTATCTTTTTCGTGTTTTCCATGTTTGTATGTGTTATATTGTTGATGTTTCTTACTTTGTTGACTGAGGGTTAGGGTTTTGGGTGTGATTTTAGGGTTTCTGTCCTAGCTTAGTTTTTGGGTTTGAATGTTAGGGTGTCAAGGTGGTATATGGTTTAGGGCTTCAATTGTTGGTGGTCCTGGCTTTATTTAGCATATGTTTTTGTCTAGGGTTTCAAGTCTTTGTGGTCCTGACTCGATTTATTGTTGTTTGGTGTGGTTACCCTTCAATAATTAGCTTATTTTGTTATTTGGTGTGGTATTGTTGGTTTTTGTGTGCTAGAAAGTGTCAATTTTTGCTTTGTTTATTGATGGTGGAATATTACTTTTGATGGTGGAAAGTGTCAATATTTGTTTATTGAGGGTAAATATTCCCTGGTCCCCCATAACTTTATTGTCCTTTGTTTTTCGTAGTCTAGCACATGCTAAAGTTTGGTTTTCTATTCTTTGGTTTGGATAAAATCTGAAGTATTTGTGCCTTTTTTTTTTAGTCTTTTCGTTGACTTGCTAATTTCCATGTGTCTTTATGCTTCTCAAATATATGGATTGCTAAATGATGAAAATTATTTCAAGGGCCTGTTGGGAAAGCCACCTGGAAATTGGAATTGGTGTAATTGCTAGGGTAGTAATTACACAGTAGTGTAATTACAACGACCTGTTTGTTTGTCATAACGTAATTACAGTGTAATTACAAGCGTGTTGTTTGGTTGCACAAGTGTAATTACATAGTTAGTTTAATAAAATTTAATTATAAAAAATTTAAAATTAATATTTAAAAAATATTTGCCTTTATAAATGATATTAAATTAGTTATTTAATAACACATTGTTTCTTGAAAATATATTAATTAATAATCATATATTTGTAACTAATATTGTAAAAAAAAATTGACATATATTTTTCAAATTAATAATATTTAATTTTAATTAATTATAATACTTAAAAGAAGACTTTTTTTTGTGAGAACGTCATAGATTGGATGTTTGACAAAAAAATAATATTTATAAATATAATGCCATAATAATTAACATTATTAAAATGTTAGACGCAAAAAATTCATCAATTGTAAGTGAAAAATAAACAACATGCAATGTGAAAGCAAATAACTCAAAATTGAAAATATAACCTAATTCAAAATCTAAAAGAAAAAGTTTAACATAATACTCTTATGTCAAATTCCAACGTTACATAAGTAAGTTCCAAAGTAACTTAAGTAAATAATTCAAAAGAAAGGGAAAATATAAGTCTATAACCTAGGTATATTTTCACAACGAAATTCTAATTTAATAACGTATAACTTATTATATATAGTATATATACTTATATCATTCGTGATATGTCAAGTTTGTTAATGACTTATTATTTCCAATATTAAAAGGTGTAGTTTCAAAAATTAGAATAATAACATGGTATACATATATATATATATACTATATATATATTAAGTTATACATATATATGCTAAATAAATAAAATAAAAAGATAAAAAAAAAATACGAGCAATTACATACACAAGAAGTAAAGGTTGGGAATGAGAAGAAAGGAAATGAAAAATAAATAATATAAAAAGAAAAATACATTTTAAAAAATAAAAATAATTAAAAAGTAAAAATAAAAAAGAAATTAAAATAATAGAAATAAAATAAATTAAAAATCAAAAGAAATTAAAATAATAGAAATAAAAAATAAATAAAAATAAAAAGAAATTAAAATAAACAAAAAAGAAACAAACTAAAAAGTAACCTTGTAATTACAGGGTGTAATTACACCCAAATTCTCAACCCCCGAGGTGGAGTGTAATTACAACCCTGCATTATTAAAATTTTCAAGTCAACACCTTTAATTCCCACTGCTTGTTTAATTACTTAGTCAAACAAACGAAAGTCAAGGTTATTTTGTGTAATTACACCCAATTCCAATTACACAGGTGGCTTTTCATAACGGCCCCAGTGTTGGTAAATGTTAAAAAAACTTTCAACTTTTTGTTTCTTGTATGCTTATACTTTACTTTTTACAATTTAAAGTACTACATCTTATTTTTTATTCCACTTGTCCCCTGATGTACCTTAATGAACTTGTTAATATCATGCACAAAATGGTATTAAATGGTTGTTGAATGGTGGTCGACACATTGAATGGATTAGTTATAGATTAGAGGTGGCCAACAATTTAAATGGTAGTTGGGAGTGATTAGTTGGTTAACACTTTTGAATGGATTTTGGGAGTGTCTAATTAGGGGACACTAAATACATAAGACATTATAAATCGGCAGATTCATTCTATCTCTTTCACTCACAACTCATATAGGCATATTCATTCTACCTTAATCACTCACACTCATATAGTCATATTCATTCTAGGCAGCCTTCATTTTATCTCTGACATGAGCCTTCCGTCTAATATGCTCGCATACTTTGAGAAAAAGTTGACGAGATCATATGTTGAAAATGACCACCATTCAATTACCAACTAATCATTCCTAACTACCATTCAAATTATTGATCACCTCTAATCTATAACTAATCCATTCAAAGTGTTGACAACCATTTTGTGCATACACTGCACATTTTGGACCTAGAAAAAGCAAAAAATTTAAAAACTAGAGAAACCACATTAACCATAACAGTAGAACAAGCTGTCAATACATACCGACCATAACAGTCAAACAAGCTGTCAATACATACCAACCATCAGAGGCGGATCTAGGATTTGAAGGAGGCGGGTGCCATAATTTCTTCAATGTACGTCTTGTTAGGAACGTGTATTTGGGTCGGGTCTATCTCTTTTTAGTTTATTCAGGTCAACTTAATAGGCTTTTTTTTTTTTTTTTTGCAAATATGAAAATTACAATCTCAAAAATCAAGAAACGAACATAATTAGCATCTTAAATAAGGAATCACACCCATTAACACCAAAAGTAAAATCAACATTTTCACCAAGGGACTTGCATCTCTTATGTATATTAAAAAATGAATTTGCATAATTAAAATAACATCTTCAATAAGGGAATTACTCTAATCAAAATAAGGAAAATAATAGAAAAACTCTTCGATAGGTAATGTAGAATTAGATAAACTACAAGTTCTCAAAAATAAATCATAAATTTCATGTTTTTTTACGAATTAAGTCTTTGAAATTTCCATCACAATTTAAGTAGTAACGTGATTTAAATTTAATTTAACAATTATAGAATAGCATAAATTATTATAATACACTCCCTCCGTCCATTTTTATTTATCCATTATACTAAAAATATATGTCCACTTTTACTTGAAAGTTATATAGTTTGAAAAACCAAGACATAATTTACCATTTTATACCTGTTTTACCCTTATTATTAAGTACTCCAATTCATTTCTCATTTTATTTATTGCTTATTAAGAGTGTCACAAGTCAAATATAGACAAGTAAACATGGACGGAGGGAGTAATAAACAAAAGAAGTTATAAAAAAAAAAAAAACAAATTGAATTTTGATCTCAATCCAAAATTCCCATTGAGACCCAATTTTTTCGATTGAAATACTCACTGATTTGAGATTAAGAGAAATGCTTAATTTAAGGAATTTTGAAGTTTCTATTTGTGTGTTCTCGCTAGAGATCACAAATAAAATAATAGAAAGAGGAAAGGCACTATAAATAATAAAAAGATAAATAGAAAATTGGGAGATCGAAAAGGGAATTACTGGTACAAAGGAAGTAAAAAGCACAAAGAAAAACTGGAGTCGGAAAATGTTTAAGATAAATTCAAACTTGTGTCTACCAGCCGTACGTGGCGCCTTTGTCTAATTTACGACTTGGGGTGGCAGGATCAAATATTTAACCTAATTTAAGCAAATTACAACATAAGTACATAAAAAAATTATTAATCTAGGGGGTGCCATGCCACTCCCACCCTAAAGGGTGGATCCGCCCCTGCCAACCATAACAGTCAAACTACATTAAAAATGGGGAAAGATAGGATGCCACATTATAACCCCAAAAACAAACCAAGACCTAAAGCCTGTTTGGATGGGCTTAAAATAAGCAGCTTATAAGCCAAAAAAAAAAAAGTTGGGGTAGGCTAACTTATTTTTTTGGCTTATAAGCTGTTTTCAGCTTATAAGCTGCTTTAGATAAGCTAAACCAAACGGGCCCAATTATTTTTTTGGGCTTATTTTATGCACAAAATGACTTTAAGCTGGCCAGCCAAACATTCAAAAAAGCTGAAAACAGCTTATAAGCAACTTATAAGCCAATCCAAACGGGCTCCTAGTCATAATATGGCATCCAACTTTTACAACCACCAAAATATTAAGTGTACTGTCTAGGCAGTAATAAAAAAAAAAAAAAAAAAACAGTTGTTAAGCATTCAACTTCAATCACACTTGCTGCTTGTCTTTACCCCTCATTGCTTGCAACTTGGCCAATCTTTGTTGGTTCAACTGATGTCCACTTATGGCAATGTTTCCTTGCCATTTTAGCTTTGGTGAGGTACTCACATTTGAGGCACACTTACACCACTTGCATCACCAACAAATCCAATCTGCCTGGTTGCAGCTACTGTACTTTGCAACTGCCTCAACTGGAATCTAGTCCTTTCCTCTGAGAAACTTCTTGGCCTTGTAGCAATATTTCCATCAGCCTTGAAGTCTGGATACTCAATGGGCTGTGAACTACACTGCCTCTTTGTTGTAGCATTTGAAGTTTTGGTCTGTGAACTGGACTGGCTGAGAACTGGTTCTGCTTGGAAAAAGTTTGGTTGTGAACTGCACTGCCCCAGTTTTGTACCAGCTGGGGTCTGTACCAACTCTATGATTCTCAAATGCAGTCTGACAAGTGTGCTTAGTACCTAAGCATTGTTGTAAACTGCAAACAAAAGACAAAAATACATGTGACTAATTAGAAAAGATAGACAATTATACATAAAGCAACAAAAAATATTGTACACTTATACGCAGCGGGGGGTGGGGGGTGGGCGGGGTTGGGGGTTGGGGGGTATATAGTGAATGCATAAAGAAACCATAATATTATAAACTTAGAAGGCCATAAGTGTACAGAAGGGCACTAGATAAGTAAAAAAAAATTAGTAGACAAACTTTGACATGTAGGTACTAAACTATATGAATAGAGAAAAAAAAATCTGAACTAACAAACAAACACTTAGAACTAATAAAACAGTAAGCATGGTATTAACAAGTCCATTAAGGTACATCAGGGGACAAGTGGAATAAAAAATAAGATAAAGTACAGAAAAGTAAAGTATAAGCATACAAGAAAAAAAAAGTTGAAAGTACCAGCACTTAAACTGATTTTCATCATTTAGCAATAAAGAAACCATATATTTGAGAAGCATAAAGACACAAGGAAACCAGCAAGTCAACTAAAAGACTAAAAAAATGCACAAATACTTCAGATTTTATCCAAACCAGCAATAAACAACCAAACTTTAACATGTGCTAGACTACAAAAAACAAAGGACAATAAAGTTATGAGGGACCAGGGAATATTTACCCTCAATAAACGAACATTGACACTTTCCACGATCAAAAGTAATATTTCACCATCAATAAACAAAGCAAGAATTGACACTTTCTAGCACACAAAAACCAACAATACCACACCAAACAACAAAATAAGCTATTTATTGAAGGGTAACCACACCAAACAACAATAAATCCAGTCGTGACCACAAAGACTTGAAACCCTAGACAAAAACATATGCTAAATAAAGCCAGGACCACCAAAAATTGAAGCCCTAAACCATATACCACCTTGACACCCTAACATTCAAACCCAAAAAGTAAGCTAGGACAGAAACCCTAAAATCGCACCCAAAACCCTAACCCTCAGTCAACAAAGTAAAAAACATCAACAATATAACACATACAAACATGGAAAACACGAAAAAGATAACAATAAAGTAAAAACATCAACAAAAAATGCACTAAAACGGAAAAAATCACATCGAATCTACCATAAAAGAAAAAAACCCTATCACTAGAATACAACTACGAAACATCGAATCTATCATTAAAGAACGAAGAATAATGTTATTACCTTAAAAAGAAGTAGATTAGTGCTCTCTCAGAGGAAGTAGATTTGGTGGGATTCTCTTTCACTTTCTAGCCGCCGCCGCCATAGTGTTTTTTATGAGTGAAGTAGATCATTTGGGTGTTTTAGGGCATCTGATGGTGTATTAGGTATATTTAGGGTGAATTGGGGGTGGGGCGGGCAGTGTCCATGTGGCATGCTGACTGGCTGCCCAGGCGGCTTCATTAAATGACGTGGCAAGCCACCGTTAAGGGTAGGGGCAAGGGAGTATACTATACTAACGGTGGGGGTACGGGTAGCAACTTGAAGTTGCTAGGGGTAAATATGAACCTTTCCCTGAAGTACAGGGATAAATTTGGCCCTTTTCCCTTGGTATGTTTAGGGCTGTGATTTAGTGTGGGTCGGGTCAAATTAATTGGGGCGGCAGTGTCCATGTGGCATGCTGACTGGCTGCCCAAGTGGCTTCATTAAATGACGTGGCAAGCCACCGTTGGGCAGCCGTTAGGGGTAGGGGCAAGGGAGTATACTATACTAACGGTGGGGGTACAAGTAGTAACTTAAAGTTGCTAGGGGTAAATATGAACCTTTCCCCAAAGTACAGGGGTAAATCTGGCCCTTTTCCCTAAGGAAAAACTGCTTTTTTCACTCAAATACAAACAACTGTATTGGTTATTCAGGATTTGAAGGGGATCTTTGCAGAAAGAATTTCAAATTATTAACTACTTCCTTGTTGAGCCTCTTGACATCTTGGAGATTTATATAGGCTTGTGTTGTGAATCTCAACTGTAGCTACGAAAGCATTCAATTTTATTTTATGGTTCCATCCAACTATTTATCAATCTGGTGGAATGGTGAAGAGAATGTCTTTACCTCATTATGTGAATTTGCATTCTGCTGCTTTCAAGGTAGAGGTAAGATCTCACTTTACCCTCCCTAGACCCCACATTGTGGGATTTCACTGGGTATGATGTTGTTGTTGTTGCATTCTGTTGTTTACATTTAAACTATGGGTGTGTTTGGTATGACGGAAAATGTTTACGGCGTGGTCAACGGGAGGCAAGGGGTGGGGGTTAGGGCTGTTAGGGGTGGGGGAGGAAACAATGATCTTGAAATGCCACTTATGGAGCTAATTTTCCTACTCGCACTAGGAAGGTCATTTTCGAAGAACTTTTCATCCTAGAGAAAATGCTTTTCAAAACATTTTGACCAACCAAACATGGAAAAAATGGAAAATCCTCCATACTAAACACACCCTAACATATTCTAATATTTCTGTATAAGGTTGGAAGCTTGGTTGGAAGAAATTTTACGTGTCATTGTAGTAGTATGGGCAATTTGAGATTTTCTAGCAATTGCGAAGAGAAGTCCTGGAAAAATGTAAGTTCTGCTTTGCAGCGATTGTTAGGGTACAAGATGTGGTTCATATAGAAAAATAACCTATAATAACATGTAAGAAATGAAATATGTTTTCTGTCTAAACTAGTGGATTCTGAATTGAGAACAGTATTCACTTCAGGCTTTAAGCTCTTCTGGTCATTCTGCCATGAGCATTTATAGTTTCCGAGCTTGAACTTTCTCAAGTATGAACAACCTTCCATTAGAAAATGAGCGTGGTTCTGATTTCAGTTGCTACATTCTATTAGCAATAAGGAGAGTACAAGAAGGAAGCACTCTTGCACAAACAAGGAGGGAAGCAGAAACAGAAGTAAAATTAATATCTAAATTAGTAGAAGAATTTGGAAGTATTTGTCCATTATATGCCTTCATTTTCATATGTTTCATTCCACTAAAGAGATGATTTGCAAGCATCGTTTTTTTTTTTTTTTGAGATGGTAACTAGTTATCGCAATTTTTTTTTTTCCCCGTGATAGTGTTATTGGTGTCATTTTGTAGGTTGGTCAAGCATTAGGACTATCAACTGAGTGGTCTAGCCATGCTCTATACACTCCCGGTAAGCATTATCTTGTTCCATCTTTCAACTTTTAGCAACTAAATGAAACTCCCGTGTAAACTTATGCATATGACAGGCGGTTTAGAACTCTTAGATGGGCCAGAACCAGAACATATACTTGTTGGTCCAAGAATTGGTATTGAGTATGCTTTGCCAGAGCATGTTAATGCATTATGGAGATTTGCAATCGCTGGTTCTTCATGGATCAGCGCCCCTAAAAAGACTCTCAGACCTCTTTAGCACATCAACAGGCGCCATGCATCCGCTTCCCCCCACCAGGCCAAGGTGGGAGAGGGGAGCAGAAAGTGAGAAAATAATCAAACTGTTGTTGATAAGTGTACGGGATGTATAGTCCATTCTCCCAGTTTACTCCCTTTTTGTGTATATTTTGGTTGATTTAGCATACATCTGAGTCATGTTCTTGGTTATGTGGCATGCAAATATGAAATATGCCACATTGTGTTGGATTAATCTTTCCTAATTAGCACAAAGAAATAGATAAGTCGAATTCATAATGATCACGGTTTCGGTTATTGTACAGGAAAATCATGTTTTTTGGTTAATAACCAACTAAAATTTCTGGCTAGGGAAAGAACCGCTAAAATTGATTTTCTTTAATGAGTTCTATAAAAATTCAATTATCGAAATAATTAGCATTAGTTTACGGCATCCATTTCATTACATGGCCAAAAAATCTTTCTTTAGCTTTTACTTCGGAGCCAAAATTTATATATATAATAAAGCTAGGCATAGACAATGTGATATGATACCTCTCTATGGTCACCATTTCTATTTATCTTTTTTCTCCTTTTTTTGAACTTTTCCTTTAATTTTCTATTAAAAAAATGTTTGTGCCTATAAAATCAATGCAAATATCAAACTGACATAGTAGCAGTAACTAAGGGTGATTTTTACGATTTAGCCTTTGCAATAAAGTCATTAACGTAACCCACGTAGCAGCAACTTTAATCATTATTATCTTAGTTACTCAAATTTTGGATTTCGCAAGTGCAAAAAATTTCCAAGAACAGCTTAACCTTTCATATTCCTTCTTTATGGAGGGAAAAAAATAATGTCTACCGTCATTTTGTGGCAATGCTAAGGAATTGATGAGGCCTTTCTTCCAGTTTTGAGTATTAGCTCTCATTACTTATTTCCTGAATTGTAACTTACATCTCATTTAAATCCATTAAACCTCTAATGACCAAATACTCCATTTAACCCATTGTTGAAACTGCTAAGTGTAATGGAGTGCCTGCTGAAGCAATAAAGTTGAGGCTATTTCCTTTCTCTTTCAAAGGAGATGTCAAGACTTGGTTGCGAAGTTTGCCTCAAGGGTCTATTACCATATGGGACTAGATGACTCAGAAATTTTCAAATAAATATTTTTCTCCTGCTAAAACCACAAAGTGAAGACAAGATATTTCCAATTTCTTGCAGATCGACACTGAGTCAGTTTATCAAGCATGGGAAAGATTAAAATCAATGCTAAGAAAACGTCCGCACCACGATATTCCTGAACATATGCAGTTTTATATTTTCTATCATGGTCTAAAACCTTCATCTAGGAATGTGATAGATGCAGCTGTAGGAGGTTCCGTTATGGGAAAAACTACAGAAGAAGCACTACAAATGATGAATGAAATCACTGAAAATGCCATTCAATGGCCATCTGACCGCGTCATCATCAAGAAGGCTACTACTGTAAATCAAGCAGATGCTTTAAATACACTGACACAACAGATTGTTTCTTTGGCACAAAAATTTGAATCTTTTCAGGTGAATACACAACATTCAAGCCAAGCTGAGGCTTGTGACATGTGCAGAGGAAACCATCTAAACCATGAATGTCAAGCAAGCAATCAAAATGATGAGTAGGTTAATGCCCTCGGATACAAACCATACTCTTTTGGTAGTCCATTGGCACAAAAACATCCAGGCTTTCAATGGAGCAAAATTAATATATATAACAGATGAATAAAATAGTAGAGTGATAGTAATTTTTATTAGCATATTATTCCAAGCCCGTAATCTTGCTTGCCTCGATTTTAATTCTCACGGAGGAATTGTTGTAGACAAGATTATTGGTTCAAAGTAAAAATATTCTCATGAAGTTTTTACTATTTATAGCACAATTCAGGCAAGAAAATATTTCAGTTTAATCATCACTAGTTTTAAACCAATTAATTAACATAACCTCACGGAGTGTTAAAAAAAAAAAAATATATGTCGGACCTCTTACGGCTCAAATGGTCTGACATGCTTGGTGAGAAAATAGAATCAAGTGAACAACAATACCAGTAATGATAAGAATGTTGAAGTGGAAGATATAGATCCATATGGGGTGAGTTTGATGATGAACAAACATGAAATTCTTACAATCGAAGAAAAAATGAAGATCAATAACGGGTATCTCTTTTTATTTTTCCAGAAAATTTTATTTGAATTGACGAGTTAATTATTTATTTATTTATTTATTAGTTTTGTGACAACATTATTAATCCATTAGTTTGATGAGTTTGTGACTGGCTATCTTTGAACTGTAGCAGATATTGGTTTTACGTTTGCTCTCAGTATCAATCGTGTCTCGGTAAGTTTTTAGACTTATTAACTCTGACTTTAGTTATGTAATTCAGTCCACAATTGTAATTCTTGCTTGTGTATCTATCAAATTATGATAATGGTGCAACATCCGTTTTACAAATTAATAATAGAGCTTTGTTTTATTTATGATAACGTGTTTTGGGATTTAAGATTGCCGCATATTGGTATTCTTATAAAACATATTTCATGCCAGGTCTTCATTAGTATCTTTGATAACGTTGAGTTTCTATGTTTGATAGGCAAATCTCAAGCACGAGATTTTTGCTTGAAGAAAGAAATGCAGAGCTACAGAAAGAGATAAAAGTATGGGTTCGTTTGGCTTAGCTTAAAAAAAAGATTTATTTTAGTCAAAAAATAAGTTAACTCTACCACAACTTATTTTTTTGGCTTATTTTAAGCACAAAATGACTTATAAAATTTCTTAGCCACCAAACACTAAAAAAAAAAGCGGAACTTATAAACTATTTTCAGCAACTTATAAGCTAAGCCAAACGGGCTCTATGTCAGATTAGTTGTGAAAATTTGACACAAGAAGCTATTGCCTGATTTGGTTAGTTTTTGTTAGCAGAATTAATATTTTCAACGCAATTGTTATTTGTTACATGGCTTAATCCTTGCTAGAAGTCTCTTATGAGGATCTGATAAGACAAGTTGAAATGGATAGCTTAATTTTGAACATTGGATCTGGTAGAAACGGTAATCCTTAGAATTAGATAAGACAGTTTTAATTGAGTTAGACTTGATAACCGTTGAAACTTATTTCATGTTATTAGTAAATTAGCATATTCCTAACTTTGACTGCTTCCTTTTGAGTCCGGAGCCTAAAGGGTATAAAAATACACGATATAAACCAAAAGGGCATCATCAAAAATTTATATACCAAAAGGGGTATAACGTGGACTGATCCACGTTATACAATATATTTATAACGTGGACTGTCCACGACTCTTCATCTTTATGCCCTAAAATTCTTTTACAATATTTATAGATGCAATGTCTATACAAAGCTTAAGCGGGGATACGTTCAACACTTATATTATGCAAAATATAAACTTGCTATAAGAATCAACATTAAACAATTGTGTAAGTGGGCTTAGCTTGAAGTAATCAAACATTAACAACTACTCCTCTGGTTCAAAAAAGAGTGTCCACTTAGCCGTTATTTTAATTTTTTTGTTTAAAAAGAGTGTCTACTTACCAAATCAAAAAAGAATTAACTGTTATAAAATAATAAAGCAAGCAAGAAGAATAGTATAGGGAAAGAGAGAAGAGAGGAATTCTTTATTTCTCTTATGAGGGATTCATTTACAATGAAGGAGAACCTCCATATTTATAAGGGAAAGGTGACTTGATCCCAAAGTCACTAACCCTAATATTTCTCCTAAAGATAGACATCCACAATAATAAATAATATTTATAACACTCCCCCTTGGATGTCTATTTGATAGATAATGTGCCTCGTTAAAACCTTACTAGAAAAAAACGTGGGAAAAAATCTAGTGAAGGAAAAGAGTACACATTTCTAATAATACGCTATTTGGTTGCCTCATTAAAAACCTTACCAGAAAACCCAATTGGGACAAAACCTTGGCTAAGGAAAAAAAGAGTACAACGCGTATTAACTCCCTAATGGGTACATCACTCCAAAACTTGAATCTTCGCATTCCAATCTTGTGCACCATCTTCTTGAAAGTTGTAGTTTGTAGAGACTTGGTGAATAAATCGGTCATATTATCGCTCGAACAAATCTCTTGCACGTTGATATCACTATATTCTTCTAGAGCTTGTGTGTGAAGAACAACTTTTGTGAAATAAGCTTTATCCCTTTATGAAAGTTGAGCTATGTATGTTGCTACATCGGTCTTTGGATAGAGTTGCATCAACATATAATATTGTTGATAATACCGTAAGTGCGTTCGAATTGCTTTATAAATAAATGTTATCTTTATATGATTTAAATCGTATAGAATAACATCGTATGACCGTAATCCTCAAAGTCATAGCAAAATATATAAATGCATCAATTGCATAAAGATATGGCACTTCAGACCAAAAAATCTTGCAAGTTTCTCATTTCAACTTCTTTGAGATAATCTATTTCTTTTCAAAACTCTTCAAGAGTTTCAATAATTCTCAAGTCATCAACTTGCACTAACAATATTGATTTTGATTTCCACAAAAATGTAGGGATAAATAGACCCTTAATCATTAAACATTCATTAAGGTGATTAAATCACATTCACCTTACTTGATTTAATTCATAATAACGAACAAAAACTAGAACTTGTATATGCTTGAGGCATTCAAAATTCTTCGAGAATTTTCATATAATTTTGTCAAGTAATTCATATAGGATATGACAACATCTATTTCTATTTAAATATGTGACATCTTCGGTGTCGGGGACAAAGAGTCCAATAAACTTTACGCTTACCAAGGTGTGTCATTTCACTTTATAATAATTTCTACGTTAGCATGCTTTAATAGACGTAGAATTTAGATCCTCACAATCTTTTACAATATTGCGCTATATTGTACCAAAGATGTCGTCGACGATATATCATTTGTATCAGTTCGCAATGTGACATAACTTATTGAGATTTCATCACTTCCATTATTTTTAGGTACCTAACCTCTCATGAGGTTTCATGAAGTGTCATGTCGCAGGCTCTTTAAGAGCACATTGCCTCCTTATAATGATCATTAATCATTTGCTCCTCTTTATTTTCAATGATTATTGTGTTTGGAACCGATTGGTCTTGCATGCTTTAGATATTCCTTCGGGGACATGAATTTAATGTGAAGTTAGAAATTAATTTTGGGTCAAAATGTTCTAGCATTTGAGTAGAATTATCTTTTGAATGAGGATCATACTAATGATATATAATTTATATTGCTTATTCTCTCCCTTATGTTAGAAAAACTAACATACACCCCATTTTCTTTGGGAATCCATCTTTATGCATCATGGTAGATTAATTAATCGTATACCACATATATAGATGGAAATATCGGTTCCTAACCGAACCAATTGTGAGGGAAAATTTATCATAATTTAGCACATGAAGCATTGTTTCATAAGCAATGGTTTAGCTTTTTATCGGAGGCATTCAATGCCAAACCAACTTGGATATAAACTAGCATTCACAAGATGAATTATCTTGATTACATAATCGAAAATTACGCTCTCAACTCAATTATTTTTGAGCAAGTAACTTTGCATATGTCAAACTAGAGTTGACAATAAAATTTGTCTTTCGATGCATCTATTTAAGACATCACATAACAAGTGAACAGACATATTCACCTTTTCTATATTTTCTAATTTGGAAAATTCAATCCCAACATTAGCTAGTATAATCCACTTATCATGAGAACAAGCAACAAAGATAAATTCTTAAAGAATCTTCTGGTTCTTCAATATATGTCGAATATTCAATCTGCACATCATATTTGAATCGGGTGGCCAAATTGCTCATGCCAACTGATAAAATTATCTATACTAGTAAACTTCGTGTTTACCATGCCATGTGCTATTTGTTTTAGTAAACTTCTGGTTTACTATGACATAAATTATTATTTTTTGTACCAATAAACACGGTTTCCGTAACATGTGATTTTATCATGGTTATATTTGTGTAGTACAATTTGGAGAATAAAGAGGGTAACCATTCACATACATATTTCTTACCCAATATGGTTTTGAAGATATTTAATACTCTAATCATTTATAGCTTGATATGATAGCCATTTACTATAGTAAACTTCGGGTTTACTACGACTTGTGTTTCCATCATAACAACTTCGTATACTACAATCTAGAAAGAATGACACAATACTATATAAGCTCTTCAGGAGCCTTTAATTTATTCTCCATAATCACATATTTTTTGGACACCAACTAATGTCATGATCCTTGTAGAGAAATAGTTAGCTCTTCTGGAGCCTTGATTAATTTTGTACTACTAAGTATTGCTTAAATACTGCTGGTATCATAAAAGAAATTTTAGTTAAACACTGCTGGTGTCATGAGATAAACAATAGTAGACTTCAAAATTGCTACTTCGGGAGCAGATTTCTGGGTTTACTACTTCAGGAGTAAATTTTAGTTCTTACTACTTCGGGAGAAGAGTATTTAGAATATTTCTTCTCAATTATTCTACCTGTTCAGGAGGTGAGGCGCGATATTTTCATAACCAATAATACGTCTGTATTTATAATCTTTACTAAATATATCACATTCACTTCTGGGAATGGATCTGTATTTGTAACATTTATCAAAAATTCTCATTCTTTGAGAATGGAACGTAATCATCGGAACATGTCTTAAGCATATCAAATTGTGATAGCATAGAACCTCTTTCGTGATATTGCTACTTCAGGAGCAAATCGAGACATACATATAATGTAGAGAATTTTCTCTAACATATCTTCTCAATTCAATTGTGACCACTATATGTCTATATATAAATATTACCAATTATTGTGATCATAAACATAAATATGTTATGATTAGACTAGGAACACATAGTCACTCTAGCGGTCAAGTATCGTTTTATGCAAAATCTACTGAAACTTTGAGTTCTTCTTTCATTTAAAATACACCATAATAAACATATAGTAAAACGATACAAAGTAAATAGATTGATAATGAAGCCAATACCCGCAATGTTTGCCACATAACAACTTACCAAAGCTACAAACCTCATGAAGAAGTGTAAACATACCCCGTAATAATAAATTAATAGGATTTGTTTGATAGAAGATCCTAGCCCATAATTAACTTAGCATCACTTAATTCCTTGTCACTTAAAAAAAAAAAACCGTCAACAAAAGAAAGTCTCTTTTCTTTGCTCTTTGTTGCTAAATATAGAATTTCATTCACTAAAACAATTAAGTTATCGCATGGAAACCGATCTAGTTAGTATAATATTATATACCATGAGAAAGTAAGGCTCATTAGATCATAACATAAGAATACATACCGTTAGTTTTCTTTGGAAAGATGAAGCACTTCGCATGTACCTTAAATTTTCTTTTCTCATCAAGGCAACCATCTTTAAAAATATGCATGATTATTCTTCAACCTTCTTATTTTCATATTGATTTTTAAAATTGTTTCCGTTGGCTCAACATAATGAATTCGGGGGTTGTCGGCTCACGAGAAAAGATTAAATATAACTCGCTTTTTTCTTCTTCTAGATTTCTTGCTTCGAGAGTAAATGTCAGATTTACTACTTCAAAAGTAAATTTCAAAATTTTACTATTTCAAGAGTATATTTCAAAGTTTACTACTTCAGGAGTAAATTCTAGCATTTACTACTTCGAGAGTAAAGTTTAGAGTATTCACAATACTTTCCCAATTATTCTACCTTTCGGGTGAGTCGTGATATCTTCACAACTAAGTGCACGTCCGTATTTATAAGTATCATTAAATATTGTCATATTCACTTCGAGGGCGATCCGTATTTATAATATTTATCAAAAGTTTTCATTCTTCAGAATGAAACATAATCATTTGAACGTGCGTTAATCGATCAAATTATGATGGCATACTGAAACCTCTTCTAAGATCTTGCTACTTCAGGAGCAAAGCTAGGCATATATAGTGTAGAGAATTTTCTCTATTGTAGCCACAACAACCCTATGAAAATATTTTCAATTCTGGTGGTTATAAATCGAAATAAATTTACTAATAACGAAATTTAAGAAATATTATCACTTCTGGTGATCATATATTTATTGCAAACTCTTATTCTTTGCCATTAAGAGATATGAATTAATATCATAATCCCTCTTAAAATATTGTTCTTCAGGAACAACTTGGAGGCACAACAACTTGGAGGCACAATTAATGGCCAAGTGAAATTGAGGTCCCTTATATCAAACGAACCATAAAGTTAATATCATAAAGTTTCTTGAATCATCATTAGTACTTAAAGAACAACGTTTGGCAATAGAATTATGGGTATCTCGTTAATCATATAATCATGGAATTACGTCTTCGCCATAGTTATGTTCATTAATTGTGATCTGCTATATTTACGTGCATAGTAGTCCACATGGCTCAACTTAATTAATGGAAGAAATCACTTACCTTGGTGTCATATATGTGGATTTGAGATAAACAAACACAGGCAACTTAAAAGCAAAATGGAGAGTTTACGTCAAGCTCCATATTTGGAGGTTATTACCCAGTTGGTTAGAATCTCGTGCTGATAACGTGTTATAAAATAATAAAGCAAAGAACAAGAATAATATTGTAGAGAAAGAGAGAAGAGGGGAGAGTTCTTATTTCTCTTGTTAGGGATTAATTTACAATGGAGAAGAACCTCTATATTTATAGGGAAAAAGTGACTTGATCCCAAAGTCACTAACCCTAATATTTTTCCTAGAGATAGACATCCATAATAATAAATAATATTTATAACATTAACATTGTTTTTTCAAATTTACCCTTATTAAGTGAAGTGACCAAATCCCAATACTTAATTAGATTCAAATTACCTATTTTTGTCTAAAAATTAGTATTTTCAGGGGGGGGGGGTGTGTAAATAGCTAAGTGGACACTCTTTTCGAACCGGAGGTAGTATGAATTTCGGATCAATTTGTTAGACGATGAAAGTGATCACTAACTTCATATTAAATAGGAGTATATTAGAAGTTTGCTGCAACATACACGTAGGTTGAATACTTAACATATGCAAGTGGAAAACTAAAACTCGATAACATTCACAACTTTTTCAGTACCTACATGGAGTATAATATAAGACACATATTCCATGCCATTTTGCAGTCTCCATGTGTTTAATTACTCCTAGAGCAACCCATCAGCATGAAATATATTTTAGGGCATAAAGATGAAGAGTCGTGGGCAGTCCACGTTATAAATATAAATTGTATAACGTGGACTGATCCACGTTATA
Source organism: Lycium ferocissimum (assembly GCF_029784015.1). Taxonomy (NCBI): domain Eukaryota; kingdom Viridiplantae; phylum Streptophyta; class Magnoliopsida; order Solanales; family Solanaceae; genus Lycium; species Lycium ferocissimum. The sequence goes on from NC_081344.1 coordinate 3,094,642, forward strand.
CAAAATATATTGTATAACGTGGATCAGTCCACGTTATACAATTTTTTTTTTTTTTTTTTTTAATTTTTCGTTGATGGCATCTGACAACGGAATTTTTTTTTTGGGGTATAACGTGGATCAGCCCACGTTATACCCCTTTTGGTATATAAATTTTTGATGATGCCCTTTTGATTTATACCGTGTATTTTTATACCCTTTAGGCTCCGGACTCGCTTCCTTTCTCCTATGATTTGGATTTAGTGAAAAAGTACGTAAAGCTCTTTTCTCGTGTGGAGCTGTGCTTTATAGTGTTATTGAGCTACTGAGCTATGCATTAGTAAAATTTCGTATTTTATCTACTTTTTTATGAAATATCCTTTTCCCTATTTTTCTATTTATCTTATAATAAGATTAAAAATTTACTTCAAATTTTCCTTTATAGTCTCTTTATAGTGTTATTGAGCTACTGAGATTTGCATTAGTAAAATTTCGTATTTTTATAATTGAATATCCTTTTCCCTATTTTTCTATTTATCTTATAATTAGATTAAAAATTTGCTCCAACTTTTCCTTTATAGTCTCTATTGTTTTGCCATTTTCCTTATTATTTTCATCCAACTTATGTTTAATACACCCGAAAGTCACTATAAAGAAATAAATGGGTTTAATTTTCTGAAAAATGTTAAGAGTAGAAAATAAGGGCAAAGGCACAAAATCTTTAAGAAAAATGATAAGAGATCCTGACTTACTGAAATAACAACACACATTTTAAGAATGATATGCAATAAAGATATTGATTATCTGTCTGAGCAACGGAGGAAAACACCACAATCACAAATTTTCTACTCACTTCTCTTTTCAGGTACAACAAATTTTTCTTTTAACACAAGATGTTGTTTTAATATATGTTAATTGAAAATCAATTGTGAATGTTTTTGTTTAAAACAAACTTACTTGGTTATTAGTTTGAGGTGCTTTTTTGTGGTATTTAGAGGTGCTTTTGTATTTTGATGTCCAACTGGATGATTCTTACATGTTGTTATTTATCCATTAATTTTCTTGCATATTCATGTATACAGTACAATCAAAATTTCACATTTTGAACATTATGTATTTTTTTTTATTATTAGATATTAGCAGGGAGATGATTCTGACAAAGCGAAAAAGAGACGGAGCACATAAGTTGGGGTAATACTCTTAATTATGTGGAACAACCGAGTGATAAAATTTCTATTGAAAATCTTAAATTTGAAAGCTCTACTCAAGATTCAAAAGTGGTTTGCTTATAAATTCTAATTTTGCTATTAGTAATACATTTATGAGTTATTTATATTTCAAAGATTATTTGCATGGAAACTATAGTGTTTGAAGGCAAACATGTGAACATTAAGAATGGAATTAAGGAAACAAGTTATTTAAAAAATAAAAGTAAAAAAGATTGACGTGCAGAACCATATGCATATATATACCATATTTTTATTTAAAATAAACTCTCATATTTATAACCACATCTTTTGAGAATTTTTTTCTATTACTCCCCACATCCTTAAAGGATTGGGATTCAGAGTACATGTAGTGAAAAAATTATATTTACATTGCAGAGTGCAGACATATGATTGTTAATATATTTATGTGAATTACACTTACATATTTAGAATATGCATGAAAATTTAATAAATTACATTATTAATAGCTTAAAATTTTAAAGAATACCTCAAAAAATTTATGATCGTAAAAGAGTACGCTTAACTTACAACTATTATTTTTAAATTTACTAATAATTTCAATACACTAGTTTAATGAAATCTCTTTGGGAGTCTACTCATAGAATATTTATTCATCTTTCCTTTCATTTAATTTTGTATGTATGCAATTAGGAAAAATTCACAAATGGCCACTTTTTAGTCCTTGTAATTGATAAAACGCAATTATCATGTAATTTCAATTTTCACATGTGAAGCCGTGGTTATTTTAAAAAAATATGATTAAAAAGTGGTCAGTAAACGACGTTTCATATCTATTGACCCGTCGTATATATGGAGTTGCAATACCATGATTATGTGAAAAAATCAAGAATTAATCAAAAATTGCTTATGTAAGGCACTAACGATAACAATAAGGTTTTCTATTCTTTTTCCTTTTTTTTTATTTTTTTTTTTTTTTGTTTTTTGTTTTTTGTTTTTCTGGTGTGTTGCTCTCAGAATATTAAGTTGTTAGGATAGGCCTTGGTTGTTTGGGCAGCTTTCTGCAAAACCTATCTTGAGTTTAAACATGAATGGTTGGTTGATTGCAAGAAAGATGCTTCTTGATGACAAAATAAAACTGAAGGACATTTTTTGTTGTTACCCTTTTCTCTGATTTCATTTAAAAGTCCTGAATATTAGATTAAGGAAAACAGAAAAGGGTGGTCCTGATGATTGCTGGTTGGGCTATCAATTCACTGAATTGTCTCTGTGTGAACATAGTATTGTCTTTATATGACAAATTAATTACTGTTACAGCTCGGTGGTGGTCCAACAAGTCTGGAGTTATTTTTTTTTATCGGATCTTAACATTTTTAGCTAGTCAGTTAAAAAAAATTCAACAGTCAAAGTTATTCGTAGCTGTCACTGGTTTCTACGCACAATAATACAAGTGTTTAGTAATCTACACTAGTTGTACAGTAACTATCGAGTGCATACTGGCTAAAATTTGTAAAAAAAAAATAAAGATTCAACATTATACTATTCAAACACATAAATGTTTAATTGTAATATCAGCTATGTTTAATTAGCGAAACCAAACGAGACTTAATTTTAATTTACCGGCTTTCAATTATTCTCATCTCACTCACAATATTAATTTAACCTTCTGAGCCCTGGTTTACTTCTCTATCTTCTGAAAATAGTTTTTTTTTTTTCCTCAAATGGATGTATATTTATTATAAATGTATACAGATGAATGCATCTAAATGAATTTTTCTGCTTGTACTTTTTTGGAGCTTGTGTTTGGTCGTTTGTCGTTTATCGGAGATATTAACAAATATGTTGAAAAGATCATTTTTAATTTTCTAATTCCATTGGAGTATTGTTGAAAGAATCTATTTGGTTTAAATTAGCTCAAAGTTATACCTACCTCATCTACCCAAGTAGGAAAAAACAAGAGGGAATATGAAAGATTATATATGCAGGTCGAGCTAATAAAAGAATAGCAGACTAAGTCCCTACTCAATAACTACTGGTCCACTTTTTGTTCTTTTCTTTTCTGATTGTCTTTTTCATTATCGGTACAAGAAAAAGATCTATATGGAGTAATATTTATCAGTTGCAAATATGTTTTAGTAATGGCAAAATCAAGATTATCACTAAGGCAGTCAAAATATAAAGAGGCAAATATACACAACGTCAAGAGGATTCAACATAAGGTATACATAGATAAATGAAAAGTTTGTTTAACCTATCTAGACTGTATCATTTTCCGACGAAAAGATGTTAATCGACTATCCTTGGACTGAAGTTTTAGTACTTTTCCTTTTCTATCAATATTGTTTATAGTATAATATTGACCTGAGATGAGTTTAAATGGAGTAGAATAGTCTGTGAAGATTCATATAGCTGATCCTGACTTATTTGGCACTGAGGCATAATTATTTTTGGTATGGACTTTTCCACTATAGACTAAGTCATAATGAGCATCTGGACTTCTACCAGTATATATTGTCTTTCTTTGCGTAATATTAACGTTGTTTCCTCTTTTTGATTTTTCTAGTCTTTCTAAGTGTTTCTACAGAGACCAGAGACTTTGACTCATCAAGTCAGCCACTTTCAGTGGTTAATCTTGGTTATTTAAGTTGTGCAAATAGAAGTATATCAATTAAGTTGACAAATATGGCTCCTGGAGGTGGTGCTAGTTGCAAGGAACTTGTAGAATCATGGCAAGATTTTACACTTTGTGACAAAACAAAGACAGAGCTAGACAAAAGTATTACACATATTGGTGAAAAGATTCAAAAGTCTTCAATCCATGAGTTGCTTGAGTGCCCAATCTGCGAAAGGTCCATGTATCCTCCATTTTACCAGGTAATTACTCCTCCTGTGGTTGTTCACATATGGTGTAACTGTCTATCTATGTTGCTCGGACTTTTCAAAAATAGTGACGGATGGAGAGTGCAACTTGTGTGTTTACCAGAGCGCAATCACTTTTGCTCAAACCTTATATATGTATTAAATATGCACTAAATATTTATAAATATTTGAATGTAAATCCAATTATAATTATTTATTAAACCATAAACTTCAAAACTAGGATCCTCCTCTGTTAAAAAACAGTTTTTTTTGAAGGATCCGACACCGGCGTGGAACCATTTTTGGATCGTCCAAGCAACATAGTTGGCTATTAAGCTCTTTAAAGTGTATTTTTTTGTAACGGTGGTGGTATCCGAGCCAGATGGCGCACCTCGACTATTCCATCGGGTACTTGTTACCTCCCACTAGCTTAGTTATCGAGTAACTCTACCCACCATAATTTAGCTTAGTTGTCTCTGCGGATTTAACCGTCATCTCCCATGGTTCTCGCCGTCTTCGTTGAACACGAGCCACACCCTTGGGTCCTCGCACTCTTTATATCATCATATTTTCATCCTCAAATTGAGTATTAGTAGTAGTAGTTTATTACCTCTGCATCAGATTGCTAGAATACCTATGAACAGCTGTATTTACTAAAGTATGTTCCATCATTTGCTAATTATTAAGCACTTGCATTCTTTGTTTCAATATTTTTATCTCACGTTCAGTATATAAAATCCTTGTAGTGTCCAAATGGTCATACACTCTGCACCAACTGCAAGACTGGAGCACATAATTGCTGCCCTACTTGCCAAATTGAACTGGGAAACATAAGGTGCTTAGCCTTAGAAAAAGTAGCAGAGTCACTGGAATTGCCCTGCAGACATCAAAATCTTGGCTGTCACAAAATATTACCCTACTATCGAAAGCTCAAACACGAACAACGTTGCAAATTTCGACCTTACCATTGTCCTTCCGTTGGATCAGAATGCTCGATAAAAGGGGATGTTCCAACACTTATGTTGCATCTCAAGGAGGATCACAAAGTTGATATGCATACAGGATGCACGTTTAATCATCGATATGTTAAATCGAATGCACACGAAGTTGAGAATGCAATATGGATGCTCACAGTAAGTCTTTTGCTGATTTTAACAGCTAATTTTGGTCATAAAGTCTGTTTAGTGATGTACAAAATGATAGTTACTTCTGCAAAAAAATAGTAATGATCCTGATAAGGGGTATTTTGTATTTTGCATTCTGTCTCAAACAGAGTATTTTCTTTTTTGGCCAATTTTTTGGTAAATGTTTGTCTTCGTATTTAAAGAAACACCTTAAATTTTGGGGAGGCTCAGTGCTTAAACTAGTCTTTGTGTTCCTCGAATTGAAGTTGCCTAAAAGCAGTATATAAGGCAGTACCCGAAAATGCCCTTCCCTTTTAGCCCATTTTTAAGGAACTAGAAAAAAAAAATTGGAATTGTTTCGTGCCATTCGAAAGCTCGGACACTCAAGAAATCTGTTGGACAGGCGGATGAACGTCTTTTATGTTATGGCTCCTGGATTGCACAATGACATATTTCACTCAATGCAGGTTTTCGACTGTTTTGGAAAACAGTTTGTCTTGCACTTTGAGGCGTTTTTGCTAGGTATGACACCTGTTTATATGGCATTTCTACGTTTTATGGGCGAGGACAATGAAGCCAAAATGTTCAACTATAGTCTAGAAGTTGGTGGTTTTGGCCGTAAGTTGACATGGCAAGGTGTTCCTAGGAGTATACGAGACAGCCATAGAAAAGTTCGCGACTGTCAAGATGGACTTATAATTCCGAGAAGCTTAGCAATTTTCTTCTCTGGTGGGAACCAGGAAGAGCTTACGTTGAAGGTCATAGGTCGTATATGGAAGGAGCATTCGACTAGTTAATGGTACCTATTAAGCAATTGTATAGTGTCAATTTTCGGAAGCTGAGTATATCATAGTTTTCCTTTTTCAGTATGTTGTATATCACCAGCCTCAGGATCACTTATGAAGAAAACAGGTGTGTTTGGTATGAAGGAAAATGTTATCCACGGAAAAATATTTCCTCGATACCAAACACACTAACATTTAAGTTGGAAGTCACAATCCACTCTCATGTAAAAAAATTTAGCACTACTAATTTGCATGAAATAAAGTTGATTTATTTCTTGATGCAGCTTGGGAGATTCTATCAATTCTTTCAAGTGATTTGTTTATTGAAAAGTATTTTATTCTAACCTTGATTTTTTGTCTATAAGTTAAATTGTTCAGCGAAGTTCTCTGAGGAAATTTTTTGCAGGCATATGGAATGAGTTATTTACAAGAACTTGTAAGATCAAGCAATAGTTTTTTAATAAAAAGAAATGGTCAATTTTCCAATCTCAAAAGGGGTCAATTTTAGTCCTTTCTTCCTCCCCCTCCCCTGATAAATTAAACTACGAACCTTCGTTGAAAATTATGACTAGTGAAACTTTAGATCGAATCACACATACAGTCAAACCTCTCTATGACAAGTTGACAACCATCCTTTTTAAATACTTAACATTTTACTATGATGATCAAGTTTTATTTGGAGCTGATTTTTCATATTATATGTTCTCTATAGTAATATTTTCTTTATATAGCAGCAAAAGAATATCTGAACAAACGACGACATTATAAAGAGGTTTGACTGTATATATATTTGTTATAGTTGAATAGAAAAAAAAATTAAAGATAAATGAAAAAGTGCATGACAATAATTGAAAATACGGGGACGTGCAAAGAGAGGGAGTCACGTACTAATAATTAGTAGGTAGAAATGTGTTGGTTTTAGCGGTTTAAAGAGCCCATGCGACTTTCCCGTTTAAAACAGAAAAAATCCATTCTTTTCCACAGAGAAAGAAAGGAAAAGAGAAGAAAATTAACAAAAGCAAAAACAAGAAATTTAAGAGAAATGCAGCCATGAAGCATCTCCCTTAATTCTCCTTCTCCTTTTATTTCTCTGATTTTCTCAATCTTTCATCTCCCCTTTTTTTCCAGACTCATTTTCCATGATAGATTGCTGTTTCTTTCTCTAAGAATTTTGGTATGTAACATTTCTCATATTTAGCTATATAATATTGTGTTTCATTCAGCTACAGTCATGTGTAGGGGGGGAGGCATAGGGGGTTCAATTCTTCGTTGAAAACTTATCCTACGTAAATAGCGCAAAAATGATTTTATTTTTTGCAGATATATATATAAGTTGTTGAATTCCTTGACATAAGAATTTTCTTTTTGAATCCCCTTGATTAAATTCCAGGCTCCGCCAATGGTCATGTAGCGATGAATTCGCGGATATCTAATATAAACATGTTGGTTCAACGGGATAAAGCACATTAATAATGTCCTCCTAATTTTCATAGTTCTGAATTTCTGGTGCTTAATTCCTTTTCATGATTGACAAATATATGTAGTGTTTCAAAAAGCAAACGACCCCTTGAGTCTTCTTGGTTCTTGCTTCATAAGTTTTTTCTTTGTGTGTGTGTGTTTTGAAGTGTGCATTCTAATTAATATCTTCTAAAGTTTTCCTAGGAAATTCTGTTGTGTTGCATACAAAATTTATATGGATTGATAAAAGCAGCATTTGGAAGAGAGGTTGAAGCTTCCATAATTGAATAACAATGTCGTGCTGTGGAGGTGGAGAAGAGGACGTTTACAGCGGTGGTCCGCCACCTAACCAAAATACAGCCCCTCCTAAAGCAGGCAATCCCTACGGTGGTGGTACACTCCTACTCGGAATTCTCTTTTTTATCTGTTCTCGTTGTTTACTCCAAATCAATAAGTACAAAGATATGCGTCTTGTACATACATTTTTATATGCGTCTTGTACATACACTTTTTATCATTTAACCATGCGTAAGTTGGTGGTGGAGGCGAGATTTTCACTAAAGAGGTTCAACATCAACTATATATGCATAATTTTTTTGACTTTGTATAGACAATATGGTTTTCCGGCAAAGGGGGTCGGATGAACCCCTTCCGTCCTCCTAGCTCCGCGTAGCTCCACCTTGGTTAAGTGATATATATTCTCAGTTTAGTTTGTAACTTAATGATTAAATTGTTGGGTTTAATCTAAACACCAAGATCAGTAAGAATTTCACACTCCTACCCTCTATTTTCGTATTTTCACACTCCTACCCTCTATTTTCGTATACTTGAAAGAATGATCTTAGCTATAGTATAGCTTTATAATTTTGTATCAAACTGATGATATTAAGCTAAAGCATTACTTTTGAAAAGAGAACATTGGTTTTATGCAAGTATGTTCCCTATCTACATGATATAGCAGGATATCATGTCCTTATCTACATGATATAGCAGGATATCATGCCCTTCATCTCTGAGTCAAAGGTTGGATAAGAGATGAAAGATGCAGATATTATATAGTACTAAATTTGATATACAAAATTTACTACTCCATTTGTTATATCAAACCAGCTTTTTTGGTATTGTAGTTAGTGATAGAGCAGAGCCAAGGGGTGGTACAAGAAATGGAGCTCCTCAGAAAGTTTTACCAATCGAGATACCGGTTGTGCCCTTGGACGAGCTAAACAAATTGACCGGTAACTTCGGTCAGAAAGCTTTGATCGGAGAGGGATCTTACGGACGCGTATTTTTTGCTAAATTAAGCGATGGCCAGCAAGCGGCGATTAAAAAGTTGGACACTAGTTCTTCATCAGAACCAGATTCAGACTTTACAGCCCAGGTGAATTCCCTAATAATATCATTTCTCTCTTCTTTAATTTTGTGGCAAGAAGTAAGGACCAGTGATGATGCAAGAAGTATAAGGGTGTTAAAAAATTACTGGAGTAATATATATGTATAAAAAGTAACTTTTGACCTATATACACAATACATTTTTCTATATATTCAGTGTAAGTTTCCGATGAAGGGTGTCCAGTCCACATAGGACACAGTTATACTACATGAAATTTGATATTTTTTGCCTATGCAGTTATCAACGGTTTCAAGACTTAAGCATGAGCATTTTGTGACTCTTATGGGGTATTGCCTAGAAGCAAACAATAGAATCTTGATATATGAATTTGCAGCTATGGGCTCTCTACATGATGTATTACACGGTATGTCAAATCGAACTGATAAAATTACTCTCGTGATTATTGAGCTTCACTAATACTCCCTCCCAATTTATGAGACACTCTTTCCTTTTTAGTCAATCCTAAAAAGAATGACACCCTTCTATATTTAATAGCAATTTAACTTTAAACTTTATATTTTACTGATTTATAGCAGCACAAATATCTATAGCTTGTTTTAAACCACAAGTTTCAAAATCTTCCTTTTATTCTTAAACTCCGTGCTAGTCAAACACCTTCACATAAATTGAGATGGAGGGAGTAACACACTGCACAAAGGCTTCAAGCCAAAAAGACATCAAATATATGCAAGATTTCTTGCAGCATTTTAGTTGATTGTTGGTTGTTTTCGTTGTAGGTAGAAAAGGGGTTCAAGGTGCGGAGCCTGGTCCAGTTCTTACCTGGAACCAGAGAGTTAAAATTGCGTATGGTGCAGCAAAAGGCCTCGAGTTCTTACATGAGAAAATTCAGCCCCCTATTATTCATCGCGATGTCAGATCCAGCAATGTACTTCTCTTTGATGATTTTACAGCAAAGATTGCTGATTTCAACTTGACAAACCAAACTTCCGATACAGCAGCTCGTCTGCATTCCACTCGAGTTTTGGGGACATTTGGCTACCACGCTCCGGAGTAGGCTTCTGGTTTATCAAGCTTTATAAAACAACTCATCGTTATAGTAAACATTAACACAAAAGAAATTTAGAATTGACAAGAAAAACACGCTCGCTACAATCAGTAGATAAATTAATATAAAGATATATTGTTGCGTAGGTATGCAATGACAGGACAGATAACACAGAAAAGCGATGTCTATAGTTTTGGCGTTGTTCTTCTAGAACTCCTGACTGGAAGAAAGCCAGTGGATCATACAATGCCCAAAGGGCAACAAAGTCTTGTCACTTGGGTAAGTTCTTATCTTTACCTCTTTGTTATTGGACCTATTTATACGAACAGTCTATTAATTCATGCTCGAACTTTCTGCAGGCAACTCCAAGATTGAGTGAAGACAAAGTGAAACAGTGTGTTGATCCAAAGCTAAATAATGACTGTCCTGCAAAAGCAATTGCCAAGGTTTTCTCACTGATCTTTGCTAGTATTATTTTGTAGAAAAACCAGTCAAAGAAATCTTGGATTACTTCATGTTATAATTTTCTAACTGTATTCCATTTATGGATTTTATGTATACTTTCCTCTCAGATGGCAGCAGTTGCAGCACTTTGTGTTCAATATGAGGCAGATTTTCGGCCAAATATGACCATAGTTGTTAAGGCACTGCAACCACTTCTCAATGCAAAACCTGCAGGACCTGAGTCTAATACATAGGCAGTGTCTGCTTTTGAAACCAGCAGAACTAATATTTTGGAGTCTTAACAAATCTATGATCTTCATATTTGGTTGGTGTTCTCCAATCCTCAAACAAGGGCATTCTTGTATTGTCCAACTAGCAGCAGAAGCATTAAGGTTGTGCGCTCTGAATCCAGTCTGCTTCTACATAATAGAAGACTTGAAAAAAAGTTTTGTGATTTTGTGACATGATACTGGCTATGAATACCAGTAATTTTACCTTTTGGGAGTTCGAACGTTCAGAGCCCTATGTCTATTATTCAAATGTATCACTTCTAAATTTTACAAGAGATCTTCAAGCCATTATCATCAACATGACAACTAATGAAAAAGAATGTACACAAATTACAATGGAGAAAGAGGAGCAATTATAAGCCGATCAGGAAATGGCGTTTTATTTATGAAAATAATACTTAATCCTACGAAACAGCTATGAATATTAATAGTAATACTTTCAACACATTGATATTTTTCTCTTCTTTTCAGAAACTTGAACCATAACTGCTGGTGTGAAATCCCAAGTTTTAGTCCTCCTAAATGAGACAATCATTATATTAGCTGTGTTTGAGGAACACAAATTAATCTTACAAAGAGAGATTGCTTTGTGGCTACAATAGAGCTTACGCGGTATTATCACTGTTTGAGATGGAACTCTACCACTCGAGAAAAAATCAATTAGAGATTGTCACCTCATAGAGGGGACAATGAACATTAAATACAAGATTACACACTGTAAAAGGTTTAGTGAGACATTAAATCAGGTTGAAAATCACACACATTTGGTTAACATTCTCCTCATTAGTAATTCAAATGAAGGATAAGGCAACGCAGCGCTTATGTAATTCAAATAGAACTCATAATCAGTGTATAGAATGAAGCAGTAACAGATAATTTCGCACTTCCATTTGGAGCAACAAGTTCAATGAAGGCCTCAACTGATATTGTAAACAAAATTTCGAAATAAAAACCAGAGTCTGAGGTAACACCAAAAAACTAATCCTGTCTTTCAATTTCATAAAAGCACATAAACAGAGTTAAAAATCAATAGCCTCCCTTCAAATCATTGACCACATCATATGGTATGGGGGTAACCGTCTCCAATGTAGTGCCTTGAACCATGAATCCTGGTTTGGGTCCTGCGGGTTGCCTTTTCGTGCTGACGACCTCTCCTCTGGCTTTGGCCTCAGCCTTTAGCTGGTCATTCTTCTTGATCCTTTCTTTGACTTCTTCAGTGCACCGGGAAGCCTGAATGTGTTCAATCCTCACATGGATCCTCTTTTTTAAGATTTTGTTACGAACCTGAGATAGAGAACAAGGAAGAACAAAGTTAAATAGGCATGCCATGCATTTTAGTGTGAGAGAACCAAAATAACAAGGTCAACAGGACAACAGATATACAAGAAATCTCAGCCCTTCGGACTTTCACATCAAGATATCCTCGATATCTGAGAAGAAGCTGACAGAAAAGAGATGCTGCGTATTCATCATTTCAGCCAAGAAACATTAGCATGTCTTTTAATAGTTCAGTTACATACTGAAAAGCTCCAGTTAAGTAGAAATCACAAAGCTTTCATGTTTCAAGACCTAATGATAACCTGTATTTGTCAATTTGATCTATACATTGATAACTTTTTACTATATGAGTTCATTAACTCCTCCTTTACTATTCCATTTCAAAGAAACTTTTTACTCTGTTAGTTCTCAAACTTCTCCTTTACTATTCCATTTCACAGAAAGTTTTTACTCTTATGAGTTCTTAAACTTCTCCTATACTAACAATTCCATTTGAAAATAACTCTTTTATCTAACAATAATTATAAAATAAAAAGTGATTTCTTCAATATGAATGAACCAGGAAACCTTACTTCCACTATTAAAAATGCAATTCAACATTTGTTATCCACGTAGCATTCTACAAACAATGCTCGAAGCTTTAGGTTAGTGGCACTATTACAGAGCTCCTTTCATGCATTTTACTTGGAAAAAGTAATGCTCTTCACTCTAAGGCCCTGAAAGCTCTTAATTCTATATTTAACTCCTTTCAAAAGGAAAGCATATGCTGCAAACACTCCATTTGTTTCCCGAGTCGAAATGTATATAATTATCAATTAGCATTCGAAAACAAAAATATACATGCAAATTCTCTTCGTGTCTATAAAATCTCCTTAGTAACCACATTTAACCATAAACCAAATTTTTTTGAAACCGACCTTTTCATGTTATGTTATATTATACACTCCATCAGTCCCAATTTATCTAATACTCTTTCCTTTTTAGTCTGTCCCAATAAGAATGACAATATATTCAGTAACAATAATTAAAATGATTTATAGACCACAAATTTCAAAAGTTCCCTATCATTCTAAAACTCTGTACCCAGACAAACACTTCACATAAATTAGGACTGAGTATAAATACCGACAAACAATGCCAACAACCAATGACTACTTTAAGCTACAAATCAACAAAAAATTAAAGAGCAAGTGAGGTAAAACATTCAATTTCACATAAAAGCAGCTAAAAACATGTCAGGTACATGTCTGTTTATGTTTATGTGTATGTGTGTGTGTGAGAAAGAGAGAGGACCTGTTTGTTAACTTCGACACCAACGGCGCGTTTGGTAACATTCCAAATACGACCAGTACGACCATGATAGAACTTGTGTGGCATTCCTTTGTGAATTGCACCATTAACCTTAATATCAACATAATCTCCAATTTTGAATATCCTTAAATAAGTCGAAAGTGGGATAACACCCTTCTTTCTAAATGCACGAGAAAATGAATCTCTAGTACGAGACCTTAATCCATGTCCTGCCGGCATTTTTTTTGTCTCTGTGTGTGTGTAAAGGAAGCAACTGAAACCCTAGTAGGAAAACCAAAGAGATGAATGTATATAAGGGATTTAGGGCTTTGTATGGGTTGGGCCGGATTATTTTTGGGCTTTACTTACAAGTTTTTGCGCGGATCGGCCTCTTTAATTCTTGGGAAAAGGACATGTAAAACTTACACAAATAGCTACCTTTTAATAGTTTCTGATTAGTTATAGCTATAAGTTGAAGATTTACAATTCATAACTGTTTTTGGCTGTATTTCAGTTGTATCTCGCATTTTTGAAATACAGAGAAATACAAAATACGTTAGAGTAAATTTAGGCTCTATTTTTGGAACATATTTTTTTAAAAAAAAAAATCTGAGAGAAAAAATAGGCTATATTTTTTGGAATATAATATTCTTTTTCTTTTTAAATAGTAAGTCAAATTAAATCAACCATGTTTCACACAAATCACTGAAGAGTAAAATCAGGCCCTATTTATGGAACAGTTTTTTTTTTTTTTAAAATTATGGGATTCAATTTAAAACTTTCCATAAATCACGCATAACGGTTTTTCTTCCATAGAAGCTTACGAATCTCTCTCAACTTTTATCACAATCAAAACTTTTTGAATTCAAAAACCACTAAAGATCTAAAAACTTCCAAATACGAAAAATATACACTGAAATATAATGAAATATGGTTAATTGTTTAAGAAATATAAAGTTGTAGTATGCGTATATACAATAGAATATAATGAAATATATCATAAACTGTTTCATAAATTAGAAATATAAAATGCAGAAATACATTGAAATACAACGAAATACAAAAGTCGTGAAAACAATGTGTAGTAAAAATAGGCTCTATATTTGGAACATTCACTATATTTATACAAAAAAAAAGAAGATAAATACATTGAAATACAGCGAAATAATATGCCGAAATATACTGAAAATTAAATATACTGTTTGTTAATACACTGAAATATCCGAAACATTTTATCAAACACTTGGTGGGCATGAACCTCCACAACTCTCATCAATGGTGTTCTTGAAAGAATCATTGCTACAAAAAGGACGTTATCCGGAGATAAAGACTTTCAATGGACTAGTTAATAAAGCTTCACTCCGTCGTCCTTGTTGTTAGGCTCCTTTTTCACTTCGTCGTCGACCATGGCTTCGCTCCGTAATTTTCTCAAAGAACTTCTCTTTTAACTTTCTTCAATCGGCCTTCAACACTATATCTCTTGGCAACGTCATCTTCACCGAATAGCCTCCATTATTCGTCTTCGAAATCGCCATATAAAGCCGATCTTCTCGCTCAACATAAGGCACTCTAGCCGATCCTTTGCACTCATATGAACAACAGATTTCACCCTTCTTGTAACCCTACTAATAATTTCTTCTTTAGGAAACGAATATGAGATTTCACTCATATGAACAACAGATTTCACCCTTTTTATCCAGAGACCCTGCTGCTACTACCGTAGGATTTTCGATTTATACGAGAAAACGAGATGTGTGTGATGGAATAGACAAAAAAAAGGAGGGAGAAAATAAATTTGGTAGGTGAGAGAAAATCAATTTAAAAGAATAGAGATAGAACGAGAGAGAGAAAGAGGTGAGGGAGAAAATTGATTTGATAGGTGAGAGAAAAATATTTGAAAAAAAAAAAAGATTGTGGGTAAGTTGAGAGAGAGGTACCTTATTTTTAGGAAATACACCGGCTACAAAAACAAGCTATATATGGTAATTTGATAAATAATTAAGCTATCAAATATAATTTTTTAAAAAATAGCTATTACTAATAAATAAGTCTTAGAGGTAGTTATGGGCTGTAAATTTTTCAAAGGACATTGTGTGTCCACTCAGCCAAACTAATCCCACATTTAATCATTGTTTGGGCTTAATCCCACCAGGAGTCCTGTCGACCCAAATTAATGCCAAAAAATGGCCGGCCGACCTAAAATAATGTCAAGGCTACCCGGCCCCACAGCCCAGGCGCTTAAAAAAAAAAAATAAAAAAAAAATAAAAAAAAAAAAAAATATGGCGACTAAGTCGCCACAAAAATCCCTACCTTCCAAGGTGGGGATAAGGTCTGCGTACACTTTACCCTCTCCAGACCCCACATTATGGAATTTAACTGGTATGTTGTTGTTAGTCGCCACAAAAACGACACCACTAAAGTCTCCACTGAAAAAGGCTTTTAGTGACAATTAAAAAAGTCGCCACTAAAGGTTAAATATCTCAAAACATGTATAGTATGTGTATATTTAGTAAGAAAAATCCCAAAATATATATAATATGTGTATATTTAGTAAGTATATACAAGAATGATACATTTTTATATACATGTGTTGGAATTATATATACACTTTATATACAAGAATGATACAATTTATATACATATGCTTGAATTAATCATACATTTATTATACATCAATTATACGTTAATTATACATTTATTATACACATATTATACAATAATGATATGATATATTTTTTTACATATACAATAGTGATAAATATTATATACCATAATGATGCGGTTTCTATGATATATTTTTTATACGTATGATACACTTTCTATACAAGACTACATATGTCGGAATTATATATACACTTTCTCTACATAAATGATACATATTATATACAAAAATGATACAATTTTCTATTCTATAATACACATTATATACACAAATGATACATATTATATACAAAAATAATACATATTATATACAAAAATAATACATACCTTAGTGATTTATATTTTATACAGTTTCTATACATTAGAGATAGGTACTGATACATATTTTTATACACAAATGATACATATTATATACAAAATCGCCTCAGAGTTTTTTGGGATATTTCTTACTAAATAGACACATATTATATATGTTTTGGGATGTTTAACCTTTAGTGGTGACTTTTTTAATTGCCACTAAAAATCCCGATTTTTCTGTAGCAGCCCTTTAGTGGCGACTACAAAAAGTTTTTTTTTTTTTTAAAGCACCTGGGCTTTTAGTGGTGATTTTTTAAATCTTTTCTGGTGACTTTCGCCACAAAAGACTTGCTATATTTTGGCTAGCGGATGGAAATAGTTTTGGGCTAATTTTTGGGTTTTGCCGCTAGAGATTATTTAAAGCCATTTGTGTCCTTTCCCCTTAATTCTTGCTCCTCGTATCAATGGTCTTTAATTATTTTCCCTGCTACCTATTGAATGAAAATATTTAGATCTGTTTCGTTCTCGCTCGGCATAAATTATGTAGGAATTATGTTATGTGATATAAGTTTTTTTACTCCCTTTGTCTCAATTTATGTGGCGTCATTTGACTAGGCATGAAATTTAGAAAAGAAAGAAACTTTTGAAGTTTGTGGTCCAAAACAAGTGCTATTAGATATATGTGTGTGGAGTCGTAAATCATCTTATAAAGTTAATTGTTTCTAAATATAAAAATCTGACATTCTTTTTAGGATAGATTAAAAAGAAAATTGTACCACACAAATTGAAAACATAAGAAATAGTATTTTTCAGATTATGTTGAAAGTTAAACATAAAATATTCCGAGCAAAATTTAAAATTATGCCGCGCAAAAAATGATGAAGGAAAAAAATTAAAGACCACAAATTTAAGGGCCAAAAATTAAAGACCATCTCAAAATAGGACATTTGTGCGAATGACCCTTTACTTATTTGGACGCTGAATTGGCTGACAGTAACTGAGCTTCATCTGATTGGGTCTGTATGAATGGGTTGCGCCAGTTACTTTTCAGAACCTTCATTCTAGGCTTCATCAATGTGAATTTTTTTGGGGATTCATCCTTTGGGAAAGTTACAGATATGTATAGTTGGGCCAACTAATATACCAACGTGACCGATTAGTGCATATATTGTGTGTGTTTGGTAGAGCCCAAGACTTTTGTAATCCCAAAATAAATTTTTGAAATCAAAATAACTCATTACAAAAAAAAAAAAAAAAAGAACCTAAATAGGCTTCACGCACAGATTATGTGCGTAAAAGGACCAAAGTGTAGTTTTTACACTAAAGTTCTTTTACGCACATAATCCGCTGCGTAAAAGAAATATAATTTGTCTTTCCATCGGTCCCCCCAAATTCGAAAAAAAAAAAACGAAAAAATCAGCCGTTAAAGGTCCCTTTCCGAGATCCCACGTGATCAAAAACATCGTTTTCTTGTTGATTTCCAACCCAAAAGTAGTATATTGAAGTCTAGGAATAAGTTTCTTCGCAATAAAGCGGCGTATAATTCAATTCAAAAACTCAAAATCAAAGCTTCAATCTAGGTATTTTACTACGATTTTTCTATTACATTATTAACCTAAGCATTATTATGTGGATAAAAAAATACTTTTACGCACTTTTTTTGTGCGCAAAAGTCGTTTTTAGCCCGTTTTTCATTTTTTATTTTTTTTTAATTTTTTTTTTCTTCATTTGTTGTTAATTGTTAATTTATTAACCTAAGCATTACTATTGTGCGAATATGGACAAACAAAATAAATTTTACGCACTGTTTTTGTGCGCAAATGTCGTTTTTAGCCCCTTTTTTATTTTTTTTTATTTGTTTAGTTGTTGTTAATTTGTTAATTGTTTATTAGTTGCTTATTTAGTATTTGGTAATTGTTAGATTAGTTATTTCAATTGTTAGACTAGCTAATTATTTATTTAGTTTTTGTTAAGCCAATTGTTTATTTGTTAATAATTTGTTAATTATTTGATTAGTTAGTTTCTCACTTTATTTAATAATTATATGCTAATTAATTTTTTATTATTTGATTAGTTAGTTAATTGTTTATTTATTTACTTGCTAATTAGAAATTGAAAATCCTTAGTTTAGGATTCAATCCTTTGTATAATTTCTCGGTAAAAGATTACATAACTAATACTACGTATTAGAGATTAATTAAAAAAATAATGATTAATTTAAAATACGTAAAAAAATATACCACTTTAATCCTTACTTCATTTATTAATGATTAATTTAAAATGCCTAAAATAGATAGGACACCACCATAGAGCCGGGACCCTTCGACCCGTAGAGGTACTTTATCTACGCATGAGCAATGTATGGGATGCACCGTATCCTCTAAAGTGGTCCGTACCCGTTTGGGGGAGTCAACACGGGATATTCTAGAGGTTGTTCCCCCACATCCCCGTGTCATAAATATACTACGTCGGGGCGTATACCTAGGTGCATCGAGGTCAAGCCGGCTAGTGCACGATAGGGCTCTAGCGACGCTATGATTGAGCGCCGGCGATCGGAGACCCATACATTTCATCTCCGCATTGGCGAGGCTACCATCACCCCTGGCAGATGTCGAGGTGATTTATGGGATTGATAGACAGCATCAGACAGAGTGGAGCCTCCGAGACGCCCGCATCGCGAGGAGATGGCTAGGCACCGGTTTCGAGCCTCTCGGCAGGGATATGCGTGGACGGAGTTGGTTGTTGGGGTCCTCCCTCCATGCTCACTTGCGCCTCGTAGATCTGCAGCATCCGATTGGCGATGCGGCGGCACAGGCTGATGTTGACCGACGTGCTCGCTTATATCTTCCCATCATATTTGGGGGCATCATGTTCTCGAGCATGTCGGGTGCGGATATGAGCATTAGGTATATGCTCTTTATTGAGGACCTAGAGCAGCTGGGATGTTATAGTTGGGGCGTCGCTGTCCTGACTTACATGTACGTTAGGATTTGATTGAGCCTCTATGGGCGAGAGGGTTGAGGTCGCTGCATTTAGCCCTCTTCTTCAGGTAATATATTTAAGTGTGTGTAGATAAAACACTAAATATATTTTTTCGAAACGACAACGATAAATAATTTTTTTGATGACTATGACGATATAGGTGTGGACTAGGTTGAGACCTTTTTCCCCATAGCCATCACCCTCCCGACGACTATGTTCGAGGATATGCCATACGCGCGGAGAGATGGTCGCGAGGCCGTAAGGTGTGGAGACGCACCATGTCATTCTCCGTTAGGATTTAGACCGCACGACGGCCCCCGAGGTAAGTTTTTTTGATTTAACATTAGTTTGTTATTTTTGTTAGTCTTTTATTGTTAACTAGTTGAATTCCTCTTATAGGCTTTCATACGGACGCCGTATGATCGATTTTAAAAATGGGCGTTTTGTCTGGTGAGCATATGTGGACCGCACGGTGTCCATTGATCCATATGGACATCGTTGAGCATCACGCACTCGATCGTGTATTACGGCAGTTTGGGCATGTGCAGAACATACCCGTGGCTACATATTGGGAGCACTACCACTACACCAGGGACGAGCGTTCGATCGACGGTGCGGCATGGCGGGAGCGTATGTGGAAGTCAACGTGGAACGAGAGGATGACGACTCTAGTGGCGGTCGGACATGACACTCCGGTCCATGAGTATAAGACTTGGTACATGCATATCACTCGCTCCTTGGTTGCCAACCCCTCGACGCCGCGTCCTGATGGCCGAGGATATGCATCACTCTCAGGAGCGTACGAGGCGCTGGTAAGTTTATTCAATCGTCGTCTTATTATGTATTACTTTATGAATTTATTCAATTCTTAAAATTTGCAAATATATGCAGCTACGGATGACTCTGATGATACGCCATGAGAGCATTCCCCTTACGGAGTCCACCGACCCTGGGATAGCGGCATATGCGGCACGGATAGTTCATCTTACCGACACTAGTATGACACAGGCATAGGAGTGGCATCGTGTCGATGAGAATATACCAGAGGGTGTTCCTGAGGGTGGTAGAGCTGATAGAGGTGGGCGGGGGGCGAGGTGGTCGGTGGCGCAGAGGTCTAGTAGATGAGCCCGACGATATGTCCGTCGAGGGCTCCGTCGATCTAGATACCCCTTCTTCTTCGTGCCGTCGACTTCACCGAGACCTGGATATACGCCTGAGATGTTCCCACATTATGATCCTTGGTCATCATTTCCGCAGGTGCCAGTTGGTGATCTAATATGGGAGGCGGAGATGAGGACTTGGATATTATTTTCGATGACTAATTTCTCCATTCTATAGCCGGGCCTTCGGCACCATCTGCATCTCCGGCTCCGTGGGCGGCTCAGGAACCCTCTCACATGCCATCTCAGGAGCCCGTCGACACACAGGTTTGTTTTTTTACAATAAAAAATTGTATTAATTAATTATTTTATTAATCTAAACTAAATTATTTACATGTATTATAGGTTCATTCTTCTCCGCGCACCGCGTGGACCGTCTCCGCCTTGTCCGGATTGACTTTGTCTCCACACGGCTCCGGGTAGCGCTCAAGAGACAGGTTGAGGAGCCGGCTGAAGGAGCCCTCGACCGACCATCTCATGAGGCCGTCGACACACAAGTTTGTTTTTTTTACAAAGAAATAATTTATTAAATAATTGTTTATATGTTATTCATGTTTAGTTTATGAAAAATAAAATTGTTTATATGTTATTTCGGGTTCATTCTTCAAGCTCTCGTGGTCCCATTCTCCGATTGAGTCATCTCCGAGGCATCTACGAGGCTACTCGTGTGAAGACCGCCACCGTCTCCCACAAGAAGCATATTTTCACCAAGTTTCGAAGAAGGGAAGAAAGGATGATCATGGCATAGATCATCCTGTCATTAAGAGGAGGAGAGAGGGTCCTGATGATAGTGAGGGTGGTGGGGTTGGCCTTAGGCGTTAGGAGATTGTATATTTGTAAATAAAATGTACATTTTATGTTAATATTATATATATTTTTGGGTATTATTTTTTTTTAATGATAATTAGTTATTTTAGTATTTATTGTCGATTATTAATAACTCATGCGACGTCCTAGATTAATTAAAACCCTATAAAATATGACAATTAAACTTAAAGATAACAAGTTTCCAAACTTACTTCGGAGCACTTTACAACCCCTAAAACGACGATCCAAACATATATGTATACTTGATGTAATGAGACGACATTATTGTAGGCTAAAAAAAATATTAAGTTCTATATAAAATATTTATATTCCGACGTTTTGAAACGTGACTAATCTTCGGTCAAAGTACCAAAAAACTTAAAGATAACAAGTTTCCAAACTTGCTTCGGAAAGCACTTTACAACCCCTAAAACGACGATCCAAACATATATGTATACCCGATGTAATGAGCCGACATTATTGTACGCTAAAAAAGATATTACGTTCTATATAAAATATTTATATTCGGTGTTTTGAAATGTGACTAATTTTCGGTCAAAGTATGGAAAAAAGCTTAATTTTAGTTTGATTTCCAAAGAATAAATTGTGGGGGACCCGAGGCCTCTTTTAGCAGATTATGTGCGTAAAAGAACTTTAGTGTAAAAACTACACTTTGGTCCTTTTACGCACATAATCTGTGCGTGAAGCCTATTTAGGTTCTTTTTTTTTTAATGGGTTATTTTGGTTCCAAAAATTTATTTTTGGGTTACAAAAGTCTTGGGCTCGTGTTTGGTATGGTGAAAATATTTTTTAATTTTATTTTCCTTTGTTTGCACTAGATCATCTTGAAAAATGTTTTTCTCAAAATAGAATAAAATGTTTTCCTTAAAATTTGAGTGAATGTATTTTCGGATCAATAAAAACACACCAACGCATTCCAAACCTCATCCTCGCACTATTCACCCACCGCACCCCTAACCCTATCCACCCCACCCCTATCCCCACCTACCTACTAACCCCCACCACCTACCCCCGACCTCCCCCCCGCCCCCCAAACCCTCGCCACTAAAGTTGCACTCTATATTCAAAAACCTCATAATGTTTGCTTTGAATATATAGAAATGCTCTTAAACTAATATTCTTTAACTTGCGTACCAAGAACAACAAAATGAGTAGAAAAATCACTTATTTTCCCATACAATATCTTCCGTCATACCAAACACACCCGTTGTGTATAGGTATATATGTATATTATATTTATAAAATATGCATGGTATATCGACATGTTGGTATATGTATAGACAACCTATACATGAGGTACATATTTTATAAACTAGATCACCAAAGGTATTGAGCTGTAATTTTTTCTTATCCTTTCTGAGTTAGTTGGTTATTAATTAACTTTTTTTTTCATTTCTTATAATACATTGGTCTTTTAGACTACGGTTTAAAGATGTCTAGTGAGCAAACTGAAAATCTTACGAGAACACATTAGACCACGGTCTAAAAATTTGTAACACTAGATGACCGTCTAATATTTTATCAGTCACATAGGCTTTATTTGCACAACTTTGAAAAATAGCTATAAAATCCAAATGATAGCTTTAAAAGAAATATTTACCTAAATCTAGTGGCGTACGCAGGATTTTTTGTAAGCGGTGTCAACATTTAAAGAAGTAAACAAATGAATAAATTGTTATAACGTCATGTTAAAAGAATATTTAAATCATATTAATAAAACATAACTCACATTAAAAAAATTTAAATCGTATTAATAAAACGTAACTTACATAAGAAAAGAACTTATAAAACAATAGCAGCAAATAGTACGCCCTCCCAGAAATTGAAAAGGAGAATCGGTAATTTGTCTTCAAAGTTAGAATTTAAGTGACTAAATTATCATGAAAATTGATTCTAGCTCGGCTGGTAAGTTTGGTCTTTTTAAAGTTAGGAATGATCAAGTCGCGCACTGTTTAGCAGATTTAAAAGAGTGAGGCTGGTAAGTTTGGTCTTTTTAAATTTAGGAATGATCAAGTCACGCACTGTTGAGCAGATTTAAAAGAGTGAGGCAATTAAACAAGTTAAATATATCAACCAAACGTCCAGCAAGGAATCAAACTCAAGACTCTAGTGTATAAAGCAAGATGCTAGACCAGCGAGCTAGGCTGCTAGTTATGTCAAAGGTGCGTCACTTGTATATGTTATACTATAAGTTTTCAGATATATCACATATATATTTACTAAAGTTTCTGAACGAAGCAGTTTAAGATGACACCCCTCGGCATAACGTGGGTCCGCTCCTGCCTAAATCAACCTTTATGTTACTAAACTCGTCATGCTAAGTTACATACTTTACAGTAAATTTAGAGTAGAAAATAGCAGCTGCTGACCTGCATGCTTACCTGCACCGACACTACACTAAAACATTTAAACACTCAATATATGTCCCTTTTCTTCTTTTTTTGGTTGGCGGTGGTCCAAAATTTGTTCCTTTTTTTTTATCATCTTCTCTACATACATGTGTGTCTTTTTACGTAGTTCTATATTCAATGTCCCCCACTTAGCTTGTTGCATTTACTAATGGACCCATTGTATAGTTGGGATTTTTATGGTAATTAGACTGAACTTAATGTTATAATATACCAAAGTTTCTTGAGCAAATCATTTGAACAAACGAGAAATTTTACTTTTTTAACCTCGCGAGAGAATAACAATTGTCAGGGCATTCGATTCGCCTCAACTCTATTAAAGCTGATGCTGTTGCCGGAAAACTCAATGTAATATCTTCAAATATTATATGAAAAATCAGACATGTAACTTTAATATAACCTCGCTATTCCTCAACTTTTGATATTCTGGAAAGTCAATTGGGAAGAGGCTGGAAACTACATTTGCACCTCTGATTATGCGATGAATGTATCATAAGAGCTGACAAAGCACGTTTCTAGTCATCCCTGAGAATCGTACAGTAGGAAGCACTTTTTTTCTTTTTGTTTCTTGTAATTTTAATATTGTTTGTATGTATATGTTTAAACTAGGTTTTGACAATGTCAATTTCTTTTTATAGCAGTGGCAAAATGATGATGTGGTGATGACGCATCATTTTCCGGCGCCGAAAATTTAATTTTCAGTGATTTTGTATTTTCTAGGCAACTAATACATAGTTGAGTGACTTTATTATTATAAAAACTAGATTTGTGGCTTTAATTAATGTTATAAATATTGAGTTTAGTGATTTTACTGTACAAAAAATAACTTTTTACCGTTATTGTTATAAAAAGTAAATTTAGTGTCATCAGTGAAATCAACTAAAATTCAAATTAAACACGGCACATGGTCGATGAGGGAAGTGCATTCATGTACATGCATTGATTGTATATGGCAGAGTAATCTGTACAATGTGTCCCAAATAAGGTTCACTTTCATCGATGCTAGCTAGTGGTCCTAAATCTCAGACAATGTTTTATCCTCGTTGTTGCCCTTTTCATACCTTTAATCAAACGCAGGCCTAGAGTAGTTACCCATTTCTCCCTAATATAGAGAAGCAACAATTTCAGAGACTACAACCTATAGAGTTGAAGGAGACAAGATTATTCTAAGGCTCTTCCTCGAAAGGGAAAATTTCCCCTTTCTTGTAGTACTAGTATACTATTTCCTTTGTCCTCCATTTACTCCATTTATATGAAGGTGTTTGACTGAATACATAATTTAAGGATGAAAGACTTTTGAAATTTGTGATCTGAAATAAATCATAAAGACTTGTGAGGCTGTAAAATGAGAAGTTTAAAATTAAATAGTTACTAAATATATAAATATGCCATTTATTTTGGGACTAACTAAAAAAGAAAGGTATGTCACATAAATTGGGACAATTCTCACGTTTTTATTCAGCCAAATTATCTTTTGGTCCAACACTGGAATGGACCAGTACTACTTCAGTGAATTGAACGTTCCTCAATCCATAACCACAAGAGTTTTACAACCCTTTAGAAGTGATTATATTCATTTTTAAAGTATTTTTATAGGGACTTTTCTATTTTTTGTATGTCGAAATTGGAAAAAGAGATACAAACGGAGAGGAAGAATTAATCATGAAAGAACATGAAATCATTCTGTTCAAAGGTACGAGAAATAGTTTTCTGATACATCTAAAAATCTAAACCAAGACTAGAAATTTTTAACAAACAGGATAAAAAATCGTTACACTTTTGCTACAACAGTGCATTTCTCGACTAAAATTACGGCATTGAAGAAGTAAGCTCACTGATCTCATTACAGAAATCAGATAAAGGCATTCTGTCCGGTAATGAAATTAGAAGTTTTTGGCTTGCTTTCTCACTTATCTTCTCTTCCTCTATTTATAGTATTTGGAGAGCTTCCTCTCTTGAGATGTACTAAATCCTCTCTTGAGATGTACTAAGGCACAAAATTTATGCAAATATACGGGGAGATAATTTGGCCAAACAGGCTATAAGTACTACTAATACGAAAAATAATGTAATGGATAATAACAAAAGTTACAAAAGTGTACCCGCATATTGAACTAGAGAATAGAGAAAATTTGTAGGCAAATCTTTACAAGTGTAGATCTAAACTCACATGATCTTGATGAACTTCTTCCTTCAATTCATACCCAAATCGGCTTATACAAATCGAGCTATTATTAGTCGTTGGAGAAGGCTTCAACTCTCCATTAACATGGTGAGCAAAATTAGGAAGAGGAGAATAAGAATTATGATGAACAGCTGCAGGTACTCGCCATAACGCCAGTGGACTTCCATTAAGTCTACCAGTTTGCTCAGAATAATGGCTACCATTATTAAGATAACTTCCATTTATACCACGACTTTGTTGAGAATAATAGCTACCATTATTAACATGACTTCCATAAAAGCCACTAGTAGTATTGTTCATCGGTGAATGAAAATAAGTACCATACTGAAATTTTGCATACTGAAGATGAGCTCTTTTGGCATGTTGACGTTCTCTTTTATGTGCATTTTGATGGCCTCCTAGTGCTTGTGAAGTTGGGAAGTTCCTGCTACAATACTGACATTCAAATTTTCGGTTGCTTTCGCCGTTTTCTCCGATATTATTACTGCCTTTTGTTTCTTCTTGACTAGGGTTAGTACCTAATTCTTTGCCAAAAAGCCTAATGGCCTTTTCTTTTGTTGGTGTTGGCCTAATAAAGGGCAGTTGGGAGAAGGACTCAACGTTCATCAAGTCTTGAGTTTCTCTATCAGTCCTCTCCATGAATTTTTGTGTTGTTTTCAATATAGAATAAAAGGGTTTAGAAGAGAGAATAATGGGGGAAGCACAAGGGAGAGAAGTATATATGTTGTGTATATTTTTGGAGTGGGATTGATATATGAAGTGCTCAGATATCCAAAGGTATTACTATAAGATATGGAGCTGACTTTTCAATACATTTATTTGTATGTTCATGGTAACAGACAATGCTAAATCACAAATCTTGGTGTATCTTTGAGATCATAGCTAATTCTACATTTGACATTGATGTTAGGGTTTCAGAACAAAAGGCTATTCGGTCCCCACATTGTGGCCATGTGGATTTATGTGCCTCCTTCATTTGAGTTGAGTTAGAATGTTTCGTTATTATTGTATCATAGTCAGATCTCAATATCCGAGTTCATTGTTTATCTAAATGTTCGACCTCCATTTTATATACTGTCTATGTTTCCGATGTTCATTTCTGAGCGTGCAGGGTGTTGAATCTCACAACGATGAGATGTGGATGTAATGGATGTATGTCTTTTTAATTAACTTTATGAGCTAACTTTTGGAGTTGGGTTACGCCCAAGATATTTCTTTATCATGGTATCAGAGTCATGTCTATTTCAATTCATTGTTTTATCCGATGTTGAGTCCCACATACATTGTTTCTTAGAGCCATGCCTTAAATATTGTTCATGATTTAGTTGTTCAGTTCTGGACGTGTAGGAATTCTTTATATAATATTGGGCAATCGTCACCTCATAAGCTAACTTTTGAAGTAGAGTTACACCTAATGTCCATTTCTTTATCAAAGGCTCATATTGATAGTTGATAATAAAAGAAAACTACTTATAATGTGTAATGTATAGAGATATGTTGTTTAACAAATTTGGACGTTAATTCTACAAAAAGTCCTTTCAGTTCGGTATCTGTCAATATAATTGAAACTAGTACAACTTATAT
The DNA here is from genome assembly GCF_029784015.1 of Lycium ferocissimum. NCBI lineage: Eukaryota > Viridiplantae > Streptophyta > Magnoliopsida > Solanales > Solanaceae > Lycium > Lycium ferocissimum. The sequence continues at coordinate 3,121,835 of NC_081344.1, forward strand.
TAACTTTGTTTATTCATTTCAAATGATTCTTTCTTAGGACCTAACTAGTGTTGAATTAAATATCTAAATAGTCACCACCTAATTATCTCTTGTGGGTCTATATCTAGCTAGCAGGACCAGGTACTTATAGTTGGTGATGCTTCTTTATTACTATTGTCCACTTTCTTGTGTTGTTTTCGCCATCAATTCAGCAAGATGCATGGTCCCATATATGTAAAGATAAAAATAATTAGGACTATAGAGAGTTACTACATGATATTTTCTCACACACAAAATGTGCAATAAAATAAGCATAATATATTTTATTCCATCTTGATATAACCGATCTCATTTGATGAATATAGGCCGGCAACTACGAGATTATTCCTTTTTTACTGCAAAATCTTCAAAATTTTAGCAGTATCAAATTAACAGATCACTTAGTTCGTGTGCTCGAACTTTATTTGCCTGCCTTTATAAGGAAAAGGGCCAAAAATGACCCTGAATTATCTCAAAAGGTCCAAATATATTATTCATCCATTTATTTTGCTAAAACTATCTATCCGCTCACCTATTCGGCTCATTTTTACCTTTAAAACTAACATACCTCTTTTTTTTTTTTTATTAGTTTTAATTTATTTATTTTTAGTTTTGTTTTTCTCTTTTTTCTTTTTAAAGTGACAATTAAGGCTCAGATCTGTCTTATGCTCAGATATAATTTTTTTAGTTATTATTTATTACGTATCATATTCATTGGACGAAATAGCAATATGACATGTAATAAATAAAAATTAAAAAAATTATAACGGAGCATAAGACAGATCTGAGTCTCAATTGTCACTTTAAAAAGAAAAAAGAGAAAAAAATTTATTTTAAAAAACAAATAAATAGAGGTCTGTTACGTTAGTTTTAATGGTAAAAATGAGTCAAAAGGTGAGCGGATAGGTACTTTTAGTAAAATAAATGAATGAAAGTATATTTAAACCTTTTGAGATAGTCCAAGGCTTTTTTTGCCCCTATTCCGGCCTTTATATATATACATGTCATATTTTGCAATGCGTGCATATGTAATGCATATATTGAATAGGCTCGATATACATATCTTGAATTGGAAAATCATTTATTCTTTAATTACTTTCCAAATTATAGATAGAAATTTGTGTTTGCCATGGCATGTTTTGACTCTTGAAGCTAAAGGAAACTTTTTTTCCAATCACCTGGTATTCGGGATGTTGTAACCCCTACTTAATTCGTGCCGCGTAGGACACATTTGTAGCACAGGTGGATCTACAATGTCCATTATGTTATTAAATTTTTTTTTACTGTGAATTCAATTGCTATTGTAGTATATATTGAAACTATTGTGCTAATCCATAAACTTCAAATTTTGGATCCGCCTATAATTCATAAGGGGTAGCGCTCGTTACTGAGAATTTCTCTTCTTCTAGAACTCGAACCTGAAACATTCAATTAAACGGTGGAGGGATCAGTTTATGTACGGAGACAAGTTGTTTGATCAGTTTGACAATAATGAAAAAGTTGGGTATTATTTATGGTAGTCGCAAGTTAATAAGGACGATCACATGAATTGTGTTCCCTCAGTTACTTCATGTCACTGCTAAAATAATGGTCCTTTCTTCTTTGATCATATTTTAGATGTTGACATAAGAGACTATATACACATACGGTAGATGATGTTAATTCATTTCCCGTCCCCCACCCTGCATATATTTGTACAATTCTAGGTGGAAAAGTGACTTATATAATCAAACATATTCAGTAGATAGCTTCCCATTTTGGTGCAAATGAGATAAGAATATGTTGAGAGGAGGATCTAGAATTTTAAATTTATGATTTATGGAGTACAACCTTTTTTATTTACTGGGTTTTGAATAAATTATTTATACATATTAAGTGAATTTTTTAACAAATACAGTGTCCGAACCAAAGTAACTGAGTTCTGCCGAACCTATAAAATCAACTGTGATCCGCCTTAAATAATCAATTGCACATTCTACATTGTTTTTGAATATCTAAGAGTATATGTAAATGTACAATTTGTACTTAATACTTATGTTATGTTTCTATAAAACACGGGCTTTTTCTCTAACTGTTATCAAGACAAAATTAATTATAACTGCTTCATTTTGAGTTTAATTTTATACACCGTCAATCATGCATGCAACCAAAGAATTTTGTAAAAAGTAAAAGAGAGACGCAAAGAAAATTTTCTAGGTTTGGAATAAAGTTTTCCTTTCACTTTATTGAATTTTTCCTACCTCAGCAATCATTTTCTGGTCTTTCTTGGTAGTTTCTACATTTGTTATCAACTGCCCTACAAATACAGATAGAACCAGAAAAAGAGAGTGGAGTCGAAGTCCATGCCCTTTGTGGGACTTGCTACTTTTCTTCATAAGCAATGTTTTTGGCATCATCATATACAATGGTCCCTAGCTTCCACTTCTCCTAAAAAGTACATGTATATTCTCTCTACATACCTATATTATTATCATTCAATTTTAATTATTATACACTGATATTTTAAATAATATTTACTTGTCAGGTCATCTAAAAGACAATTACAAATAGTTGCGCTTAATAAGTGAAACTAGTTACTTGAAAAATACAATCATGACTCATGATAGCAGCTACACTATGTAATAACTAGCTATTTGGAAATCACAACTAGACTTCTCTGTAATAGCTATTCTCTGCAACAACAATCACTCAAATAGGCAAGTTTTTTTTGTATTCAATTTTTTTATGCTATATTTTACTGTTTATATCAAATTTTTACTTAAAACAACAGCACCCATCATTACAACTTCAATGAATTTTGCAACCTTCAACGAGCAATTTGGAAAGTCAAATGCTCTTGTGAACTTGAATATCTTTTAGATCTAAAGTTTAAATGAAATTTTATCTTTTAGAAGCATAACATAAAATTTTTGATAAAATAATGTTAATTTTTGAGTAATTTTTGTCTATAATCAATTGATATCACAAGCAAAAAAGTTCCGAATAAATGAGATTGTTATGGGTGAAAATCATTTACCTTCCCCAATTTTGCTTTAAAAATTCAAACTCCCTCCTCAACTATGAACAATAGACATCCCCCCTCCCCCCAACCCACAAACACACACCGAAAACCCCTCCCAATCCTATGTAATGTCTATTTTACCCTTGATATTTTCAATTCTCCATTTATATAATTCCTTTTTATAATATACATAATATTTATTTTTCTTAACTTATTTATTTATATTTAATTTAATTTAGCATTATAAGTAGAATAATTCTTTAATGATTTTGTCACAAAATCTAATGCTAATTTTTTTGATTGTTATTTAATATTACATGCATTAAGTATGGTACATGCATATAGATGCATGTTTCAATCCTCTCTTGTATATTCTCTAATGTCTATATAGATAAACGAGTTTTGTTTGTTAATAATGAGATATTTGCTAAATTATGACTTAAAATCCATTTACAATATAAATAGATAATCTTTTAGGAATTTGTCATAAAATATACCTCTAGTTTTCTATTATTTTTATATTACCAGCATTGAATTATGTTATAAAGTTATTATTAACTATTATTTTTACTTGTATAAATAGATATTAGACTTTTAATTATTAGTAATTAAATTAATTTTTATTCTGCTCATTTATGCGTTATGGAACGTTTTAACTTATATACTCAATTAGTATATCTCACTTTTCTTTTTTTGTCTGAAAAATACTATATTTTTTTTTCATAGAAAATTTGTTACGGATTTAAAAATATATCATTTTTAAATAGTAAAATAAAAAGACAAAGGCTGATAATGTAAGGGTAAAATAGAAATTTTAAAAAGTCAATTAGGATAAAGAAGGAGGGGGGATGTCTATTGTTCAAAGTTTTTTTTCCGGGAGGGGGGGGGGGGGAGGGGAGGGGGAATTTGATTTTTAAAGCAAAACTGGGAAAGGTAAATGATTTTCACTCGATTGTTATAGAATGATTTGACTGCAATTGAAGCAACTTGCTACCACATGTTAACTATATTAAAATTAAATTTTCTTACTATCAAACTATGTAATCTATTATTTTCAAATTAGGGCCTAACTCACACCTCAAAAATTAGTTCAAAGGAGCAGGATTTCCCAAGCCATATAACGAGCTAGAGTTCTCGTCCGTCATCGATATGGCATTCCACTTCATTCACTCCCCTCACGCCCAGGTCGGGACATCTTTATTCGGGGTTCCACTGTCTCATCTGGAGCGTGAACATTCATGGACCGGGGGTATTTCCACCCCACCTCCTCCCATTGGTCCGGGGACATTCCACCCCCTTATCCAGGGGCCTGCATCGAATCAGGTCTCGTTCTGATACCATGTTAAATTAGGTCTTCAACCTAACTCTCATCCCAAAAGCTAGCTCAAAGGGAGGAGAATATCCTAAGCCATATAAGGAGCCCAAAATTCTCGTCCATCACCGATTATCATTATTGATCTTTTCTATATCTTCTTTTACTTCCTCCACATATTGAACTCTTGACTTGTTCTTCACAGTAAGGTGGAGTGGTCCTTGATGGCCATGGCTGATAAAAACGAATAGGAGGTTCTTAAAAGATAGGTGACAAAAGTACAACTAAGTTGAAAAGCTATAAATAAGACAACCAATTCTGGTAACAGAAAGTACAGTGTTTTAATTTAGTCTTCAAGTGTGGAATGGTTAAATATATGAAATGTTTTACACTTTGGTTTAATATATGAAATTCTTTTCATTGCTAATCTTAGTATTTTTTTTCAAGTGTGGAATGGTTAAGGCGTCTTTATCGTTGTTCATAAATCATACTAGTATGCTAATAGGTCCTTGATTTTTTAGCTTCATTATTGACTGTTTAAGAAGATTTATTGGATAATTTAATTAAAGACCCTTGTTATGTGAATTATGTGAAAGTTAGAACTATTTGAAGAGCCATTCACATCCTTCAATTGCAACCTTCTGCACAAGGTTGGAGCTAGGATTCATTCGAATCCAATTCGCCGAAAAATTGCACTGATATATAGGTCAAGATTATTTTTATATATGTAGTTGATGTCGAATTCCTTTGACTTTTTTTGTTGTTGTGTGGTTACTTCTTTACATTTTGAATTTTTTAGTGAATATTTAGGCCCTGCCACTACTTCGTTCTTTTCATTAGTTTAGTTGGCTTGCTTTAGTTTAATTTTGGTTTTATGTTTTCCCCATGATATAGCAGAGGAAAGACTTCGATGATGTTTCAATTTATCTTGTATGACATGAGTTTTCACTTTACTGATTAATGTGGCATGGATTTAAGTTTTATACATTTTTACACCATCAATATACTTTATGCTGTGATAGCCAATAATGCTTACTAGGTTACTAATTAATGCTTATCATAGATAATTATCTGTAATGAACTAAAGTAGTATGATTTATAAACATCTTTTACAGAGTAAATACACAGAACTTAAACTCATATAATTGGTGCCTTAGTACCAGTTATGCAAGTATCTGCAGAAATTCAGGAGTAAATTGTACGTACAACTAAAGAAGCTGCAGGAAGGAGAACCACAGAGATTATTAAGTGAATATTATTCATAAGCATCGACTCATTTGAATCTTGAACAAATTCCTAGTGAAACTAATACTATATTATATAATCAGATAATCATGTTTCAAAGAGACTAATCATTGGTTGTTGCAATATCTCCTAGACAAAAAGCATAACATTAAAAGGCGAAAGAACAGTTAAGAAGTGCTTAAGTTTGCAAATCTGCACATTTAGAGCCAACAAATTCCAGAAGGGTGTGATGCTATCCAAGAATTGTTTAATTATAGGAATCTCAAGAACATAATTTTGCGTAGTTTGTCATTTAGTTATAAAAAGCACCATTTAGATTTAGCAAATGATAAGCATGCTTTTAGGATGTCTTAATTTGTATTCAGTGAGTAAGTTGATTACTTTTACAGAAACATAATCAAATAAGGCCTTTTCCAGAGCAAAGGGAGGAAACCTACATTTTCCAGCACAATTCGTGACCAATTAGTAATTGTATGTCCAGGAAGCAGTGCGGAGCCACATTTGTATTGACATCCCTTCGCCGGAAAATGTAGTTAGGTTAAATATATTTGTAATGCATATATACTATTATATGTTAAAACTTAAACCCCCTTAGCTTCTTCTTGTTTGCTTCTTTATATTTTGACTCCCCTTAGTGAATATTCTGGCTCTGACACTGACAGGACTGTAGCACCAAAGGTATCGATCCGCCAATAGATTCTATCAGCAAGAACAGCAGCAACATCCAAATCGATAACATTTGTGGCCATATATCAAACTAATGGTCCTGGTCTCCTGGATGTCACTGTTTCACAATTCGTCAATTTTAAATAAACAACACATAAGAATTTGGATTTGGAAGAAACCTGTGCATGTGCTCTCACTATCTAGTTTGCTGCATTTTTTCAGTAAATCTAGACGACAAGCTTATCTCCAGTGGCTGTCAACATGATTGCATACAGCCAAGCCAATTGCTCTTAATGTCACTTTTCTGATGGTTCATCTTTTACCAGTTGTTCTACAGCCTAATACTTGAAAGTCTGAATAATCACAGACGTTATGTTAGTGTTGTGGAATAAGACACGTAGATGCAGATGCTCAGGTAATGGCATGGGCATAGGGCCTTCTACTAATACATCATTATATGTTAGTATAAGTTATACTGTATAACTTTTCAGTTTCAATACAGCTAAAAATGAACACTGCTGAGATGAACAAGTCTAATTTAATAAAGATCGGCACATATTAAATGATACATGCTCATTAAAAACAAAAGATTGACCCCCAATAAATAGACAATATCACAGATCTGCAATCATCCAAAGTACTTTGGTACTATCAATTCTTTATTCGGCTCAATTTTAGCTACCCACATTGATAGAACACTAGCAGGCAATATAATCCCATAGACAGAAACCATGTAGCTAAGCTGGCCAAACTTTTGCAAAGTCAACAATGCCTTGTCATGATACTAAGCACTATTTTCCTCGTTTCATGTCTTCTTTAGACCAAAAAAAGAGAGGTATTTGAGGGGGTGGGAGGGTTAATTAAGAACCCAGGAAAAATTCTTCAGGCTAAAAAATGTATGAGTACATCTTTTTTTTCATAACAGTGATACCGAGGCTAGCTTACGTGCACCTTGTTTTTGTTTTAGCTGGGATTTCATAAATGCCTCTAAACATTCCATATTCTGATTTTGTTTTCCTAAGAGATGAAGGAGAATAAGAGAGCTATTTAGAAAGGTAGTAGCTGTGTGCACTGCCTCCCACTACGCACCAAGTTTTCACAAGGATCTATCGTAAGTAATCGGCCTCGCATTTTTCGCTTTAGGCTATTATTCAACAAAAAAACAAGCTCTCTACAGCCAGGACTTACAAAATTACAACAAAGTCTGCTTAATTAGACATATAGAAACAATTTTATGCATACAAAAATATAAGAAGATAGCTATAAAAAAGATATATGCAAAATATAAGAAGATAGCTATAAAAAAATATATGCGTCTGCCGGGAGTCGAACCCGGGTCTATTGCTTGGAAGGCAATTATCCTAACCGTTGGACTACAAACGCTTGTTGACGCCTAGCCATTGTCATAATATATTAAGTTCTTTTGATTTAGTAAATTGAGCTAACAAGGTAATCTTTTCTAACGTAAATTATAGTACTCTTAAAGAATCATGGTTTTGAGACAGAATGAATTCAGAGTAGTAAGTTATTTTGAGTAATATTAACACAAACATGTACCTCTTTCTAGAATAAAGTCGTGTGGTGATTTTCATTGTTACGACAATCTTGTTAACATCTTCTATGTGTAAGATTCAACTCTCATTGAATTCTTTCGTATTGCTAGCCATGAGAGTGGCCCTAGTTGGGGGGCTTTCAATCCTTTTTTTCTTTTTCTTCTCATGGTTAAGTAATTAACATCACAGTTTGACGCATATCAGTTATCTCTACTAAATTCCTTTGATTCGAACTCTTTTTTTTTTTTTTTTTTTTGAGTCAAAGGTAACCATTTACTATAATTCCTTTGATTCGAACTATATGTCTTGATCCAATTTTGTGTAATTATCAAAAAAAAAAAATTAATGTTTGTATTATTTGTACTGATATTTTTAAGCAACGCCTTCTACCGTATATACCTACTAACTCAACCAAGAGACAAATGGTTGACACTTGGGAAAATTTATGCAGTAACACTTGGGCTAAGGTATAAATACAATAGTCAAGTAACACTCACTAAATTCCTCAGAAAATATGGTGCATTAAGACTTAGCTCCAATATACATACTAAGTACTATTAATTATCTCTTGAACAAAAAAAAAAAAAAAATTTGAAAGAGTACTAACACTTTAGTTTCAAGGGTGCAATTCTAGTTTTACGCCACCACTTAATTAGTTTTTAAACAGATCTTTCTGCCTAACATTGTCACACCCTTTCTTCTTGTACATTACTGTCTTGACTTTGTTATACATACAAAGTGGATAATTTAATAAGAACAAGAAATAAAATTAGTAATACCCGCTATCTTAGCCAAACAACTACGCCTCAGTCCCTAAACCCGCTATCTTAGCCATAGGTCAAAAGATGTGAAGAAATTTTTTGGGGGCAAAAAGGGAGCTTTTGTGTCATTCTCCTAACTTTCATCTCCTCTTAATTCCCTTAAATAGACATTAACCAAACACTCTTTTTCTCCCTCTTACATCAAACCAAACTCACATATATTATAGAAATCAGTTAGTTGACTTGTTTTTGACTTTCTTTTCTCAACAAAAAAAATGGTAGTGATTAGCTCGCTAGTAGAGTATGCAAGCCAACTTTGCACCTAGCTCATAGCTATAATATTCCTGCCATTTTCCTTTATACCTTTTTTTCCCTTCCACTTTCTCTTTGTTAACCATGGAGGCTTTGTGTAGTCTAAGTTCTTCCTCCATTGTATCAAAAAGTATTCTGAAATTGTCTAATAATAGCGGAACATGCCCGCCAAAGAAGATCATGAAAAGTGTGATACATTGCCAAAGTAGTGGTGGAAATGCAGTAAAAGCTAGTAATCTTTCTTCTGTTATAACTGAGAGGTCATCGACGATAAGCACAGATAATAGCATAGCTCACAAGCATTTAAGGAATGATGATGGTATTGGCATTATCAAATTCCTCAGAGGCAAAACATTTCTCATAACTGGTGCAACTGGTTTCTTGGGAAAAGGTTATTTCTCTCAATGCATAAGTTTCTTTTGTTTTTTATCATGTCATTTTTTGTTTACAAATGATTTTCCAACACCCTTTCTGCTGTATAAACAAATTGCAGTTCTGATTGAGAAGATTTTAAGGACAATACCTGATGTGAACAAAATATTCATCTTGGTCAAGGCACAGAATCAAGAAGTTGCTATAAATAGATTGAAAAATGAAGTATGCACATCATACTTCTGTTTTGACTCTTTGCTAACTGTTTATTTTGGTTCATTTCCTATAATTCACATAGTTTTTTCACATGTTTGCACCATATATAGATCCTCAATGCTGACATATTCAAGAACCTCAAACAAGTCCATGGGAAATCTTACGATACTTTCATGTTGAGTAAGTTGGTTCCTGTGGTTGGAAATGTTTGTGAAACTCATCTCGGATTAGACAAAGGTTTAGCCAATGTGATCGCTAAAGAGGTCGACATAATTGTTAATTCTGCTGCTAATACTACTTTTGATGAAAGGTACTTGGGAATTGCACATACCGTATCATTCTCAATCTTTTCTTGTGCCTGCAGAAAGTATATCTAGTGAAAGATTGATGATGTTGTAGGTATGATATTGCACTTGATATAAACACCGGTGGACCTAGCCGCCTAATGAATTATGCAAAACAATGTCACAACCTGAAGCTTTTCCTCCAAATATCCACAGGCAAGTAAATAGATCAGTTACCAAGAAAAGTTACATGAAACAGCATTGTTCGTCTCGTCACACCTCTCTATAAAAGCATCGTTTGTCTTGATATTTTTGGTTGCTATAATGAAATGTTGTTATAGAGAGCACATAATATAACATAGCGATGAAAGATCGATTCCACAAAAATACATGATTGTTATAGTGAAATGGTGTTATGGAGGATGACTGTTATAGAGAGTTCTGACTGTATAAAGCATTGGCTAACAGATTATGAGCAGCAAAGCTTCATGTTAGATAATAATGTGGTCATCTATTTAGAGACCATTTACTCTATGTTTTCAATTCTACTGCCAACAGCTTATGTTAACGGACAACGACAAGGAAGAATCATGGAAAAGCCTTTCTGTTCTGGAGACAGTATAACAAAAGAGACTCTTCTCTCTGGAATTCACCAAAACTCCTTCCCTAGTTTGAATGTTGAAGATGAGATAAAGCTGATTTTGGAATCTAAACAAGCTGTAGAAGATAACGTAGCGGGCCAGAAAATTAGAGAACTTGGCTTGGAAAGGTATTGCATTACATACTTCCATCATCATTCTTCTTAACAAACTATTTATACAGCATTTTTACTAAAAGAAGAGTCGTGACCTGATCAGAGCGAACAAATTTGGGTGGCAAGACACTTATGTGTTCACCAAGGCTATGGGAGAGATGATGATCGATAACATGAGAAGTGATATACCAGTAGTAATAATTCGACCAAGTGTTATTGAGAGCACCTATAGAGAACCATTCAGTGGATGGATGGAAGGAAACAGGTAATACTCTCAAAACATAACAGAATTCCATTACCTCATAATGATGTAATTAATATCGGGATAACTTTAGTCTTCCCTTCCAGGATGATGGATCCAATTATTCTCCACTATGGCAAAGGGCAGCTCACCGGTTTTCTTGTAGATCCCAACGGAGTTCTAGACGTGGTAAGTTTTTCACAAAGTTAACCAGTGACCTAATGTTGCTGCAGATGAATCTTACTTTTGTACCGGGTACTGAATGGTCAGCATTGTTGTTTTTTAACAAAAGAAACTTATAGAAATAACAGGGGATGGCTAACAGAAATATACTGGCTATGCAGTTCCTGGGAACTGTTTTATTTAGCTTTGCATTTACAGTACTTTAAGTGTTAAAAGCAAAGCAGCTAAAAAAACGATCATAATCCTAGTCTAGAATTTCTCCACAGAACAGCTCTTTGATTAACATCGAAATAACTGGCTAACAAAAAACTTAAACTATAAAATAAAGTTACTGCAGTCCAAAAGCATAATTCTAACAAGCATAAACCTCTTTCCACTTAGGTTCCAGCTGACATGGTTGTGAACGCAACGTTGGCAGCTATTGCAAAGCACGGGGCAGCAGGAAAACTGGGGAGTAACATTTACCAGGTTGCTTCGTCTGTTGTAAATCCATTAGTCTTCAAGGACCTGGCCATGTTGCTTTTCGAGCACTTCAATTCTTCACCGTATATTGACTCCAAAGGAAGACCTATTCATGTTCCAAGAATGAAGCTGTTGAACTCCATGGAAGACCTGTCTTTCCACCTCTGGCAAGACGCTATTAACAGAAGTGGGCTAACAGATACGGCTGATCCTAACGGAAAGTTGTCAAGGAAACTCGAGAATATCTGCAGAAAATCAGTGGAGCAAGCAAAGTACTTGGCACATATCTATGAACCATACACTTTTTATGGAGGAAGGTAAGAGTTTGTTTATTATCCTCGCTATCTACCTCGTAATCCTATTTTGGATTTCTGAGACTTATCGCCTGCTTGGACAAGCACTTATTTCCCTATAAGCTTGGCCAAACACCTCAACTTTCTAAATAAGCACTTTTGGCTTCCCAGAAGCTTGGCCAAACAGGCTATTAAAATAGTGAAAATTTGCCAGATTTGACAACAGCAACACTCAGTGGTTGATGGAATGCATGTCTAAAGAAGAACGATGGCAGTTTGGTTTTGATGTGGAGAACATAGATTGGAAAGATTACATATCCAATGTCCACATTCCAGGGATAAGGAAGTATGTAATGAAAGGAAGAGGGTTATGCAGTTCATCCTCATAGTATCTGCTTAGTAGAATTGTTGGTTTTCTTTCTTCCCTTTTTCCCCCTCATAGCTGTGCGATTTTAGCTGAAAAAGAAAGTGCTTCCCATTAATCACTGATGAAATAACATCGCAATGTAAGTCTATCTTAAATGCTTTTTGGGGTTCTTCTGCATGTAACACAAAAAGATTTGTGCAGGATAAAATATACTTTTGAACTAAAAGATTTATTGGTAAGGGGGAAGAGTATCACGAAGACTTGAAAAGCAGCAAAGTATTGCTTTAATCATCCAGCAGAAAGTAGTTTGTTTCATTGATAATGATATATATATTACAATTACACAAAATCTTAAAATGAGTAGCTATGAATGTATCTGTTTGTACCAACACAACAAATATGTTACTCTTTCCACTGTATGTGAAACACCAAGCATCATAAATTCAGGTGAGTGAATAGAAAAGGCACAAGATCAACCATAGACCATGCAAGACCAGCCTATTGACGGAACCTTGTACCTGTATAAACATCAAATGACTCTTGCCGAGAGAATTGAACAGCTTTTGAATATAACCTGGTTGCTTTATTTCATCCGACTTGTTAGAGAGATGATTCGGACCTATCAAGAACACGAGCAAAGAAGCAATTGCAAGTCCTACTAAGTCGATAATGACATCCTCATTTTGTGTGTAGGATAACACATGAAGGAAAATGAGTAGCAACAGAGAAAAGTTATATCAATGAGACTAAAGAACTTTTTTACTACCAAAAAGTGCAGCATGTTCAAGACAGTAATGTTGTCTTTGGCATGCCTTATACAGATTTATCCTAGTATTTCCTAATGCATTTGAGATTTTGTGACATTTTTTAGAAGCATTTAGGATTAATGAGATGGACATAAAATGTGCATACACCATTCTACAAGCAACACACTAACTGCATCGATTTAGTTTATGACTATGTTGCTCAGACTCTCCAAAAATGATGCCGCACCCGTGTGACCGTGTAGGATTCTCCAAAAAATGCACTACTTTCGAGGATCCTACACGCACCCAACAGACACTTTTAAGAGTCCGAGGAATATAGGTTTATGATACATTATTAGCTAACAGACTGCTACCTGATAATTTAAGTCAAAGAAAGAGAAAAGTTTACCTTTATAATACAGTTACCCACATAATCACGGAAGGCCATCAAACGGGTCATGTCCTTTGCCAATTTGCACTGCCAATGCCCACTCCGTTACATAAGTAGACTCAATTCACTAAATTGGACCCTTTAGAAAAAGATTCACAATTTTCACTTATTATATATTATATACAAATGTACCTTCTCTTGGTATCCACGCCAGCTTGTACGCACCTTGATTAATTACATGGGTGCGTGCTAACTCCCACCTGGACAGATGGGAAGAAATCACGTAGTGTTTTTGTTTTAATGTATACATATGTACCTATTTGCATACACAGAACAGAAGCAACAAAAGAAAAGCATACCCAAAAGAGCAAGGGAAGGAAAGCAGTGTAGAAAGGCACAGAAACAACACAAGAAAGACCAGAAAACAATGCATCCAAATATCTATGCTGGTGTTTTTGCAAAATCCATCAAATTAGAAACAGAAACATTGATAACAAACTATGTCTAAAACAACAAGAATTTCCAGAGTGACATTGTAACTAATATCTTGAGGTACCCCGTCAACAAGCGTCTGTAGTCCAACGGTTAGGATAATTGCCTTCCAAGCAATAGACCCGGGTTCGACTCCCGGCAGACGCATCTATCATTTTTAGAGCTATCTTCTTATATTTTTTTAATTTTTTTTGTTGGTGTAAGCATAGCGAAGCTAGAGCAAAAATTACACTGTATATACACAATCATAATTATTTTTACGTACAAAATAGTAGGTGTTGAATCTCCTTTGCTTTCTTCCTTTGGTTACTTCTCAGTGAAAATCCCCGCTTGGTTGAAGTACTTATAATATAACATGCTTGATCATTTCTGCTGTATTGTCATTCCTTTCAGCTCACTCTGTGTTGTTTGTGGATAGTTTTAGAACACAGCAATCAATTTCCAAGATTCTCTTTTCTCCAATATTTTTGGGTCAACCGCTTGCTTATTATCAAGCCAATGCTATCATAGATTGTGTAAAACTTATTTACGTCGTCAGAAATTCTTTTGTAGTTTTAGCCTCTCTAAGAATAGTATAAAGTAGTGATATACTTTACAGTTTACATTGTATTATAGACGTCAGAGTTTCTAATCAGTTATATAACTTTATTTAGTTTTATGACCTTTTTACAAGAGATCTTCATTTTTTACACATAAGAGATCTGAAAAAAGCACAGAAGAGATTTGAAAAAGCCATTTTCTTCTATTCAAATTGTAAGAGGGCAAGAGATTCTATTTTCATGTTATGTACTCGAAGAAGAGTTCACGACGAAATTGGATTTTAATACTACCACAGTTCAAAAGAAAATCGACGTATAAACATTTGTTACGACATAAACGAAGTTTGAAGTCTTCATTTAAAGTACATTATAGACGACAAATTCTAATTTCAGATGATGCACCTGCACAAATGATAGAAAGATAATACAATTTCAGAGATTTTGGAGCTTTTTTTTTTTTTTTTTTGCACGGATTAGCCCTTAGTTTGGGGTGGTCTTTAATTTTTGCTCTTCAAATGGCTGGTCTTTAAGTTTTGGCCTTCGCACCTAGCTCAGTAAAAAAAAAAATCGAAAGGCAAAATTTGGGTTTGAGGGATAAAAATTAAAGACCACCAATTTGAGGGTCGAAAATTAAAGACCACCCCCAGCGAAGGCCAAACCTGCAAATTGAAGTGGCTGATTGAGCTGGATCTGGCCCAAGACACCCAAGACCAATGTTGGGCTAGATCTGGCCTGAGATTAGTAGGTGGGCCATATATATTGTACATAGTAAAATTTACTTGGCATAGCTTACATTATTACCTATTTATGGAACATAACTAAACTTTACAATAATTATATTTAGTAGCTAAAATATAACATATTTACTTCTTATAACTACCACTTTTTTATCACTCATCTGATAACTTTCCACACCCCTAAATTTAAGCAAAAAAAAAAAAAAACGTCCCTCTCTCCTATCCCCCTAAATACATGCCATTATGCCCAATATCCCTTAATTTCCTCCAATTTCAAATCAGTTTTATAATAGTTCAACTTCCTTGTTTATCTCTAATTAACCACTCATTAATTTCACTCATAATTCAAATCTAAATCCCAAAAAAAGGTAAGATTCTATACTGATTTTTACGTTTCACCGTGTATTTAACTTATATTTTCATTTTTTTTTTCCACTTTGGATTGATATTTTAATAGTTGTTTTTTCATATATATTTTGGCTATGTTTTTAATTATATTTTGATTATTATGTTCAATATTACTTATTCTGGTTTCTGATTATATATTTATATATATTTTTCATATATTTTGACTATATTTAGAAAAATTTCGGAAAAAAAAATTGCAAAGAAAAACGTTGTTACCTCAATTATGACTATATTTTGGCTATATTTTAATTGTATTTTTGATTATTACGTTCAATATTACTTATTCTGGTTTCTGTTGACTATATTTTAGATATATTTTTCATATATTTTGACTATATTTTTCAAAATTTTAAAAATAAAAAAAATCAAAAAGTTACGGTTGAAAACGTTGTTACCTCAATTATGAACTCAACTTGAATTCGATATTTCAAATGATGAATTCAAATATATATTCATCGTTTTAAAACGAGCTCGTTCACCGGTTTGATATTGTTATTTTTCAAAGTTTTTTGATGAACTAGTTTTTGAACTTTTTTTTTTTGGTTAAAAATATGAATGTACTTTTTGAATTCAAATTTTTTTTGAATTTATTAGTCGTTTGAATGAGATATGAGATCGATATGGAATGGGAGGATATTTGCGTGAATCGGGGAACATTAAAAACCGATTTTAATTTAAATTGGAATAGATTTTGTTTCCATAAATATAACACTTTCGCTTTCGCCGTGTGTATTTCCGTTATATTTATCCTATATTTAAGTCGACGCATCTACTAGCTAAATATAGGTCCTCTAGCTACGAATTGTAAATGTAGAACATATAGTTATAGGTTGTTAGAAGGAGCTAAAGGGTAGCTGTTTGTGAAAATTTTACTTGTACATATTCAATTCAATATTACTGTTAGGCTATTTTTACATCTGATTGTAGGTTACATTTGTTCATCCTTCACACAGTATTAGCAACACCGTACATGACATCTCCCCGTGGGGGGGGGGGGGGGGAGGGGGGGTGTGGTGAAGCTACAGTTTATTTATGGATTCGGTAGAATTCAGTAGCTTTGTTCAAATATCATGTATATACCGTATTAACAAAGTTCATTTACTATGCATAAATAATTTATATAAAATCCAATAAGCTGACTTTTCTAAAATCCAAAAATCAAAATCCTTAACTTTGCTTTGGTACGACATCCAATAGTATCTTCGTCTATCATATTGTTAATGGAAATGGTCAAATTCCACGGAAGAAATCATTTTAATAAAACATGTTACATCACACTTGATCATATTGTAAGTAATCATAAAGTTGACCTAAAAGTTGCTTATTCATTTTTTAGCTTTAGATAATAAAGTGAAAAAACATCATGATGTAAATCTGCTATCAATAAAATGGTGACACATCCATGTTACTTAATCCAATCGTTTTGGTTTTGGCTCTTAAAAGAATGAGTCCCATTTTATTACCATTTGCATTTAACAACCAATTTAACTTTTGGCGGCTTTTATCAGTCACTTAAACAAGAATTTTTTAGCTTCTACAACAGCTATTTGTTCTTTGGATGATCTTGAAGATGCACATTACTATTACAAAAAAATTAATTGAACAAGAACGAGGTCAAATCATGTGGTAACTCTAGAGCCAAATATCCCACGGGCAGCAACATATTAAGTTGTTTGGTTCATGAACTAGGTAGGTCATTATAATGTCATGATACCGAAGTCTAAAATTAGCTTTGTTTAGTTTAAACACCTTCATATTTATATTTATTAGGTATTCTTACTAGAGCAAAATGTCAAAATTGCCTCTAGATTATGCGGAATGGAACAATTTTATCATCTGTTAAAAAAGTATCTCGTTCCTATCCCTGTTATTATCAAATTAAAGTGGCTTCCTACCGTTATCGTTATTAAAGTTGCTCGAGTTCACCCTAATAAGTTAATGACAACAACTAAAGAGAAAATTTACATCATTTGTAAAGTTTAAGGGCAAATTCGACCCATTTAGTTAGTAACTTAATTACTTACAATAGTAACTTTATAGATTGTGGACTATTTGTATCCCTCTAAAATTTAGATTTACAACAAAAGATATAACGGAATATGTAAATTGGAGCGTGTCACACTGCATAGAGAACTTATCTATTATTGTTGGACTCAATCTATAAATCAATGATTTTATATCTTTAAATATGACTAATACCTGTTGTTGAAAATTAGTGTACTATTGGCAGGCCATTGAGGTAAATTAAATTCCCGGAATAATGTATCCAAGTAATTTCTTGTGACTAGAAAAATAAAAGAGGAAAAAAAATACTCTTATTGAACTAATTTATAAATAAGGAAAATTTCGTTATTAACTGAATTCGTTAATTCTACAGGATTATCTTGTTCACACAATGTATTCGTGTCATATAATTTTCTAACGAATTTAGCTTTTCCTCTCACAAGTAATCAAGCCTAGTAGTGAGAAGAAAAGTACTTTATTATTATTACTAGAACACTTTTTTTATTTTTTATAAAGAAACCAACTTATAAGAATTTAAATTATATAAAACTTATTCAAATATAGTTCTACTATTGTAAATATTCCTGCTGAAATAAAACACCAACATTATAAAGATTGTTGTCAGTATGTAAAATACGTTGTTAACAATTAAAAAGGATCAACAGAGATTCGAAAATCTCTCATGCTAACTTACCGTTTGAATAAAATAAAATGATCCTATAAAGAGTAGGTTTTTGCGTTTTATTTTCAGATTTTTCGTGCTATTTTTTACTTATATCCAATAAATAAAAAGTCATGTATTTAAAATAGCATTAATAATGAGCTATAAAATATATCTGCGAGCAATAGAGGCTCTAATATGACTGATTTTCGTTGAGCATTTCAATAAAGACTTGTCATTTTCAAGTCTACGGGTAATGTTTTCCACTTTAGTCAGTTTAACCAAGTCTATGGGTTAATATTTTCTAATATAATCCTTTTCCTTTTTCTTTTCTTGTCGCTATCATTTTCTCTTTTAAAATTTGTCCATTTGTCTTTTAGTGTGTGCCATTCTTTTTGTATGATCATCTTTTGTTTTTCTAGGGTTGAGAAAAAAAAAATCTTTTGTTTTCTATTGAAGTGGAGAATGATCTAATTTTGCTTGTCAATTTATCGTAAGAACTACTTTATTCTTTTGGGTGATGTTACAAGGGGCATTTTCTACATAAGACAGTCATCAAAAATACAATTTATAATTATTCAGAAAGTAATAACACAGCCCGCCACAACAATAATAGCAGTAATATAATACCAGTCAAAATTAAGAAGGATATGTATAACCATATAGCTAACCATTGAGACTAAAACTATGTGATTTGTTTTTCAATCATAGTTGTTGCAATAGTGAAATCTCATTATTAGGCTAACATTCTAAACATTCAAAATTATAACGTACATCATGTATAATAAATTTAACTTGTCAAACAGTATAACATTGAGGGCTAGTCTTGTTATATTTTTATTTTAATGAGAAAAAATTTAAATAGATGTACGTGGTCATTTCACAATTTTTATAGCAATTTGCCAAAAATTAAATACTCTGATTAATGATTTTTTCGAATACTTGTACATGACTCAAAAACATATCAAAAGAGTTGAAGAGTGAAGTACTTTTTTAATAAATACTAAGAAGACTTATATATGTGGGTTTCTAGCTACTTGCGGATGCCGATCGATAACAACCACGACTTAAGTTACCGGCTATAGAAAATACTTATGATAAGAATGAACTCCCCTTATCCACAGACTAGATATTCTATATATCGTGATGCAAGAAAGCAATAACCCTTAGCTGGCCGTTATTTGTTTGCCACAAGAAACATTAGGGAAAACTTATGTTACTATATTATTATAATTATGTCTATATAGGTCACAAACTAGCAGGGATTTAGAATGAGCACTAACTAATTGGTTTATGTGTTAATTAGCCCCGCTTATGGATGAACAACCTAATTCTAATAAGGGTAAAGTCTGCGCATATTCTATCCTTCCCAGACCCCACTTGTGAAATTACACTTGATATGCTGTTGTTGTAATAAAGTGAAAGAAAAAAGATAAGCTACTTACAACCATTGAAGTTGTGAGAACAATCGATTCTTCAATGTTGTTAGGATTGACTTTTTAAAAGTAGCTTATAAGCTAAAAGCCATAAGTTGGGAATATCCAACTTGTGGCTTTTGGCTTATTTTTTACTCCCTCCGGATCAAAGAAAGAATCCACTTAGCTTTTTTTTCTTGGACCAAAAAAAGAGTCCACTTAGCAAATCAAGAAAGAATTAACCTTATTTTTTCATATTTGCCCCTATTAAGTGTTTTATGATCAAATCCCAATGCCTATTTAATTAGGAGTAGTTTAGTGAAATTATCTATTTTTGCCTAGAAATTAGTATTTTCTTAAGGGGTGTGCAAATGGCTAAGTGAACTCTTTTTTTTATCCGGAAGGAGTACTTTTTAGCCTAAAAGTAAGATTAAAAGCATTTTTTTTTATTTTATCCAAATACTTCAAAAAGTGTCAAAAAAAAAAACTTAAAGGCCAATAAGCACTTCAAATAAGTCAATCCAAACACCCTCTTAATTTGTTTTAGAGGGAATGGAATGTAAGAGTGTAGAAGGTTTTGGAAAAAGTAAAGTTTTCATCAATTTGCGTCTCAAAACTGCTATGTCATTTTCAACTGGTAGGAACCTTGGACTTTTTTCATTATACTGTAATTTATTTAAATCAAGAAAACGATGTACTTAAAAACAAATAGAAGGCCCTGCTTGGAACAGTGGCGTATTCAGGATTTTCATTTAGGGGATTTGAAAAAAAAAATGCTAAATATAATTTATTCAGGGTGTTCAAAAGTTAAGTTATGTACATTAATATAGAAAATTTATCCTATATATATACTGTAATTTTTTGCCGATGAACACCCACAGCACTCTTTAAATCCGCCCCTGGTTTGGAAAGCCACCAAGGTAATTAGAATTGGGTATAATTACACAGTTTGACGTGTTGTTTGGTTAGGTGGGAATTGGGTGTAATTATACTCTCCAATTCTCGGGGGGGGGGGGGGGGTGAGAGTGGATGTAATTATTGGGTTACTTTTTAGTTTTTTTTTTTAATTTATTTTTATTTCTATTATTGTAAATTTTTAATTATTTTTATTTTTAAAATATTTTTTTTTATATTATTTATCTTTCATTCCCTTTTTTCTCATTCCCAATCTATTCTTGTGATTCCATGTAATTGCTCGTATTTATTTTTATTATATTCATTTAGCATAACTGTGTTATTATACTATTTTTTGAAACTACCTCTTTGTATTAGAAAGAATGAGTCATTGACAAACTTAGCATATAACGAGTGATGTTATTAAAGTAGAATCTCGTGAATGAGGATATAACTTATATTTTCCCTAAAATTATATTTACTTAAGTTAAGTTGGAACTTACTTATGTAATGTTAAAATTTGACATAAGAGTATTATTTTTATTTTATTTTTTGGATTTTGAATTTAGGTTATATTTACCATTTTAATTTATTTGCTTTAGTACTATTGACTTGTTATTTCACATTGCATGCTGTTAATTTTTCACTTACATTTGACTTTTTTTTTTGTCAAACATTTGAATAATATTATGGCATTATATTTATAATTTTTTTTTTGTCAAACACCCAATCAATGATGTTCTCACAAAAATTTTTACTTAATTTTTATAATCAATTAAAATACTATTAATTTGAAATATATATATCAATTATTTTTTGCAATATTAGTTACAAATATATGATTATTAATTAATATATTTTCAAGAAATAATGTGCTGGTAAATACATGTTTAATATCATCTATAAAGGCACACATTTTTCAAAGATTAATTTTAAATTTTTGATAATAAATTTTATTTTTAAATTAAATTAACCATGTAATTACACTTGTGCAACCAAACAGTTATTCTGTAATTACACTGTAATTATGTGATGACAAACAAACAGGTCGTTGTAATTACAATGCTGTGTAATTACTACCCTAGTAATTATACCAATTCCAATTACCAGGTGGCTTTCCAAACAGACCCTAAGTTGAGTTTAAGTTGCAAGTAATCAGTGGTAGAAAGCAACATGAACCCGATATAAGCAGGGCAATGGCATGAGGCTTTGTAAGTTATGGTGAGAAAGTTTTTTAGTCAATTATGTTCATTTAAAATAATTTTTGACTTTATATTCGAATTTTTGTGACAAATATACTAATTATATCTCTTAGCGGCAGCATTATGATCTATAGGTATTCTATTTGGATCATTATTAGGGTCCCGTTTAGTTGTATATTTTAGAGCAAATTAATTACTTTGTAGACTGCTAATTGCATTTTAGTTTAATACATGGCAGTGCGACAAACTGTGAAGGGTGATCAAGTATTTTTTGGAAATTGCACGGAAATCCGCAGCTGCTAGCTTCGGATGCACATTGGGTAACCTGCTCACTGTGCAATAGCTCGCAAACCACACAGGAGATGTAAACCTCACTAGGCAAGCTTGGTGTGGACGGCGACCGAAAGCCGGGTGAGGGGAATCGATCGTGTCTCCCACGTGGGAAACCACCCAGCCAACCAAATCTTGAACGCTCGTAACAAAAATTCTAACTTCAATGGTAGTTGAGTAATAAGACTTAAATACAAATAAGACCCAAAGCTATAATTTCCAAAAGTAAGACTAGGGCTAACAAATAAACGGGTTGGGCTGAATTTGGGAGAGTCAAAATGGGTTGAGTTAATTAGTAAATGGGCCATTGAACCAATGACTTGTCCAAAAATTATTTGGGCGGAAATGTGCTAACAAACGGGTCATAACTCAATCTACCCAATCTTACTAAGTTATAATTTATACAACAACAACAACATAACTAGTGCAATTCCATAAGTGGTATCTGGGGAGGGTAGTGTGTAAGTAGACATTACCCCTACCTTGTGAGGGTAGAGAAACCGTTTCCGATAGACTCTCGACTCAAAAAAGACATATCAAATCAGGAATATATGAAAAGGAAATTACAATATTGAAGAAGCCATATAGAAAATAATGCATAAAAGAACAGTAGTAACAACAAATAATACGATAACTGAAGCAAAGGAAACAACAAGTAATAATAAAATATAAAATAAAAGATAGAGGAGAGTAGTAATAATAATACTGATAAGAAAAATTTGACAACGCTCGACTACCTACTAACATTCTACCCTAATCTTCGACCTTCATATCCTCTTATCTAGGGTCATTTCTCGGTAAGCTGCAGTAAGTTATAATTTCAATATCTATTTCTTTATAATTTATTTAAGTACCTAGTAAAACTTTTTTTCTTTATTATGGTTATATATAAT